>NC_134834.1:100802380-101519819 GCF_004210375.1 Tachypleus tridentatus
ATTGCTTATTAATCTCTGTTGATGTATCTTTCTATTTGATTCTTTATACTACCAGTTGTAATGCCCATACTTCCATGAAACAGATAAAACGTTAAAAAGATGAAGATTAAATAAATAGAAGATTAGAATAAAGAGACTGAAACTAAAAGAAAACCAAAACCAAACACAGCAAACTTAGTAAGTGCTAAGATAAGACTTATAATAAAGTTATACAACAAGGGAACTATTGATATATCTCGGCTGTTTCCATTCTCTAAGCTACACTAAAACTATAGAATAAATAAATTGAAATCTTAAGGTCAGTCCTTATCATTCATATAATGATCAAACTTTCTCTTAAACTCACTTAAATTTACAGCATCCACAATATCCAAAGTCAACCCATTCCAGAGGTCAAACATTGTCAGAAAAAATAAAACTGTCTTAGCTGAAAATGACTCCTACCTTGTCAAATTTATATTTGTGTCCCCTAGTCTTATTCTTGCCATTGAGTATGATGCAATATGATCCATCAACTCCCTTTACAAACTTAAACAACTCAAAGAGATCTTCCTAAGTCTTCTTTTTTTCATGAGAAGAGAATTTAAGAGATCTTAATATCTCTTTATATGACAACCCCTCCATCCTAGGTATCATTCTGGTAACCTGTTTCTCAATCCTTTCCAATAATTCAATGACCTTCTAAGATAAAGACCCCAAGACTGAATACAATACTCCAAATGTGTTCTAACCTGTGACCTATACAATGAAATTATAAATTCTTTAAACTTGTATTCTGTAAAATACAACTTAAAATCCTATATTTCCTGCCACTAGCAACTAGGATGGATGGACGTCTAAAGATACTGATTACCCATCCCATGAGGATTCCTATCTTTTATGACACTGTTAATTACACTTATAATTCAAATTATGATAAGTTACATGTATTATCTTGAATTTACCATAATTTTTTAAATCCCATCTTCCATTTGTTTGCCTAACCCACTAAATAATCTAAATCCTTTCATAAAGCAGTAGCATCCTCTTCACAGTTATCAACACCCAATACCTTTTATTGTTGTCAGAAAATTTAAGTAATTCATTACCCATTTCTTCATCTATATTACTGATATAATAAAATGATCCTAAAACTGATCCCTGAGGTACACCACTTGTGACATTATATAACAACCCTCTGGTTTCTACCATCAAGCTGCTCATCTATCTAATTGGCCAATTTATCCACACACCTAGGAACAGAACACTTTTACATGTCTCTTATGTGAAATTTTGTCAAAGGCTTTCTGAAAATTCAGATGAAATCTACATTTTACCCTCACCTGCACAAGCAATAACATTTTCAAGAAATGTCAAAAGATTTATAAGACAAGATATTTCCTCAGTAAAACCATGTTGACCATCCAATAAAATTTTAAACGTTATTAAATGACTTTGTAAACCATCTTTTATCAGACTTTCTAATACTTTTCCCCCAAATAACTGATTTAATTCTAATTGGCCTATAATAACTAGGACAATTTTGTCACCTCTTGAAAACATGAGTAGCATTAGCTATCTTCCAATCCTTTTGCATCTGCCCATTATTCAAGGATTTACAACAAATAGTTGCATGTGGCTCATGCATCAAATCTTTAACTTCCTTGAAAACCCACAGGAAAATATTATCTGGCCCAAGAGATTTAAGGTTTTCTAAACTTCCCAGTTTTTTCTTAACAAGCTCAGAATTAACAGTGCCATTTTGTTCAGTTTTGTTTTCATCTATCAACTGTTAAGGATATGGAATGCTGTTTGAATCTTCATCAGTAAAAACCAAAGAAAAAGGGAAACCTTAATAATCCAGACATCTCATAATCATCAGATAGGAGCCTTTTTTATCATTCCAAAAGGTCCTACCTCCCCCTTGTAACATTTTGTTTATTCTTGATATATTGAAAGAAATCTTCACTACAAATGTTTACATTTTCAGATAACATTTTCTTACAGATCCTCTTTGAGGTCTTAATGTTCTGTTTGACAACCTTTCCTTTTCTTCTGCAATATTCTAAGTATAATGTCATTCAAATTATAGTCCTTATATTTATGATACTTTTCTTGAATTTGATCTCTTATACTCTTTTTAAACCACCCTGTTTTTCTTTCCAGCCACCCTTTTTCTATTAGAAATATGTTTACTTTTAATATTTAAAATTTCTCTTTAAACATTTTCCACATGTGATCAGTCTCTCCAAATAACCCAGCTGACCAATTCAAATTTGTTTTTCTTAAATTTGGAATCAAAATATCATTGTTCCTGATTTCCATATACAACAAAACATCAAACCCAATACAACAATGATCATTGTACTTAAGTGTTTTCCAGTTTCCACACTCTCAATCATTTCTATATTTGAAGTTAACTATAGATTTAAAACAACATTGTTTCTAGTAGGTCCCCTGGTGAAGAAATACATCTTTAACAGCCTACAAAAACCTTTCTCCCTCACAGTTTCACTCAAGCATTTCTCACTCAGTATGTCTGAAATTAAAACCATCTATACTTATGACTCCATTAACAAATGACATCTTAACATTATTCTAAAGTTTGTTACTCGATTCTATGTTACACTGAAGATTCTCGCCTTTTTTTAGTAGTAAGGAATGTCACAATGTTACTATAGATCCCACTATTCGTTGGTAAAAGAGTAGCCCAAGAGTTGGCGGTGGGTGGTGATGACTAGCTGCCTTCCCTCTAGTCTTACACTGCTAAATTAGGGACAGCTAGCACAGATAGCCCTCGTGTAGCTTTGTGTGAAATTCAAAACAAACAAACAAGAGACTGATTGTACAGCTTTATTCAGTGTGTGTGTGTGGACCTTTTGATAAAAGAAATGAATTGTCCAATGATAGAAACCCTTATAATAATATTTGCACATATTGCCTAGAGACAGTAAAACATGTTATGTTTGATTATTTCAATGTTTTCTCTATCTTTAAGTTCAGAACTCTGAGATACACAACTGTTTTGTGTAATAATCATACTGACGTCACAAAAAGCATGCCTTCTCTTTTACTCCACTTGTGATCAAACTAAAGTAGCAGTAACACAAAGTACATCATGTTTATTTGTTCAGAAAGCTGGTCAAGGTGGACATCATGTTTATTTGTCCAGAAAGGTGGTCAAGGTGGACATCATGTTTATTTGTCCAGAAAGGTGGTCAAGGTGGACATCATGTTTATTTGTCCAGAAAGGTGGTTTACTAAGATTAAAGTTCTGATATGTTCACTACATCGAAACGAACATCACATTATATTTCAAGTGGCTGGAGAAGAAACAGAGCTACAGATAACTGATAAAAGTTGGTAAGATATGACGGCTGTTTACTTGGACAGGACGAATGGTAAAAAGAATCGAAAACTATAAAGACCTTTACTATGAAGTATAAGCGAAGATTTATGGAATTGTATCTGTCAGTTCGATTAATTATCACTTACAATGTAAGACTACGGGAGGTTCTTCAGCAGGGTGATTAATTATCACTTACAAAGTAATACTACGGGAGGTTCTTCAGCAGGGTGATTAATTATCACTTACAAAGTAAGACTACGGGAGATTCTTCAGCAGGGTGATTAATTATCACTTACAAAGTAAGACTACGGGAGGTTCTTCAGCAGGGTGATTAATTATCACTTACAAAGTAAGACTACGGGAGATTCTTCAGCAGGATAAGTATGAAGTTTTTAGCTTATCACTTTATTCTGTCTGTACTATCGAAAGTTTTATCCAAGTTTACCTTCTTTCCACATCCTTTTTTCAGCACTTACTAATATAATTCTGTTATATATGCCTAACATAAATTTATCTTACAGGTTTGAATCAAGACGAATCTTTACCTCCTCATTACATATATATAGCCTTCTTTATTCAACATTTAATTATACCGATGAAAGATTAAAAATTTGTGGCAAAATAGTATTAAGGTAGTTAGTTATTATAGCTATAAAGTTAGAACTAAGTATCTGCTTTTACCACCTATTCTTTATCATCGAGACTCGAACCATGTTTTGACCAGGAGGGTCAGCGTATTCCTTTTCCTCCTCCAATGGAATTGTTATTTACTTTATACTGTTACTGAATCCTAGGTAATGACCCTTGTTACCTTGTTGTTACATTACTCAGACTTTGTCTACTGTCCACAGTTTTCAATGAACACCCCCTTTCCGTGCTGTGTCCAGTTCATGGAATAATATTAACTCGTATATTTCACTAGTTTCACTTATGTATGATCCCACTATCAGTCTGTGTTCACATTACAGTTGCACACTGCAGTCATACACACACACACACACAATCCTATTTTTACATACAAAACCCTTTTAAAATAGAGTCACGTTTGTGTCTAGGATTAGGTTAGCCTCGCACAGTTTAGCCTGTAAGTTTCTTATTTATTATGTTTAGATGGGAGAGGTACTTAAGACTTCGTTCATCATGTATTATGTAACTCTCTTCACCAGTTCATGTCTATTAATACTTTTCTTATGGCATTGAAGCGAGTTATCTAGAAGTCTGTCTAATAGAGTTATCCAGGAGCCTATCTGATAGAGTTATCCAGGAGTCTGTCTGATAGAGTTGACAAGTAGAAACAAGATAAAAAAGTAGCTTTAATTTTGAGCTTGTTAAGAAAAAATTGGGAAGTTTAAAGAACTATAAGGCTCTTAGGCCAGGTACAATTTCTCCAAGGGTTTGGTTTTGCCACAAAAACACGAAGCAGTATGTTTTAAGGTGCTAAGAATATTGGTTTCACAATTCACACTTCAGTCAGTTGAATTAATGTTTACCAGTAGTCTCAACGAATGTTTCTTCACGTTCCTTGATGTGGTTTTTATATAAGGATGTGTTTAATAACAAGTGTAACTACAGAACAATAAACATTAGGCCTGTCACTTTAACAGTATGGAAGTACATGCGGAATACGGACATACGTATTGGCTTTTTATTTAGGATTTAAAGTAGGGTTGTGTAAGAATAAACCGATTATATGTGGGCCTGCCAAGGTCAGCGTAATAAAATAAACAAGTAATATTGGTATTCTGTTAACATTCATGAATATTAATACTTCGTTCGTATAGAGCTTTCAGTACTTGTAAGTGAATATTAATACTTCGTTCGTATAGAGCTTTCAGTACTTGTAAGTGAATATTAATACTTCGTTCGTATAGAGCTTTCAGTACTTGTAAGTGAATATTAATACTTCGTTCGTATAGAGCTTTCAGTACTTGTAAGTGAATATTAATACTTCGTTCGTATAGAGCTTTCAGTACTTGTAAGTGAATATTAATACTTCGTTCGTATAGAGCTTTCAGTACTTGTAAGTGAATATTAATACTTCGTTCGTATAGAGCTTTCAGTACTTGTAAGTGAATATTAATACTTCGTCCGTATAGAGCTTTCAGTACTTGTAACTGAATATTAATATTTCGTTCGTATAGAACTTTCAGTACTTGTAACTGAATATTAATATTTCGTTCGCTTAGAACTTTCAGTACTTGTAACTGAATATTAATATTTCGTTCGCATAGAGCTTTCAGTACTTGTAAGTGAATATTAATGTTTCGTTCGCATAGAGCTTTCAGTACTTGTAAGTGAATATTAATATTTCGTTCGCATAGAGCTTTCAGTACTTGTAAGTGAATATTAATATTTCGTTCGTATAGAACTTTCAGTACTTGTAAGTGAATATTAATATTTCGTTCATATAGAACTTTCAGTACTTGTAAGTGAATATTAATATTTCGTTCATATAGAACTTTCAGTACTTGTAAGTGAATATTAATATTTCGTTCATATAGAACTTTCAGTACTTGTAAGTGAATATTAATATTTCGTTCATATAGAACTTTCAGTACTTGTAAGTGAATATTAATATTTCGTTCATATAGAACTTTCAGTACTTGTAAGTGAATATTAATATTTCGTTCATATAGAACTTTCAGTACTTGTAAGTGAATATTAATATTTCGTTCATATAGAACTTTCAGTACTTGTAAGTGAATATTAATACTTCGTTCATATAGAACTTTCAGTATTTGTAAGTGAATATTAATACTTCGTTCATATAGAACTTTCAGTACTTGTAAGAACGCCAACGATGTTCACGAAACCATTGGCATGCCTGATAGATAGGGCATTCAATTCACAATCTGGGAGTCGCGAGTTCGAATCCTGTTACCGAACACACTTGCCCTTCTACCCATTAGAGTGTTATAATGTAACTGTAAACCCCACTATTTATTGGTAAAGAGTAGTCAAAGAGTTTGCGGTTGGTAATGTTGACTATCTGCCTTCCTTTTAGACTTACACTTTTAAATTAGAGACGACTAGCATGGATAGCCCACGAGTAGCTTTGATCACGATACAACAACTAAAAAAACCACCAAAAGCAAGGACGTAACTAAAATATAAGTGTTTGAAGTTGAAAAGAAGAAAATAAGTTACATTTTTAGGAAAAGAGTGGATGAAAGAAAACTCCATTTCATAAAAGATAGATAAAAGTAAGTTATAGTAAAACCACACAGTCAGCAGATGTTCAGAGAAATGAAGATATCTGATGACAAATGCTCAAACAAGTCAAAATTAGGCCTATTTCTCTTAAGATCAGACAGAGGGAAAGACTTTGTAGTAAGTCCTGGTTGTCTCAGTAGGCAAGAGTTCTCAGCAAGTTCAGTCTCTTTCAATATCAGACACAAACCAAGGGTCCTCAGCAAGTCCAGTCTCTTTGAATATCAGACACGAGGCAAGAGTTCTCAGCAAGTCCAGTCTGTTTCATTATCAGACACGAGGCAAGAGTTCTCAGCAAGTCCATTCTTATTGTTAACATGCAGATGAAGTAGGAAAGTTGAAACGTTGTTCTCTGCTTATCAGTAAAAATATTAATACCCATACTAGCCGTTTTGAGATGAAAGTCCATTCTCATTTCAATATCAGACACAAGGCAAGAGTTCTCAGCAAGTCCAGTCTGTTTCATTATCAGACATGAAGCTAGAGTTCTCAGCAAGTCCAGTTTATTTCAATATGAGACACGAAACAAGAGTTCTCAGCAAGTCCAGTCTGTTTCATTATCAGACACAAGGCATGCGTTTTCAGCAAGTCCATTCTCATTGTTAACCTGAAGATGACCTAGGAAGGTAGAAACGATGTTTTCTGTTTATCACTAAAAGTGTTAATACCCATACCAGCCGTTGTGAGATACAAGTCCATTCTCATTTTAGTATCAGACACCAGACAAGCTGTGGTTCTCACATGGGTCTACTTTAAAACTGCATTTGTAGTTCATCTTTTTTCTGTAACCAATCATAATAACGGATCTCAAGATTCTGGAAATATTTCTACTGCATTTGACAATCTTAATGCATTCTTCTGTAGATAGGGTAAAGTAAAACAGAATAGAAATATCTCACAAAACATAGGGTATTTCCTGTGATCCTACTGGCTATAGAAAGTATCATGATAATAACAGAGCTTTCGACCTATTATTGTGTTTCCAAATAAAACATAGAAACTATTAAAGTTTTGAAGCTATGTAACACATGTTAGAGTCCACATATATGGTATTTTGATACTACTCGAAAATAACACCGACTTTATGAGACTTTCAGATAACTTCTACGAAAAAAAAACAACAACCTGTTATAATTCTGTTTATATCCATTAGTTTACTACATGTTAAAACAGGTCTGCTTATCATAGTTTTGTTTATATCCATTAGTTTACTACATGTTAAAACAGGTCTGCCTATCATAGTCCTGTTTATATCCATTAGTTTGCTACATGTTAAAACAGGTCTACCTGCCACAGTTCTGTTTCTACTTCATTGTTTTACATCTGTCTACACATGAGTCTTATTGTCTTCACATCTGTATACATATTAGTGTACTGTTTTCACATTTGTCTGTTGTATTTCTCTATATATTAGTCACTGTTTATATATCTGTACTTTGTATGACTATGCACACCAACCCACATATTTAAAACGTATCTCGGTCACTTAAAAATGTCAAATAATAGAAGACGCAATCTCTGACATAGTTTACCAAGTATTCTGTTAACAGCTGTTCAAGCTAACACTTTCACTACAGTTATAACCAAAACAGTTAAAGAAGATAAGACATCCTCCAATGATGAAGCAAACGAAATTTCCTATCGTAATAATGTTAAGATTTATTTTTAAAAAATCCCTAAAAAGAATGAATATATGTATTAATATGAAGAAAATATTTTGTAGAATAGAACTTTACCTGCCAAACCTCCATAAGATTAACAACATTTTACTAAACATCAAACAGAAACTTCTAAAGAATTGAAAAATAAGTCTCAGTGTAATTTTAAATGCAGATATACAATATAAAACGGTTATAATGGAAAACTAACAATACAAGAATATCAGCATTTATGTTATTGTTCAAGAAACGACTAAAAGTGTCTGCTTTTAATATTAACAATAAAGCTTTATGTAGTTTTGAGTAACTAACGAACGCTCCACCTGTCCTTTAAGAGGCGCCAGAAAAACATAAAGATCCCAATGAAATTCTCTCTAAACCTTAAACCTATTCTGGTTATAATGACAAATTATCTAAACTTCTTGCTTGTCTAACGAAAGCATTAACTAGAAATACAAAATTCAGCTTATAGCGCTTTTGAATTTAAAACTATTCTAAATATCTTATATCGTACAGAAAATAAGTTTTGATATAGAATCAATGTCCATTAAGATATTAAATTATAAAACTGTTAATTTAGCTTTAAATGTAATATATAAAACCTTGAATTGGATTTTATACAGTTTTCTTTTAGAAACAGGCCAGAACTTTTATCAATGACGTTACAAAGACCCCTTTCTCTCTCTCGTGTTTAAGTGAAATGATTTTAAAAAAGAAAGGCTTAAGTTTGGGCGTCCATCTCCTAGAGCACTTTATATGTGATTAACGTAGAAAAACGAGTAATAAAATAGTTTTACGTCCACCTACACACTGATATTTCTATGTCGGTGACGTGTGTTTCTAACAGACGATCATCTGTACTCGTTTTATAAATCTTAGTTATAGTTTCTACTTGAATATAACATTTAAATACAAAATTACAAATGGACAACAAATAATGAATTTTCTTAAACATTAAAGTATCGTAGGTTCTGTCAAACTAAAACAATAAAAAGCGAGAACCAGCCGAACATTTGGACTTTGAATACGTCAACTATTTTAATATATCCTTTCACTTACATAGTGAAAGCAACAGAGATAAAAAAACAGCTCATATCTGAGTTTTTAATTACCGTAATTTTCAAAAACATTGAAGAAATATAAAACAGAATTTTATAAAAATAACAACGAAAATGCGCATACAAATAATAAAGAACTGTATGAGCAATATAATAGGGGGAAGTTTTATGAGCAGAAACAAATCATAAATTAAAAATGGTGTAAAAATATCAAGAAAAATTGTAAGCAGTTATTTATTAAAGTTTTTACAGGTCCATAATACATGAAATTATTTATAAATACAGTTGTCAATAATATGGTGAATTTTAAATGAATGACTTAAACAAGTTTGTTTGTTTGTTTTGGAATTTCGCACAAAGCTACTCGAGGGCTATCTGTGCTTGCCGTCCCTAATTTAGCAGTGTAAGACTAGAGGGAAGGCAGCTAGTCATCACCACCCACCGGCAACTCTTGGGCTACTCTTTTACCAACGAATAGTGGGATTGACCGTCACATTATACACCCCCACGGCTGGGAGGGCGAGCATGTTTAGCGCGACGCGGGCACGAACCCGCGACCCTCGGATTATGAGTCGCACGCCTTACGCGCTAGGCCATGCCGGGCCGACTTAAACAAGCGAATAAATGTAATCATTTGTCCTTCCTTGTACATAATAAAGATCAGTTTGAAAACAACAACAAAACTTACATAATGAAAATAATACTAATAAAGTAAAAATATAATACTCTTTAATAATAAGACAGTTAAAACCAAAAATAAATAGTAATGCTGGTATTGATTCATATTTATTTGAAAAATAATTTTTGAAGTCGAAGACATCGTCCTCTCTCCTTAATGTTTAATGGCCAAAAGTGTGGTCTAACCTTCTACTGCCCATTAAATAAAAAATATTTTACCCTGTTAAACCTGTTTTATTTCACATTTAACATCGGGCTACTGTTTCCTTATCTAGCTGTTGTATTTATCTTCATACATCAAGCTAATGTTTTTACATTTATGTGTTCTATTTATCTCTATATATCAGACTACTGTTTTCACATTTATCTATTCATAAATATATTTATATTTATACATCAGGCTAGTGTTTTCTCATCTACCACTGTAAGTCACTAGGCTATTTTTTTCTCAAATATCTGTGCGTGTGTTTCTAGGCTAATGACAGCAGGCTACTGTTTTCTCATATTAACCTGAAGATGACCTAGGAGGGTCGAAACGTTATTCTCTCTTTATCAATAAAAGTGTTAATACCATTTATATGCAAAAACGGCTCGTTTGGGCTGAGAAAACACTTTACATAGAAGAGCGAACAACGTTTCGACCTTCTTCGGTCATCGTCAGGTTCATTAATACCAATACCAGCCGTTCTGCGATACAGTTCTGATAGCTTGCTGTGTGGTTTCATCGCGAGAAACGTAAGTTTGCCATCTGTTGAAAATTATCGAAACTAAAAGTTCATGTTTGAAAATAGTTGATGACACGCTGAGCAAACACAAGATCTATAATATAATTATTAAAAATAAAATGTTCATGGAATTTTAGAATAGCTATGAAGATCACTTGATCAAACCTAAATATCAATCAAAGTATGTGGGTATACAAAGTAACTTTCTCTGATAAACTGTTAAGACACAGTATTCACAATGAATTATTATACGACAGGACAACAACTTTGAAAAGTCGTTTCATCACACATATAAAACTAAGTATTTACATATATTATGTTAATGACAGATCCGGTATTTGGCCCCACGGTCATAAAAACTTACCAGCCTACTTAGAACAAAGTAATTTATTTTGTAGAATAAAATGTCAAGCTTTCTTAACGTAACAGTGCTGTTAGATTACCAGTTTTAGTCTTAATAACTAATCACACTATTAAAGTAATAATTCTTATTTTTGTATAAGTTTCATCCCTTTGTACAAAATTAATAGTTTTCTTGTTAATTTACATACTAATTAAATATTACTTCAGTACAAGTTACAGTAAGGGTTATACTAGTGTTCTGAAGAATCAAGAACAAACCAGTGATCACAACAATGATTATTACATTAGTCTAGTCTTTTCTCATCTATCTGTGTATGTCTCTAGGCTTATGAGATCAGGCTAGTGTCTTTCATCTATCTGTGTAAGTCTCTAGCCTTATGACATCAGGCTAGTGTTTTTTCACCTATATGTATAAGTCTGTAGGCTTATGACATCATGCTAGAGACTTACAGAGATAGATGATAAAAACAAACTAATGTTATAAACAACATATATCTTAGCGTTCCTTAAAATAAATGTTGCTTTTTTTTTCTTAAAGTGCCACAATATCTTTGCATATTTTAATTATTGCTAAAATCAGTATCAAACCGTTTCATCTTGAAAAAGAAACATAAAAAACACTTTATGTTTAACTGTTCTTATGGTTGATAAAATAAAAATATCGTTAGCTTCTCCGCTTTTCTCAATTCAGTAACAACTTTTTAAGTTTTTTTTCTTATTGTTGATAAATAGCAATGACATTACCACGTCTTTTCCTATTGTTGGGAAAATAACAATGAAGTCTGGTGATAAAATAACAATACCATTACATTGCCTTCTCATATTGTTGATGGGGTAAAAATGATTTTATTTTACATTTGTTTATTAACAAACACACTTATAGTTTTGCTGTTATTACTTTCAGCAACATTATAAGAAATGAAAGATCCCAGACATCACATTTAGTTCGTTTTTTTTTTTTTACTTCGACACAGACCGTCTCGTTTTACATAATAATTGGGAAAATCCTAAAAAAACACAAACCGTCACTAGTTGTGCAAAGCTACATTTGATTTACGAGGGCTGTTCACAAAATACGCGGACTGACGTCATAAAACAAAATGTACTTTATTTAGAAGTTACAGGTCTGGAACCCCTTCAAAGTACTCTTCTCCCCAACGTACACACTTATCCCAACGGTGTTTCCACTTGTTGAAACAGCCCTGGTACGCTTCTTTTGTAATGTCCTCCAGCTCCTTCGTCGCATTTGCCTTAATCTCGGGAATCGTCTCAAATCTTCTTCCTTTCAAGGGTCTTTTGAGTTTGGGGAACAAGAAAAAATCGCAAGGAGCAAGGTCAGGTGAGTAGGGGGGGAGGAAGAACAGTGATTGAGTGTTTGGCCAAAAACTCACGAGTTCTGAGGGCTGAATTTCGCAGCAACGCGGTGCATCTTCAATTTTTTGGTCAAAATCTCGTAACAAGATCCAACTGATATCCCACACTCTTCAGCAAGCTACCTGACAGTCAGACGTTGATTTGCCCGCACCAGGGTGTTGATTTTGTCGACGTGTGGGTCGTCAGTTGACGTGGAAGGACGTCCAGGACGCTCATCATTTTCAATGGACTGTCGACCATCCTTAAAACGTTCATGCCACTTGAAACATGCCGTACGATTCATAGCAACATCACCGTAAGCCGTGTTAAGCATAGCAAAAGTTTTAGTCGCAGATTTTCCAAGTTTAACACAAAGTTTTACAGCAAGTCGTTGCTCCTTCAGGTCATTCATTCTGAAATCCGCCAAACGAAAAAATCGCACTTCACTTAAAACCGCGTAGCTAATACACAAATGAAGATATCTGCAATCGGGAAATGGCTTCGTAATCAGCTGATATGTGCGAACCTAGCGACACCAAGCGGAGTCCCCTGGAACCAACTGGAGCCACGCAATTCAAACAGTCCGCGTATTTTTTGAACAGACCTACATATTAAGATGTAGACCGAGTGTGCGAGTTTTCTTATAGCAAAGCCACATCGGGCTATCTGCTGAGCCCACCGAGGGGAATCGAATCTCTGATTTTAGCGTTGTAAATCCGGAGACATATTGCTGTACTATCGGGGGGGCGATGTAGATCGACGCGTTAAATAATGTAAAAAAATTAATAATTTATATTTCTCTTAGGAATAATTAAAGTAAAAACACTGCCAGCTAGTCTGTCCGTATTATTAATAAAGTAAACACATTATTAGTGTGTATTTCTGTTGTTTAGTAAGTTATTAGATGGTTTGATTTTACTATTGATTGGTTTGGTTTTTTAAATTCGCGCAAAGCTATTCGAGGGGTATCTCTTGGGCTACTCTTTTACCAACGAATAGTGGGATTGAACGACACATTATAATGTTCCCACGGCTAAAAAGGCGAGCATGTTTGGCGCGATGGGGATGCGAAGCCGCGACCCTCGAATTACAAGTCGCACGCCTTAACAGGCTTGGCCATGCCGGGCCTTTTACTATTGATAAAGAAAGAACACTGATAACTAGTCTATTTTTGTTATTAATAATGTAATAGCATTATTCATTTATATTTTTGTCGCTATGCAAATTGTTAGCTGAGAGCAAGTCTATTGTTATTGTTAATAACATGACATCATTATCAGTTTGTATTTATATCCTTAAGTAAGTTCTTATCTGGTTGTATTTTATTATTGTTAAAGTAAAAACACTGACACATAGTGTGTCCTTATTGTTAATAACGTAACAACAATATTAGTTCATATTTCTCTTGTTCACTCAGTTGTTATCTCGGTTTATCTCATTATTGTTAAAGAAATATCACTGATGACTACTCTATTCTTATTGTTGATAAAAAAACATAATAATGTTTATTTATATTATTGAGTAAGTTATTATCTGATTTTATTTCATTATTCTTAAAGAAGGAACACTGAAAGCTTGTTGTTAATAAATTAACAATATTATTACTATCTTATTTATAGTTATATTGTTCAGTAAATCGTTATCATTTTATTTTATTATTATTAAAGCACGAACACTGACAGCTGGTCCATTCTTTCTCTTAATAATGTAAAAACATCATTAGTTTGTATTTCGATTGTTGAGTATTATGTTAACAGGTCTTATTTTATTATTGTTAATAAATTAATCACATTATAATTATGTTATTTACATTTATATTATTGAGTGAGGTGTTATGTGGTTTTATTTTATTATTGTTAAACCAAGAACAGTGATAGCTGGTTTATTTTTTCTGTTCATAATGTAACAACATTATTCATTTGTATTTCTATTATTGAATATGATATCTGGTTTTATTATTGTTAAAGAAAGAACACTGATAGCTACTGTATTAACAAAGTAACAACATTATCAGTATCTAATTTAGATTCATGTTGCTCAATAAGTTGTTATATATTTTTTTTATTATAGTTAAAGTAAGAGCACTGATAGATGGTCTATGCTTTCTGTTAATAGTGTAACATCATTATTAGTTTGTATTTCGATTGTTGGGTATCTTGTTAACTGGTCTTATTTTATTATCGTTAAAGTAGGAACACTGACAGCTTGTCTGTCTTATTGTTAATAAAGTAGCAACTGGTTTGTATTTCTGTTGTTAAATAAGTTGTTATCTGACTATATTTTATTATCATTAAAGAAAGAATACTGATAGCTACTCTGCTCTTATTGTTAATAAGTTAATAACATTATAAGTTTGTATTACTGTTGTTGAGTATCATGTAAACTGGTTTTATTTTATTATCACTAAAGAAAGAATACTGATAGCTTGTCTGTTCTAATTGTTGAATATCATGTTAACTGGTTTTATTTGATTATTGTTAAAGTAAAAACATTGACAGCTGGTCTGTTCTTAAGAAAGAAACAACATTATTAGTATGTTATTTATATTTATATTTATATTGTTGAGTAAGTTCTTATCTGATTTTGTTTCATTATTGTAAAAAATAGAACACTGAAAGCTACTCTGTTCTTATTGTTAATAAGGTAACAACATTTTTGGTTTGTATTTCTGTTGTTTAGTAAGTTGTTATCTGACTTAATATCATTATTGTTGAAGAAAGAACACTGACTGACAGCTAGTCTGTTCTTATTGTTAATAAGGTAACACCATTACCAGTATGTTATTTATATTTACATTGTTCAGTAAGTTGTTATCTGGTTTTATTTTATTATTGTTAAAGATAAAACACTGACAGCTATTCTGTTCTTATTGCTAATAACGTAACAACATCACTAGTTACTATTTCGATCGTTGAGTATCATGTTAACTGGTGTTATTTTATTATTGTTAAAAATAAGAACACTGACAGCTGGTCTATTCTTTCACCTAATAATATAATAACGTTATTGAATTGTATTTCTATTATTAAGTTAGATGTTATCTGGTTTTATTATTGTTAAAGATAAAACACTGAAGGTTAGTTTGTTCTCATTGTTAATAAAGTAACATTATTAGTATGTTATTTATATTTACATTGTTGAGTAAGGTGTTATCCTATTTTATTATTGTTATTGTAAGACACTGACAGCTAGTCTGTTCTTATTGTTAATAAAGTAACAACATTATTAGTTTGTATTTATATTGTTGAGTAAGGTGTTATCCTATTTTATTATTGTTATTGTAAGAACACTGACAGCTAGTCTGTTCTTATTGTTAATAAAGTAACAACAATATTAGTTTGTATTTATATTATTGAGTAAGTTGTTATCCTATTTTATTATTGTTATTGTAAGAACACTGACAGCTAGTCTGTTCTTATTGTTAATAAAGTAACAACATTATTAGTTTGTATTTATATTGTTGAGTAAGTTGTTATCCTATTTTATTATTGTTATTGTAAGACACTGACAGCTAGTCTGTTCTTATTGTTAATAATGTAACAACATTATTAGTTTGTATTTATATTGTTGAGTAAGGTGTTATCCTATTTTATTATTGTTATTGTAAGAACACTGACAGCTAGTCTGTTCTTATTGTTAATAAAGTAACAACAATATTAGTTTGTATTTATATTATTGAGTAAGTTGTTATCCTATTTTATTATTGTTATTGTAAGAACACTGACAGCTAGTGTGTTCTTATTGTTAATAACGTAACAACAATATTAGTTTGTATTTATATTGTTGAGTAAGTTGTCATCTGGTATTGTGTCATTATTGTTAAAGAAAGAACACTGACTGATGGCTACTCTGTTCTTATTGTTAATAAAGAACAACATTATTAGTATGTTATTTATATTTATATTGTTGAGCAAGTTGTTATCTGGTTTTGTTTCATTATTGTTAAAGAAAGAACACTGAAAATTAGTCTGTTTTTATTATTAATAATGTAACAATATTATTAGTTTGTATTTCGATTGTTGAGTATCATGCTAACTGGTTTTATTTTTATTATCGTTAAAATAAGAACACTGATAACTAGTCTGTTCTTATTTTTAATAAAGTAACAACATTATTAGTATGTTATTTATATTTATATTGTTGAGTAAGTTGTTATCTGGTTTTATTTTATTATTGTTAAAGTAAGAATACTGATAGCTGGTATATTCTTTCTGTTAATAATGTAATAACATTATTAATTTGTATTTATATTATTGAGTAAGATGTTATTTGATTATTGTTAAAGTAAGAATACTGATAGCTAGTCTCTTCTTACTGTTTCTGAAGGATCATTATTTTTATTTTCTTAAATGATAGCCTTGTTCATCCTTATTGCTGATAAATTAAAATTTCTTACACTATCTGTAATCCGGCGTGTTAAAGTAACATTTGATGTTAATTTCTGATAAGAAGTGTTTTGTCATGAGTAAAATCTAACAATCTGTCGAAATCTAACACTACATTAAAAAATACAAACTAGGGAATAAAAATGATGAATTTGGGAAATACTTCAAGAACACAAAATGAAATTAACAGCTGACCTTTATTTAACAAATTAACAGCTGACCTTTAATTATGGGATGTGCCTTTTCATGGTTATTTCTAATTCTATTAATCCTTTCTTTGATCATTTAGTAATGTAAATTTATATAACTACAGGGATGGTAGATACCGTCTGACATTCACTGTTAGTTTTAAAATGATATATCTGCTAATACCACTATCTGAGCTCACAAGCTATGTTTGACTAGATCATCAACAGATCAATAAAATAGGGAAATTACAAATCGATTTCAATTAGTTTATGATGTATAATTTTTTTATGATCAAAGCAACCACATTAACAGAAATCTACAGTTGAAAACCTGTTGATATTTAACCTTAGTGTGAAAGGTGAATCATAAATACTACTTGCTAGGAAGTAATACCTGAGAGATGCACTGGAACTTAACTATAGTAGAGTTAAGAGTATTAGGAATACATAGCACTACCAGAAAGTATTAAGATACTTTAAGGTGTATCAAGTTTCAAAGATAGTGAAACAAAGAGCTGTTAAAATGTTTCTACCTTTAACAAACTATTCTATAGAAGTCCTATTCTCCATGCCTGTGGCTGGATAGTGTGTTTTTATATTTTATTTCAATGATGGTTGCTGCATGATTTGTTGATCAGGTTAGATGTTTTATAAATTTAAAGCTGTAATCTCAGGCAAAATAAACTTCACAATACATTGGTAGCACGGAGTGTCTGAACCTACTTTAACATTTGTTATATTGTAATTAGTTAAACTACGAATATGTTCTTTAAGTTAGGTGGTGGAAAAACATCTCGGTGAACCTTTATCTAGTTGAAAGTGTCTGAAATACCCCAGTTGTCCATATATATGTATATATGAAATAAATAATATTTGTTTCCCCGAGGCTCTACACTTCCAGTGGCTCATGGTGAGTCTGGGGACTCATATTACTGAAACCCTGATTGTGAATAAGCAAATATGTTGAACCCCCTGATAGGTGAGAGGTAAATCTGAAGGCTTATAATGTTAAAACTCAGGTTCAGATGCTTGTGGTGAGCAGAGCACACACAGTCTATCATGTAGCTTTGTGCTTTTAACAACAAACAAATTAACTAATCTTCCTCAGAGATCAAAGATCATAATACTACTACAGTGTTAACCACTACAGCAGATTTTATTCCCCTTCTAGATATTTTTTGGTGTATCAATAAACTAGCAAGGTAGCTTAATGTGATTTCTGTGAAGTTGTGTGATAGGTTACAACTACACACACACACACACACAACTACTCTGGAAAAAATAAAAAATTCTAGATTTTAAATCTTTATTGATCTTGTATTAGAGAAACTTCATAATAATGATTTATTTGCTGAACGTTGTTTATTAATCCTGTACTACCTGTAAAACATCAGTATCCTCAAACTAAAGGCAGATAGAGTGTGACAAAGTAAGTATGTACAAAGGTCTGATGTTTGCGCAATATTTATGTACTCATCAACAAATATGTCATTAATGCAGCCCCTTCACCCATAAAGATTTGTCATGGATATAACCTTTTCACCCATAAATATATGTCATGGATACAACCTCTTCACCCATAAAGATATGTCATGGATACAACCTCTTCACCCATAAAGATATGTCATGGATACAGCCTTTTCACCCATAAAGATATGTCATGGATACAAACTTTTCACCCATAAAGATATGTCATGGATACAACCTTTTCACCCGTAAAGACGTAAAGATATGTCATGGATACAGCCCCTTCACCCGTAAAGATATGTCATGGATACAACCTTTTCACATGTTACTGCCAGTAAACAGTTAACTGTCTATTTCTCAGAGTTCCTATGTGATGAAGCAAAACCAAAACTATATTTGTGCATACCCACCACGTACCTGTCACAATCAGCAAAAACTTTTCAGGAAGCAAAACTTAAAAAAAAAAAATTGTTGTGTAGTGTTATTTCTGCTGGAGCTACAGAAAGAATCGATCCCCAAAACTTAGCATTATAAGCTGTCAAGTTTTCTGCTAAGCCACCAGGGATGCCACGAAACAGATCAAAGATGTTTCACTGAGAATTTTATACACTTGTTTTCTAGTCATGATCCCTCCACTGGAAAATGATTCACTCAGCTGTGGATAATCCATTACCAAATGGTTTTACTACCAATACTGGTTATTTCTACAGAAATCCAAATGTACTGTTATGTCTTCCTGTCAATTCTGGTGATCTTGATAAAAGTCCAAACAAATGTTCGATTAATGTAAGGTGATACTGACCTTCACAAAATTAATAAGGGTAAAAAATTCTGGTAAATGAATATCCCCCAGTTATTGTCTTGAGGTTCCTACTGAATTGACTAACAACCGAGTAGTGAATCCAAGTGATCAAACCATGCAGATAAAAATCATCTTTTCACAACTGACCCTTCTTAGAGACCAGTCACCTAATGGCATGTTCACAATATTCCCATAACGAACCCAAGTATACCAACACAAACTGCTTCCTCTTTCTCTGTTGGTTTTCCATAAACCAAAGAGCTTGGAAACATTGTCATAAATGTCCACTTTGACATCTTCTCAGAACAGGTAGCAGAAATAAATAATCACGTATTCTCACAATGTAGGAAAATAAATGTACACAAAACTTACCAGGTTTTGTAACTATAAATGTTCATACTATGTTAAATGTATAATTCTCCAATGCACTGAACATCAGTTACTACAAATTTTAACTACTTACTGATTCTCCAGTGGTGAGAAATCCATGTCCTCTGTGTTATCAAACACCAGTGTTTCAACCATCGATCCTCTTGAACTCCCAAAAGAAACCCTAAAAAGTGTCAACCATTGTTTACTTTATGGTTTAAAAAAGTCTAAAATTAACATAATTTAGGTAATGCATATATATATACATATATGAACTATAATGCACCGAAGATGAGAAAAATATTTTTAACTAATACAGTTAACAAGAAAGTAACATTACCTTGTTATAATATCCATTAACTCAAATATTGTACACAAACCACTAATTTTGACAGTATGACAACTATTTATCAAACATTTTGGTATAATCTTATTATTATAAAAATTGTAGTGGTCAGAAAATTATTATTATGCACCAAGGTGGACACAGAAGATAGCCAGATGTGGCTTTACTATAACAAAATACACACACATTATTAGTATAAGCCATTTACTGTGCAATGAACGTTTTTTTGCAAGCTGGTGAAACATGATTAAAACTAAATATAATTGTCATAATACATTAGGCCCATTAACTTTTTAAAGACTACATCCTTATTTCATATTTCAAGTTTTAAATACTAGTACTAAAAACACACAATATTTATCATACACACATATACATTTGTGACATACATATCACTAAATTCAGTTTCTCAGGTGACTTGGGATACAATAAACACAAAACTGCTGTACCAGTTAACTGGAAGACAAACATCTTACTATCAGTAGGAAATGATAAACTTTCTTCCCATTTCTCTGCTGTACTAGTTAACTGGAAGACAAACATCTTACTATCAGTAAGAAATGACAAACTTTCTTCCCATTTCACTGCTGTACTAGTTAACTGGAAGACAAACATCTCATTATCAGTAGAAAATGATAAACTTTCTTCCCATTTCTCTGCTGTACTAGTTAACTGGAAGACAAACATCTTACTATCAGTAGGAAATGATAAACTTTCTTCCTATTTCTCTGCTGTACTAGTTAACTGGAAGACAAACATCTTACTATCAGTAGGAAATGATAAACTTTCTTCCCATTTCTCTGCTGTACTAGTTAACTGGAAGACAAACATCTTACTATCAGTAAGAAATGACAAACTTTCTTCCCATTTCTCTGTTGTACTAGTTAACTGGAAGACAAACATCTTACTATCAGTAGGAAATGATAAACTTTCTTCTTATTTCTCTGCTGTACTAGTTAACTGGAAGACAAACATCTTACTGTCAGTAGAAAATGATAAACTTTCTTCCCATTTCTCTGCTGTACTAGTTAACTGGAAGACAAACATCTTACTATCAGAAGAAAATGATAAACTTTCTTCCCATTTTTCTGCTGTACAAGTTAACTGGAAGACAAACATCTTACTATCAGTAGGAAATGATAAACTTTCTTCCTATTTCTCTGCTGTACTAGCTAACTGGAAGAAAAACATCTTACTATCAGTAGAAAATGATAAACTTTCTTCCTATTTCTCTGATGTACTAGTTAACTGGAAGACAAACATCTTACTATCAGTAGGAAATGATAAACTTTCTTCCCATTTCTCTGCTGTACTAGTTAACTGGAAGACAAACATCTTACTATCAGTAGGAAATGATAAACTTTCTTCCCATTTCTCTGCTGTACTAGTTAACTGGAAGACAAACATCTTACTATTAGTAGAAAATGATAAACTTTCTTCCTATTTCTCTGCTGTACTAGTTAACTGGAAGACAAACATCTTATTATCAGTAGGAAATGATAAACTTTCTTCCTATTTCTCTGCTGTACTAGTTAACTGGAAGACAAACATCTTATTATAAGTAGAAATGATAAACTTTCTTCCCATTTCTCTGCTGTACTAGTTAACTGGAAGACAAACATCTTACTATCAGTAGGAAATGATAAACTTTCTTCCTATTTCTCTGCTGTACTAGTTAACTGGAAGACAAACATCTTACTATCAGTAGAAAATGATAAACTTTCTTCCTATTTCTCTGCTCTACTAGTTAACTGGAAGACAAACATCTTACTATCAGTAGAAAATGATAAACTTTCTTCCTATTTCTCTGCTGTACTAGTTAACTGGAAGACAAACATCTTACTATCAGTAGAAAATGATAAACTTTCTTCCTATTTCTCTGCTGTACTAGTTAACTGGAACACAAACATCTTACTATCAGTAGAAAATGATAAACTTTCTTCCCATTTCTCTACTGTACTAGTTAACTGGAAGACAAACATCTTACTATCAGTAGAAAATGATAAACTTTCTTCCCATTTATCTGCTGTACTAGTTAACTGGAAGACAAACATCTTACTATCAGTAGGAAATGATAAACTTTCTTCCCATTTCTCTGCTGTACTAGTTAACTGGAAGACAAACATCTTACTATTAGTAGAAAATGATAAACTTTCTTCCTATTTCTCTGCTGCACTAGTGACCTGGAAGACAAACATCTTATTATCAGTAGGAAATGATAAACTTTCTTCCTATTTCTCTGCTGTACTAGTTAACTGGAAGACAAACATCTTACTATCAGTAGAAAATGATAAACTTTCTTCCTATTTCTCTGCTGTACTAGTTAACTGGAAAACAAACATCTCATTATCAGTAGAAAATGATAAACTTTCTTCCCATTTATCTGCTGTACTAGTTATCTGGAAGACAAACATCTTACTATCAGTAGAAAATGATAAACTTTCTTCCCATTTCTCTGCTGTACTAGTTGACTGGAAGACAAACATCTCACTATCAGTAGAAAATGATAAACTTTCTTCCCATTTCTCTGCTGTACTAGTTAACTGGAAGACAAACATCTTACGATCAGTAGAAAATGATAAACTTTCTTCCTATTTCTCTGCTGTACTAGTTAACTGGAAGACAAACATCTTACTATCAGTAGGAAATGATAAACATTCTTCCTATTTCTCTGCTGTACTAGTTGACTGGAAGACAAACATCTTACTATCAGTAGGAAATGATAAACTTTCTTCCCATTTCTCTGCTGTACTAGTTAACTGGAAAACAAACATCTCAGTATCAGTAGAAAATGATAAACTTTCTTCCCATTTCTCTGCTGTACTAGTTAACTGGAAGACAAACATCTCACTATCAGTAGAGAATGATAAACTTTCTTCCTATTTCTCTGCTGTACTAGTTAACTGGAAGACAAACATCTTACTATCAGTAGAAAATGATAAACTTTCTTCCTATTTCTCTGCTGTACTAGTGAACTGGAAGACAAACATCTTACTATCAGTAGAAAATGATAAACTTTCTTCCCATTTCTCTGCTGTACTAGTTAACTGGAAGACAAACATCTCACTATCAGTAGAAAATGATAAACTTTCTTCCTATTTCTCTGCTGTACTAGTTAACTGGAAGTCAAACATCTTATTATCAGTAGGAAATGATAAACTTTCTTCCTATTTCTCTGCTGTACTAGTTAACTGGAAGACAAACATCTTATTATAAGTAGGAAATGATAAACTTTCTTCCCATTTCTCTGCTGTACTAGTTAACTGGAAGACAAACATCTTATTATCAGTAGGAAATGATAAACTTTCTTCCTATTTCTCTGCTGTACTAGTTAACTGGAAGACAAACATCTTACTATCAGTAGAAAATGATAAACTTTCTTCCTATTTCTCTGCTCTACTAGTTAACTGGAAGACAAACATCTTACTATCAGTAGAAAATGATAAACTTTCTTCCTATTTCTCTGCTGTACTAGTTAACTGGAAGACAAACATCTTACTATCAGTAGAAAATGATAAACTTTCTTCCTATTTCTCTGCTGTACTAGTTAACTGGAAGACAAACATCTTACTATCAGTAGAAAATGATAAACTTTCTTCCTATTTCTCTGCTGTACTAGTGAACTGGAAGACAAACATCTTACTATCAGTAGAAAATGATAAACTTTCTTCCCATTTCTCTACTGTACTAGTTAACTGGAAGACAAACATCTTACTATCAGTAGAAAATGATAAACTTTCTTCCCATTTATCTGCTGTACTAGTTAACTGGAAGACAAACATCTTACTATCAGTAGGAAATGATAAACTTTCTTCCCATTTCTCTGCTGTACTAGTTAACTGGAAGACAAACATCTTACTATTAGTAGAAAATGATAAACTTTCTTCCTATTTCTCTGCTGCACTAGTTAACTGGAAGACAAACATCTTACTATCAGTAGGAAATGATAAACTTTCTTCCTATTTCTCTGCTGTACTAGTTAACTGGAAGACAAACATCTTACTATCAGTAGAAAATGATAAACTTTCTTCCTATTTCTCTGCTGTACTAGTTAACTGGAAAACAAACATCTCATTATCAGTAGAAAATGATAAACTTTCTTCCCATTTATCTGCTGTACTAGTTATCTGGAAGACAAACATCTTACTATCAGTAGAAAATGATAAACTTTCTTCCCATTTCTCTGCTGTACTAGTTGACTGGAAGACAAACATCTCACTATCAGTAGAAAATGATAAACTTTCTTCCCATTTCTCTGCTGTACTAGTTAACTGGAAGACAAACATCTTACGATCAGTAGAAAATGATAAACTTTCTTCCTATTTCTCTGCTGTACTAGTTAACTGGAAGACAAACATCTTACTATCAGTAGGAAATGATAAACATTCTTCCTATTTCTCTGCTGTACTAGTTGACTGGAAGACAAACATCTTACTATCAGTAGGAAATGATAAACTTTCTTCCCATTTCTCTGCTGTACTAGTTAACTGGAAAACAAACATCTCAGTATCAGTAGAAAATGATAAACTTTCTTCCCATTTCTCTGCTGTACTAGTTAACTGGAAGACAAACATCTCACTATCAGTAGAGAATGATAAACTTTCTTCCTATTTCTCTGCTGTACTAGTGAACTGGAAGACAAACATCTTACTATCAGTAGAAAATGATAAACTTTCTTCCCATTTCTCTGCTGTACTAGTTAACTGGAAGACAAACATCTCACTATCAGTAGAAAATGATAAACTTTCTTCCTATTTCTCTGCTGTACTAGTTAACTGGAAAACAAACATCTTACTATCAGTAGGAAATGATAAACTTTCTTCCTATTTCTCTGCTGTACTAGTTAACTGGAAGACAAACATCTCACTATCAGTAGAAAATGATAAACTTTCTTCCCATTTCTCTGCTGTACTAGTTAACTGGAAGACAAACATCTTACTATCAGTAGGAAATGATAAACTTTCTTACTATTTCTCTGCTGTACTAGTTAACTGGAAGACAAACATCTTACTATCAGTAGAAAATGATAAACTTTCTTCCTATTTCTCTGCTGTACTAGTTAACTGGAAGACAAACATCTTACTATCAGTAGAAAATGATAAACTTTCTTCCTATTTCTCTGCTGTACTAGTTAACTGGAAAACAAACATCTCATTATCAGTAGAAAATGATAAACTTTCTTCCCATTTATCTGCTGTACTAGTTAACTGGAAGACAAACATCTTACTATCAGTAGAAAATGATAAACTTTCTTCCCATTTCTCTGCTGTACTAGTTGACTGGAAGACAAACATCTCACTATCAGTAGAAAATGATAAACTTTCTTCCCATTTCTCTGCTGTACTAGTTAACTGGAAGACAAACATCTTACTATCAGTAGAAAATGATAAACTTTCTTCCTATTTCTCTGCTGTACTAGTTAACTGGAAGACAAACATCTTACTATCAGTAGGAAATGATAAACTTTCTTCCTATTTCTCTGCTGTACTAGTTGACTGGAAGACAAACATCTTACTATCAGTAGGAAATGATAAACTTTCTTCCCATTTCTCTGCTGTACTAGTTAACTGGAAAACAAACATCTCAGTATCAGTAGAAAATGATAAACTTTCTTCCCATTTCTCTGCTGTACTAGTTAACTGGAAGACAAACATCTCACTATCAGTAGAGAATGATAAACTTTCTTCCTATTTCTCTGCTGTACTAGTTAACTGGAAGACAAACATCTTACTATCAGTAGAAAATGATAAACTTTCTTCCTATTTCTCTGCTGTACTAGTGAACTGGAAGACAAACATCTTACTATCAGTAGAAAATGATAAACTTTCTTCCCATTTCTCTGCTGTACTAGTTAACTGGAAGACAAACATCTCACTATCAGTAGAAAATGATAAACTTTCTTCCTATTTCTCTGCTGTACTAGTTAACTGGAAGTCAAACATCTTATTATCAGTAGGAAATGATAAACTTTCTTCCTATTTCTCTGCTGTACTAGTTAACTGGAAGACAAACATCTTATTATAAGTAGGAAATGATAAACTTTCTTCCCATTTCTCTGCTGTACTAGTTAACTGGAAGACAAACATCTTACTATCAGTAGGAAATGATAAACTTTCTTCCTATTTCTCTGCTGTACTAGTTAACTGGAAGACAAACATCTTACTATCAGTAGAAAATGATAAACTTTCTTCCTATTTCTCTGCTCTACTAGTTAACTGGAAGACAAACATCTTACTATCAGTAGAAAATGATAAACTTTCTTCCCATTTCTCTGCTGTACTAGTTAACTGGAAGACAAACATCTTACTATCAGTAGAAAATGATAAACTTTCTTCCTATTTCTCTGCTGTACTAGTTAACTGGAAGACAAACATCTTACTATCAGTAGAAAATGATAAACTTTCTTCCTATTTCTCTGCTGTACTAGTTAACTGGAAGACAAACATCTTACTATCAGTAGAAAATGATAAACTTTCTTCCCATTTCTCTGCTGTACTAGTTAACTGGAAGACAAACATCTTACTATCAGTAGAAAATGATAAACTTTCTTCCCATTTCTCTGCTGTACTAGTTAACTGGAAGACAAACATCTTACTATCAGTAGGAAATGATAAACTTTCTTCCCATTTCTCTGCTGTACTAGTTAACTGGAAGACAAACATCTTACTATTAGTAGAAAATGATAAACTTTCTTCCTATTTCTCTGCTGTACTAGTTAACTGGAAGACAAACATCTTATTATCAGTAGGAAATGATAAACTTTCTTCCTATTTCTCTGCTGTACTAGTTAACTGGAAGACAAACATCTTACTATCAGTAGAAAATGATAAACTTTCTTCCTATTTCTCTGCTGTACTAGTTAACTGGAAAACAAACATCTCATTATCAGTAGAAAATGATAAACTTTCTTCCCATTTATCTGCTGTACTAGTTATCTGGAAGACAAACATCTTACTATCAGTAGAAAATGATAAACTTTCTTCCCATTTCTCTGCTGTACTAGTTGACTGGAAGACAAACATCTCACTATCAGTAGAAAATGATAAACTTTCTTCCCATTTCTCTGCTGTACTAGTTAACTGGAAGACAAACATCTTACTATCAGTAGAAAATGATAAACTTTCTTCCTATTTCTCTGCTGTACTAGTTAACTGGAAGACAAACATCTTACTATCAGTAGGAAATGATAAACTTTCTTCCTATTTCTCTGCTGTACTAGTTGACTGGAAGACAAACATCTTACTATCAGTAGGAAATGATAAACTTTCTTCCCATTTCTCTGCTGTACTAGTTAACTGGAAGACAAACATCTCACTATCAGTAGAAAATGATAAACTTTCTTCCCATTTCTCTGCTGTACTAGTTAACTGGAAGACAAACATCTCACTATCAGTAGAGAATGATAAACTTTCTTCCTATTTCTCTGCTGTACTAGTTAACTGGAAGACAAACATCTTACTATCAGTAGAAAATGATAAACTTTCTTCCCATTTCTCTGCTGTACTAGTTAACTGGAAGACAAACATCTTACTATCAGTAGAAAATGATAAACTTTCTTCCTATTTCTCTGCTGTACTAGTTAACTGGAAGACAAACATCTTACTATCAGTAGGAAATGATAAACTTTCTTCCTATTTCTCTGCTGTACTAGTTAACTGGAAGACAAACATCTCACTATCAGTAGAAAATGATAAACTTTCTTCCCATTTCTCTGCTGTACTAGTTAACTGGAAGACAAACATCTTACTATCAGTAGGAAATGATAAACTTTCTTCCTATTTCTCTGCTGTACTAGTTAACTGGAAGACAAACATCTTACTATCAGTAGAAAATGATAAACTTTCTTCCTATTTCTCTGCTGTACTAGTTAACTGGAAGACAAACATCTTACTATCAGTAGAAAATGATAAACTTTCTTCCTATTTCTCTGCTGTACTAGTTAACTGGAAGACAAACATCTCACTATCAGTAGAAAATGATAAACTTTCTTCCTATTTCTCTGCTGTACTAGTTAACTGGAAGACAAACATCTTACTATCAGTAGGAAATGATAAACTTTCTTCCCAATTCTCTGCTGTACTAGTTAACTGGAAGACAAACATCTTACTATCAGTAGAAAATGATAAACTTTCTTCCTATTTCTCTGCTGTACTAGTTAACTGGAAGACAAACATCTCACTATCAGTAGAAAATGATAAACTTTCTTCCCATTTCTCTGCTGTACTAGTTGACTGGAAGACAAACATCTTACTATCAGTAGGAAATGATAAACTTTCTTCCTATTTCTCTGCTGTACTAGTTAACTGGAAGACAAACATCTCACTATCAGTAGAAAATGATAAACTTTCTTCCTATTTCTCTGCTGTACTAGTTAACTGGAAGACAAACATCTTACTATCAGTAGGAAATGATAAACTTTCTTCCTATTTCTCTGCTGTACTAGTGAACTGGAAGACAAACATCTCACTATCAGTAGAAAATGATAAACTTTCTTCCCATTTCTCTGCTGTACTAGTTAACTGGAAGACAAACATCTCATTATCAGTAGAAAATGATAAACTTTCTTCCCATTTCTCTGCTATACTAGTTAACTGGAAGACAAACATCTTACTATCAGTAGGAAATGATAAACTTTCTTCCTATTTCTCTGCTGTACTAGTTAACTGGAAGACAAACATCTTACTATCAGTAGAAAATGATAAACTTTCTTCCTATTTCTCTGCTGTACTAGTTAACTGGAAGACAAACATCTTACTATCAGTAGAAAATGATAAACTTTCTTCCTATTTCTCTGCTGTACTAGTTAACTGGAAGACAAACATCTTACTATCAGTAGAAAATGATAAACTTTCTTCCCATTTCTCTGCTGTACTAGTTAACTGGAAGACAAACATCTTACTATCAGTAGGAAATGATAAACTTTCTTCCCATTTTTCTGCTGTACTAGTTAACTGGAAGACAAACATCTTACTATCAGTAGGAAATGATAAACTTTCTTCCCATTTCTCTGCTGTACTAGTTAACTGGAAAACAAACATCTTACTATTAGTAGAAAATGATAAACTTTCTTCCTATTTCTCTGCTGTACTAGTTAACTGGAAGACAAACATCTTATTATCAGTAGGAAATGATAAACTTTCTTCCTATTTCTCTGCTGTACTAGTTAACTGGAAGACAAACATCTTACTATCAGTAGGAAATGATAAACTTTCTTCCTATTTCTCTGCTGTACTAGTTAACTGGAAGACAAACATCTCATTATCAGTAGAAAATGATAAACTTTCTTCCCATTTCTCTGCTGTACTAGTTAACTGGAAGACAAACATCTTACTATCAGTAGGAAATGATAAACTTTCTTCCTATTTCTCTGCTGTACTAGTTAACTGGAAGACAAACATCTTACTATCAGTAGAAAATGATAAACTTTCTTCCTATTTCTCTGCTGTACTAGTTAACTGGAAGACAAACATCTTACTATCAGTAGAAAATGATAAACTTTCTTCCTATTTCTCTGCTGTACTAGTTAACTGGAAGACAAACATCTTACTATCAGTAGAAAATGATAAACTTTCTTCCCATTTCTCTGCTGTACTAGTTAACTGGAAGACAAACATCTTACTATATGTAGAAAATGATAAACTTTCTTCCTATTTCTCTGCTGTACTAATTAACTGGAAGACAAACATCTCACTATCAGTAGAAAATGATAAACTTTCTTCCCATTTCTCTGCTGTACTAGTTAACTGGAAGACAAACATCTCACTATCAGTAGAAAATGATAAACTTTCTTCCCATTTCTCTGCTGTACTAGTTAACTGGAAGACAAACATCTCACTATCAGTAGAAAATGATAAACTTTCTTCCCATTTCTCTGCTGTACTAGTTAACTGGAAGACAAACATCTTACTATCAGTAGGAAATGATAAACTTTCTTCCTATTTCTCTGCTGTACTAGTTGACTGGAAGACAAACATCTTACTATCAGTAGGAAATGATAAACTTTCTTCCCATTTCTCTGCTGTACTAGTTAACTGGAAAACAAACATCTCACTATCAGTAGAAAATGATAAACTTTCTTCCCATTTCTCTGCTGTACTAGTTAACTGGAAAACAAACATCTTATTATCAGTAGGAAATGATAAACTTTCTTCCTATTTCTCTGCTGTACTAGTTAACTGGAAGACAAACATCTTACTATCAGTAGAAAATGATAAACTTTCTTCCTATTTCTCTCATGTACTACTTAACTGGAAGAGAAACATCTTACTATCAGTAGGAAATGATAAACTTTCTTCCTATTTCTCTGCTGTACTAGTTAACTGGAAGACAAACATCTTACTATCAGTAGGAAATGATAAACTTTCTTCCTATTTCTCTGCTGTACTAGTTAACTGGAAGACAAACATCTTACTATCAGTAGAAAATGATAAACTTTCTTCCTATTTCTCTGATGTACTAGTTAACTGGAAGACAAACATCTTACTATCAGTAAGAAATGATAAACTTTCTTCCCATTTCTCTGCTGTACTAGTTAACTGGAAGACAAACATCTTACTATCAGTAGGAAATGATAAACTTTCTTCCCATTTCTCTGCTGTACTAGTTAACTGGAAGACAAACATCTTACTATCAGTAGAAAATGATAAACTTTCTTCCTATTTCTCTGCTGTACTAGTTAACTGGAAGACAAACATCTTACTATCAGTAGGAAATGATAAACTTTCTTCCTATTTCTCTGCTGTACTAGTTAACTGGAAGACAAACATCTTATTATCAGTAAAAAATGATAAACTTTCTTCCCATTTCTCTGCTGTACTAGTTAACTGGAAGACAAACATCTTACTATCAGTAGGAAATGATAAACTTTCTTCCTATTTCTCTGCTGTACTAGTTAACTGGAAGACAAACATCTTACTATCAGTAGAAAATGATAAACTTTCTTCCTATTTCTCTGCTGTACTAGTTAACTGGAAGACAAACATCTTACTATCAGTAGAAAATGATAAACTTTCTTCCTATTTCTCTGCTGTACTAGTTAACTGGAAGACAAACATCTTACTATCAGTAGAAAATGATAAACTTTCTTCCTATTTCTCTGCTGTACTAGTTAACTGGAAGACAAACATCTTACTATCAGTAGAAAATGATAAACTTTCTTCCTATTTCTCTGCTGTACTAGTTAACTGGAAGACAAACATCTTACTATCAGTAGAAAATGATAAACTTTCTTCCCATTTCTCTGCTGTACTAGTTAACTGGAAGACAAACATCTTACTATCAGTAGAAAATGATAAACTTTCTTCCCATTTCTCTGCTGTACTAGTTAACTGGAAGACAAACATCTTACTATCAGTAGGAAATGATAAACTTTCTTCCCATTTCTCTGCTGTACTAGTTAACTGGAAGACAAACATCTTACTATCAGTAGAAAATGATAAACTTTCTTCCTATTTCTCTGCTGTACTAGTTAACTGGAAGACAAACATCTTACTATCAGTAGGAAATGATAAACTTTCTTCCTATTTCTCTGCTGTACTAGTTAACTGGAAGACAAACATCTTACTATCAGTAGAAAATGATAAACTTTCTTCCTATTTCTCTGCTGTACTAGTTAACTGGAAGACAAACATCTCACTATCAGTAGAAAATGATAAACTTTCTTTCCATTTCTCTGCTGTACTAGTTAACTGGAAGACAAACATCTTACTATCAGTAGAAAATGATAAACTTTCTTCCCATTTCTCTGCTGTACTAGTTAACTGGAAGACAAACATCTTACTATCAGTAGAAAATGATAAACTTTCTTCCTATTTCTCTGCTGTACTAGTTAACTGGAAGACAAACATCTTACTATCAGTAGGAAATGATAAACTTTCTTCCTATTTCTCTGCTGTACTAGTTAACTGGAAGACAAACATCTTACTATCAGTAGGAAATGATAAACTTTCTTCCCATTTCTCTGCTGTACTAGTGAACTGGAAGACAAACATCTTACTATCAGTAGAAAATGATAAACTTTCTTCCCATTTCTCTGCTGTACTAGTTAACTGGAAGACAAACATCTCACTATCAGTAGAAAATGATAAACTTTCTTCCTATTTCTCTGCTGTACTAGTTAACTGGAAGACAAACATCTTACTATCAGTAGAAAATGATAAACTTTCTTCCTATTTCTCTGCTGTACTAGTTAACTGGAAGACAAACATCTTACTATCAGTAGGAAATGATAAACTTTCTTCCTATTTCTCTGCTGTACTAGTTAACTGGAAGACAAACATCTTACTATCAGTAGAAAATGATAAACTTTCTTCCCATTTCTCTGCTGTACTAGTTAACTGGAAGACAAACATCTCACTATCAGTAGAAAATGATAAACTTTCTTCCTATTTCTCTGCTGTACTAGTTAACTGGAAGACAAACATCTTACTATCAGTAGGAAATGATAAACTTTCTTCCTATTTCTCTGCTGTACTAGTTAACTGGAAGACAAACATCTTACTATCAGTAGAAAATGATAAACTTTCTTCCTATTTCTCTGCTGTACTAGTTAACTGGAAGACAAACATCTTACTATCAGTAGAAAATGATAAACTTTCTTCCTATTTCTCTGCTGTACTAGTTAACTGGAAGACAAACATCTTACTATCAGTAGAAAATGATAAACTTTCTTCCCATTTCTCTGCTGTACTAGTTAACTGGAAGACAAACATCTCACTATCAGTAGAGAATGATAAACTTTCTTCCCATTTCTCTGCTGTACTAGTTAACTGGAAGACAAACATCTTACTATCAGTAGGAAATGATAAACTTTCTTCCTATTTCTCTGCTGTACTAGTTAACTGGAAGACAAACATCTTACTATCAGTAGGAAATGATAAACTTTCTTCCCATTTCTCTGCTGTACTAGTTAACTGGAAGACAAACATCTCACTATCAGTAGAAAATGATAAACTTTCTTCCCATTTCTCTGCTGTACTAGTTAACTGGAAGACAAACATCTTACTATCAGTAGGAAATGATAAACTTTCTTCCTATTTCTCTGCTGTACTAGTTAACTGGAAGACAAACATCTTACTATCAGTAGAAAATGATAAACTTTCTTCCTATTTCTCTGCTGTACTAGTTAACTGGAAGACAAACATCTTACTATCAGTAGGAAATGATAAACTTTCTTCCTATTTCTCTGCTGTACTAGTGAACTGGAAGACAAACATCTTACTATCAGTAGAAAATGATAAACTTTCTTCCTATTTCTCTGCTGTACTAGTTAACTGGAAGACAAACATCTTACTATCAGTAGAAAATGATAAACTTTCTTCCCATTTCTCTGCTGTACTAGTTAACTGGAAGACAAACATCTTACTATCAGTAGAAAATGATAAACTTTCTTCCCATTTCTCTGCTGTACTAGTTAACTGGAAGACAAACATCTTACTATCAGTAGAAAATGATAAACTTTCTTCCCATTTCTCTGCTGTACTAGTTAACTGGAAGACAAACATCTCACTATCAGTAGAAAATGATAAACTTTCTTCCCATTTCTCTGCTGTACTAGTTAACTGGAAGACAAACATCTTACTATCAGTAGGAAATGATAAACATTCTTCCTATTTCTCTGCTGTACTAGTTGACTGGAAGACAAACATCTTACTATCAGTAGGAAATGATAAACTTTCTTCCCATTTCTCTGCTGTACTAGTTAACTGGAAAACAAACATCTCACTATCAGTAGAAAATGATAAACTTTCTTCCTATTTCTCTGCTGTACTAGTTAACTGGAAGACAAACATCTTACTATCAGTAGAAAATGATAAACTTTCTTCCTATTTCTCTCGTACTAGTTAACTGGAAGAGAAACATCTTACTATCAGTAGGAAATGATAAACTTTCTTCCTATTTCTCTGCTGTACTAGTGAACTGGAAGACAAACATCTTACTATCAGTAGAAAATGATAAACTTTCTTCCTATTTCTCTGCTGTACTAGTTAACTGGAAAACAAACATCTTACTATCAGTAGGAAATGATCAACTTTCTTCCTATTTCTCTACTGTACTAGTTAACTGGAAGACAAACATCTTACTATCAGTAGAAAATGATAAACTTTCTTCCTATTTCTCTGCTGTACTAGTTAACTGGAAGACAAACATCTTACTATCAGTAGGAAATGATAAACTTTCTTCCTATTTCTCTGCTGTACTAGTTAACTGGAAGAGAAACATCTTACTATCAGTAGGAAATGATAAACTTTCTTCCTATTTCTCTGCTGTACTAGTTAACTGGAAGACAAACATCTCACTATCAGTAGGAAATGATAAACTTTCTTTCTATTTCTCTGCTGTACTAGTTAACTGGAAGACAAACATCTTACTATCAGTAGAAAATGATAAACTTTCTTCCCATTTCTCTGCTGTACTAGTTAACTGGAAGACAAACATCTCACTATCAGTAGAAAATGATAAACTTTCTTCGGATTTCTCTGCTGTACTAGTTAACTGGAAGACAAACATCTTACTATCAGTAGGAAATGATAAACTTTCTTCCTATTTCTCTGCTGTACTAGTGAACTGGAAGACAAACATCTCACTATCAGTAGAAAATGATAAAATTTCTTCCCATTTCTCTGCTGTACTAGTTAACTGGAAGACAAACATCTCATTATCAGTAGAAAATGATAAACTTTCTTCCCATTTCTCTGCTATACTAGTTAACTAGAAGACAAACATCTTACTATCAGTAGGAAATGATAAACTTTCTTCCTATTTCTCTGCTGTACTAGTTAACTGGAAGACAAACATCTTACTATCAGTAGAAAATGATAAACTTTCTTCCTATTTCTCTGCTGTACTAGTTAACTGGAAGACAAACATCTTACTATCAGTAGAAAATGATAAACTTTCTTCCTATTTCTCTGCTGTACTAGTTAACTGGAAGACAAACATCTTACTATCAGTAGAAAATGATAAACTTTCTTCCCATTTCTCTGCTGTACTAGTTAACTGGAAGACAAACATCTTACTATCAGTAGGAAATGATAAACTTTCTTCCCATTTCTCTGCTGTACTAGTTAACTGGAAGACAAACATCTTACTATCAGTAGGAAATGATAAACTTTCTTCCCATTTCTCTGCTGTACTAGTTAACTGGAAGACAAACATCTTACTATTAGTAGAAAATGATAAACTTTCTTCCTATTTCTCTGCTGTACTAGTTAACTGGAAGACAAACATTTTATTATCAGTAGGAAATGATAAACTTTCTTCCTATTTCTCTGCTGTACTAGTTAACTGGAAGACAAACATCTCATTATCAGTAGAAAATGATAAACTATCTTCCCATTTATCTGCTGTACTAGTTATCTGGAAGACAAACATCTTACTATCAGTAGGAAATGATAAACTTTCTTCCTATTTCTCTGCTGTACTAGTTGACTGGAAGACAAACATCTTACTATCAGTAGAAAATGATAAACTTTCTTCCTATTTCTCTGCTGTACTAGTTAACTGGAAGACAAACATCTTACTATCAGTAGAAAATGATAAACTTTCTTCCTATTTCTCTGCTGTACTAGTTAACTGGAAGACAAACATCTTACTATCAGTAGAAAATGATAAACTTTCTTCCCATTTCTCTGCTGTACTAGTTAACTGGAAGACAAACATCTTACTATCAGTAGAAAATGATAAACTTTCTTCCCATTTCTCTGCTGTACTAGTTAACTGGAAGACAAACATCTTACTATCAGTAGGAAATGATAAACTTTCTTCCTATTTCTCTGCTGTACTAGTTAACTGGAAGACAAACATCTTACTATCAGTAGAAAATGATAAACTTTCTTCCCATTTCTCTGCTGTACTAGTTAACTGGAAGACAAACATCTTACTATCAGTAGAAAATGATAAACTTTCTTCCCATTTCTCTGCTGTACTAGTTAACTGGAAGACAAACATCTCACTATCAGTAGAAAATGATAAACTTTCTTCCTATTTCTCTGCTGTACTAGTTAACTGGAAGACAAACATCTTACTATCAGTAGGAAATGATAAACTTTCTTCCCTATTTCTCTGCTGTACTAGTTAACTGGAAGACAAACATCTTACTATCAGTAGAAAATGATAAACTTTCTTCCTATTTCTCTGCTGTACTAGTTAACTGGAAGACAAACATCTTACTATCAGTAGAAAATGATAAACTTTCTTCCTATTTCTCTGCTGTACTAGTTAACTGGAAGACAAACATCTTACTATCAGTAGAAAATGATAAACTTTCTTCCTATTTCTCTGCTGTACTAGTTAACTGGAAGACAAACATCTTACTATCAGTAGAAAATGATAAACTTTCTTCCTATTTCTCTGCTGTACTAGTTAACTGGAAGACAAACATCTTACTATCAGTAGGAAATGATAAACTTTCTTCCTATTTCTCTGCTGTACTAGTTAACTGGAAGACAAACATCTTACTATCAGTAGAAAATGATAAACTTTCTTCCTATTTCTCTGCTGTACTAGTTAACTGGAAGACAAACATCTTACTATCAGTAGAAAATGATAAACTTTCTTCCTATTTCTCTGCTGTACTAGTTAACTGGAAGACAAACATCTTACTATCAGTAGGAAATGATAAACTTTCTTCCTATTTCTCTGCTGTACTAGTTAACTGGAAGACAAACATCTTACTATCAGTAGAAAATGATAAACTTTCTTCCCATTTCTCTGCTGTACTAGTTAACTGGAAGACAAACATCTTACTATCAGTAGAAAATGATAAACTTTCTTCCTATTTCTCTGCTGTACTAGTTAACTGGAAGACAAACATCTTACTATCAGTAGAAAATGATAAACTTTCTTCCTATTTCTCTGCTGTACTAGTTAACTGGAAGACAAACATCTTACTATCAGTAGAAAATGATAAACTTTCTTCCCATTTCTCTGCTGTACTAGTTAACTGGAAGACAAACATCTTACTATCAGTAGAAAATGATAAACTTTCTTCCCATTTCTCTGCTGTACTAGTTAACTGGAAGACAAACATCTTACTATCAGTAGGAAATGATAAACTTTCTTCCCATTTCTCTGCTGTACTAGTTAACTGGAAGACAAACATCTTACTATCAGTAGAAAATGATAAACTTTCTTCCTATTTCTCTGCTGTACTAGTTAACTGGAAGACAAACATCTTACTATCAGTAGGAAATGATAAACTTTCTTCCTATTTCTCTGCTGTACTAGTTAACTGGAAGACAAACATCTTACTATCAGTAGAAAATGATAAACTTTCTTCCCATTTCTCTGCTGTACTAGTTAACTGGAAGACAAACATCTTACTATCAGTAGGAAATGATAAACTTTCTTCCTATTTCTCTGCTGTACTAGTTAACTGGAAGACAAACATCTTACTATCAGTAGAAAATGATAAACTTTCTTCCTATTTCTCTGCTGTACTAGTTAACTGGAAGACAAACATCTTACTATCAGTAGAAAATGATAAACTTTCTTCCTATTTCTCTGCTGTACTAGTTAACTGGAAGACAAACATCTTACTATCAGTAGAAAATGATAAACTTTCTTCCCATTTCTCTGCTGTACTAGTTAACTGGAAGACAAACATCTTACTATCAGTAGAAAATGATAAACTTTCTTCCCATTTCTCTGCTGTACTAGTTAACTGGAAGACAAACATCTTACTATCAGTAGGAAATGATAAACTTTCTTCAGTAGAAAATGATAAATTTCTCTGCTGTACTAGTTAACTGGAAGACAAACATCTTACTATCAGTAGAAAATGATAAACTTTCTTCCTATTTCTCTGCTGTACTAGTTAACTGGAAGACAAACATCTTACTATCAGTAGAAAATGATAAACTTTCTTCCTATTTCTCTGCTGTACTAGTTAACTGGAAGACAAACATCTTACTATCAGTAGAAAATGATAAACTTTCTTCCCATTTCTCTGCTGTACTAGTTAACTGGAAGACAAACATCTTACTATCAGTAGGAAATGATAAACTTTCTTCCTATTTCTCTGCTGTACTAGTTAACTGGAAGACAAACATCTTACTATCAGTAGAAAATGATAAACTTTCTTCCTATTTCTCTGCTGTACTAGTTAACTGGAAGACAAACATCTTACTATCAGTAGAAAATGATAAACTTTCTTCCCATTTCTCTGCTGTACTAGTTAACTGGAAGACAAACATCTTACTATCAGTAGAAAATGATAAACTTTCTTCCCATTTCTCTGCTGTACTAGTTAACTGGAAGACAAACATCTTACTATCAGTAGGAAATGATAAACTTTCTTCCTATTTCTCTGCTGTACTAGTTAACTGGAAGACAAACATCTTACTATCAGTAGAAAATGATAAACTTTCTTCCTATTTCTCTGCTGTACTAGTTAACTGGAAGACAAACATCTTACTATCAGTAGAAAATGATAAACTTTCTTCCTATTTCTCTGCTGTACTAGTTAACTGGAAGACAAACATCTTACTATCAGTAGAAAATGATAAACTTTCTTCCTATTTCTCTGCTGTACTAGTTAACTGGAAGACAAACATCTTACTATCAGTAGAAAATGATAAACTTTCTTCCTATTTCTCTGCTGTACTAGTTAACTGGAAGACAAACATCTTACTATCAGTAGGAAATGATAAACTTTCTTCCTATTTCTCTGCTGTACTAGTTAACTGGAAGACAAACAACATCTTACTATCAGTAGAAAATGATAAACTTTCTTCCTATTTCTCTGCTGTACTAGTTAACTGGAAGACAAACATCTTACTATCAGTAGAAAATGATAAACTTTCTTCCCATTTCTCTGCTGTACTAGTTAACTGGAAGACAAACATCTTACTATCAGTAGAAAATGATAAACTTTCTTCCTATTTCTCTGCTGTACTAGTTAACTGGAAGACAAACATCTTACTATCAGTAGAAATGATAAACTTTCTTCCTATTTCTCTGCTGTACTAGTTAACTGGAAGACAAACATCTTACTATCAGTAGAAAATGATAAACTTTCTTCCCATTTCTCTGCTGTACTAGTTAACTGGAAGACAAACATCTTACTATCAGTAGAAAATGATAAACTTTCTTCCCATTTCTCTGCTGTACTAGTTAACTGGAAGACAAACATCTTACTATCAGTAGGAAATGATAAACTTTCTTCCTATTTCTCTGCTGTACTAGTTAACTGGAAGACAAACATCTTACTATCAGTAGAAAATGATAAACTTTCTTCCTATTTCTCTGCTGTACTAGTTAACTGGAAGACAAACATCTTACTATCAGTAGAAAATGATAAACTTTCTTCCTATTTCTCTGCTGTACTAGTTAACTGGAAGACAAACATCTTACTATCAGTAGAAAATGATAAACTTTCTTCCCATTTCTCTGCTGTACTAGTTAACTGGAAGACAAACATCTTACTATCAGTAGGAAATGATAAACTTTCTTCCCATTTCTCTGCTGTACTAGTTAACTGGAAGACAAACATCTTACTATCAGTAGGAAATGATAAACTTTCTTCCCATTTCTCTGCTGTACTAGTTAACTGGAAGACAAACATCTTACTATCAGTAGAAAATGATAAACTTTCTTCCTATTTCTCTGCTGTACTAGTTAACTGGAAGACAAACATCTTACTATCAGTAGGAAATGATAAACTTTCTTCCTATTTCTCTGCTGTACTAGTTAACTGGAAGACAAACATCTTACTATCAGTAGAAAATGATAAACTTTCTTCCCATTTCTCTGCTGTACTAGTTAACTGGAAGACAAACATCTTACTATCAGTAGGAAATGATAAACTTTCTTCCTATTTCTCTGCTGTACTAGTTAACTGGAAGACAAACATCTTACTATCAGTAGAAAATGATAAACTTTCTTCCTATTTCTCTGCTGTACTAGTTAACTGGAAGACAAACATCTTACTATCAGTAGAAAATGATAAACTTTCTTCCTATTTCTCTGCTGTACTAGTTAACTGGAAGACAAACATCTTACTATCAGTAGAAAATGATAAACTTTCTTCCCATTTCTCTGCTGTACTAGTTAACTGGAAGACAAACATCTTACTATCAGTAGAAAATGATAAACTTTCTTCCCATTTCTCTGCTGTACTAGTTAACTGGAAGACAAACATCTTACTATCAGTAGGAAATGATAAACTTTCTTCCTATTTCTCTGCTGTACTAGTTAACTGGAAGACAAACATCTTACTATCAGTAGAAAATGATAAACTTTCTTCCTATTTCTCTGCTGTACTAGTTAACTGGAAGACAAACATCTTACTATCAGTAGGAAATGATAAACTTTCTTCCCATTTCTCTGCTGTACTAGTTAACTGGAAGACAAACATCTTACTATCAGTAGAAAATGATAAACTTTCTTCCTATTTCTCTGCTGTACTAGTTAACTGGAAGACAAACATCTTACTATCAGTAGGAAATGATAAACTTTCTTCCCATTTCTCTGCTGTACTAGTTAACTGGAAGACAAACATCTTACTATCAGTAGGAAATGATAAACTTTCTTCCTATTTCTCTGCTGTACTAGTTAACTGGAAGACAAACATCTTACTATCAGTAGGAAATGATAAACTTTCTTCCCATTTCTCTGCTGTACTAGTTAACTGGAAGACAAACATCTTACTATCAGTAGAAAATGATAAACTTTCTTCCCATTTCTCTGCTGTACTAGTTAACTGGAAGACAAACATCTTACTATCAGTAGAAAATGATAAACTTTCTTCCTATTTCTCTGCTGTACTAGTTAACTGGAAGACAAACATCTTACTATCAGTAGAAAATGATAAACTTTCTTCCTATTTCTCTGCTGTACTAGTTAACTGGAAGACAAACATCTTACTATCAGTAGAAAATGATAAACTTTCTTCCTATTTCTCTGCTGTACTAGTTAACTGGAAGACAAACATCTTACTATCAGTAGAAAATGATAAACTTTCTTCCTATTTCTCTGCTGTACTAGTTAACTGGAAGACAAACATCTTACTATCAGTAGAAAATGATAAACTTTCTTCCTATTTCTCTGCTGTACTAGTTAACTGGAAGACAAACATCTTACTATCAGTAGAAAATGATAAACTTTCTTCCTATTTCTCTGCTGTACTAGTTAACTGGAAGACAAACATCTTACTATCAGTAGAAAATGATAAACTTTCTTCCCATTTCTCTGCTGTACTAGTTAACTGGAAGACAAACATCTTACTATCAGTAGGAAATGATAAACTTTCTTCCTATTTCTCTGCTGTACTAGTTAACTGGAAGACAAACATCTTACTATCAGTAGGAAATGATAAACTTTCTTCCCATTTCTCTGCTGTACTAGTTAACTGGAAGACAAACATCTTACTATCAGTAGAAAATGATAAACTTTCTTCCCATTTCTCTGCTGTACTAGTTAACTGGAAGACAAACATCTTACTATCAGTAGGAAATGATAAACTTTCTTCCTATTTCTCTGCTGTACTAGTTAACTGGAAGACAAACATCTTACTATCAGTAGAAAATGATAAACTTTCTTCCTATTTCTCTGCTGTACTAGTTAACTGGAAGACAAACATCTTACTATCAGTAGAAAATGATAAACTTTCTTCCCATTTCTCTGCTGTACTAGTTAACTGGAAGACAAACATCTTACTATCAGTAGAAAATGATAAACTTTCTTCCTATTTCTCTGCTGTACTAGTTAACTGGAAGACAAACATCTTACTATCAGTAGGAAATGATAAACTTTCTTCCTATTTCTCTGCTGTACTAGTTAACTGGAAGACAAACATCTTACTATCAGTAGAAAATGATAAACTTTCTTCCTATTTCTCTGCTGTACTAGTTAACTGGAAGACAAACATCTTACTATCAGTAGAAAATGATAAACTTTCTTCCTATTTCTCTGCTGTACTAGTTAACTGGAAGACAAACATCTTACTATCAGTAGAAAATGATAAACTTTCTTCCCATTTCTCTGCTGTACTAGTTAACTGGAAGACAAACATCTTACTATCAGTAGAAAATGATAAACTTTCTTCCCATTTCTCTGCTGTACTAGTTAACTGGAAGACAAACATCTTACTATCAGTAGGAAATGATAAACTTTCTTCCTATTTCTCTGCTGTACTAGTTAACTGGAAGACAAACATCTTACTATCAGTAGGAAATGATAAACTTTCTTCCCATTTCTCTGCTGTACTAGTTAACTGGAAGACAAACATCTTACTATCAGTAGAAAATGATAAACTTTCTTCCCATTTCTCTGCTGTACTAGTTAACTGGAAGACAAACATCTTACTATCAGTAGGAAATGATAAACTTTCTTCCTATTTCTCTGCTGTACTAGTTAACTGGAAGACAAACATCTTACTATCAGTAGAAAATGATAAACTTTCTTCCTATTTCTCTGCTGTACTAGTTAACTGGAAGAGAAACATCTTACTATCAGTAGGAAATGATAAACTTTCTTCCTATTTCTCTGCTGTACTAGTTAACTGGAAGACAAACATCTTACTATCAGTAGAAAATGATAAACTTTCTTCCCATTTCTCTGCTGTACTAGTTAACTGGAAGACAAACATCTTACTATCAGTAGAAAATGATAAACTTTCTTCCTATTTCTCTGCTGTACTAGTTAACTGGAAGACAAACATCTTACTATCAGTAGAAAATGATAAACTTTCTTCCCATTTCTCTGCTGTACTAGTTAACTGGAAGACAAACATCTCATTATCAGTAGAGAATGATAAACTTTCTTCCCATTTCTCTGCTGTACTAGTTAACTGGAAGACAAACATCTCACTATCAGTAGAAAATGATAAACTTTCTTCCCATTTCTCTGCTGTACTAGTTAACTGGAAGACAAACATCTTACTATCAGTAGGAAATGATAAACTTTCTTCCTATTTCTCTGCTGTACTAGTTAACTGGAAGACAAACATCTTACTATCAGTAGGAAATGATAAACTTTCTTCCCATTTCTCTGCTGTACTAGTTAACTGGAAAACAAACATCTTACTATCAGTAGAAAATGATAAACTTTCTTCCTATTTCTCTGCTGTACTAGTTAACTGGAAGACAAACATCTTACTATCAGTAGAAAATGATAAACTTTCTTCCTATTTCTCTGCTGTACTAGTTAACTGGAAGACAAACATCTTACTATCAGTAGGAAATGATAAACTTTCTTCCTATTTCTCTGCTGTACTAGTTAACTGGAAGACAAACATCTTACTATCAGTAGAAAATGATAAACTTTCTTCCTATTTCTCTGCTGTACTAGTTAACTGGAAGACAAACATCTTACTATCAGTAGGAAATGATAAACTTTCTTCCTATTTCTCTGCTGTACTAGTTAACTGGAAGACAAACATCTTACTATCAGTAGAAAATGATAAACTTTCTTCCTATTTCTCTGCTGTACTAGTTAACTGGAAGACAAACATCTTACTATCAGTAGGAAATGATAAACTTTCTTCCTATTTCTCTGCTGTACTAGTTAACTGGAAGACAAACATCTTACTATCAGTAGGAAATGATAAACTTTCTTCCTATTTCTCTGCTGTACTAGTTAACTGGAAGACAAACATCTCACTATCAGTAGGAAATGATAAACTTTCTTCCTATTTCTCTGCTGTACTAGTTAACTGGAAGACAAACATCTTACTATCAGTAGAAAATGATAAACTTTCTTCCCATTTCTCTGCTGTACTAGTTAACTGGAAGACAAACATCTCACTATCAGTAGAAAATGATAAACTTTCTTCCCATTTCTCTGCTGTACTAGTTAACTGGAAGACAAACATCTTACTATCAGTAGGAAATGATAAACTTTCTTCCTATTTCTCTGCTGTACTAGTGAACTGGAAGACAAACATCTCACTATCAGTAGAAAATGATAAAATTTCTTCCCATTTCTCTGCTGTACTAGTTAACTGGAAGACAAACATCTTACTATCAGTAGAAAATGATAAACTTTCTTCCCATTTCTCTGCTGTACTAGTTAACTGGAAGACAAACATCTTACTATCAGTAGGAAATGATAAACTTTCTTCCTATTTCTCTGCTGTACTAGTTAACTGGAAGACAAACATCTTACTATCAGTAGAAAATGATAAACTTTCTTCCTATTTCTCTGCTGTACTAGTTAACTGGAAGACAAACATCTTACTATCAGTAGAAAATGAGAAACTTTCTTCCTATTTCTCTGCTGTACTAGTTAACTGGAAGACAAACATCTTACTATCAGTAGAAAATGATAAACTTTCTTCCCATTTCTCTGCTGTACTAGTTAACTGGAAGACAAACATCTTACTATCAGTAGGAAATGATAAACTTTCTTCCCATTTCTCTCCTGTACTAGTTAACCGGAAGACAAACATCTTACTATCAGTAGGAAATGATAAACTTTCTTCCCATTTCTCTGCTGTACTAGTTAACTGGAAGACAAACATCTTACTATTAGTAGAAAATGATAAACTTTCTTCCTATTTCTCTGCTGTACTAGTTAACTGGAAGACAAACATCTTATTATCAGTAGGAAATGATAAACTTTCTTCCTATTTCTCTGCTGTACTAGTTAACTGGAAGACAAACATCTCATTATCAGTAGAAAATGATAAACTTTCTTCCCATTTCTCTGCTGTACTAGTTAACTGGAAGACAAACATCTTACTATCAGTAGGAAATGATAAACTTTCTTCCTATTTCTCTGCTGTACTAGTTGACTGGAAGACAAACATCTTACTATCAGTAGAAAATGATAAACTTTCTTCCTATTTCTCTGCTGTACTAGTTAACTGGAAGACAAACATCTTACTATCAGTAGAAAATGATAAACTTTCTTCCTATTTCTCTGCTGTACTAGTTAACTGGAAGACAAACATCTTACTATCAGTAGAAAATGATAAACTTTCTTCCCATTTCTCTGCTGTACTAGTTAACTGGAAGACAAACATCTTACTATATGTAGAAAATGATAAACTTTCTTCCCATTTATCTGCTGTACTAGTTATCTGGAAGACAAACATCTTACTATCAGTAGGAAATGATAAACTTTCTTCCTATTTCTCTGCTGTACTAGTTGACTGGAAGACAAACATCTTACTATCAGTAGAAAATGATAAACTTTCTTCCCATTTCTCTGCTGTACTAGTTAACTGGAAGACAAACATCTCACTATCAGTAGAAAATGATAAACTTTCTTCCCATTTCTCTGCTGTACTAGTTAACTGGAAGACAAACATCTTACTATCAGTAGGAAATGATAAACATTCTTCCTATTTCTCTGCTGTACTAGTTGACTGGAAGACAAACATCTTACTATCAGTAGGAAATGATAAACTTTCTTCCCATTTCTCTGCTGTACTAGTTAACTGGAAAACAAACATCTCACTATCAGTAGAAAATGATAAACTTTCTTCCTATTTCTCTGCTGTACTAGTTAACTGGAAGACAAACATCTTACTATCAGTAGAAAATGATAAACTTTCTTCCTATTTCTCTCGTACTAGTTAACTGGAAGAGAAACATCTTACTATCAGTAGGAAATGATAAACTTTCTTCCTATTTCTCTGCTGTACTAGTGAACTGGAAGACAAACATCTTACTATCAGTAGAAAATGATAAACTTTCTTCCTATTTCTCTGCTGTACTAGTTAACTGGAAAACAAACATCTTACTATCAGTAGGAAATGATAAACTTTCTTCCTATTTCTCTGCTGTACTAGTTAACTGGAAGACAAACATCTTACTATCAGTAGAAAATGATAAACTTTCTTCCTATTTCTCTGCTGTACTAGTTAACTGGAAGACAAACATCTTACTATCAGTAGGAAATGATAAACTTTCTTCCTATTTCTCTGCTGTACTAGTTAACTGGAAGACAAACATCTTACTATCAGTAGGAAATGATAAACTTTCTTCCTATTTCTCTGCTGTACTAGTTAACTGGAAGACAAACATCTCACTATCAGTAGGAAATGATAAACTTTCTTTCTATTTCTCTGCTGTACTAGTTAACTGGAAGACAAACATCTTACTATCAGTAGAAAATGATAAACTTTCTTCCCATTTCTCTGCTGTACTAGTTAACTGGAAGACAAACATCTCACTATCAGTAGAAAATGATAAACTTTCTTCCTATTTCTCTGCTGTACTAGTTAACTGGAAGACAAACATCTTACTATCAGTAGGAAATGATAAACTTTCTTCCTATTTCTCTGCTGTACTAGTGAACTGGAAGACAAACATCTCACTATCAGTAGAAAATGATAAAATTTCTTCCCATTTCTCTGCTGTACTAGTTAACTGGAAGACAAACATCTCATTATCAGTAGAAAATGATAAACTTTCTTCCCATTTCTCTGCTATACTAGTTAACTAGAAGACAAACATCTTACTATCAGTAGGAAATGATAAACTTTCTTCCTATTTCTCTGCTGTACTAGTTAACTGGAAGACAAACATCTTACTATCAGTAGAAAATGATAAACTTTCTTCCTATTTCTCTGCTGTACTAGTTAACTGGAAGACAAACATCTTACTATCAGTAGAAAATGATAAACTTTCTTCCTATTTCTCTGCTGTACTAGTTAACTGGAAGACAAACATCTTACTATCAGTAGAAAATGATAAACTTTCTTCCCATTTCTCTGCTGTACTAGTTAACTGGAAGACAAACATCTTACTATCAGTAGGAAATGATAAACTTTCTTCCCATTTCTCTGCTGTACTAGTTAACTGGAAGACAAACATCTTACTATCAGTAGGAAATGATAAACTTTCTTCCCATTTCTCTGCTGTACTAGTTAACTGGAAGACAAACATCTTACTATTAGTAGAAAATGATAAACTTTCTTCCTATTTCTCTGCTGTACTAGTTAACTGGAAGACAAACATTTTATTATCAGTAGGAAATGATAAACTTTCTTCCTATTTCTCTGCTGTACTAGTTAACTGGAAGACAAACATCTCATTATCAGTAGAAAATGATAAACTATCTTCCCATTTATCTGCTGTACTAGTTATCTGGAAGAGAAACATCTTACTATCAGTAGGAAATGATAAACTTTCTTCCTATTTCTCTGCTGTACTAGTTGACTGGAAGACAAACATCTTACTATCAGTAGAAAATGATAAACTTTCTTCCTATTTCTCTGCTGTACTAGTTAACTGGAAGACAAACATCTTACGATCAGTAGAAAATGATAAACTTTCTTCCTATTTCTCTGCTGTACTAGTTAACTGGAAGACAAACATCTTACTATCAGTAGAAAATGATAAACTTTCTTCCCATTTCTCTGCTGTACTAGTTAACTGGAAGACAAACATCTTACTATATGTAGAAAATGATAAACTTTCTTCCCATTTATCTGCTGTACTAGTTATCTGGAAGACAAACATCTTACTATCAGTAGGAAATGATAAACTTTCTTCCTATTTCTCTGCTGTACTAGTTGACTGGAAGACAAACATCTTACGATCAGTAGAAAATGATAAACTTTCTTCCTATTTCTCTGCTGTACTAGTTAACTGGAAGACAAACATCTTACTATCAGTAGGAAATGATAAACTTTCTTCCCATTTCTCTGCTGTACTAGTTAACTGGAAGACAAACATCTTACTATTAGTAGAAAATGATAAACTTTCTTCCTATTTCTCTGCTGTACTAGTTAACTGGAAGACAAACATCTTATTATCAGTAGGAAATGATAAACTTTCTTCCCATTTCTCTGCTGTACTAGTTAACTGGAAGACAAACATCTTACTATCAGTAGGAAATGATAAACTTTCTTCCTATTTCTCTGCTGTACTAGTTAACTGGAAGACAAACATCTTACTATCAGTAGGAAATGATAAACTTTCTTCCCATTTCTCTGCTGTACTAGTTAACTGGAAAACAAACATCTCACTATCAGTAGAAAATGATAAACTTTCTTCCCATTTCTCTGCTGTACTAGATAACTGGAAGACAAACATCTTATTATCAGTAGAAATGATAAACTTTCTTCCTATTTCTCTGCTGTACTAGTTAACTGGAAGACAAACATCTTACTATCAGTAGAAAATGATAAACTTTCTTCCTATTTCTCTGCTGTACTAGTTAACTGGAAGACAAACATCTTACTATCAGTAGGAAATGATAAACTTTCTTCCTATTTCTCTGCTGTACTAGTTAACTGGAAGACAAACATCTTACTATCAGTAGAAAATGATAAACTTTCTTCCTATTTCTCTGCTGTACTAGTTAACTGGAAGACAAACATCTTACTATCAGTAGAAAATGATAAACTTTCTTCCTATTTCTCTGCTGTACTAGTTAACTGGAAGACAAACATCTTACGATCAGTAGAAAATGATAAACTTTCTTCCTATTTCTCTGCTGTACTAGTTAACTGGAAGACAAACATCTTATTATCAGTAGAAAATGATAAACTTTCTTCCCATTTCTCTGCTGTACTAGTTAACTGGAAGACAAACATCTTACTATCAGTAGGAAATGATAAACATTCTTTCTATTTCTCTGCTGTACTAGTTGACTGGAAGACAAACATCTTACTATCAGTAGGAAATGATAAACTTTCTTCCCATTTCTCTGCTGTACTAGTTAACTGGAAGACAAACATCTCACTATCAGTAGAAAATGATAAACTTTCTTCCCATTTCTCTGCTGTACTAGTTAACTGGAAAACAAACATCTTATTATCAGTAGGAAATGATAAACTTTCTTCCTATTTCTCTGCTGTACTAGTTAACTGGAAGACAAACATCTTACTATCAGTAGAAAATGATAAACTTTCTTCCTATTTCTCTCATGTACTAGTTAACTGGAAGACAAACATCTTACTATCAGTAGGAAATGATAAACTTTCTTCCTATTTCTCTGCTGTACTAGTTAACTGGAAGACAAACATCTTACTATCAGTAGAAAATGATAAACTTTCTTCCTATTTCTCTGCTGTACTAGTTAACTGGAAGACAAACATCTTACTATCAGTAGAAAATGATAAACTTTCTTCCTATTTCTCTGCTGTACTAGTTAACTGGAAGACAAACATCTTACGATCAGTAGAAAATGATAAACTTTCTTCCTATTTCTCTGCTGTACTAGTTAACTGGAAGACAAACATCTTATTATCAGTAGAAAATGATAAACTTTCTTCCCATTTCTCTGCTGTACTAGTTAACTGGAAGACAAACATCTTACTATCAGTAGGAAATGATAAACTTTCTTCCTATTTCTCTGCTGTACTAGTTAACTGGAAGACAAACATCTTACTATCAGTAGAAAATGATAAACTTTCTTCCTATTTCTCTGCTGTACTAGTTAACTGGAAGACAAACATCTTACTATCAGTAGGAAATGATAAACTTTCTTCCTATTTCTCTGCTGTACTAGTTACCTGGAAGAGAAACATCTTACTATCAGTAGGAAATGATAAACTTTCTTTCTATTTCTCTGCTGTACTAGTTAACTGGAAGACAAACATCTCACTATCAGTAGAAAATGATAAACTTTCTTCCCATTTCTCTGCTGTACTAGTTAACTGGAAGACAAACATCTTACTATCAGTAGGAAATGATAAACTTTCTTCCTATTTCTCTGCTGTACTAGTTAACTGGAAGACAAACATCTTACTATCAGTAGAAAATGATAAACTTTCTTCCTATTTCTCTCATGTACTAGTTAACTGGAAGACAAACATCTTACTATCAGTAGGAAATGATAAACTTTCTTCCTATTTCTCTGCTGTACTAGTGAACTGGAAGACAAACATCTTACTATCAGTAGAAAATGATAAACTTTCTTCCTATTTCTCTGCTGTACTAGTTAACTGGAAGACAAACATCTTACTATCAGTAGAAAATGATAAACTTTCTTCCCATTTCTCTGCTGTACTAGTTAACTGGAAGACAAACATCTTACTATTAGTAGAAAATGATAAACTTTCTTCCTATTTCTCTGCTGTACTAGTTAACTGGAAGACAAACATTTTATTATCAGTAGGAAATGATAAACTTTCTTCCTATTTCTCTGCTGTACTAGTTAACTGGAAGACAAACATCTCATTATCAGTAGAAAATGATAAACTTTCTTCCCATTTATCTGCTGTACTAGTTAACTGGAAGACAAACATCTTACTATCAGTAGGAAATGATAAACTTTCTTCCTATTTCTCTGCTGTACTAGTTGACTGGAAGACAAACATCTTACTATCAGTAGAAAATGATAAACTTTCTTCCTATTTCTCTGCTGTACTAGTTAACTGGAAGACAAACATCTTACTATCAGTAGAAAATGATAAACTTTCTTCCTATTTCTCTGCTGTACTAGTTAACTGGAAGACAAACATCTTACTATCAGTAGAAAATGATAAACTTTCTTCCCATTTCTCTGCTGTACTAGTTAACTGGAAGACAAACATCTTACTATATGTAGAAAATGATAAACTTTCTTCCCATTTATCTGCTGTACTAGTTATCTGGAAGACAAACATCTTACTATCAGTAGGAAATGATAAACTTTCTTCCTATTTCTCTGCTGTACTAGTTAACTGGAAGACAAACATCTTACTATCAGTAGGAAATGATAAACTTTCTTCCTATTTCTCTGCTGTACTAGTTAACTGGAAGACAAACATCTTACTATCAGTAGAAAATGATAAACTTTCTTCCTATTTCTCTGCTGTACTAGTTAACTGGAAGACAAACATCTTACTATCAGTAGAAAATGATAAACTTTCTTCCTATTTCTCTGCTGTACTAGTTAACTGGAAGACAAACATCTTACTATCAGTAGGAAATGATAAACTTTCTTCCTATTTCTCTGCTGTACTAGTTAACTGGAAGACAAACATCTTACTATCAGTAGGAAATGATAAACTTTCTTCCTATTTCTCTGCTGTACTAGTTAACTGGAAGACAAACATCTTATTATCAGTAGAAAATGATAAACTTTCTTCCCATTTCTCTGCTGTACTAGTTAACTGGAAGACAAACATCTTACTATCAGTAGGAAATGATAAACTTTCTTCCTATTTCTCTGCTGTACTAGTTAACTGGAAGACAAACATCTTACTATCAGTAGAAAATGATAAACTTTCTTCCTATTTCTCTGCTGTACTAGTTAACTGGAAGACAAACATCTTACTATCAGTAGAAAATGATAAACTTTCTTCCCATTTCTCTGCTGTACTAGTTAACTGGAAGACAAACATCTCACTATCAGTAGAGAATGATAAACTTTCTTCCCATTTCTCTGCTGTACTAGTTAACTGGAAGACAAACATCTCACTATCAGTAGAAAATGATAAACTTTCTTCCCATTTCTCTGCTGTACTAGTTAACTGGAAGACAAACATCTTACTATCAGTAGGAAATGATAAACTTTCTTCCTATTTCTCTGCTGTACTAGTTAACTGGAAGACAAACATCTTACTATCAGTAGGAAATGATAAACTTTCTTCCCATTTCTCTGCTGTACTAGTTAACTGGAAGACAAACATCTTACTATCAGTAGAAAATGATAAACTTTCTTCCCATTTCTCTGCTGTACTAGTTAACTGGAAGACAAACATCTTACTATCAGTAGGAAATGATAAACTTTCTTCCTATTTCTCTGCTGTACTAGTTAACTGGAAGACAAACATCTTACTATCAGTAGAAAATGATAAACTTTCTTCCCATTTCTCTGCTGTACTAGTTAACTGGAAGACAAACATCTTACTATCAGTAGGAAATGATAAACTTTCTTCCTATTTCTCTGCTGTACTAGTTAACTGGAAGACAAACATCTTACTATCAGTAGAAAATGATAAACTTTCTTCCTATTTCTCTGCTGTACTAGTTAACTGGAAGACAAACATCTTACTATCAGTAGAAAATGATAAACTTTCTTCCTATTTCTCTGCTGTACTAGTTAACTGGAAGACAAACATCTTACTATCAGTAGAAAATGATAAACTTTCTTCCCATTTCTCTGCTGTACTAGTTAACTGGAAGACAAACATCTTACTATAGTAGAAAATGATAAACTTTCTTCCCATTTCTCTGCTGTACTAGTTAACTGGAAGACAAACATCTTACTATCAGTAGGAAATGATAAACTTTCTTCCCATTTCTCTGCTGTACTAGTTAACTGGAAGACAAACATCTTACTATCAGTAGAAAATGATAAACTTTCTTCCCATTTCTCTGCTGTACTAGTTAACTGGAAGACAAACATCTTACTATCAGTAGAAAATGATAAACTTTCTTCCTATTTCTCTGCTGTACTAGTTAACTGGAAGACAAACATCTTACGATCAGTAGAAAATGATAAACTTTCTTCCTATTTCTCTGCTGTACTAGTTAACTGGAAGACAAACATCTTACTATCAGTAGGAAATGATAAACTTTCTTCCCATTTCTCTGCTGTACTAGTTAACTGGAAGACAAACATCTTACTATCAGTAGAAAATGATAAACTTTCTTCCTATTTCTCTGCTGTACTAGTTAACTGGAAGACAAACATCTTACTATCAGTAGGAAATGATAAACTTTCTTCCTATTTCTCTGCTGTACTAGTTAACTGGAAGACAAACATCTTACTATCAGTAGGAAATGATAAACTTTCTTCCTATTTCTCTGCTGTACTAGTTAACTGGAAGACAAACATCTCACTATCAGTAGAAAATGATAAACTTTCTTCCCATTTCTCTGCTGTACTAGTTAACTGGAAGACAAACATCTTACTATCAGTAGGAAATGATAAACTTTCTTCCTATTTCTCTGCTGTACTAGTTGACTGGAAGACAAACATCTTACTATCAGTAGAAAATGATAAACTTTCTTCCTATTTCTCTGCTGTACTAGTTAACTGGAAGACAAACATCTTACTATCAGTAGAAAATGATAAACTTTCTTCCCATTTCTCTGCTGTACTAGTTAACTGGAAGACAAACATCTTACTATCAGTAGAAAATGATAAACTTTCTTCCTATTTCTCTGCTGTACTAGTTAACTGGAAGACAAACATCTCACTATCAGTAGAAAATGATAAACTTTCTTCCCATTTCTCTGCTGTACTAGTTAACTGGAAGACAAACATCTTACTATCAGTAGGAAATGATAAACTTTCTTCCTATTTCTCTGCTGTACTAGTTAACTGGAAGACAAACATCTTACTATCAGTAGAAAATGATAAACTTTCTTCCTATTTCTCTGCTGTACTAGTTAACTGGAAGACAAACATCTTACTATCAGTAGGAAATGATAAACTTTCTTCCTATTTCTCTGCTGTACTAGTTAACTGGAAGACAAACATCTCACTATCAGTAGAAAATGATAAACTTTCTTCCCATTTCTCTGCTGTACTAGTTAACTGGAAGACAAACATCTTACTATCAGTAGGAAATGATAAACTTTCTTCCCATTTCTCTGCTGTACTAGTTGACTGGAAGACAAACATCTTACTATCAGTAGGAAATGATAAACTTTCTTCCTATTTCTCTGCTGTACTAGTTAACTGGAAGACAAACATCTTACTATCAGTAGAAAATGATAAACTTTCTTCCTATTTCTCTGCTGTACTAGTTAACTGGAAGACAAACATCTTACTATCAGTAGGAAATGATAAACTTTCTTCCTATTTCTCTGCTGTACTAGTTAACTGGAAGACAAACATCTTACTATCAGTAGAAAATGATAAACTTTCTTCCCATTTCTCTGCTGTACTAGTTAACTGGAAGACAAACATCTTACTATCAGTAGGAAATGATAAACTTTCTTCCTATTTCTCTGCTGTACTAGTTAACTGGAAGACAAACATCTTACTATCAGTAGGAAATGATAAACTTTCTTCCCATTTCTCTGCTGTACTAGTTAACTGGAAGACAAACATCTTACTATCAGTAAGAAATGACAAACTTTCTTCCTATTTCTCTGCTGTACTAGTGAACTGGAAGACAAACATCTCAGTATCAGTAGAAAATGATAAACTTTCTTCCCATTTCTCTGCTGTACTAGTTAACTGGAAGACAAACATCTTACTATCAGTAGGAAATGATAAACTTTCTTCCCATTTCTCTGCTGTACTAGTTAACTGGAAGACAAACATCTTACTATCAGTAGGAAATGATAAACTTTCTTCCTATTTCTCTGCTGTACTAGTTAACTGGAAGACAAACATCTTACTATCAGTACGAAATGATAAACTTTCTTCCTATTTCTCTGCTGTACTAGTTAACTGGAAGACAAACATCTCATTATCAGTAGAAAATGATAAACTTTCTTCCCATTTCTCTGCTGTACTAGTTAACTGGAAGACAAACATGTTACTATCAGTAGGAAATGATAAACTTTCTTCCTGTTTCTCTGCTGTACTAGTTAACTGGAAGACAAACATCTCACTATCAGTAGAAAATGATAAACTTTCTTCGCATTTCTCTGCTGTACTAGTTAACTGGAAGACAAACATCTTACTATCAGTAGGAAATGATAAACTTTCTTCCCATTTCTCTGCTGTACTAGTTAACTGGAAGACAAACATCTTACTATCAGTAGGAAATGATAAACTTTCTTCCTATTTCTCATTTCATTCTCGTGAGTAATGAACTTTAGTGTTAGTGCTGTAAGTGGTTCATTTAATTATTCATATAAGTTACTTTTTCTGGTTAAACTGTTTGTTATCAAGTTGATATTTTTATTTGAAATGATACATCCCATGTTTTTATTTTAGAGATTAAATAATTAAAACAGTAATGCGTTTTTTCTGTATTTTTTCGCTGTTTGAATTTATATTGTTAATTTATATTTTAGTGGTTAACCGATATTTCCGAATTGTTAATTTTTATAGTTGAGACACATTTCCAAATTGTTAATTTTTATAGTTAAGACATATTTCCAAATTGTTAATTTTTATAGTTGAGACATATTTCCAAATTGTTAATTTTTATAGTTAAGACATATTTCCGAATTGTTAATTTTTATAGTTGAGACATATTTTCAAATTGTTAATTTTTATAGTTAAGACATATTTCCAAATTGTTAATTTTTATAATTGAGACATATTTCCGAATTGTTAATTTTTATAGTTGAGACATATTTCCAAATTGTTAATTTTTATAGTTAAGACATATTTCCAAATTGTTAATTTTTATAGTTGAGACATATTTCCAAATTGTTAATTTTTATAGTTAAGACATATTTCCGAATTGTTAATTATTATAGTTGAGACATATTTTCAAATTGTTAATTTTTATAGTTAAGACATATTTCCAAATTGTTAATTTTTATAGTTGAGACATATTTCCGAATTGTTAATTTTTATAGTTGAGACATATTTCCAAATTGTTAATTTTTATAGTTAAGACATAGTTCTGAATTGTTAATTTTTATAGTTGAGACATATTTCCAAATAGTTAATTTTTATAGTTAAGACATATTTCCAAATTGTTAATTTTTATAGTTAAGACATATTTCCAAATTGTTAATTTTTATGTTAATGGTTAAAGCGATATATTCGAGTTGTTATTTTTATGTGAGTAATTTAATTTTTATTAATCTTCTGTTGGTTGTTTACAGTAGTGAGTTTTATTTTTTAATAATTATCTGTTGGTGAAATGTAACATTTCAGGCTTAGCTCCTGAAACCTTTAGTCACTTTTTACTTAGCTACTCCTCTCTAGACATTTGTTCACGTGTCTTATTCACGGATATACTGTCGGTAAAATTCCCAGAACGAACAAAAAAATGTTGCGGAAAAACTTCCGGGGAAGGTGTGAGATGTTCATTTTCTCTTTCCTGTGTACGTTTACCAGTTGTTAGTAGCTCTACCATGAGAACTTGAAGAAAATGTGGAAGTGTAAGAGACGATAAGCTGTCTGAAAATAAATTATCTCTCTGAGCTTGAAAGTTTAAATTACCAAAGCTGTATACGAGACAGAATATTAAGTCGTATTCAATAGTGTTATTTTTAAATTTATAAAAAATCTCTTTACCTACTTTATAAGGACAATACAGTTCTAACGTGGTAGCACGTGCTAATCCAAATGCATTCAATAGTTTTGTTACGATTTTAGCCTCTCAGTTTCTCACTATTAAGCTCCGTAACGTTAAAAAACAAACGCAGTTGATATAATACTACAGAAACACACCCTAACGATTGTGGCCAGGTGGTTAAGGCACTCGAATCGTAATCTGAGGGTCGCGGGTTCGAATCCCCGTCGCACAAAACATGCTCGCTCTTTCAGCCGTGGAGGTGTTATAATGTTACGATCATCCCCACTATTCGTTGGTAAAAGAGTAGCCCAAGAGTTGGCAGTGGGTGGTGATGACTAGTTGCCTTCCCTCTAGTCTTACACTGCAAAATTAGGGACGGCTAGCGCAGATAGCCCTCGAGTAGCTTTGCGCGAAATTCAAAACAAACAAACAATACATCGTCAAAAATCTGAATTAACAGAAGCGTAGTTTAGTAATTAAACATGTTCTTATGTACATGTTAGTCATGTAAAAAGTTATATGTATGTTTATATGTAGATGCTGGTCATGACAGCATTTGGATATATTTGCATGTTGATGCTGTTTATGGCAACAGTTAAATGTGTTTTTACGTAGATGCTGGTCATGGCAACAGATAAAAATATTTCTATGTAGATGCTGTTTATGGCAACAGTTAAATGTGTTTTTACGTAGATGCTGGTCATGGCAACAGATAAAAATATTTCTATGTAGATGCTGGTCATGGCAACAGATAAAAATAGTTCTATGTAGATGTTGGTCATGGCAACAGATAAAAATATTTCTATGTAGATGTTGGTCATGGCAACAGATAAAAATATTTCTATGTAGATGCTGGTCATGGCAACAGATAAAAATATTTCTATGTAGATGTTGGTCATGGCAACAGATAAAAATATTTCTATGTAGATGCTGGACATGGCAACAGATAAAATATTTCTATGTAGATGCTGGACATGGCAACAGATAAAATATTTCTATGTAGATGTTGGTCATGGCAACAGATAAAATATTTCTATGTAGATGCTGGTCATGGCAACAGATAAAATATTTCTATGTAGATGTTGGTCATGGCAACAGATAAAAATATTTCTATGTAGATGTTGGTCATGGCAACAGATAAAAATATTTCTATGTAGATGTTGGTCATAGCAACATCTTTGTATCTAGATGCTGGTCGTGGAAACGGTTAAATATGTTTGTGTATAAATGCTGGTTATGACAACAGTTAAATATGTTTGTTTGTAGATGCTGTTCGCAGCAACACTTATATTATTCTGTTTGCATAGCAACATTAAAAGTGACTTTAGAAAAACCATACGTGACAATAAAATACAGTATATAACAATTTTAACAGTAAAAATACATAACGAAATGTGACTTTTGTGAGGGTACATTCAAAGCAGAATTACAATAATGTTTAATTGGTCAGCATACCTTTTGAGGGCGCCACTTTTATAGGTTCTACCATATCCTGTTCCAGCTGTACTCCAGCTCCCAGATGTTGTTTGGCTACCCGCAGACCCTGGTCGTGATGAAACAGACTGCCTGTCTATGGTGTTAACACCTTTCCATTCCTGAGATGGTGTATGGCTACCTGCAGACCCTGGTCGTGACGAAACAGACTGTCTGTCTATGGTGTTAACTCCTTGCCACTCCTGAGATGGTGTGTGACCACCAGAGGATCCAGTTCCCTTTTCAGTGGTGGGAAACATGGCGGAGATGGAATTGTTTGAAGTGTGTCTTCCTGGGTGGACCTGAGGTCCTGGAGTCATCAGGGTAGCTGGATGACTACAGATGAGCCTTCAGTAGTCTTAGTTTAGACCTGGAAACAGAAACATTTGTATCAACAATAACTTCAACCTTTTAGAAACGATCTTTTCTTTCTTCCTTTGGCTGAAGTAGAAATTTAGAAGAAACAATATGATTCTATGCTCTACACAGTTATAACTTATGAAAGGATTCTACTCTCAGGACATTGTTGGTGACAGTTTGTAAAAAATAAAAAAATCCTTTTATAAATTCCATGAAAGGTCATTCACATTTTATGGAAATAAAATATTGATTAACTTGGACGTACATGTTTACCTAAATATTGATTAACTTGGACGTACATGTTTACCTAAAGTTGTGTTTTTACCAGTGATAGTGTTCTTCCATCCAGCAGTGCTTCCATTAGATCGGGATATGGATAACGGTCATACCAAAGTTCTCCATTTGGGATATGGATAACGGTCATACCAAAGTTCTCCATTTGGGATATGGATAACGGTCATACCAAAGTTCTCCATTTGGGATATGGATAACGGTCATACCAAAGTTCTCCATTTGGGATATAGATAACGGTCATACCAAAGTTCTCCATTTGGGATATGGATAACGGTCATACCAAAGTTCTCCATTTGGGATATGGATAACGGTTATACCAAAGTTCTCCATTCGGGATATGAATAACGGTCATACCAAAGTTCTCCATTCGGGATATGGATAGTGGTCATACCAAGGTTCTCCATTCGGGATATGGATAACGGTCATACCAAAGTTCTCCAAAGTGACGGTCAATCCCACTATTCGTTGGTAAAAGAGTAGCCCAAGAGTTGACGGTGGGTGGTGATGACTAGCTACCTTCCCTCTAGTCTTACACTGCTAAATTAGGGACGGCTAGCGCAGATAGCCCTCGAGTAGCTTTGTGCGAAATTCAATACAAACAAACAAACATTTTTACTTCAAGTGTGTTTCTTGTCATCCAGAAGTGATACTTAATATGTTGTATTTAGACTGCAAACATAAACTCCAATGTTTATATAGAATATATCAAACACTTTTGCAGCCCATGAAATCACCGTGCACTATTTAACAATTACCTCATCAGAAGCGTTTCCATTTGTTCCGAAATTTCGAGCATTTGTATAATTGTCTGGTGTCCAGATTACACCCTCATCTGGATGCGGATTGTCCGTATCTTGTGGTAGAACAGGCAAACGCCAAGCAACATGTCCGCATATTCGTGTAGCGTAGGAAGGACAGAGGCTAACACAGTTTACAGTTACTCTGCACAAATTATTGCATAATTATGTATGAAAGGGCGCTGGCCCGACATGGCTAGATGGGTTAAGGCACTCGACTCGTAATCCGAGGGTCGCGGTTTCGAACCCCCGTCGCACCAAACATGCTCGCTCTTTTAGCCGTGGGGTCGTTATAATGATACGGTCAATCCCACTATTTGTTGGTAAAAGAGTAGCCCAACAGTTGGCGGTGGGTGGTGATAACTAGCTGCTTTTCCTCTAGTCTTACACTGCAACATTAGGACGGCTAGCACAGATGGCCCTCGTGTAGCTTTGCGCGAAATTCAAAAACAAACAATAATTATGTATGAAAGGGCGCTGCAAATACACTTTCTTCGTCTGCCTGACTCCGACCTGTTTTTCCACAGTAGCTGTGTTTTAGTTTGTTTAAACTCCCTCACTGTTCAGTTTTGGGAAAAATAAATATGTAATGATAAGTGCTTAAGGATGCTCATAAGCAATGGTTAAAGCAGAACTGTTTATTCATTTTAACCATTTATTGCCTTGTTCTAAGTTTGCCGACATAATGAAGTCTAGTACCTGCAAAACTTTATTAAAGTCTGGTAAGAGTTAGAAGAAGTAATTATTTAAGTAAATTAACCTTCCAAAAAGCCCAAAGGTCTGTCAAGATCACTTCCAATGTATTACCAGAGACCATACGAGGGCTGTTCAAAAAATACGCGGACTGTTTGAATTGCGCGGCTCCAGTTGGTTCCAGGGAAATCCGTTTGGTGTCGCTAGGTTCGCACAGATCAGCTGATTACGACGCCATTTTCCGATTGCAGATATCTTCATTTGTGTATTAGCTACGCTAAGTGAAGTGCGATTTTTTCGTTTGGCGGATTTCAGAATGAATGACCTGAAGGAGCAACGACTTGCTGTGAAATTTTGTGTTAAACTTGGAAAATCTGCGACTAAAACTTTTGCTATGCTTAACACGGCTATGAAGCGTACGGCATGTTTCAAGTGGCATGAACGTTTTAAGGATGGTCGACAGTCCATTGAAGATGATGAGCGTCCTGGACGTCCTTCCACGTCAACTGACGACCCCACGTCGACAAAATCAACATCCTGGTGCGGGCAAATCGACGTCCGACTGTCAGGGAACTTGCTGAAGAGTGTGGGATATCAGTTGGATCTTGTTACGAGATTTTCACCGAAAAATTGAAGATGCACCGCGTTGCTGCGAAATTCAGCCCTCAGAACTCGTGAGTTTTTGGCCAAACACTCGATCACTGTTCTTCCCCACCCCCCCTACTCACCTGACCTTGCTCCTTGCGATTTTTTCTTGTTACCCAAACTCAAAAGACCCTTGAAAGGAAGAAGATTTGAGACGATTCCCGAGATTAAGGCAAATGCGACGAAGGAGCTGGAGGACATTACAAAGAAGCGTACCAGGACTGTTTCAACAAGTGGAAACACCGTTGGGATAAGTGTGTGCGTTAGGGAGGAGAGTACTTTGAAGGGGTCCCAGACCTGTAACTTCTAAATAAAGTACATTTTGTTTTATGATGTCAGTCCGCGTATTTTTTTTAACAGACCTCGTATACATAAATTGAATATTCCCATGGCAAGACAGGAAGTACTAATGATGAACCAAGGCTCTTCGTCCCATCTTTGATAAAGAACCAAGGGTTTTCGTTCCATCTTTGATAAAGAACCAAGGGTTTTCGTTCCATCTTTGATAAAGAACCAAGGGTTTTCGTTCCATCTTTGATAAAAAACCAAGGGTTTTCGTTGTTTCATCTTTGATAAAGAACCAAGGGTTTTCGTTCCATCTCTGATAAAGAAACAAGGGTCTTCGTTCCATCTCTGATAAAGAAACGAGGGTCTTCGTTCCATCTCTGATAAAGAAACAAGGGTTTTCGTTCCATCTCTGATAAAGAAACAAGGGTCTTCGTCCCGTAGAAGAGTTTTGTTTGTTTATTTATTGTATTTTGCGCAGAGCTACTCGAGAGTTACCTGTGATGGCTATTCCTCATTTAGAAGCGATAAACTAGAGAGAAAGAAGCCAGTTAACACCGTCCATGATAAACATTTGGGCTAACATTTACTTACCAACGAATAGCAAAATTGATCGTCACATAATAACGTCACCACGGCTGGAAGGGCAAGCATGTTCGGTGATGGAATAACAACCTGAGACCCAGAGATTGTGAGTAGAACGCCTTAACCATGGGGAAAAAAAACAATAAAAATGTTATATATGACTCGAAAATTGAAGAACAATAACTCAGTGAAGGAAAATTTTTTGTTGATTAGACTTTATTTTTTACATACTTTAACATTGAATTAATTATTTTATTTTTTTTTGTTGGTTTATTAATACTAATGTCGTTTATTGTCAAGAGGTATTTGTAAGAGCTTAAGTTTCACATGCCATAATTTTCATTCTTTCTGAGAGGAAGCAGTGATGTAATACGAGTTGGTTTAAAATTTAGGTTTTTTTCGAAACTGACATTGTTATTTGGCCAGAAGGAAGTTAAACGTGACAAGATGGGCGTGGCGTTATTAGCTCGAACTTGAAAAAGAGTCAGGCTAGAGCTATTTGATAAGTCGATTATTCTGTACTGTATACTGGTCGGTTGATGATTAACTATAGTGTTAGTTAGTCAGTTGGTTCAGTACTGTTAATGTTTGGTTTCATGAAAAAATAGAAATTAGCAAGTAAAGCGGAAGTTCTGTTAGGCTTATAGGTAAACGTTAAATTCGCTATTCTCGGAGATTCTGTCCTGAGTGGCTTGACCATAAGATACGTTATGTGTGGTTTATCTATTCATGACACGATGGACAGATTGTGTCAGGCCTTTAGCAGCTCATCTTCCTGGAATTCTGGATACACTATCAGAAATTCTTCAACTCAATCTTATATCACAAACAAGGACTTAAGTCAAACGTATAACTGACTATGTGCAGTCATTTTCTTGAATGTTGATTGCTTTAATCTTGTTGAAGGTACTTGTCATCGATCAGCGCAATCAGATACTGCAGGCCCACGAGGTACCATCGGTACTGAAGTGAGCAACACTGAAAGACTCGCGTTTGATTTAAAAACACTGCGTGAACATTGGAGCTCAATTAATGAATCTAAATTAATATAAATATAATAATAATATAATATAATAAATGATATGAATCTTATGTCACAGCTGCCCACAAAACTGCAAATATTTCCCAAATGTTTTCATGATGAAAATAAAGATAATTCCTTGCCTAATTGTAAAGAAAATGAACCTTCAGACAAGACAAAGGCCCGGCATGGCCAAGCCTTTTAAGGCGTTCGACTCATAATCTGAGGGTCGCGGGTTTGCATCCGCGTCGTGCCAAACATGCTCGCCTTTTCAGCCGTTGGGGCGTTATAATGTGACGGTCAATCCCACTATTCGTTGGTAAAAGAGTAACCCAAGAGTTGGCGGTGGGTGATGATGACTTCACTCTAGTCTTACACTGCTAAATTAGGGACGGCTAGCACAGATAGCCCTCGAGTAGCTTTGTGCGAAATTCAAAAACAAACAAAGAAGACAAAATTCCAGAAAATACATTTTATATCATCATAGGTTCTGCTACTTGACCACAAGATATAAAGCAGTCATGGATATCAATCACCCGCTGGGTGGGCTCAGTACATAACCCGATGTGGCTTTGCTATAACAAAAACACACACAAACCTGACTTGTTAAAATAAATAAGTGAAATACTTAATGTAATTAATTACTGTTTTCATATATTCATAGTTTTAATAAACATGAAACTCAATGTATGAACAGTTTTTTTCTCTTTAATAATTTTACTCATTTATTTAATAAAACTTTTACTCAGAGCATTTTTTGATTTCCTTTCATGTATCGGTGTGTTCGTGTGTTAGTGTATTCGTCAATTGTACGTTGACAGAATTTATCATTGATCCGTTTAAGATATATTGCCCATTTTCATCTCAGTAGTTTGTCGAAGATTATTAATAGTAACTTAAACATACAGTTTTGGCCAAAATGTTTGCACACTGTTCTGTATCCATGTTACATGCACCAAGTAGTTACCGAGTAGTAACAGAGAAAGTAACATATGATCGGACAAATATGAGTCACTTGTTATTCTGCTCTGTATAACTTCTATTGAAAATTTGTTCCACACTCAACATCTGTTTCGTATAAAAGGTGAGTTTTTGGTAAAATTTGTTTTGAAACAAATCAACACGAGAAATGTCTCGTCACGTACGAGAAGTTACGGGACGATAAATTGTTGGAATGTCCTGAAATGATATAATGTGAAAAGAGTAGAATACCTCAACTGTACTGTATCCTAAAACATCATGCGACTAAAGGAAACGTTCCAGGAAAATCTAGGCCTGGCATGGCCTAGCGCGTTAAGGCGTGCGCTTCGTAATCTGAGGGTCGCGGGTTCGCGCCCGAGTCGCGCCAAACATGCTCGCCCTCCCACCCGTGGGGGCGTTATAATGTTACGATCAATCCCACTATTCGTTGGTAAAAGAGTAGCCCAAGAGTTGGCGGTGGGTGGTGATGACTAGCTGCCTTCCCTCTAGTCTTACACTGCTAAATTAGGGACGGCTAGCACAGATAGCCCTCGAGTATCTTTGTGCGAAATTCCAAAAAACAAACAAAAAAACAATCCAGGAAAATCTACTGATAGACGTTAAAATAGAATGACCAAGATAACCATGTTTTTATCAGGTTAACACGAAACAACTCTTACAACACATTATGACAAGATGGTATGAACACGTTCATTCCAGAACATCAAGAGAAATGGACGACCGAATCAACAATATTATTTTGTCAGAAAGGCTACATGCAAACCAATATTAAGGAGATATTAACCACTGTCACCAAGTTACTTGAGTATGAAAGCATGCCAGCGTACAGTTAGGACAATAACGACATGTCATCTTTTCTATATGTAACTATATCTAAGCTACCTTCACTACCTCTATATCCATATCTAAGCTACCTTTACTACCTCATATCTATATTTAAGCTACCTTCAGCACCTCCATATCTATATTTAAGCTACCTTCACTACCTCCATATCTATATTTAAGCTATCTTCACCACCTCCATATCTATATTTAAGCTACCTTCAGCACCTCCATATCTATATTTAAGCTACCTTCACTACCTCCATACCTATATTTAAGCTATCTTCACTACCTCCATATCTATATTTAAGCTATCTTCACTACCTCCATATCTATATTTAAGCTATCTTCACTACCTCCATATCTATATTTAAGCTACCTTCACTACCTCCATATCTATATTTAAGCTATCTTCACTACCTCCATGTCTATATTTAAGTTACCTTCACTACCTCCATATCTATATTTAAGCTACATTCAGCACCTCCATATCTATATTTAAGCTACCTTCACTACCTCCATATCTATATTTAAGCTATCTTCACTACCTCCATATCTATATTTAAGCTATCTTCACTACCTCCATACCTATATTTAAGCTACCTTCACTACCTCCATATCTATATTTAAGCTACCTTCACTACCTCCATATCTATATTTAAGCTACCTTCAGCACCTCCATATCTATATTTAAGCTATCTTCACTACCTCCATATCTATATTTAAGCTACCTTCACTACCTCCATGTCTATATTTAAGCTACCTTCACTATCTCCATATCTATATTTAAGCTACCTTCACTACCTCTATATCTATATTTAAGCTACTTTCACTACCTCCATGTCTATATTTAAGCTACCTTCATAACCTCCATGTCTATATTTAAGCTACCTTCATAACCTCCATGTCTATATTTAAGCTACCTTCACTACCTCTATATCTATATTTAAGCTACTTTCACTACCTCCATATCTATATTTAAGCTACCTTCACTACCTCCATGTCTATATTTAAGCTACCTTCATAACCTCCATGTCTATATTTAAGCTACCTTCATAACCTCCATGTCTATATTTAAGCTACCTTCACAACCTCCATGTCTATATTTAAGCTACCTTCACTACCTCCATATCTATATTTAAGCTACCTTCACTACCTCTATATCTATATTTAAGCTACTTTCACTACCTCCATGTCTATATTTAAGCTACCTTCATAACCTCCATGTCTATATTTAAGCTACTTTCACTACCTCCATGTCTATATTTAAGCTACCTACACAATATCTATATCTATATTTAAGCTACCTACACAATATCTATATCTATATTTAAGCTACCTTCACAACCCCCTTGTCTATATTTAAGCTACCTTCACTACCTCCATGTCTATATTTAAGCTACCTTCAGTACCTCCATGTCTATATTTAAGCTACCTTCAGTACCTCCACGTCTATATTTAAGCTACCTTCACTACCTCCATGTCTATATTTAAGCTACCTTCAATGCCTCTATATCTATATTTAAGCTACTTTCACTACCTCCATGTCTATATTTAAGCTACCTTCACAATCTCTATATCTATATTTAAGCTACCTTCACAACCTCCATGTCTATATTTAAGCTACCTTCACTACCTCCATGTCTATATTTAAGCTACCTTCAGTACCTCCACGTCTATATTTAAGCTATCTTTAGTATCTCCATGTCTTTATCTAAGATATCTTCAGTACCTCCACGTCAATATATAAGTTTCAGTACCTCGTGTCCATATGTAAGTTACCGTCAGTACCTCCATGTCTGTACATAAGGTACCTTCAGTACCTTCTATATTTAAGAAGTATATTTATACATATACTTATATGTATAAGTAACATATATACATCGAAGTGTATATGTAAGTTACCTTGAATACTTCCATGTCTGTGTCTGGGCTACCTTCAATACCCCCATGTTCATATCTAATCTATTTTCAATAATACCATTTCTAAATCTACCACCATGTAAATATGAACGTTACCTCTAGTACTTTCATGTTTATAGCTATCTTAAGTACCTTCATACTGTTATATCTGTTGTAAGCAGGTATATCGCTATATGTAAATTATAACCAGTATATTTACATCTATATTTATTTTCACCATATCTATATATGAGTTATATACACTTTGTTTATAATGTAAGTTTTCTTCAGTATATCAATATTTGTAACTAAAGTGTCATCAGAATGCATTTATCTTTATAATATGTTCATTTAACATCTGAAATAACTTCAGTACACGTAAATTTCAGTACATCTACACGTTAGTCAATTCACTTTTACATAGAAGTATTAACCTCTCTATTTTACTGAAAACATTTAAATTTAATAGCAGTTAATATTCAAGTTATATGAACATTTTTATCTAGTTATTTATCATAGCAAATCTTCCGAACCTGTATCGCTTTAAATGTCGGTACACGTACTGATTTAACCCTATTATCTCTACTTTTATCATCAGTTTGTGCATTAATTATCTGTAACTGTAGTTCTACTATTATGAGATTCCACGTCATTATTAAAATTAATTTTAACTTACTTATGTCATGGTTTTCTTAAGCCTATTACTAATCTCTTATTTCTATTGTTAACATTTTTATACAAACCACTTTCAGAGTCTAAGTAACTAAAGCTTATTCACCTCCAACACGTATAAACCAATTTCAAAGATCTTTATTGGTGGTATAATTTTCCATGGTAACAGTGCTGACAGCTAGAACAAAATTTCTCAGAAACGTTACTACTGTTCACTGACATGTTCAGTAAAGTTTAATACACACCTGTGTTCAATCCTATCCAATAAATGCACCGTACACAATTACTCCATAACTCTCACCTTGCCGCATCCTGAGCTTTCAAAGGTCTAAATTTCTTTGCGCGCTCCTCGCGTGCATCATGCTCGTGACATCACAAAGGAATGCTGGGAAGAGAGACGCATGGAAGATAGGATTTCCGAAGTAGATATGTGTTAGTTTAACAAAATATGAAGCTTTCCGTAAGCAAAAACGAATTGATTGGGGCAAAACAGACGATGTAGATGCAGATATAAAAGGAGTGAATTTCCTTCACGTATCTTCCTGTACATAAAAGTTCTAAACCTTTTCACTTAATGTTTCTGCTCTAAACTGTAGAAAGAGGCATTTTCAGTTAATATAAACACCAGAGGGTGAATGATGTTTTCACTTGAAAAGAGACATGTTTGTTTCTTTGAAGGTTTGGACGAACTATATTTACCTATTATTATTCTAGTTAGCCAGCGTGGTAAAGTCTCGTCAGTTGTATGTTCCATTAAAAAGATTCGGTTAGAACTAGATTTGATGTATGTGAACCTGCCATCTTTAACAACGCAGGCATTGTTGTGAAAACCCGATTTGGGTTGGAAATTAGAAGTTCCATGGGAAATAGTCGTTGTCATATAGGTGCGTTTGTTTAATAATATTAATTATTAAATTATTTCACGAAAACTTGTGATTAAAAACAACAAATGGTGTAGTATTTTATAAGCTTCACAATGACAAGTGACTTACTGTCTATCAGGTAATAATTTTATGATACGAGGCTGAGTTAAAACGAGTGGCATGGTTATATCTGCATTTTGTGCCACTCAAAGAAAGATATTGATTCAGCTGAAGACTACGTTGTATGTACAGTAAAGTAAGGCACAACAGTAACAGTACAGAACACCGTATTTTGTACCAGTTGAAAAACAAAGGATGATAGTCATTCAATAAAGTAATGCCTTTTGTATCAGTCGAGAAATACAGTGATACAACAAAGAATTCGTTTTGTATCACGTAATGAAGAAAGATAGCAATTTAACAAGGCACAACAATAAAATGTGAATTCATTATTAAACTTAGCTGTATTTTTCTTCCATAACACACTTTTCTGATACACTTATATGTGTTGTGTTTGAAGCTGAACCTGTAGGCTTTCATTTCTTTTATTAATCTGTTACTGTTCTAGAAAAATGTTTTAGCAGGTAAACGGAATCCAACAGACACGTTACAACTTGTTTGTTTAGCATAAACTGTCAATTATAGAGAATCGAAACCCAGATTTTTACATTGTAAATCCGTAAATTTGCCACTGACACACCGTTAAGAGAAATATAAAAAAACCAGAAATCTGAAATCAAACTGTCAAAGGAGTTTCGTAACAAATAAAACGACACTTGAAAATGCTTTATATTTATTTATCTTGTTAACTTTCTGTTATATTGTTACTAGAAATAAAACAAAACGACTTATACTTACGGAAACCAATCGTTACGAACTCTACCAGTTGCTCTTACAAGAGTCCATGATTCACAATATATAACATCCATTAATTATTCGTATGGCCTATGTAATAATAACTAAACTAGTTTTTACAGATGAACAGTGGTTGAACATTGAAAATTTCTCTGTTTTGGACGAAAAAGACCATTGTTGTTGTTTTAGATGATAATATATAATTATACTCCTATAACATTGTTGTATTCCTACAACATAGATGATAGAATTGTTGTACTCCTGATACAAAATGGTATACTATTATTAGTCATTCTACTGACGCATAGTGTGCTTTAATAGTGTGCACTAATTTTCAAATAGTCCTAAGGTTGAATAATGGTACATCTACTTACAACGCTAATACTAAAATACTGGGTTTTATTCCCTGCAATAGACACGACAAGTAACCCAATGTAGCTCTGCTCTAAAGCAAACAAAGAAAAACTTTACAAGTAAAGTTGGTAGTGCATGAAAAACACGAGGAACTTCATGCAAGTCCGTCTCTTTTTTTCAGATAATCGTGATTGGATAATTCTGTCTTGGATCAGCCAACAAATTAAATAAAACATATTTATATAAAATGCCTTCTAACAGACTTCAGTCTCTCTAAGCTAAGGAACATATTATGTTAGTGCTAACAATGATATAGGTACAGTATTTAATGATTATATTATAGATATATTTTATTTGCGTCAAAGGCAAACTTGAAAATGTAATTTGTGACGTCAAGACCCAAAGCGTTCTTTAACTCATCGCACTCTCTGTAATTAAGGGTCAATAAACCAGTAACTGCAGTTAGGCCTTTCACGGTAGCGTTTTTTGCAAGACATATATAATATAATCATCAAACAGTTAATCCACAGTATAATGTTGAATAATAAATTAAGTGTAATGCTATAATTCACATATCTAAATTTAGGTTATTATATGGCTGAAAATAACTCAGAATTGCAAGAAATATATACTCTTCAAAAAAAAAGAAACGCAAAAGGCAAAATTTGAGACATATTGTTAACAAGTTTATTCCGGGTAGTTCTGTATGACATGTGTGAAACTTTGCACATTCACTGCTGAACATCCAAAGTCTGCAAAGGCGAAGTCCATGCTTACTAGTTGAAGTGTAACGTCACTCAACGTCAATAACGAGTATGCCTCCCCGTGAGCATCAATAACTGCTTGGCATCTCCTGCCCATGGAAGCGATGAGATGATGAATCACATCCTGTGGAATGGCTGTCCATTCACATGCAAAGCTGCTGCAAGCTGAGGTAGAGTCTGCGGTTGAGGTTGTCGCCGTGGCAGACGTCGGTCCAACTCGTCCCAAAGATGTTCGATGGGGTTTAAATCTGGTGATCTGGAGGGCCAGGGAAGAACGTTGATGTTGTGGTGTCTCAAGAAGACAGTGGTGAGTCGGGCTGTGTGAGGACGGACGTTGTAATGTTGAAAAACGTCATTGACGTCACCATGATGGGTTGCACATGGGGCCTAAGAATCTCGTCGACGGTTGCGTACGGTCTGATCGGAAATCCTACGCAGCCCTGGTATGATTGAGGCAGTAGACGTCGCAGTGGTGGTCCTATCCCGAAGGTGACGTAACCGGATGTAGCGATCTTGTGCGGGCGTGGTCACACGAGGTCTACCAGATCGTGGACGGTAACAAGTTGATCCATGTTGTTGGTGACGATTCCATAGCCTTGTGATGGTGTTTGGGTGGACATTCACAGCTCTGGCAACATCTGATCGAGATTCGCCTGCTACCAAGCGCCCAATGGCGTTGTTGCATTGTGCTTCAGTCAGTCTTGGCGTGACTGTATTGCGTGTCGGTGGCTTAACACTAAGCTACGGAAACCGAGAACCCGTCACTTTATAGGGATTTTGCACATGTTGCACTTGCAGAACATGCAGATCTCTCAAACAAATTTATTGGACACGAATGCGTTGTGGCGAAAAATCCGATGTTTTTCTCTGTTTTCAAAATGCACAACTTTTATTGTCATTTTGGCCTGGCAATCAGTGCCTCAACACGTGTAACATCACATACTCTGAGCTTGTAACGTTATTACATATATTTCTCTTTAAAATAACAAAAATATCTCTTTTGCGTTTCATTTTTTGAAGAGTATTCATATACAGCATTGGAAATAATTATAGAAAGTGTGAAAAAAAATCCAAACAATATGGAATTGTTTCTTCTCAATTGTACGAATAAACTGCAGCAGAGTACGGTCACGTGGTATTAGCTTATTCTGTGGTTGGCTGTTATATAGCAGTGTTACGTCATCACAATGTCTATGAAGGTACGTGCGTGTGTTTTCTTATAGCAAGACCATATAGGGGTATCTGCTGTATCCTCCGAGGGGAATCAAACTCCTGATTTTAGCGTTGTAAATCCTTGGACCTACCGCTATGTCAGCGGGGAACATAAAAGTGCGCATAAGTAGACATACTATTCCCAGTAGTAGTGGGGTGCGTGCACTCATAGCTCCCAAGACAGAATTTTCACACAACAAAAGTGTAAATGTTATAGTGTTGGCCAGTAAGCATAGCTCCATGTAACAGATAAAGAAATAATTTATTTTTTTAATAAGAGCTGTATGGAACTATAAGAGTGTAATGGAAGCCAGTACTGTTGAAAATAAAAAAAACATTAAAGAATGAAAGGTCAGTTTCTTCAATAGTAATATTTAATAATTCAAGTTATGCTCTTTACACAATAACCAATTAGAAATCTTGACAAGGACTTAACTGTACAAACATAAGTGAATGTTGCTTTCACAACAGTAAAATACACGACATGTCATTAGTGTATGTGTAATTTCTCAAAAGCACCTGCTTAAATTTGATATCCAAATCAAATAACTGGAAAGGGTATCACACTTCATACTATGAGATGATAGAAGATCCTCTTTACAGATGAATCTTAATTAAACTGTTTGGTAACATGACCGTTAATTTGTTTAATGGCTGAAAGGAGAACGTTGTCATGTTCAACGTACTTTCTATTGCTGAAGGACTTGTACAAAAGTGGACTGCACCTCAATCAGTAGTATTGGAAACCTACACAAACATGATGGCACCCTGACTTCTTACAGGTACAAGTACATTCTTATCCATCATGTCATTTTTTTTTTCAGAAACAAGATCTATTGGACAAGGATTCGTCTTCCAACAAGACAGTGATACCAAGCAAGGAATAAATGTGGTGAACTAAAAGTAGGCAGATGGAACATTCGCAACCATGACTTGGTTTGTGAAAAGTCTCAGTATGAATATCAGTAAGTTTGTATGTGTAAACTTAGAAAATGAGAAGACAACCAAACAGCTTAACTGGATTTTGATACAGGAAGTTTGGAACTATATTTTACAGTCATTGTTTGTTTTTGAATTTCGATCAAAGCTACACGAGGGCTATCTGCGCTAGCCATCCCTAATTTAACAGCGCAAGACTAGAAGGAATGCAGTTAGTTATCACCATCCACTTCTAACTCTTGGGCTACTCTTTTACCAACGAATAGTGTGATTGACCGTAACATAATAACGTCCCCACAACTGAAAGGACTAGCATGTTTGGTGTAACGTGGATTTTACATTCATTCATCGATCAGTTTATGGTATCAGGGAAACAAAATGCCCAGCTTTGTTTAAATCCCATACAAAATACTAGTAATAAATTGGGTTAGTTTCGTTTAGCAACTGTTTGTAACTCCTGTATCACGTGCATGTTTCCATAATTATAATTACTTTTAATACTGTGTTTGTTAGAATGCTGTATTAAACAGTCTTATTACAAGTCCAGAAAAACCGTGTTCTTCCTTCTTAGTTACAGGCTTTACTTAGCCTTTAATTGCTATAATATTAGCTAGGCATACTGAGACTCTATCCCTGTCAATAATATTTGCTAGGCATACTGAGACTCTATCCCTGCCAACAATATGACTGAAAAATTATATGTATGTATGCACACATACACATGCATGCTTTCCCAGCTTCAGCTTCAAACCTTTTTTCATTTAAACACCGTTTTCAGTCACCCAAAAGTAGTCTGAAACCTGTGACCAAATAGAAATATAACATTCACGTAGATGGGAGACCTCTTCCAGAGCTACCATGTTATATAGACCAAAAGACACGATGAAAAATTCTTAGAAGCCAAAAAAAAGTTTTTTTAGGTAACTTCTGTCACTTGTCAGCGTCATTCACCATAAAGTAACCGCCAAATGACGTGTCTTGAGTTACTGGGTTCCATTCAACACTCTGTCTTGGTACTCTCTCCTTCACTTTCACTGTTTCTTCTGGAACCAACCACTCACTCTCTTGTTGTTATACTCTAGCATCCACTTCTTTACTGACAACACACCTTCTGGATTGTATCAATACGGCTTTGAGACTGGTCAGTTGACAACACCCTTTCTATCCGCAGTTTAACTAACACTGTCTCTACCAGTTATTTCTTAGCTGCTGTATATTCTGTCGCTTGTTTAACCAACACTATCTCTACCAATATTTCTCAGGTGATTACTAAATATTGTATCACTTATTCAACCAACAATATTTCAACTAGTTATTTCTCAGCTGCGAAGTATTAAGTCCCCAGTTGAATTAATACTATCTCTACCAATTACTTCTCAGTTGCTTACTGTGTATTATATCCTCACTTTAAACCACTTGTCTATAATATATCTACCAGATATTTCGCATCTGCTGACCATGTATTCATCTCCTTCACTGAGATCTCACCAATCTAACTTATACAACAGTAATTTCCCGCCATCTTAGATGACAAATCATTGTTTTAGTTGTCACTCTTTCTTCATTAATATTTTTTTTCTATTTATCTTCGCGCTAATTTTTTTAGCTTTTCAACCAATGAGCGCAAAATAACTTACAGAATCCTTAGAAATAATACATCCACGTGTCTTTTATGGTTATTCTGGTTCCACCTGTTTTGTATCTTTGGATACCACATAATTACTTCTTCTCACACGTGCGTACCATAATGGTACCCTTACCTATTGGTAACATAACTATCTCTCCATAATTACAAACTTTCAATGGAATATCAAACATAGACTACAAGAGTCTATCACACTAATCACTCGAACATAACTCTCACCTGCTGACAGCAATACAAAACACAATAGAAGAAGTTACGACTTTTGTAAACACACTCAGTTAATTTACCCCTTCAAGATTCTGTTGTTGTTGTTGTTTACACAACGCTATAAGTCACACGTATCATGAAGCTAACTTCTGCAAGAAAACCATCTTTAAGATAAATGTTCCAACTAACATGGAGAAAATAAATTGTGATATGTGAAATACAGAACCAACTATAAGATGGAGTCTTGTTTAACTCAATACGCAATTAATGTACATGGTATACCTTCCTTTTCAATACACAATAAATGTACATGGTATACCTTCCTTTTCAATACACAATTAATGTACATGGTATACCTTCCTTTTCAATACACAATTAATGTACATGGTATACCTTCCTTTTCAATACACAATTAATGTACATGGTATACCTTCCTTTTCAATACACAATAAATGTACATGGTATACCTTCCTTTTCAATACACAATTAATGTACATGGTATACCTTCCTTTTCAATACACAATAAATGTACATGTTACATCTTCCTTTTCAATACACAATAAATGTACATGTTACATCTTCCTTTTCAATACACAATAAATGTACATGTTACATCTTCCTTTTCAATACACAATACATGTACATGTTACATCTTCCTTTTCAATGCATAATACTTCTGTCCAATTTTATACAAAACTAATGGTTCCCTGCTAATACAGCGGTAAGTCTACGGATTTACAACACTAAAATCAGGGGTTTCATTCCCATCGGTGGACTCAGCAGATAGCCCGATGTGGCTTTGCTATAAGAAAACATACAAACAAAACCAGTGTATATGCATCGTCCTTTCTAGTCCTCTGCAATACTTGTGTGTTTTTCTAATAGCAGAGCCACATCATGCTATCTGCTGTGTCCACTGAGGGCAATCAAACCCCTGATTTTAGTGTTGTAAGTCCGTAGACTTACCGCCATCCCAATTAATTTATATCCTTTATCTTTCCTATTCAATACATAGCACTATGTAATAAAATATTTACTATTTCTTATTCCTGGACAGAAAGTGTTATTTTTCAATTGTTTATGCCTAAAGTAAATATAATATACCTATTTTTCTCTTCAAACTTTGCTTTTGTGACGTGAATAATGAAATTTTCTAATTTACCCATTTTCCAGAATATTCCAGGTAGATTCAGTTCTGAGTAGCTGATAGAGAATTTTCTCGAATTTACAAGAACTTTCTAGAATGTTGTAGAACTTACGAGAATTTTCAAGAACCTTTTAGAATTTTCTAGAACTTTCCATAGTAATATATATACAGGGGCTCACCACTTCAGTTTAGTTCTAGCTGCCTAAGTGAACAATAAACCTATCTGATTTTATCAAAGATAGCATCAAGAAGCTGCAAGCATTCTCCAGACGCATTCTGCTATGTATGTGGCCAATTTATCAAGACAGGAGCGAAAGAGTACTTTGTGACAGCATCTGCTAAAATGCGTAAAGCTTACAAGGCATATTTCAGCATGCCTGTCGGGAACCAAGACAAACCCTGGGCACCTCATTTTACTTGCGAGCACTGCAAAAAAAAATCCAAAAACTCTAGAATATAAGATAGACAAATTTTGCTTGCTTGAATAGTAAGATTTTATATCATACAAATTTTAGACCTTTTAAAATTTAAATATCTTTTTTTAATTTCCAATAGTATAGAAAAAATCACATATAAAATATTTTGCACGAATCTCTTATACATTAACTGTGGATGAAATAAATTTATTCTTTATAATAACAATTTTATTTTGCTCTTTTGCAGGATATTACAGAGGGGAAAAGAGAGCCATGAAGTTAGCTATTCCAAGAATTTGTCATGAACACACTGATCACTCAAGCAATTGCTACTTCTATGTGGTGGACCCTTCCAAACGTCGAGCTAGCAAGAATGCATCTGCTATCAGGTATCCGGATCTTCCATCATCTCAGTGTCACACTGCCCTGAGCTCCCTGTACCCACTCCACCAGAGAGAAAGCAGCCATCCTCAGAAGAGAGCAGCAAATCAGAAGAGAAGGTAGGCCTTGAAGAACCGGATCACAGTTTCAGAGGTGTAGCTGGTGAGAGAAACCCTTACTCTCCAAACCAAAGAGACCTCAGTGACTTGATCAGAGATCTTGGTTAAACAAAGTCCAATGGCAAGACAATATCTGGGGGTTGCTACGTGAAAGTGATTTACATTACAGTCGCAAATCTCGAAAAACTACTCCCATCTAAACATTTTTGTTCGTTTTTGTATAATTCTAGTATAAATACATGTAAGTCTTGATTCATATGTTGTTTTATTCAGACCATGTGTGAATGAAATGTGCAAATGTGCCCGTTTTTACATAGAAAATAGGTTAATTTCTAAATTTCATTTTCCAGGTTACAAAAATAAAATTTGAAGGGAATAATGGCCATTTTCTGTACTTTTACAACATAAGCAATTAAAATATAACACATACTATCCAGGAACAAAATTTGTGTTACATAGTGTAATTAGTGTGTATGTTCCATTCTTGCTGTTCAATACACAATTAAAGTGTAAGCTTTATCCTTCCTGTCCAATACACAATTAAAGATTTATCCTTCCTATCCAATACACAATTAAAGTGTAAACTTTATCCTTCCTGCCCAATACACAATTAAAGTGTAAGCTTTATCCTTCCTGTCCAATACACAATTAAAGCTTTATCCTTCCTATCCAATACAGAATTAAAGTGTAAGCTTTATCCTTCCTATCCAATACACAATTAAAGTGAAAGCTTTATCCTTCCTGGCCGCTAAAGTAGTCTTACTTTGTTACACGTGCAGTTAGTTTTTGAACTAGCTACAAAGTATTCTCAAAAATCTACCATAGATTAGTTGTAGTTTACTTATACTATGAACAACCAAGAACTGTAGTTTCATATTCCACTAATTCTCAAAGGTTTCATATGTATTTACACTACATGCACGATTTACTGATCATCTAAATACATTATAATTATGCATTTATTCATATTATATACACACATTGTGGCTGGCTGCTAAAGAACATGTAATCTACTGACAGAATTTTGATCTACCAAGTTGTTGTTCACACAAATTAAATTTGTTTAATGAGTTTTTGTTTTATAAATGTAGTTATCTGGTAAAAGAAGCTCAGGTGTGGCCTGATATGAATCTGGGGGTGTCGGTTTATCAAACACGCTTCGCAGATTCAGCTGTAAGTGTGTTATAAGAGTAACAGCCTCTCATGTTATTCTCTTTAACGAGTTCAGTCAAAGTCACTTTGGTAGCAGGTTCTGCTGATTGGCGGTCTTTCCTATGGTCAGAAGTCCAGCACTGACAATGGCTGCACCTGATACCTCTGAGGAGTCTCCGACCTAACGTTTTTTAGCCATTCAGGCTGAAAAATTGTATTTGCGTTTTCACCTAGAAAGCATATTTGTTATTACGCAGCACAGTTTTGTTTTGAGACGCACAGACAATCTTGCACACTTTATATTTAAGCAGGTACACATTATCATCCTTTTATTTATATTAAGACTGTCTCAGATTAATGTCAGCGAATCACACGTAAGTCGGTGTATGTATCGCATTATAACCACAGATTGAAGAAAGTCTGTGTTTCATACTAGAGTCGGCGTACGTGAGTTGGTTACGACGTAGTCGTTTAAATTCGCCAACTGAAGACAATGTTATCAAAATCAGACGCCAGGTGACGTTTCAAAGGTTACGTTATTTCTATGGGACAAAAAAAAATTTCAAAATTAGGAAAATACGTAAGGAGTATCTGATTGATGGTAAGATATAGTGTAGTTTCAGTTTTAAAGAATAGAATGATAGACTAAACTAGAACACGTAACTTTTTACATTCTTAAAATAATAACTTTACTTAGGTATTATTATTGGGTGGAGATATAAAAGCACAACAAACGTGTTTTTCTATTTGTTTCATAATTTCGCGCGAAATTATGCAAGGGCTATCTATGCACAGTCTAATTTTAAAACAATAGACTAGAGGTAAAGCGGTAAGTCAGTGTCACCCATCGCCATCCCTAGGGCTACTTTTACCTGATCGAATAGTGTGACTTAACTGCCACTCTTACAGTGCATTCTTTGCCCCCCAGTGTGAAAAGTATTTCTTCTTCCTGTAATTCACAGCTAGGACACGTCATCTTATATACCGCACCCACGACCTAAGGTGTAGTGGGCGTTTTTGATGCAACGAATCGCAAACTAGGAATACTCAAATTAACAATCCAAGTGACATTTGACCACACCCAGCACAACATTGTACCTTAGGAACAAGCAAGCAACATATATTAAACATATTAAGCTAGATATTATAACGTTTCTACACACGCACACAAAACACATTATTAGAACGCATTAAAACTGACGTAACGTTTTTAGACATACACAGAGATTTTGGTAAAACCATATTAAATGTCGTGCAACGTTTTTACACACACGCACAAGACGTTGTTAAAACATATTAAACTCAACTTTCTGACGTTTTACGCACGAAGACACGAGTCTTATTAAAACTTATAATTATAGAATTAATGTGTGTTTTTCTTATAGCAAAGCCACATCGGGCTATCTGCTGAGCCCACAGAGGGAAATCGAACCCTTGATTTTAGCGTTGTAAATTTGAAGGCTTACCGCTGTACTAGCGAGGGGCATACAGAATTAATACACAAAAAATTATAGTGTCGTAAATAAATCTTTACGTTAGTTATGCTTTGTTTGTTTGTTTTGAACTTTGCGCAAAGCTACTCGAGGGCTATCTGCGCTAGCCGTCCCTAATTTAGCAGTGTAAGATTAGAGGGAAGGCAGCTAGTCATCATCACCCACCGCTAACTCTTGGGTTACTCTTTTACTAAAGAATAGGGGGATTGGCCATCACTTATAACGCCCCCACGGCGAAAAGGGAAAGTATGTTTGGTGTGATCGGGATTCAAACTCGCGATCCTCGGATTACGAGTCGAACGCCTTAACACGCTTGACGATGCCGGGCCTCGTTAGCTATCCAAAATATCAAGTTAGTAAAAGTTGATTCTGACTGATCATACCGCAAAACTCATCTGTCGAGTTAGAAATAGTACTCAACATTACAATGACCTCATACTAAAGATGGCACAACAGTAAATCAGAGGATTCGATACCTGAGACGGACAGAAAGCAGAAAACTTATTGTGTATCTGTAAAAAGGCTTAATAACAAACAAATAAATCAAAGGTTTGTGGCGTTATCTTTTGAACATAAGTTTAATCTTCTATTAATATAGGACAGTGTACATCTGTTCATATAATTTTTTTCTTTCTGTTGCATGTGAAGTTTGCTTTTCAAAGCTCCTACAAGTTGTCGTAAAGGCGTTAAATTAGTGAACCTTGTTAAGTTCCCTGTCCTATGTCTGATACCTAAGCTAAGTAATATTATAAATTTTAAGCTGTGCAATACACAGAATCAAATTAACACGAGGAACACAAAGTCACGGCCTAGGGCCTCGCGTTTCCATGACTCTATATTATCATATTCATCGATTAAACTGTGACGTATTATTATTTATTTCGGACGAATCCCCAATTTATCATGATACGTATCTTAACGTATTACTGTTTCAAATAACCGGAAATTTGAATTTCATTCAAAAGTTGATAAAATGTTACTATTGTATTAAATGTGTGTTATTTACAAACAAAATTGATACGCACAATTTCCCTTCCTTTTTTAAAACATAAATATATTTTAATGTTAAAATGTAAAAACAATACAATTTATAATAACAGTTATTACTAATAGTTATAGCAAATGATGGTTTATATTCAATAGTTTTACAAACTGTACTGAATCTTATATCCTGTTTAGAACTGCATGTTTTATCGATGGTCCAGACCTACGACAAGCAAATTAATTCTGAATTGATACCAGCTAGCTGGCTCTTCATGGCCAGGTAGTTAAGGCACTTGAGTTGTAATCCGAGGGTTGCGAGTTCGAATCCCCATCACAACAAACATCTTCGCTAGCTAGTATTATAACAACAAGGATCATAAGCTTACTTTTTCTTCCGCGAGGATATTTAATGTTCTCATAGAAATACTAACGTCCGAAGTTAATTTACTGAGGCTGAACGATTTGTAGTGTTCCAAACATTCCTGATCCAATTCTGTAGTTTTCCGATTAATAGACGTTAGTCACAATTATAGTTTCTCAGGTCTATAGCACACTGACTGTAGCGGACCAATAATATCTTTTCTCTCTTCCTCGGTGTGGTCTCCTGTAGGTGGTGAGGGGACCTCTCAGAGAACATTCTGTTCTTTCAATTTACCTCTTCTGGGATCTAAACATCCACCCACGTGTTTGCCGTGCGTGGCGACCCGTGAAGGTGAGGAGTGGATCCTGGTGCTTGAGGGGTTCAACCTTAACACACCACTTTGGCCTCGAATTCCTGTAGACGGGCGGCCTTTGGGTGGCCCCCTTGGGTCAATCGGCTGATCCACTTGGGCTAGAGGCAACCAAGTACCAGTGTTGGAAGTTCTCAACGGGTGTTGTGGACATTGTGTCTGATGCTGGTGTTTTGGTATAGTGCTCACGAAACCCTGGCGTTGCTGCAATGTCCTTGCATGACATTGTAGTGCGTCCCCTCGTAGGGATCCATGGTGGGTGGGGTCAGTGGGTACCGAAATTTTCCTTTTTTCCTATGGATCCTCCTACGAAAAATTTAAATAAAATAGTGAAAAAACAGTCAATAGGTAAACTACACGTCTTGAAGACTCTAATCAGCAATTTTCAACGTCTGTACCACCAGTTGTACCTCATTTTCTTATATTATATTCTCTTTCAGAAAAACCTTTAGGATAAATGCCCCCTTTTTATTCCAGAAGGGATTAGAGGGACTTGCTGGCTCTCCAAAGTCAGTAAAGAACCTTCGATCTGGAAACATATTGGTTGAAACATCCACATCCCAACACAGTGAAGTCCTCTTGAATTCAAAGGCAATTGGGGATATACCTATTGAGGTTACACCTCATGCTACCTTGAATTCATCACGAGGAATTATTGTTGAGAGGGATTTGAAGAACGTCCTCGAGTCAGAGATTCTCGCTGGTTTCTCCACTCAAGGAGTTTCTGCAGTGAGGCGTATCTCCATTCGCAAAGAAGGAGTTACACTGCCGACAAATATCCTCGTTTTGACATTTACATCACCACGTGCACCTGCCACCATCAAGGCAGGTCATCTAAATTGCAGGGTACGGCCGTACATTCCAAACTCCTCCGATGTTTCCAGTGTCATAGGTTCGGCTACTCAAAGACATCATGTCGTGGTTCCCTGACATATGCTCGTTGTGGTGGCAAGGGCCACGATGCCTATGAGTGTGAAACAGACCTACATTGTGTTAACTGCGATGGTTCTCACCCTTCCTGCTTTCGTTCTTGCCCTAAATGGTTGGAGAAAAAAGAGGTCAGCGTTTGAAAACGACTCATAACATTAGTTATCCTGAGGCTCGGACATATGCTGCGGCACTTCGTTCCACCACTACAGTGGGAGTGCAGACAGATCTCTTTGTGCCTCCAAGAAAGTCGTTCTCAAAACAAATGAAAAGCCTTTTGACCTCCATGGTTAAAAAAAAGTTGATGAATCAACTTCTACACCCATCTCTGTTCCTCTCATACATTCCAACAAACCCCGAGATCCACATCCTTTGGTTTCAAATACAGGCATTTCTTCCGATACATCTTTTTCACCCACCCCAAGATGCAAAACAATCATTGGTTCACGTCCTCAATCACTGGAATCCCCTTCCAACAACAAAGACCTGCCCAATCGACCCAGGGCAGAATCCATGGTTGTCAATAGACCTCCTCCGAATAAGGACAGTAAGGAAAAAAGACGTGGTCGTAAACAGAAGGGTTCCCCAGCCACTTCGCCTACCCGTCATTAAAAATAGCCACTTTGTTACAATGGAACTGTCGAGATTTACGTTCTAATCTGGATGACATCAAAACACTCATTGCTTTCTACCATTCTGTATGTCTTTCCTTACAAGAAACATTTCTGAAACCTGCCGATACAGTCACCCTTAAAGCCCGTAGCCATCCATGTTTCCTTGGGTCATACCATCACTATTTGTTTTCTCTATCTGTCCCCTGGAGAGACATATGATCACTCAGACCTTGATGCTCTCGTTGAACAGTTGCCGTCTCCCTTTCTAATCCTGGGGGACTTTAATGGACATCATCCCCTCTGGGGAAGTGCTGATATTGATAGGAGGGGTCACTCTGTAGAGCGTATGCTCTCTGATCACAATCTTTCTCTTTTCAATACTGGTTCTTCCACTTATTTTTAATCACCTAGTCAGTCCTTTTCCACTATTGATCTCTCGGTTTGCTCCCCTTCATTATTCTATTATTTTTCATGAAGAGTTGACAATAATCCACTAGGCAGTGATCATTTTCCTATACTTTTGAGAGAGACTGGCCGTGGTCGATGCTACCCTACCCGCGTGCCCCGGTGGAAGCTGGATCAGACAGACTGGCCCACTTTCACTGCTCTCGCAGAACTTGATCCTGCCATTGTCAGTCAGCCATCAGTAGACGACTGTGTGGCAGCAGTAACTGACTCCATTATACAAGCAGCTGCTCAGTGTATTCCTAAAACCTCGACACGTTTTCCACGATATCCTCGTCCGTGGTGGAATCCTGCCTGCCACATGGTACGGAAGGCTCAAAAACGGGCCTGGTATGCTTTCTATAGATATCCCACGCTTTTCAACCGCATCGCTTTCCAACGGGCCCGTGCACATGCCAGGTGGGTAAGACGTCAAGGCCAGAAGGAATCTTAGATTAAGTTCACAACTGGCATATCTTCTACCATCAGTTCCAAGGTCATATGGAACAGGGTTCGAAAGGTCAGTGGGCACTACAATTCTGTCTTTCTCTCGATCTTACTCTCCGATGGCCAAGAGGTAGCTGATGTCCGGAGCATCGCCGATATGGAGCATCGGGTGAAAGCTTTTGCCAGGTATCTAGCACTTCTGCTTGTTCCTTCACCTTCTTGGCAATCAAGACTCGGGCAGAGCTTTTACCTCTTTCCTTTCGAACTGACTGTCTCTTTGACTATAATCGTCCCTTTACACTGGTGGAACTGAAAATGGCCCTTCATCGGTCTGGTAGTACATCTGTTGGACCTGATGATGTACACTATGACATGCTGTGCTATCTCTCTCCTGCTTCTCTTGATATTCTTCTAATTGTTTTTAACTGGAACTGGGAGGAGAATGTTTTTCCTAATGCCTGACGCCAGACTATTATCTTATCTTTCTCTAAGCCTGGGAAAGATCCCAAGATTCCTTCAAACTACCGTCCAATTGCTTTGATGAGCTGTCTCTGTAAGACCTTAGAGAGGATGGTTAATGCTCGACTTGTTTGGTTCAAACTACCAACGTTATAACGCCCCCACGGCTGAAAGGGCGAGCGTGTTTGGCGCGACGGAGATGCGAACCCGCGACCCTCAGATTACTAGTGGCACGCCTTAACATGCTTGGCCATGCCGGGCCTGCATTGTAGACGATGTGTCAACATTGGTTTTATGCTTTTTTCTGTTTTTCAATGCTGTTTTGTTTGACCTTCATTTCTTTTTATGAATTTTGCTACATTTACTTTATTTTTACCTTTTTACCGGACGTTTGGCGCAGATAGTCTCGCTGCTTTGTGTCATAAAACACTAAATCAACAACAAGAACAACAATATCTCTTGGTGCATAAATTTTTATATAAGAACCACGTGAGCTTCTCGACATTTTAATCGCATTTTAGCTCGTTTTCGTAAAACAAATACTGTTGCTTCTCATTTTCAAGAATTTTCTACAAATTCCGAGAACAGGCGGGACACAGTCAAGAATATACGTCACATAAAAAGAACAAAATTATACAGAAACAAGCGTAAGCACTAAAATAGACATAAATCGTAAATCCGTTAAAAGTGAATTTTTAAACACTGAAAACAAATCAACCAATAAGAAACTAACTATTATTTAACATCATGATGATTCAGTTCATTCCGCAGGAGATCAAATGAAGTTCCAATTTGGCCACATTCTCATCATCATTATTTGCGCGTGAACATCATGAATTTCATCATATATATCACTATGCATTATCAATTATCGATAAAAACGATAGATAGAGTAATAGGATAAACACTTCTGATTTCACAAAAGGTACTCATGGGACTATTCACCAAATGTTTATTTTTGCACGAGGAACGACACGGTAGGTTAATCTAGCACCAGCAATACGTAAAACATTCCTTTTATCATCATACGTTGGATCAAATAATGCCTGAATACACGTAATAAAAAATAAATCCAGTAATGTATAAACTCATATGTATAACAATTTGGAATAAAGGAAAAACTGTAACTATATTTTGGATAACTACATATATAACCTGTGGGAAGAAAGAAATTAACATTTTAAAATTATTAAATAACTTGTTTTGGTCATATTTATTTGTAACATATTAAAGCACTGTTCTGAAAAAAAAATACATTAATAATTATGTATTTGTTGTTGTCGTTGTAGAGCAAAAACATTTAGTAAACCACATCATTGTTATTTCGTATTATTCATACTCACATGCGCTCAGAAGTGTCCAAAAGTAATCAACTTGTGACCTTACACGACATCAGTTGAAAAGTTAGCACTGGGTTGCTCTAATAAGCTATATCATAAAAAAATATTAAACAATATAAAAAGCTAGCTATAAAATACAAAAGCCCTCTGAAGTTGTTGTTTTTTTCGATAGAGGCAAGTTAATTAATCTATGCAAATATATCCAGAGCAACATTTTGTATAAACATTTCAATGAATCAGTAGAGAGTTACACTTAATCTTTAAAAAAAAATACGAAAAAAATTGCAAAACTGAATCAAAAATAATCTTACTCTCAGGATGACCTAAGAAGGTCGAAACGTTGTTCTCTGCTTTATTAGTAAAAGTGTTAATACACTTACCATCCGTTCTGAATACATTTTTTACTTCAAGTGGGTTTCTTATCAGCACGAACAACCTTATTCTCATTAGTCCTGATCATTGTTATTATTAATTCTTACAGCGCATTATACGACACCTCAGCAAAATGAACAAGTCAAAGACCTCAAGGTACATTCATTGCCATTCCTAAATCAAAATTGTTTACCAGAGGAAAGGCAGCTAGTCATCATCAACCGCCTATATATCTATAAGTGGATATTGGAATTGGTTGTTACAGCGTCTCCTGCAACCAAAGGTGCGAAAAGAGTTTAGTAGAATTTTATCTCAAACCTTGGTGCCTATTTATCCGCTTGCTTTGCATTTTTTTAAAAAACTCTAAGCCTCGTCAAACAAAATATCTAGCAATTTTTTTAAGTTTCAAGACCTGTCTGTAGCGTCTAGACAATATTAGTCCAAGAATTGACAGTGAGCGTTAGGTACTACTTGCTTTCTCTCTAGTTAACAGCTCAAAATTATATGAATATAAAACAAACAAACACAAACAGTAGTATGTGTATCGTAGTGATAAATACGTACAGCTATTTAGCACTTACTTGTGCTTTTGGAAAACTGGTATTTTCAATCTGAACATCTGATGCAACTTGCAGAACAAACACCATGCTAGAGATCGTTTTAAAACTGTTAAAAAGTTAGTTGTACCCCTCACCCAAGGACCCACCATGGCCAGATAGTTCAGGCGCTTGACTCGTAATCTGAGAGTCGCAGGTTCCAATCCTTGTCACACCAAACGTGCTGGCCCTTTCGGCCGTGGGGGCGTTATAATGTTAAGGTTAATCCCACCATTCGTTGGTAAAAAGAGTAGTCCAAGCGTTAACGTTTGGGTGGTGATGACTTCCATCTAGTCTTACACTGCTAAATTAGGGGCAGCTATCCTAGATAGCCCTCGTGCAGCTTTACGCGAAATTAAAAATCAAACAAACAAACAAACAAATTGTCACCCAAGCAGCTGTCACCCATTTATAAGTCTATTATATAATTGGCTTTGTAAAAATGAAAGGAGCAATAATTGAAAACATTGTGTTGGCCTATTATTAATTAATCAGTTTTATACAAGTCCGTGATATAATATTAATTAAATGTAAACAGTTTTATACAAGTCCGTGATATATTATTAATTAAAAGTAAACAGTTTTATACAAGTCCGTTGTAAAACATAAAATACAGGATAAATACCATGCATGTATTAATACTGAAATATGATAAAGCTATTAAATGTTGTAGTTGATTGTTTATTAATACATCATAACAGCGGTATTGTGATACTATATACGTACACGAGTAGGCTAATAAAGTACATATACTGCCGAATGAGGATAAGTTACACACTACAGAATTTATATCAGTTTTTCTTTTTTTTTAATTTAATGTTACAAAATGATTAGTTGATAAATATGATATATATATTTGAAAGTTTGTAAAGAAGCGCTCTATACAGTTTGAATATTCTACAAATGGTCCATTAAATTTGGAGTTTAACAAGGCAAAGAGTTTTTCAAATGCTCTTACAGATTTAACTGTAGTATCTCTTCTTTAAAGTTAGACAAACTCAAACATTTCTTATTAAATTTTTTTAATTTAAAAGTTCATGCTGCTGAATTCACTTTCATTTATTTCTTTTACCATTCAATGTGCAGCAATCCTGACTTACTTTTACCATTCAATGTGCAGCGATCCTGATTTACTTCCTAGATGTAAACCTTCTTGTTCTTGTAATTTATACAGATTAATAACAAAATTATATCCAATATATTCACCTGTTCCTCCTTTTAGGGCCCACCTCTAATCAGAGGATCGCGGGTTCAAATGCCCATCACACCAAACATGCTTTCCCTTTCAGCCGTAGGGGCGTTATAATGTTATGATCAATCGTTGGTAAAAGAGTAGCCCAAGAGTTGATGGTAGATGATGATAACTAGCTGCCTTCCCTCTAGTTTTACACTGCTAAATTAAGGACGGCTATCGCAGATAGCCCTCACGTAGCTCTGCGTGAAATTCGAAACGAACCAATATTTTTAAAAACTTTTATCATGTGCAAAGTGTTTCGAGTGAGCTTTATCATGCGGCATTATAAGATATTACATAAATTTTGCATAAATTTGAAAATCTTATCTACACCAAGTAATTGAATTAAAAATTCATATTTTGACTCCAATATAATTGATAAGTATTATAGATGTAGAGTCAAAATAGGGACCTTCCAGTGACATAGCGGTATGTCATCGAACATACAATGCTTCAAACCAGGTTTCGATACCGTGGTGGGAAGAACACAGATAGCTCGTTGTGTAGCTTTGTGCTGCTCCCCGCTAGTACAGCGATAAGTCAACTTATTTAAAACGATAAAATCAGGGGTTCGATTCTTCTCAGTGGGCTCACCAGATAGCCCGATGTGGCTTTGCTATAAGAAAAACAAACAAACACCTTTGTGCTTGATTCAAAACAACAATAAAATGAAAATTTGATCTTGAGAAAATAATGGAGACACTATTTCCAGCCTATTGATATTTACTTTTTTATCGTCCCTAATTGTAGGCTTGAAATGTAAATCTTTATACATGTATTTTGATTCAACTTGTCTCTGTATTTTTGACGATCTCTAATCTTACTCTTCAAATGGCGCAGATAGCCCTCGTGTAGTTTTGCACGAAGTTTAAAAAACAAACACTTTTCAAATTGGCAGTTTTTAATAATCTTGTTTCTTAAGTTTTATATATCCATTTATGGAGAATAAATTTAAGGTGCACACTTGCAAATATGTTCAGTTTAATATCAAATGTTTTTTTTCAAAATTCCTACCTGATCCCACACTATAGTAGATATCATTTACAATAATTTCATAGGGATTTGGAGCTTAAGCAAACTGTCAGCAGTAGGTTTCCAGCCTTATTTGCTTACCTTTTTGCATTCCTTATTTGTAGATTTAAATTCCAAATTTTTTAATTATATTGTATGTTGATGTTTTAATGTACAGCAATAGCAATTAATATAATTGAGTAAGATAAAACCGCCGTCAAACAAGTACAAAATTTTACTAGTAGAAAAGTAACCTCTTCAAATAAAACAAAAAACGTCTTAAATATCTCTTTTAAGTAAAGCTTCATGCCTTTTAAAGTAATCGATTGCTGGTACAGCAGTAAGTATACGGACTTACAACCCTAAAATCAGGGGCTCGATTCCCCTTGGTGGACTCAGCATATAGCCCAATGTTGCTTTGCTTTAAGAAAAAAAAAACACACACGCCTTTTAAAGTAATTATTTAATAAATCTGGTGACTCTGTGCTTGAGGTTTCATGTAAACACTCGTCTAACAGGCGTCGCGAAAAAACAACAACAGCCACTCAGAACAACATCGTATATATTATGTATTTATAACTACGTAAATCAACTTTCAGTGTAAAATACTAATTTCTAATTAAGTCATGGACATTCACAGCATTAGATATAATATATCTGTAAAGGTTTTGGTGCAAAGTGACTAGCCGATTGTGCTGTACGCTTATGAAACAACAATAATAATATTAGTAAATGGGCAAATTCAGATTTAGCCTAAAATTGTGAAATCGCTTACTTTGCATATCATCAACGTTGGGATGATCTCAACTATTAAAAATGAAGGTTATGAGTTATGTTTCAAAATTAAGTATGGTTTTTAAGGTTGCTTTTGCTCGAATGATCTATTAGAGTTTTGAGCAAATCCCTGTGCGATCTCTGTTATATTTATACATTAAAAGGCGAGTAGCTCAGGAAATACGAAACGAAAATATAATGCTTTCTTACCAGACAGCTCTCGTACAGAACTGATCAACTTTATGTTTATTCTACTTAATCATAAAGATAGTCACATCGCGACGTATTCATTATCAGCATTTTTAAAACATCGTAATTACAACATAATTTATTTAAGTTTAGGTTATGTTCATTTTACCCAGACCCAACAAGAACAGTGGTGAATTTACGAGTTTCCAACATTGACATCCAGCGCTCGAGTTCCTTCGGTGAACAGAATAGGTAATCCAATTAAGTTTTTCTCTAAAACAAACAAAAATCCTTTTTTTATTTTAGAAAGCTAGTTACTTTGATTTAATCCATTTTAAAAGCAGTTATATAAACCCCTTCTCTCCAGTAATATAGAATTATTATTATTCTCAAATAATAATATCTTTAATATACGTGGGTAGCTTACTTTGTTCAAAACTTGGAGTATGGAGGAACAAAAGATAAAAATTGTCTAATAGAGCAAAACGAAAGTTTATTTATGTATTTATTTTAACAAGAAACTTTCAAAAGTTATTTTTTACTGTTCCATTTGTGTTTAAGTTATTAATTTTTCAGTTATAAACTCACAAAACTGAGCAAGTTTTTCAGCATAAATTATTCATTACGTATTTATTGAGAATCTATCATGAAACTGTGGAGAACCATGCCTCGTGGATTAAGTGGTTGTGTTTATACAAATAAATCTTATTTTACTTGAACAAACAAATTCACATATCGCCCTTATACAGATTTTATCTTTTATCAACACATTATTTTCCACCTTACGGTTGCATTAGAAAGCTCGGTCATTTCCGTGAGATTGCTAGTTGGTGATGGGTGATGTCTGCCTCTGAGAACAGACGGAGAGATGGAAAAGAGGGAACGGCTATTGGACACCGTCGACAGAGAAGCAATAGCGATCCACAAGCAGTTGTTCAGGCTTTGGCTGAGCTGACACAGTCAAGTCAAAATGGTGAGGGCTGTTAATCATGATCTAATACATTTCTTAAATGTTTCAGTTGTATAATCAATGTTGTCAGTCGGCCGAGTTAGTGCAACTGCCACTATTGGCAGTAGCATCCTGTGCTTCAACTTCACTGTCTTCAGAGTTAGGCTTCACCGTGTTTAGCTTCAGGGGGTTTAGCGCGTATAGGCGTCGTTTTCGTATTTGAATTAGTAAATTATGATAGGAAGAACATGAGTTATATTTGTAAAGCTTATGATCTATAATACCAGTATTTTCTAGTACATAGTTCTACTTGTAGTTTGTTTGGATAGTTTGTTGTACAAAACCAAAGTAAAAATGAAAAATAGATTTTATAAACATTTGATTTTGAATGATATAGTTTCAGTGTTAAATTTAATGAACACACTCACAGCTATTGATTCATACAATTGGTGTATCACATATCTTCCTTATGATTCCTGAATTATAAAGTGAGAACAAGGCTGAAAATAGTATAAGACTTTCCATCTTTATAGTTTAGTCTGAATAAAAATATACTAGTTAGAATTCAACTTTTCTATGAAATAATCATTACGTTTTTTGTCTTTGCTGCATTTTGTATTGTATAAGATTTGGTATTTTGTAAGGAGCCTATATTAGTATTGTATGCTTTGTTCACTGTGGTATCTTCAGTGATCTTGTTTTTTAAAAAAAATCCTACTTTTTGACATATAGAGAAACAATTTACTGAAGCAGGGTGATAACTGTAACTAGGGGTTTTTATGATTTATTTTCATGGAAAATTCAGTTACATTGTTATTTATATATTTTTTTATCAAGAGAATAAACTTGAGTATGTTTATATGGTAGATAACATGAAAAATTCATTTTGTCAGATGTGAATAAAAAGAAAAAGAGTAACTTATTATAGAAAGTCAAACTAAAAAACATAATTATGAAGATTTATTATTGTGATTTATGTTTCATAAAACTTATCTAGTTTTACAAAATTCTCATAATAAAAGTAATTAGATATGTTCAAATCAAGATACAAATATTATAAAATATTTCAGTTATGCAAGAAAAACAATCATAGTGATAGGAAGTAAAAAAACTGGATACTATATATGTGTGTGTAAACCACTGGATAAATTACTTAAAATACAAGGAAAATGTTTAACACCTGGTTTGGTTTTAAATTTAAGTCCTTTTAATATCCATTTTTTAAATTTAGTGAGCACATTTTAGAAATAATTGTTTTTATACAAAAATAATCAATGCTTACTTTGATCACTGTATAAAGTGTGTAACCAACACATGGTTGCTGCTGTTTGGGATACCAGGTTGTAAGAGAATTGTTTGTTTGTTCCATTAAATGCATACAATGGAATAAATAAACAGGCCAAAGACCCTTGTGGTTCATTTATAACTTCCATAACTTGGTGCTATAGACCAGAGGAAAGGAAGCTAGTCAGAAGGATTCTTCAATCTGAAATAATTACCCTCAACCAAATATCAGGATAAACACAGGTGAAAATGTGTTTGGCATTTGTTAACAATTTGAATCTGAAATCTTCACATATCCAGAAACATTTTGTAATCACTAAGTTATATTTATGTTTTTCTAAGAGAAGTATTATAGTAGATTGGATGAATTATTTTTCATGTGATGAAACACATGGAAATGTGGTCCTTCTAGAAACTTGTGTTTAAGAAGCGTATGAAAAATTCATAGATTTCTACAGCTGTCATCATTAACTAACTGGGTTATCAGTGAGATTAGTCTAGAACTGTTGAGATTGGACATTGAGAAGGGTAGGGTTGTGTTTGACAGCTCCAAGACCAACTTATGGTCTACTGATATTAAAGATTTTAGTATGTGAATAAATAAATCTACATACTTAACAAAAGGTACAAGTGTTTTGGTGGTTGTTGATGAACGAAGGTCAAGAATAACCAATATGAAATTGAAAGCTAAAAGAATTACAAAGGTATTATTTGGGACAGTGAGTATGACTTTACAACATTTGTGCTCACATCAACAACAAAGAGAAACAAACATTTTGGAGAGATTCTGTACAAAACTGGCAAGAATTATGAATAGCTAAACTAGTAGTACATTTAAATTCCTTATTTTTTGTATAAACAGCTGGCAGTGACTTACAGTTGAGTTTTTTTTCACCTTGGAATATTATTCTTTTTTAGAACATTTTAATTTATGCCCTGATTTCCAGATGAAGACTTGTGTTTTTTCTGTTGCTTCCATAATTATTTCTTTCTAAGTGAGTTTAAGAGAAAGCTTGATAACTATATGAATCATAAAGGCTAGCCTTAAGATTTTTATTTTTTAAAATTTTATTTGGTTAATAGTTTTAGTTTAAAGGATAGGACAGTCAAGAAAGACCAACAAGTCCTTTGTTGTCCCTAAACATTGTTATTTGTATTGCTAAACATATACATACATATATGTATAGTTTTTTTGTTCATCCTATAATATGTTTATTTTGGAATGAGTATTTCTGTTTGAATTATTATTTTTTGATTTGTTATACAGTTTTTTATTTTAATGTGTTTGTTCATTTGTGGTTTTGGATATGTGTGTGTATTTTAAAATTTATGTGTATTTATCTTTCTTTTCTATTATGTTTTTTTTTCATTGTGTCTGGTCCGACTATTTTATAGTTTAGGTTTTAGTTTTATGTTGTTTTTAAAAAAATGTTTGCACACGTTTCTGTTTTTGTAATTATGTTTTCTTTATACAGATCTTTCTTTTGTTTGAATTTTTTCTTTCTGTATCTTGTTATTTTAAGTTACAATAATTTTATCAATACATAAACCTATTTAATAATATTAAATATCACTTCTATTCACATCTTAATATGATTGAAAATTTAAATGTTTTACATTGCAATAAATTGTGAGATAGGAAATTGTACTTTTTTGGTCACAGTTCATTTATTATTACTTTTGTTTTTTAGATCAGCTATTTCAGTTATATTGAAGGTGAATTTAAATATGTGTTACAAAACTGATGCAAGCTTCACTTAGTAGTGACATGCAGATATTAATGTTGTTAAAGATATACAAGTTAGTTACATGAGATATAGCTTCATGATCTAACCACTAAATGAAAACCCTGCCATTAGCTTAACCAGTTAATTCATGAGACATAATTAAAATGTATTACTGCCAATTTTTACTAGATATTGTCATTGACCTTGAAGTGGTTTAACTTGGGGATATTGTTGTTTTGGGAGTTAGGTTTCTTCTACTTCCTCTGGGTCTCTTCCTGATTCCTTTATTTATTGAAGTAATTATTAACACTGATATTCGTGTTGTATTTTTCTTTAATATTATTAAGTACTGGTCAGATAAATATTTATTAAGTGTGTTCTTGGTAAATGATAAATTTTATATTTTGGATTTCTTTATTTGTATAGTTTAATATAATTTTTGTGTTCAAACTTTGGTGTAATATTGTTTATTTTAGTCCATTATGGAATAATATGCAACAGAAAGTGTAAAAATAGCTTGGTATGTGGATAATCTATTAAGAATCATGAATTAAAAAAAATAGTTATCTATAGCCAACCTGTATTTTCTGCTGATTAGTCACATCATATCTGTGGTACCACAGTTTTGATATAAAATATTTAAAGATAGTTTTATTAAAATCCTTCTTTTAAACTATATATTTTTGTGTAGTTTTATGCCCAGAGAAAATAATTGTAATAAATTATTATTCTATATAATTGTAATTTGACATTTTCTCTGTTCATCATTAAAACAAACAGATAAGGTTATTAAACTGTTTAAGGTTGAAGATCATTCATTTATTAGCATATAATAACCCAGTTTAAAATAAAGAAATATGAAATTGAACTAATTTTTTCAACAGTGGTTTAACTTGTATTAGGCTAAAACAAGTTTTACTTCTCATGTATATGGCAGTTCCTTATGACATCATAAGCTATGTTTTTCCGTGTCTTTGAGAGTAACTTTTCCAGCAATTAGGCAAGATGAGGGGGAACACCTGACAAAATACCATTCTAGGCAAGATAAGGGGGAACACCTGACAAAATACCGTTCTAGGCAAGATAAGGGGGAACACCTGACAAAATACCGTTCTAGGCAAGATAAGGGGGAACACCTGACAAAATACCGTTCTAGGCAAGATAAGGGGTAACACCTGACAAAATACCGTTCCTTGTGGTAGTTGTCAGTTTGTATGAGGTCATATTAAAACAAGTGCAACCAGTATAACTTTCTGTGAAAGAACAATAATGATTTTGTACTGATTTGCCATTGAGAACCTCAGACCAACAGTCAAAATGTAATCAAAGTCTATCATACCTAAGTGGACTACACATAACAACCACTCTCTTAGTTTCCTTCCACTAAGGAACAAAATCTAATTACTTAACATCTAATCACAGAATTACAGCATGTAATGTTAGAACTTGTAGAACTTTATTTGTGTCAAATATTTGCAAATAAAACGTATATAAAAATCCACAAATTAGAAATACAGCTTCTGCATCCTTTCTTTGTTAAACTAATGATGAACCTGTAAGTTTAGTGTCATGTAGGTAACTGTAATCTTAACTAACTTATCACTTTCTTTCTCATATGAAAGGATTACCTTATTGGAGTTATGCAGTTATTTCTGTTTGGTAGTAATACAGTCAGTGATGTTTTATTGATGGGTTTTAATGCACTTCTCTTTGGTATCTTCTTGCAGTTAGAAAAGTAACTGTATATATATGTGACTCTACTGATTTTGAAGCCTTACATGTATCTACTTATACATAATCTAATACTATTATTGGATTATCTTTAATTTTTGAGATAAATACATATCCATATGGTTGCTTTATTTCTAGGAGTAACACAGCTGTTTAGGTAAATATCTTCTGACTGTCTTGTGTTTAACATTTTCAGGTATTGTAACTGATGTAATTGAAGGACTGTAGAAAAGGGTTGCCTGACTGATATGTAGTGTTTAAAAAACACCTATAAAAGAGATACTTATATAGTTGTTTATTGTGTTACTAGATTACAGAAGAACTAGAAATTATGTGATTCAGGTATTGATAATTAATGTGAACATGAACAAGTAATACTTAGAAAAACACTTTGATTTTCGTACTATTGAAATTGACAGTAGTGACCAGAGTTATTTGAAGCGATGTGGAAACTTACTCCTAGGGTTATTTTTAAACAGAATCATAATATTTTTTTAATAACTGATAAGTGCTAAAGTAGATTTTCTGATAATTTGTTGTGAATGTGTTTATTGAATTAATTTGTAAGATATTATTCTGGACAGACATGACAATAGGTTATTACGTTATTGTGGTATAGAAATCAATTGATCAGGACTATAACTGTATGAAAGGTAATATTTTATTTTGCAGCAATAATGTATCCTGATCTGTAGTAATAGTTATCTTGTTCAGTAATAGTAGTGTGTCCTGATCTGTAGTAATAGTTATCTTGTTCAGTACTAGTAATGTGTGTCCTGATCTGTACTAAGTTATCTTGTTCAGTAATAGTAATGTGTGTCCTGATCTGTACTAATAGTTATCTTGTTCAGTAATAGTAATGTGTGTCCTGATCTGTACTAATAGTTATCTTGTTCAGTAATAGTAATGTGTGTCCTGATCTGTGGTAAGTTATCTTGTTCAGTAATAGTAGTGTGTGTCCTGATCTGTACTAATAGTTATTTTGTTCAATAATAGTAATGTGTGACCACATCTGTAGTAATAATTATCTTGTTCTATAATAGTAATGTGTGTCCTAATTTGTAGTAATAGTTATCTTGTTCTATAATAGTAATGTGTATCCTGATCTGTGGTAATAGTTTTATTCTATTATAGTAATGTGTGACCTCATCTTTAATAAGTTATCTTGTTCTATAATAGTAAAATGTGACCTAATCTGTAAGAATAGCTATCTTGTTCTATAACAGTAATATTCAAATATTCCCATTCCAACCTTTGGAGGCACAGAAATTACACAGGAGGGCTCATTGTGCTATCTTGGCATTGTGTTTGACAGGCAACTGAACTTCTCCAAGCATGTGGATGAGCTCATTGTCAGGGCCACAAAAGGAATGAATGCCCTTTGTGCTGCAGCAGGCAGGCATGCTGAGGAATATCACTTGAACATGCTGTACAAAAGCCTTGTGCTTTCAGTGGTTGATTATGCACTGCCCCTGGCACAACTCAGCAACAACCAACTTGGAAGGCTGGAAAGGCTGCAGAATGCATGTATCAATATTGTCACAGGTTGCACTAAATCAACTCCAGTGCTGGTACTCCATCATCTCACTGGATTCCCAAGTATCAAGGACAGGCAAACATTATAAAGAGCCATACTGTGTGCCAAGGCATGGACTTCACATCATTACAAGGAAGTACTCTTTCACTGCTGAACCATCCAACCAATAAAGACGTTCTCTACATCACACAAGACTTGAAGTAGCACCTAGGTCTCATCTAAAGAGGAAGTCATGGCTTGAAGTATCTGCACTGACTTGCAAGAAGATTTGCAATTCATTTTTCCTCTCCAACCAACCTCTATGGCTTTAGTCTGCAGTAAAGAAATGGCCGTGCCAACCCGTAGTGACTGTCAAGTTCAATGGAGATTGTACAGAGTGGCCTCAAGGTGCATTGGAAGTGGCATGCAAGATGTTCCAGGGACTTGGCCAGAAGAGAAATCTCATAATGACAAGAGATGGCTCATTCACACCAGAGATCATGAAAGCAGGTTGGGGATTTGCTTCGTTTCTGGATGGCACACCTATAACTGAGAAGTCGAGCATGCACCCTGTACAAAAGTAGCACCTGAATGGAACTTGAGGTTGTCAAGCCAGCTCTTCGATGGCTTGTCCGAGAATCCCCTGATGTCACCACAGTTGGGTTTGCTGCCAACTCCATGGTGGCAGTGTTCCAGAGGATCCAGAATGAATGGCTGGCTACCTGATGGGCTCCATGATAAAACTCCCATCTTTGTGTATGTCCCATGCCATGCTAGTGTCAAGTACAGCGAAAAGGCTGACCAACATGCAGCAGCAACAGACCAGATGTCACTCTTTCCTCAAGATATAACACTCTTGTGCCAGCATTTGGCATGCTTAGAGCATCAAAGAGTTTCTCATGCACACAGAAGAGGGAGATAGAATTCTCAGCCTCAGGACCCCTTTTGGTATCTCTCATGACTATTTATATAATAGTAATGTGTGATCTGATCTGTAAGAATAGCTGTCTTGTTATATAACTATAATATGTGACCTGACTTGTAATAATAGTTATCTTATTCTTATAATAGTAATGTGTGATCTGATCTGTATGAATAGCTGTCTTGGTCTATAAGAGTAATATGTGATCTGACTTGTAATAATAGTTATATTATTCTTATAATAGTAATGTGTGATCTGATCTGTAAAATAGCTGTCTTGTTCTATACCTATAATATGTAACCTGACTTGTAATAATAGTTATATTATTCTTATAATAGTAATGTGTGATCTGATCTGTAAGAATAGCTGTTTTGTTCTATAACAGTAATATGGGACCTGACCTGTAATAGTAGTTATCTTATTCTTATAATAGTAATGTGTGATCTGATCTGTATGAATAGCTGTCTTGGTCTATAACAGTAATATGTGACCTAACTTGTAATAATAGTTATCTTATTATAATAGTAATATGTGATCTGATCTGTAAGAATAGCTGTCTTGCTCTATAACTATAATATGTGACCTGATCTGTAATAGTAGTTATCTTATTCTTATAATAGTAATGTGTGATCTAATCTGTAAGAATAGCTGTCTTGGTCTATAAGAGTAATATGTGACCTGACTTGTAATAATAGTTATATTATTATTATAATAGTAATGTGTGATCTGATCTGTAAGAATAGCTGTCTTGGTTTATAACTATAATATGTGACCTGACCTGTAATAATAGTTATATTATTATTATAATAGTAATGTGTGATCTGATCTGTAAGAATAGCTGTCTTGTTCTATACCTATAATATGTGACCTGACTTGTAATAATAGTTATATTATTCTTATAATAGTAATGTGTGATCTGATCTGTAAGAATAGCTGTCTTGTTCTATAACTATAATATGTGACCTGACTTGTAATAGTAGTTATCTTATTCTTATAATAGTAATGTGTGATCTTATCTGTAAGAATAGCTGTCTTGTTCTATAACTATAATATGTGACCTGACTTGTAATAGTAGTTATCTTATTCTTATAATAGTAATGTGTTATCTGATCTGTAAGTATAGCTGTCTTGTTCTATAACAGTAATATGGGACCTGACCTGTAATAATAGTTATATTATTCTTATAATAGTAATGTGTGATCTGATCTGTAAGAAAAGCTGTCTTGTTCTATAACAGTAATATCTGACCTGACTTGTAATAGTAGTTATCTTATTCTTATAATAGTAATGTGTGATCTGATCTGTGAGAATAGTTTTCTTGTTCTATAACTATAATATGTGACCTGACCTGTAATAGTAGTTATCTTATTCTTATAATAGTAATGTGTGATCTGATCTGTAAGTATAGCTGTCTTGTTCTATAACAGTAATATGGGACCTGACCTGTAATAATAGTTATATTATTCTTATAATAGTAATGTGTGATCTGATCTGTAAGAAAAGCTGTCTTGTTCTATAACAGTAATATCTGACCTGACTTGTAATTGTAATCTTATTTTTATAATAGTAATGTGTGATCTGATATGTGATAATAGTTTTCTTGTTCTATAACTATAATATGTGACCTGACCTGTAATAGTAGTTATCTTGTTCTTAGAATAGTAATGTGTGATCTGATCTGTATGAATAGCTGTCTTATTCTATAACTATAATATGTGACCTGACCTGTAATAATAGTTATATTATTCTTATAATAGTAATGTGTGATCTGATCTGTAAGAATAGCTGTCTTGTTCTATAACTATAATATGTGACCTGACTCGTAATAATAGTTATATTCTTATAATAGTAATGTGTGATCTGATCTGGAAGAATAGCTGACTTGTTCTATAACTATAATATGTGACCTGACCTGTAATAATAGTTATATTATTCTTATAATAGTAATGTGTGATCTGTTCTGGAAGAATAGCTGACTTGTTCTATAACTATAATATGTGACCTGACCTGTAATAATAGTTATATTATTCTTATAATAGTAATGTGTGATCTGATCTGTAAGAATAGCTGTCTTGTTCTATAACAGTAATATATAACCTGACCTGTAATAGTAGTTATCTTATTCTTATAATAGTAATGTGTGATCTGATCTGTATGAATAGCTGACTTGTTCTACAACAGCAATATGTGACCTGACCTGTAATAGTAGTTATCTTATTCTTATAATAGTAATGTGTGATCTAATGTGTAAGAATAACTGTCTTGGTCTATAACAGTAATATGTGACCTGATCTGTAATAGTAGTTATATTATTCTTATAATAGTAATGTGTGATCTGATCTGTAAGAATAGCTGTCTTGTTCTATAACTATAATATGTGACCTGACTCGTAATAATAGTTATATTCTTATAATAGTAATGTGTGATCTGATCTGGAAGAATGGCTGACTTGTTCTATAACTATAATATGTGACCTGACCTGTAATAATAGTTATATTATTCTTATAATAGTAATGTGTGATCTGATCTGGAAGAATAGCTGACTTGTTCTATAACTATAATATGTGACCTGACCTGTAATAATAGTTATATTATTCTTATAATAGTAATGTGTGATCTGATCTGTAAGAATAGCTGTCTTGTTCTATAACAGTAATATATAACCTGACCTGTAATAGTAGTTATCTTATTCTTATAATAGTAATGTGTGATCTGATCTGTATGAATAGCTGACTTGTTCTACAACAGCAATATGTGACCTGACCTGTAATAGTAGTTATCTTATTCTTATAATAGTAATGTGTGATCTAATGTGTAGGAATAGCTGTCTTGGTCTATAACAGTAATATGTGACCTGATCTGTAATAGTAGTTATATTATTCTTATAATAGTAATGTGTGATCTGATCTGTAAGAATAGCTGTCTTCGTTTATAAATATAATATGTGACCTGACCTGTAATAATAGTTATATTATTCTTATAATAGTAATGTGTGATCTGATCTGTAAGAATAGCTGTCTTGGTTTATAACTATAGTATGTGACCTGACCTGTAATAATAGTTATATTATTCTTATAATAGTAATGTGTGATCTGATCTGTAAGAATAGCTGTCTTGTTCTATAACTATAATATGTGACCTGACTTGTAATAATAGTTATATTCTTATAATAGTAATGTGTGATCTGATCTGTAAGAATAGCTGTCTTGTTCTATAACAGTAATATGTGACCTGACTTGTAATAATAGTTATATTATTCTTATAATAGTAATGTGTGATCTGATCTGTATGAATAGCTGTCTTATTCTATAACTATAATATGTGACCTGACTTGTAATAATACTTATATTATTCTTATAATAGTAATGTGTGATCTGATCTGTAAGAAAAACCGTCTTGTTCTATAATAGTAATATCTGACCTGACTTGTAATTGTAATCTTATTTATATAATAGTAATGTGTGATCTGATATGTGATAATAGTTTTCTTGTTCTATAACTATAATATGTGACCTGACCTGTAATAGTAGTTATCTTGTTCTTAGAATAGTAATGCATGATCTGATCTGTATGAATAGCTGTCTTGTTCTATAAGAGTAATATGTGACCTGACCTGTAATAGTAGTTATTTTATTCTTATAATAGTAATGGGTGATCTGATCTGTAAGAATAGCTGTCTTGGTCTGTAACAGTAATATGTGACCTGACCTGTAATAGTAGTTATATTATTCTTATAATAGTAATGTGTGATCTGATCTGTAAGAATAGCTGTCTTGTTCTATAACAGTAATATGTGACCTGACCTGTAATAGTAGTTATGTTATTCTTATAATAGTAATGTGTGATCTGATCTGTATGAATAGCTGTCTTTTCTATAACAGTAATATGTGACCTACTTGTAATAGTAATTAACTTATTCTTATAATAGTAATGTGTGATCTGATCTGTATGAATAGGTGTCTTGTTCTATAAGAGTAATATGTGACCTGACCTGTAATAGTAGTTATATTATTCATATAATAGTAATGTGTGATCTGATCTGTAAGAATAGCTCTCTTATTCTATAACAGTAATATGTGACCTGACTTGTAATAGTAATCTTATTCTTATAATAGTAATGTGTGATCTGATATGTGATAATAGTTTTCTTGTTCTATAACTATAATATGTGACCTGACCTGTAATAGTAGTTATCTTGTTCTTAGAATAGTAATGTGTGATCTGATCTTTAAGAATAGCTGTTTTGTTCTATAACTAGAATATGTGATCTGACTTGTAGTAATAGTTATATTCTTTTTATAATAGTAATATGTGATCTGATCTGTAAGAATAGCTGTCTTGTTCTATAACTATAATATGTGACCTGACTTGTAATAATAGTTATATTATTCTTATAATAGTAATATGTGATCTGATCTGTAAGAATAGCTGTCTTGTTCTATAACTATAATATGTGACCTGACCTGTAATAGTAGTTATGTTATTCTTATAATAGTAATGTGTGATCTGATCTGTATGAATAGCTGTCTTTTCTATAACAGTAATATGTGACCTACTTGTAATAGTAATTAACTTATTCTTATAATAGTAATGTGTGATCTGATCTGTATGAATAGGTGTCTTGTTCTATAAGAGTAATATGTGACCTGACTTGTAATAATAGTTATATTATTCGTATAATAGTAATGTGTGATCTGATCTGTAAGAATAGCTGTCTTATTCTATAACAGTAATATGTGACCTGACTTGTAATAGTAATCTTATTCTTATAATAGTAATGTGTGATCTGATATGTGATAATAGTTTTCTTGTTCTATAACTATAATATGTGACCTGACCTGTAATAGTAGTTATCTTGTTCTTAGAATAGTAATGTGTGATCTGATCTGTATGAATAGCTGTCTTATTCTATAACAGTAATATGTGACCTGACTTGTAATAATTGTTAAGTTACTCTTATAATAGTAATGTGTGATCTGATCTGTATGAATGGCTGTCTTGTTCTATAAGAGTAATATGTCACCTGACCTGTAATAGTAGTTATCTTGTTCTTAGAATAGTAATGCATGATCTGATCTGTATGAATAGCTGTCTTGTTCTATAAGAGTAATATGTGACCTGACCTGTAATAGTAGTTATTTTATTCTTATAATAGTAATGGGTGATCTGATCTGTAAGAATAGCTGTCTTGGTCTGTAACAGTAATATGTGACCTGACCTGTAATAGTAGTTATATTATTCTTATAATAGTAATGTGTGATCTGATCTGTAAGAATAGCTGTCTTGTTCTATAACAGTAATATGGGACCTGACCTGTAATAGTAGTTATGTTATTCTTATAATAGTAATGTGTGATCTGATCTGTATGAATAGCTGTCTTTTCTATAACAGTAATATGTGACCTACTTGTAATAGTAATTAACTTATTCTTATAATAGTAATGTGTGATCTGATCTGTATGAATAGGTGTCTTGTTCTATAACAGTAATATGTGACCTGACCTGTAATAGTAGTTATATTATTCATATAATAGTAATGTGTGATCTGATCTGTAAGAATAGCTCTTATTCTATAACAGTAATATGTGACCTGACTTGTAATAGTAATCTTATTCTTATAATAGTAATGTGTGATCTGATATGTGATAATAGTTTTCTTGTTCTATAACTATAATATGTGACCTGACCTGTAATAGTAGTTATCTTGTTCTTAGAATAGTAATGTGTGATCTGATCTTTAAGAATAGCTGTTTTGTTCTATAACTAGAATATGTGATCTGACTTGTAGTAATAGTTATATTCTTCTTATAATAGTAATATGTGATCTGATCTGTAAGAATAGCTGTCTTGTTCTATAACTATAATATGTGACCTGACTTGTAATAATAGTTATATTATTCTTATAATAGTAATATGTGATCTGATCTGTAAGAATAGCTGTCTTGTTCTATAACTATAATATGTGACCTGACCTGTAATAGTAGTTATGTTATTCTTATAATAGTAATGTGTGATCTGATCTGTATGAATAGCTGTCTTTTCTATAACAGTAATATGTGACCTACTTGTAATAGTAATTAACTTATTCTTATAATAGTAATGTGTGATCTGATCTGTATGAATAGGTGTCTTGTTCTATAACAGTAATATGTGACCTCACCTGTAATAGTAGTTATATTATTCATATAATAGTAATGTGTGATCTGATCTGTAAGAATAGCTCTCTTATTCTATAACAGTAATATGTGACCTGACTTGTAATAGTAATCTTATTCTTATAATAGTAATGTGTGATCTGATATGTGATAATAGTTTTCTTGTTCTATAACTATAATATGTGACCTGACCTGTAATAGTAGTTATCTTGTTCTTAGAATAGTAATGTGTGATCTGATCTTTAAGAATAGCTGTTTTGTTCTATAACTAGAATATGTGATCTGACTTGTAGTAATAGTTATATTCTTCTTATAATAGTAATATGTGATCTGATCTGTAAGAATAGCTGTCTTGTTCTATAACTATAATATGTGACCTGACTTGTAATAATAGTTATATTATTCTTATAATAGTAATATGTGATCTGATCTGTAAGAATAGCTGTCTTGTTCTATAACTATAATATGTGACCTGACTTGTAATAATAGTTATATTATTCGTATAATAGTAATGTGTGATCTGATCTGTAAGAATAGCTGTCTTATTCTATAACAGTAATATGTGACCTGACTTGTAATAGTAATCTTATTCTTATAATAGTAATGTGTGATCTGATATGTGATAATAGTTTTCTTGTTCTATAACTATAATATGTGACCTGACCTGTAATAGTAGTTATCTTGTTCTTAGAATAGTAATGTGTGATCTGATCTGTATGAATAGCTGTCTTATTTTATAACAGTAATATGTGACCTGACTTGTAATAATTGTTAAGTTACTCTTATAATAGTAATGTGTGATCTGATCTGTATGAATGGCTGTCTTGTTCTATAAGAGTAATATGTCACCTGACCTGTAATAGTAGTTATCTTGTTCTTAGAATAGTAATGTGTGATCTGATCTGTATGAATAGCTGTCTTATTCTATAACAGTAATATGTGACCTGACTTGTAATAATAGTTATCTTATTCTTATAATAGTAATGTATGATCTAATCTGTAAGAATAGCTGTCTTGTTCTATAACAGTAATATGTGACCTGACCTGTAATAGTAGTTATGTTATTCTTATAATAGTAATGTGTGATCTGATCTTTAAGAATAGCTGTTTTGTTCTACAACTAGAATATGTGACCTGACTTGTAGTAATAGTTATATTATTCTTATAATAGTAATATGTGATCTGATCTGTAAGAATAGCTGTCTTGTTCTATAACTATAATATGTGACCTGATTTGTAATAATAGTTATATTATTCGTATAATAGTAATGTGTGATCTGATCTGTAAGAATAGCTGTCTTATTCTATAACAGTAATATGTGATCTGACTTGTAATAGTAATCTTATTCTTATAATAGTAATGTGTGATCTGATATGTGATAATAGTTATCTTATTCTATAACTATAATATGTGACCTGACCTGTAATAGTAGTTATCTTGTTTTTAGAATAGTAATGCGTGATCTGATCTGTATGAATAGCTGTCTTATTCTATAACAGTAATATGTGACATGACTTGTAATAGTAGTTATCTTATTCTTATAATAGTAATGTGTGATCTGATCTGTAAGAATAGCTGTCTTGTTCTATAACAGTAATATGTGACCTGACTTGTAATAATAGTTATATTATTTTTATAATAGTAATGTGTGATCTGATCTGTAAGAAAAACCGTCTTGTTCTATAATAGTAATATCTGACCTGACTTGTAATTGTAATCTTATTTATATAATAGTAATGTGTGATCTGATATGTGATAATAGTTTTCTTGTTCTATAACTATAATATGTGACCTGACCTGTAATAGTAGTTATCTTGTTATTAGAATAGTAATGCATGATCTGATCTGTATGAATAGCTGTCTTGTTCTATAAGAGTAATATGTGATCTGACCTGTAATAGTAGTTATGTTATTCTTATAATAGTAATGTGTGATCTGATCTGTAAGAATAGCTGTCTTGTTCTATAACAGTAATATGTGACCTGACCTGTAATAGTAGTTATGTTATTCTTATAATAGTAATGTGTGATCTGATCTGTATGAATAGCTGTCTTTTCTATAACAGTAATATGTGACCTACTTGTAATAGTAATTAACTTATTCTTATAATAGTAATGTGTGATCTGATCTGTATGAATAGGTGTCTTGTTCTATAAGAGTAATATGTGACCTCACCTGTAATAGTAGTTATATTATTCATATAATAGTAATGTGTGATCTGATCTGTAAGAATAGCTCTCTTATTCTATAACAGTAATATGTGACCTGACTTGTAATAGTAATCTTATTCTTATAATAGTAATGTGTGATCTGATATGTGATAATAGTTTTCTTGTTCTATAACTATAATATGTGACCTGACCTGTAATAGTAGTTATCTTGTTCTTAGAATAGTAATGTGTGATCTGATCTTTAAGAATAGCTGTTTTGTTCTATAACTAGAATATGTGATCTGACTTGTAGTAATAGTTATATTCTTCTTATAATAGTAATATGTGATCTGATCTGTAAGAATAGCTGTCTTGTTCTATAACTATAATATGTGACCTGACCTGTAATAGTAGTTATGTTATTCTTATAATAGTAATGTGTGATCTGATCTGTATGAATAGCTGTCTTTTCTATAACAGTAATATGTGACCTACTTGTAATAGTAATTAACTTATTCTTATAATAGTAATGTGTGATCTGATCTGTATGAATAGGTGTCTTGTTCTATAAGAGTAATATGTGACCTCACCTGTAATAGTAGTTATATTATTCATATAATAGTAATGTGTGATCTGATCTGTAAGAATAGCTCTCTTATTCTATAACAGTAATATGTGACCTGACTTGTAATAGTAATCTTATTCTTATAATAGTAATGTGTGATCTGATATGTGATAATAGTTTTCTTGTTCCTTAACTATAATATGTGACCTGACCTGTAATAGTAGTTATCTTGTTCTTAGAATAGTAATGTGTGATCTGATCTTTAAGAATAGCTGTTTTGTTCTATAACTAGAATATGTGATCTGACTTGTAGTAATAGTTATATTCTTCTTATAATAGTGATATGTGATCTGATCTGTAAGAATAGCTGTCTTGTTCTATAACTATAAAATGTGACCTGACTTGTAATAATAGTTATATTATTCTTATAATAGTAATATGTGATCTGATCTGTAAGAATAGCTGTCTTGTTCTATAACAGTAATATGTGACCTGACTTGTAATAATAGTTATATTATTCGTATAATAGTAATGTGTGATCTGATCTGTAAGAATAGCTGTCTTATTCTATAACAGTAATATGTGACCTGACTTGTAATAGTAATCTTATTCTTATAATAGTAATGTGTGATCTGATATGTGATAATAGTTTTCTTGTTCTATAACTATAATATGTGACCTGACCTGTAATAGTAGTTATCTTGTTCTTAGAATAGTAATGTGTGATCTGATCTGTATGAATAGCTGTCTTATTCTATAACAGTAATATGTGACCTGACTTGTAATAATTGTTAAGTTACTCTTATAATAGTAATGTGTGATCTGATCTGTATGAATGGCTGTCTTGTTCTATAAGAGTAATATGTCACCTGACCTGTAATAGTAGTTATCTTGTTCTTAGAATAGTAATGTGTGATCTGATCTGTATGAATAGCTGTCTTATTCTATAACAGTAATATGTGACCTGACTTGTAATAATAGTTATCTTATTCTTATAATAGTAATGTATGATCTAATCTGTAAGAATAGCTGTCTTGTTCTATAACAGTAATATGTGACCTGACCTGTAATAGTAGTTATGTTATTCTTATAATAGTAATGTGTGATCTGATCTGTATGAATAGCTGTCTTTTCTATAACAGTAATATGTGACCTACTTGTAATAGTAATTAACTTATTCTTATAATAGTAATGTGTGATCTGATCTTTAAGAATAGCTGTTTTGTACTACAACTAGAATATGTGACCTGACTTGTAGTAATAGTTATATTATTCTTATAATAGTAATATGTGATCTGATCTGTAAGAATAGCTGTCTTGTTCTATAACTATAATATGTGACCTGATTTGTAATAGTTATATTATTCGTATAATAGTAATGTGTGATCTGATCTGTAAGAATAGCTGTCTTATTCTATAACAGTAATATGTGATCTGACTTGTAATAGTAATCTTATTCTTATAATAGTAATGTATGATCTGATATGTGATAATAGTTATCTTATTCTAACTATAATATGTGACCTGACCTGTAATAGTAGTTATCTTGTTTTTAGAATAGTAATGCGTGATCTGATCTGTATGAATAGCTGTCTTATTCTATAACAGTAATATGTGACATGACTTGTAATAGTAGTTATCTTATTCTTATAATAGTAATGTGTGATATGATCTGTATGAATAGCTGTCTTGTTCTATGACAATAATGTGACCTGACTTGTAATAAAAGTTATCTTATTCTTATAATAGTAATGTGTGATCTAATGTGTAAGAATAGCTCTCTTTTTGTATAACAGTAATATGTGACCTGACTTATAATAATAGTTATCTTATTCTGATAATAGTAATGTATGATCTAATCTGTAAGAATAGCTGTTTTGTTCTATAACAGTAATATGTGACTTGACCTGTAATAGTAGTTATCTTATTCTTATATTAGTAATGTTTGATCTGATATGTGATAATAGTTATCTTGTTCTATAACTATAATATTCGACATGATGCATAATAATAATCTTGGTCTATAAGTAATATGTGATCTGATATGTAATAATAATTATCTTGTTTTGTAACTGCAGTGTGTGATCTGATATGTAATAATAATTATCTTGTTTTGTAACTGCAGTGTGTGATGTGATATGTAATAAGTTATTTTGTTATATAATTATAATATGTGATGTGATATGTAATAACAGTTATTTTGTTCTGTAACTGCAATGTGTGATGTGATATGTAATAACAGTTATTTTGTTCTGTAACTGCAATGTGTGATGTGATATGTAATAACAGTTATTTTGTTCTGTAAGTGTAATATGTGACTTGATATGTAATAACTGTTATTTTCTTCTTTAATTATAATATGTGATCTGATATGTAATAATATTTATCTTGTTCTGTAACATTAATGTGCAACCTGTTCTGTTATAAAGGTTATTTTGTTCTATAACTATAATATGTAATCTGATCTGTTAAAAATCTATTTTGTCCTTGCTGCTTTTTAAAGATCCAGCAAATTTATTGTATTTGCCATTCTTCCTTAATTCATGTGCACAAACTTTAATTATTGCATATCTCTGTCTTTATTTGTCTCTTTTCTTGAAATTTTGGTTTATATTTTTTACCACTATACAACATATAGTGTATTGACAGTTTAAATACTTTAAGTTATTCTACTTGCTTTGTGTTATCTTTTCCTTTCCAGGAAATTGATATGTTTATTTTACTTGTTTTATTCCTTGAAATACCTAAATTCTGTTTTTAGTTTTGGTGTAATATGCTACTTTCAGTATGACAGTATTTGTGGTATTTCATGTTTTTTAATAGATATAGGGTTAGTTATGTAGAGACGTAGTACGATTTATGCAACCGTTTTCTTATCTTGTGTTACTTTATCAAAATTGTGATTTTATAGTATGCTCAATACTGTGGATAAGAGAATGTGTTTAGACATGACTTTTCAATATTTGAGTAGTGTATTTGTATGTGTAAGATATTTATCATTCTCAGATACTCCAACAAACTTTTGTTGTAAATTTTCTTCACAATTTAATATAAACACAATTGATGTCTTTGGTATTTAACAAACTTCCAATAATGGATATTTGTTCACAGTTTTACTTAAGTATGGTTGACAACTTTGTTGTCTATCAAGCTTCTAATAGTAGGTACTTGTTAACTGTTTAGCTAGGCATATCTGTAATTTTGTTTTCTACTTAATGGGTCTTTTGTTTTCTTAGTATCCATTTGTATTTTCCTGGGTCTTATATTTTAAAGTAAGTTGATACTTACATTTAAAGACTGTTTTTACTGTCAAAGATTTCATCAAATTCAAGAAATATGATCAATCTCCAGAAGTTACCACTTTTGATGTTGATACAGTAACATTCCAGTTGATGAAGTAATCTCATTAAGTGGTGGTTTATTATGACACTATGGTTTAACTAAAAATCAGTTAATGAAAATACTTGAAATTACAATAAAATAATCTCACTTTGTTTAATAATGAAACAAGTTGATGCTGTAGCCATGGGCTTATCACTTGCTCCTATAGTATCTGATTTATTTTTGTTTTATCTTTCTAAATTTTAAGTCTTTAGTTTATAAGAGATGCAATGATGACACTTTTATTTTATTCACAGAACAGAACTATGTTAAAAAGTTCCAAGATTATTTATATTATAAACACAGAAGTATCAAGTGTACAGTGGAAGAGCAAAATGAACATTACTTTCTCTTTAGATCTAGAAGTCATCAACCTGAACAACAGGTTTAAACTAGACATTACCACAAACCAACATTTCTGGTCTGTACTTTCCTTTTAGCACATTAATGTCTGATTATTACAAAATTAATTTAATAAGCATTCTAATTAGAAGGATAAAAAAATCAAATCTTACTGCAATTTTCATGATGAAATAATTAGTATCAATGACAGTACTTTTAATATATGAGTAAAGTTTACCCCCAATATTCCTGACTTTAATATTCCTAAATCTTCCCTCTTCGGATTTTAAAGGCATCAAACTTAAAAGAAAAAGGAAGAGCACACTGCAATTCACTTATCCCCAAGTCAACCTAAGAGTTAAATAGAACAAGTAAATTTGTTTCCTTTTCTGATACATACTACCTTCAGAAAGGTCACTTGGGGTGTAGTTCACTTATCAACACTGTAGACATGGCTACACTGGGTCATCGACCCAAACCTTACCTACCAGCATTATTGAAATTTGGAAAACAGCCCTATCAACAACTCTAAAATTTACAACCACCTGAACAAAGATTTTTGTGAGAAGCCTGACATCAAACACTTCAAAATAATGGATCTCAGGTCAGATGTATACATGTTGGAAAAAAAACAAACACATCCTAATTGGAAATATAAAATTAGTGTTAACCATGTAATAGGACCATGAATCTGAAACTTTAATAAACTTATCACCCCTGAAAAGGCCAAAGAACAAAAACTTTGAAGCCTTTGTTAAGTAATGAAATAACTGCATCAGGTACATCTGAATAGGCACAACTAATTTCATTGTTACATCTCATGTTATGGACATTTGTTGACAGTTTTACTTGGGTGCAGTGAATGATTCTGGTATATTTCAAGCAGCCTGTAATGGACATTTGTCCCCAGTTTCTATTAAAGCACAAGTAAGTATTTATTAGTGGTTCCATTGTTACACAGCTAACAATTTCATTGAATTTTTTATTTCCAGATGTTTTGTAATTATTCCACTACACATAAATTAAAACACTTGTTGGTTTCCTTATAACAAAGTTAGCAACACAAAATGATTTCCAGTTCTCGTATTGATTTTCTAGGTACTGGATCACAGTTAAATAGCAATATGAGGACTAGTTCTTTGGAGAATCCTACTCATGCAAGTTCAGTGCCATCTAGTGAGCCAAAACCTACCAGGTTAGCTACACTGACAATGCTTTTCAAACCTTGGAAGTGGAAGAAAAAGAAACGAAGTGATAAATTTGATGAAGGCTCTAGAGGTATGTGTTTTGTCTGTTTATTAATCCTGTTTGTTCTTGCATCACAACATTATTTCTTGGTCTTGCATGCCACCTAAACTGTTTATAGGTGCTGAATTTTCACAGAAATTAGTGTACCTACCACACCTCACATACATTTTAACTACTGTTTCAAATATTCTATAGCACAACTGTGAAATATAACCAGTAATTTTTGTAATGGTTACCCAATTTCAAATAGTGTTAGTGACAACCTACTCTTGACCACTTGATGTTCACTTAGTTTCAAATGGTGTCTGTGATTATTTGCTCTTGACCTTATGTTCTCCTCAGTGATAACATACCACTTGATGTTCATCCAGTTTCAAGTGGTCTTCTTGACCACTTGATGTTCACCTAGTTTCAAATGGTATCTGTGATTATTTGCTCTTGACCACTTAATGTTCTCCTAGTTTTAAATGGTGTCAGTGATAACACTCTTGACTACTTGATGTTCATTCAGTTTCAAGTGGTGTTAGTGTTGACCACTTGATGTTCACCTAGTTTCAAATGGTATCTGTGATTATTTGCTCTTGACCACTTGATGTTCTCCTAGTTTTAAATGGTGTCAGTGATAACATACTCTTGACTACTTGATGTTCATTCAGTTTCAAGTGGTGTTAGTGATAACCTACTCTTGACCACTTAATGTTCTCCTAGTTTTAAATGGTGTCAGTGATAACATACTCTTGACTACTTGATGTTCATTCAGTTTCAAGTGGTGTTAGTGACAACCTACTCTTGACCACTTGATGTTCACCTAGTTTCAAATGGTATCTGTGATTATCTGCTCTTGACCACTTAATGTTCTCCTAGTTTTAAATGGTGTCAGTGATAACATACTCTTGACTACTTGATGTTCATTCATTTTCAAGTGGTGTTAGTGATAACCTACTCTTGACCACTTGATGTTCACCTAGTTTCAAATGGTATCTGTGATTATCTGCTCTTGACCACTTAATGTTCTCCTAGTTTTAAATGGTGTCAGTGATAACATACTCTTGACTACTTGATGTTCATCCAGTTTCAAGTGGTGTTAGTGACAACCTACTCTTGACCACTTGATGTTCACCTAGTTTCAAATGGTATCTGTGATTATTTGCTCTTGACCACTTGATGTTTTCCTAGTTTTAAATGGTGTCAGTGATAACATACTCTTGACTACTTGATGTTCATTCAGTTTCAAGTGGTGTTAGTGATAACCTACTCTTGACCACTTGATGTTCACCTAGTTTCAAATGGTATCTGTGATTATTTGCTCTTGACCACTTGATGTTCTCCTAGTTTTAAATGGTGTCAGTGATAACATACTCTTGACTACTTGATGTTCATTCAGTTTCAAGTGGTGTTAGTGATAACCTACTCTTGACCACTTAATGTTCTCCTAGTTTTAAATGGTGTCAGTGATAACATACTCTTGACTACTTGATGTTCATTCAGTTTCAAGTGGTGTTAGTGACAACCTACTCTTGACCACTTGATGTTCACCTAGTTTCAAATGGTATCTGTGATTATCTGCTCTTGACCACTTAATGTTCTCCTAGTTTTAAATGGTGTCAGTGATAACATACTCTTGACTACTTGATATTCATTCAGTTTCAAGTGGTGTTAGTGATAACCTACTCTTGACCACTTGATGTTCACCTAGTTTCAAATGGTATCTGTGATTATCTGCTCTTGACCACTTAATGTTCTCCTAGTTTTAAATGGTGTCAGTGATAACATACTCTTGACTACTTGATGTTCATCCAGTTTCAAGTGGTGTTAGTGATAACCTACTCTTGACCACTTGATGTTCACCTAGTTTCAAATGGTATCTGTGATTATCTGCTCTTGACCACTTAATGTTCTCCTAGTTTTAAATGGTGTCAGTGATAACATACTCTTGACTACTTGATGTTCATCCAGTTTCAAGTGGTGTTAGTGATAACCTACTCTTGACCACTCGATGTTCACCTAGTTTCAAATGGTATCTGTGATTATCTGCTCTTGACCACTTAATGTTCTCCTAGTTTTAAATGGTGTTAGTGACAACCTACTCTTGACCACTTGATGTTCACCTAGTTTCGAATGGTATCTGTGATTATTTGCTCTTGACCACTTGATGTTCACATAGTTTCAAATTTTCAAATGGTGTCAGTGATAACCTATTCTTGACCACTTGATGTTCACCTAGTGTCAAATGGTATTTGTGATTATCTACTCTTGACCACTTATGTTCACCTGGTATTAAATGGTATCTGTGATTGTCTACTGCTTGATGTTTACCCAGTTTTTAATAAGTAATTTAAATAATAACTTCCACTCTTTGCTCTCATGATTAACCTAATTAATACTGGATTTTCACAATTTTTAGGCCCAGCATGGCCAGGTAGGTTAAAGCGTTCAACTCGTAACCTGAGGGTCACGTGTTTGAATCCCTGTCGCATCAAACATGTTTGCCCTTTTAGCCGTGGGGGTGCTATAATGTGATGGTCATTTCCACTATTTGTTGGTAAAAGAGTAGCCCAAGAGTTGGCGGTGTTTGGTGATGACTAGCTGCCTTTCCTCTAGTCTTACACTGGTAAATTAGGGACAGCTAGTGCAGATAGCCCTCGAGTAGCTTTGCGTGAAATTCAAAAACTACCAACCAACCAATTTTAGCATTTTTGTTAATAATTGTTGTTATTTTTAAAGATAATGTGTTTATACTCATATTTGATCCTTTCTGTAACATTTTTTCTGTATGTTATTTATGTAGCATGTGTATGCCTCAAACTTTATAAATATTCCATTATATTGTTACTATTTGAGTCTGTTTTTTCTAAACTTAACATATAAACTTGCTCTATGCAAATGTTGTTTTTTTGTAGTTCATGTATAATGAACTAACTTTTTTTTCAGGTATTAATGCTGGTGATGGAAATCAAAGAAATTTTGAACTATCTATGTTAAGTAAATAGCAGCTTTTAAAGTGAAATAAATTTTGATGTTCAGATCAGTAGGTCATTCTAGCAGGTAGTTTCTTACAGCATCAATCAACCATCTGTAAACTGTCATGTTCGGTCACCATGTAAATTAAACAATGATCTGTCGACCTCTCCCCACATAGACATGTGTTTAATGGCCATCATGAAAATCTAAATAGAACCCAAACATTTTGTAAAAGTGCTGGATCTTGCTGAAGTTACTCTGCTTTCATTGTGGTTGAAATTATTAAAGGTGTATCTGATGTTTTGCAGGGTTGCAACTTCTCTCCTTGGCTCGTTGAAACCTATATTTAAAACAGGTGGATTTATCCTTGTAGATGAAAAGCTTTTCATTATGGAGAAACTATCAGCAACCATATGATTAAATGTAGAGCATATGTTAACTTACCTATAGCTCTCCACTCTCCCAATGTACACATGATTTATTGCACTCTCATCAGTAGGATGTACATAATCCAGTCTTATCTTTCCACAGACAGCTTGTTAACTTAGCTAGAGTAAATGCAGAAAGTAACATTAATTCTGATGCACATATTTCCAGCAGTATTGAAACTTCTACAATGTTTTGATTTGGAGATCATACAAAATCTTCCTTAGAGTAAATCCTTGGCTGCTTTTTCAGTCTTTATTGGTCAACATATTTAGGTCATTAATTCCATATTGTTTTCTGATTTTCTTGCTAGGTGTCATGATCACATGAATGTTCAATATGCATAACATCTGCCATTTTCTCATTTTTAACTTAGTTTTTTTTTTTTTTTCAAGTACATTCCCCTTCTGTGTCTGCTAGTCCTAATCATGATAAAGTTTTCACTGGCTTCCTTTTCATCTCATTTATGTTCCATATTAAATTTTGAACCAGTTTCTGATTTGAGCTATTACTTATGCATTTGGAGGCTACCAGGTTATTAATGATCTTTGTATTCTATTTTTTAGATAACTTTTGAATTCCTTGACATGTTTATTGGGGGAGAGGATGTTGTTTAATGTGTTTTTTTTTCTTTGGATACTGATAAATCACATTGAAGCAGTTATATCAGCAGTCTTACTTTTTTATCACAATCAAAACATCCATACACATCAAGATTTGATTCCCTATGATTGACACAGCAGATAGCCCAGTGTAGCTTTTCTCTAAAAGGAACCATGTATTTTATTACAGCAGTCACACTAACTGGAAGTCTGTATGAAGGATGCCAAAAGTGAATAAAAGCTATAGTACAGTTAATTAAATAAATTCAAATAAACTTAGAATTGTTACAAGACACGCACATATTTCACCCAGTTCTCGTAACAAAAACTAAAAATATTACTTGAAAGACACACTAGTATATGCACTATCTATGATCCTGTGCCACGAGTAAAACAAAATTAACATAAAATATGGAACTAGCTTATTTTTAAAGAACTAGTATATTTGTACGAATCTTGTGAGTTGAAGTTTTTAAATTGTGAAACATCTAAGTTATACGTCTGTAACTGTCTTCTCAAGTAGCTACATTAAATGAAATAATTTATATCAGAAAATTCAGTAAAACATGATTATTTTATTGTTTTTTCTTTTTTATTTTTTTGACAATAGTCCTCAACACCATTTTATAAAAATCCTTCACAATGATACAGAAACTTTATGACCTATACACTTGTACTGTTCCTTTGATAGATAGTGTATTCTACAGACTAATATTTTACTTGCACATGTGATGAAATTGTACAGTTCAAGTAAAGTGATGTTTGTCCATAGTTGTAAAAGTAACTGATCTCTGTTTTCTGACAATTTTGTCAGAAATCTAGCTGACAATTTTATATTATTAAACCTACAATTCACAAATTTGTTTCTTTACAAATATGGTAGTCTGCATATGATATCATATCTAGTAATTAGATTATATTGCATTTTGCAGTACTCAGCGTAAAGAACTTACAAAACAAATTGACCAAAAAATCTACATTTTCTATTCATGTAAAATAATCCTTACAGTACTTAATGAGGTATATTACAATAATTAAACCACTTAAACCAAAAAGTGTTTAAAATGCTGATGGGCTTCGTGTGGACACACTCGGTAATTCTAAAGTTAAACTATATGTCATAAATATTTAAAAACACATTGATTTTTTGTACTATTTAGATGGTTTTAGTTCTTTTCACATGGTTCAAAACTACATAGTTTTTATGAGTAACTGTAGTTATTGTTATTTTTTGATTATAATTAACAGTACTGTATTTTTGGCTAATACAGATAAATTGTTGTTGTGTCAACTTTATTAGATCAGTATGTTGTTGTTAGTAGTAAAGAAATGTTACTGATGGTAGTTTATAACAGTATAATATTTGTTTCTAAACAAATACAGTTATTCATACTGGTTTCATTTTGTGGCTTGTGACTTTTGTCCTTACATCCTGATTACTGTTAAACATTAGAGTTTCTTTTTGTGCTCCAGGAGGATTTGAAGACCTTTATTCTTTTTTCCAAATCTGAATTTCAATTATGGTCTTTGCTATTTACCTAGTGTATATTTTGATTTCATATCGACATAAAACATTCAGGACTTTCTTTGGGTATGACTCAGATTTCCATGGCATCTAGAACTACAAGTTAGATAGTGTATTGAAAATTGTTACTTAATGCTAGGTAGCTAGCCAGTAGAGGCAAATTTCTTATCCCAGAATTCAATAGTCTTGCAGTCTTGCATGGGAAGTGACAGGCCATGATGTTCTGCTGTCCCATTAAAGCCAACAAAATAATGCTGTTTGTGGTTTGAGGATCTTTGTTGGTGCCTGCAACAAAGCCACTAGTTAGTTGTTCATGATTGTCAAGTTAAGAAAGGCATTTATTTTACCAAGCTTTCCCAAAATACTGAGTCTCTGTGGCCAACTCTTTGTGTTACAATAGTTAAACTATGCTTTTTACATAAAACTATTTTCCATTGTATATTATTCTTAAATATGCCACATTATTTTGCCTGCATAAGTGATTGACTTGTTAATTTTTAAAGAACTGCCAAATGCATGAACTAATTTAACATTAGCCCTATCACTATGGCTCATGGGTCAAAGGTCATATCATACTACATTTGTAGACTTGCATTCAAAATTTTATTACAATACTACTTTCTGAATGTGTGCCAGTAAGTTTGGTATCAAACTGTACATTATAATTTAAGTTTTAGTGTGTTTCATTAGTTAATTTAAAAGTAAATATTAGGAAGGAAATCTTAAATAGTGATTTTTGTGTTACATGCAGTATGTTGAATGCAGCATTGGTTCTAATTAGGTGTTTTTGATGTTTAAACACAAAGTCTATAGTTTCTTTCAAGTTATTAACTGAATCTATCAGTATTGGTGAGCTAGAATATAAAATATGAATGTCTTATCTGTTATATATCCTCAGATAACACTACATTTACTGAATCAAACACATTGACTCTTATTTTTCCTTTCTATTTTTGAAAACGTTTATGTACACCTACACTTGTCTACACATGTGAATATACACTCAAAAACTCAGAATGTCCCTCACATGGTTCTCTGAGCCTTTGCAAATTATTTATGTGGCAAAATCCATTCTTTTCATGGCAGATTTCAAATGATAAATAGGTCTTTAGTGAGATTGAAAAAGACTTATTTTTTTAGACTCAAATACAGGTTATTTACTAAGCCCAATATATTACTATGGAATTCTGTGGTACTGATATAGTAATTTATGATTTTTAGTTATTTTAGGTTTATATAAAACCTGAAAAGGTTTCTTTCATATCTTCCACATGCAAAATTTGAAAAAGCTTAGCAACCTACAGCAAGCAGTAAATGAGTTCAAAGTTCAAAACTAGAAGAGATAGTTATTTTCTGTAATTCTATATTTATTTTTCTATGTTTTAAGAAAAGTAATTGAAATTTAAGAACTTATTTTAATCATTAATTATGTATATACATATATAATATATTAAAACTGAAATGTGGCTGTATTTTACAAAATACTGGTCTACTAAAATACAGCCAAGATAAGGTCACTTTATAAGGGACAGTTTTATATTTGTGGATACAGTAACGTGAGTGCATGTGTACCACGTCATTGCAACTTCTGTAATATTAGCCAGGTATAGGTGAAATATCATTCTAACAAAAATAATAAATATATGTATAAATATATAATGTTATAAGATTTGAGTTATTTAGACTAAATAATTCTATTTTCATGTAATGATTTGTAGTCATTCTAGATAGGAAAAAAACATTGTTTATATTTCTTTCCTTATTTTTTATGGGGTTTACAAAATAGGTCAAACCTACCAAACACATACAGAAATTCTGATTTGATTGTGAAAATAACATATAAAGTTTTTCCTTCAAAAACATTTGATAATTATCTGCAGTTTATAAAGATTTCACATGAGAAATTTGAAAATGTTTCAATGCATAAAAGTATTTTTAACCTTAAAATAAAAATTACTCTGGATGTTGGACAATCAACATTCTGAGAGAAAAAATTTACAAAAATTTCTTTAATTAAAAAACCTTAATTCAAAAACCCTACTATCTTGTGTAAGTGAGCCTTGTAATATTGACAATAATTATCAGAAATCTTAGTATAATTACTTTCATAGATGCTTTTGTGATTATAACCTGGATGGATTCCACCAATCTCGCAGTGTAAGGGCTAACTTCCATGTTACCTAATATTTGTATAAATTATCTGTAAGGGTAAGTTACCTGAGGATTTTCTCTTTTCAGATCTGGAAAGAAAAATATCTCTACATTCAACTAAAGAGGAACTGATTGAAAGAGATGTTTTGTTGCTAGAGAGAGATGTATCTGATGATGATCATATAGAAGGTAATCTCAGATTGTTAAAGATCTAATAGAACTAGACTATTGGTAGAAAATAAGATGTAGATAAAGAAATAGAAGATAAATGTCATTGTGTCTGTCAATATAATATTTGATTAGTAGAAAAAGAAAGATGCATGATGATAGATAACTGACAAGAATCCTTACCATATTGAACAAAATATAATTATTTAAAAAGTTCAGTTGTATAACTTTTGTATTTTAATGGTTCTAATCAAATATCCAACTACTGTTAAAATGTTTCTCTTAGTTTCATACAGTTTATTTCTTCATAACGTAATTTTTGGGGACAACAAGGGACCTGCTTGTTCCATATTGGCTGCCCCATCCTTCAAGCCAAACTAAAACTATTCAATGAATAAATTAAAAAAAAATGAATGCCATCTCAATCATTCATATATACAGGGTGTTTGGAAAGTCACTATGCTCTTGTATATTTATTAACAGACATGTTTCAATATAGAATACAGGAGGTAAATATGAATGACAATTATAAACAATGTTGAAAGTGACCCCTTTTGGCATCAATACAGGCTTGGATCCTTCTTATTTTGTTTCTAAACATTGCTATCAGTTGCTGGCTTGAAATAGACTGAATAGACATATGATTACAAAACTGAACAGTGACTTTCTGAACACCCTACACTTATATATCAAGTTTTCTTTTAAACTTACTCAAATCTACTGTCTCCATAACATCCAATGGCAACCCATTCCATAATCCAACCACCTTATTTCAAAAATAAAATTGTCTTAGCTGAAGATGGCTTCTACCTTAACTAAATCTGTATTGGTGTCTTCTAGTTCTGTAATTCTCACTTAAGTATGAAAAATGTTGATTTATCAACATTATTAATTCTTTTTATAGTCTTAAACACTTCAATTACATTCTCTTTAATTCTTCCTTTTCTTCAAGATAAAACAATTTTAAGGATCTTAACCTCTCCTCAAATGACAATCCCTCTGTCTCAGGTATCATTTTAGTAACCGTCCTCTGAACCCTGTGTTGACTATCCAGTAAAATTCTGAACGTTCTTCTTCTTTGCAATGTATCTTTCATCACATTTTTCCATAACTTTTCCCACAAGTTATGTAAGACTAATAGACCTGTAATTACTGGAACAAATTTTATTACCTTCCTTGAAGATAGGAGTGACATTAATTAATTTCCAGTCTGTTGGTAGTTATCCACTCTTCAAAGACAAAAGTTTGGGGCAGTTTACTCACATATCCAATCCTTGACCTTCTTTTAAACTCTCCCCGGGAAATGTTAACATATGCAGAAGCTTAATAATTAGTTAAACTTCCCAAGTTTATTTTAATAAGCTCAGAATTCATGCAATTGTCTTGTTCAGAATAAAAACTGAATAAAAAGCAGAAATAATCCAGCCATTGATCATCAGATACCAGCCTTCCTTTACCATCCCTCAGGAGTCCTATCCCAATTCTAACAATTTGTTTACATTATGTTAAAATATTCTCACTGTTAATTTTTATATTTTCAGCCAACCTTTCCTCATGTATCTTTTTTAATATCCTAATTTTGTGTTTCACCATCTTTTTTGATCTTCTTTAATCTTGTAAATCTTCTATGATGCCAGTCAATTTAAAGTTTTTAAATTTGTGATGCTTAAATTTTATCTCTTACACCATTTATGAGCCAAACTGCATTTTTTATTTGTAGCTATTCTTGTCTTTTTATAAGGAATGTATTTGTTTTGAATATTGAAATATGTTCCTTTAAATATTTTCCTCACTTGCTCAGTGTCTCCAAATAACCGAACTGTCCAGTTCACAACAGAGAATTCTTGTTGCATCCCTTTAAAATTTTCCTTTTTGAAATTTGTAATCAAACTATCATTATTCCTGATTTCTGTATACATCAAAACATCAAACCCAATACTACAATGATCATTGTACCTAAGTGTTCTCAGTTTCCACCCTCTCAACCATTTTTGTATTATAAGTTAACAATATATCTAAAATAGCAGGTTCTCTGACTAATTGGTGAAGAAACCGTCTTTAATAGTGTACAGAAACCTTTCTCTCTTGTGGTTTTACTCTTAGTATTTTTGAAACAGTATGTCTGAAATTAAAATAATGCATAATTATGACTTCATTACAAGCTGAAATCTTTGTCTCACTGTAAAATTTCTCACTAATTTCATCAATTTCATCTGGTGGTTTGTAATAAGCTCGTCCTAAGAGCTTTTTACCTTTATCTGTCCCCTATTGTGACAGGGGTAAGTCCACATATTTACAATGCTAAAATCAGGGGTTTGGTGCCCCTTGTTGGACACATCAGACAGCTCAATGTGGCTTTGTTATAATCAAAACAAACCCTTGATATCTACTAACAGAAACCCAAATGAATTCAGTCTCCTTGCTATTGCCACCTTCAACAGAATTTAACACTCCTACAAAAAAGACGTTTCTAGTCCTGATTTCTCCAAGCCCGTTCCCCTGGCTGTGGTTTCGCTAGATAGTAGATAGGGACAGTGGGAATCTCGTTAATCTATTCATTAATGGATTTAAATGGCAATTTCATTTAAATACAAAATTATTAGCCTAATATTAATAACCTTTCAAGTTGCTCTGGGGCCTATTAGGCCCCACTTTTCGTAGGAGTGTTAACTTACATATGGAGCTACCTCTCCTCTCTTTACTACTCTATCCTTATTAAATAACATATAACCACGTACTTCAAAGAAATTTTTGTCACCAAAATCACCTGCATTTAACCATGTTTCAGTTATTCCCATTATATCAAAATCTTCTGTTCCTGCCAGTGTCCTAAAATCATCTGTTTTATATATTATAGCATTACAGTAGTAACACTTAAGCCTATTCTTATAACAACTTCTATATACATATCCTATCATAAACTTCTACATTTAAGTTTTGTTTCATTTAGTTTAGATTTGCCCTTTCCACTATGTAGTCCTAATTTAAAATTTCCTTTACAGCTGAGTTCATAGCCCTTGCAAACATGCTAGACCCTTTCCTACTCAAGTGTAAATCATCTATTCAAAAGCATTCCTTCCTTTCACTGAACTGATCCTACAAGTCCAAACCAGCTAACTAGCTCATCCTTACATATTAATTTCAACCTAGCATTTACCCCTAGTGATCTACTTAAAATTTCATCTCCTCCATAATTAATTCTTGGCAGTATCCCTGACATGATTAATATATGACCTTTATCTTTCAGTGCATTTATCAACCCCTTGTACTTACTGAATAGTTCCTCTGAGTTATTCTGCACTATATTGTTAGCTCCTATGTGTACAATAAAAACTGCATTGTTGTAAGTCCCCTTCATTATATTTCTTGCTCTGTGAGTTATGTCTTTTACATGTGCCCCATTTACCTTTTTTCTCTGTATTTATCTCATGGACTATTCTATCTGCATGCCATGTCAAGGAATCACCTGTAACTATAATATCTTCAAGTTCATAATCCTTATCCTTCTTTATTCCTTTTGTTTTCCCTCCCGTCAGTAGTTTCTTGTCTATACAAACCAAGGACTGAAATCTGTTGTATCAATAGAGTAAGATCTTTACAATTAAGTTCACTACTTTTAACCCTAATACAGTAAAACCTGTCTAAACCAGAAACTGCATTGGGTGGATACCTATACAAGCCAGAAATATCAAAATTTTGCAGCATTATCATAAGATTCCTCTTATAAAAGGCCTTCTGTATGCAGAACTTGTGTAATGCTGACAGAAAACTATCTTTCACCTTCCTCATCTTTCAACAAGTACAATTAGAACCTGAGTAAGGCAGAAAAAATGTTTTTGATTAAATATTAATAAATTCTCAGACATTTTGTTACAATACGTATTGGTTAAATATATTCTTTCATTATTCAGGAGGTTGCTATCAGAAAGAATGATTGACTACTTTTGATCGCATTTGCAGATGGAAAACTAGAGAAACCATGGGTAACAGGTAAAAGTGAAAATCTGTACAGTTTCAAAAATTTAAAGAAGAATAAACTTCCTGTGAAATGGAAAGCACATAATAAAGCAAGGATGACAAGTGTTATATTTGAGGAATTTTTGAACAAATTAAACAAAGAAATGGAACAAGAAAATAGGAATATTCTATTTTTCCTACATATTGCAACTTGTCATCCAAAAGTTCAACTTTCATATGTTCATTTAGTCTTTCTACCTCCATGTACAACATCAGTTCTACAGCCACTAGATAATGGAATTATACAGTGTATATAATTGAAATACAGAAAACTGATGCTTCAGCATAGTATTACAAATATGGACAACTGTAAGAGAGCATCTGAAATGACCATGAAAACTGACATGTTAGATACAATTGCATTTTTCAGTCATTCAGTCAAATGCGTAAAAAATGAATATGTAATAAAGTGGCTTCAAAACTGTGGATTTATTCTTGATAATGGCAGAGATTGTGGAGAAGTTGTTTATTATGACGATTCTAGTGAAATCCAGACTCTGAGAAGACTGAAGCAGATAATTCTGTGAATGCAAAAGTTTTGTGAACATTGACAAGAATGTTTTAACAGAAACTGATGAAACTGATTTAAAATCTCTAATAGAATCTCAAGATGGTAACAGCATGAGAGATTCAGAAGATGAACAAAATGGAAAAGATAGTGAGGAAATAGAAATTCATACCTCATCACAAGTGTTAAGTTATATTAACTCTATCAAATTGTATGCAGAAATGAAGGAGGAAAATGAATTTTATGAAAAGGCCGTAGAATTGGCATTCTATTTTAACCACATGAGAAAGCTCATTAAAAAAAAAAAACAAAAAAACAGTTGAAATTGGACATTTTCTTCAAATAAATCTGATCAAGATTTTGTGTACTTGTGTATATTTTGAATGTCTATTTTTGTTCTTATTCTAATAAATTTAGCATAAACTTTATTCAAACATCTTACTTCCCTTGAGTCAAGCAACTATAACGTTCTGCTCAAAATTATATTGTTAAGCAAATGCTTGTTCACTGTTTAAGCCAGAAAACTTGCTTAAGCTGGAAATTGTACTCTGTCTCATGCGATTCTGCCTTAGACAAGTTTTTCTCTACCATCCTTTATAATTTCCTGAATGTTATTGTTAATTTTAGCTGATGTCTTCCTTGCATGTAAAAGCTCACACTCTTCCTGAAATAAAGCTTTCATTTCTCACAGTTAGTACTCTTTTTACCATTTCCTCAACTTTAGTTAGGATAGACTTCAAACTACATATAAACTGAACATTCTCATTATTAGTGTCTTCAATAGTGCAGAGTAGTTGAAAATTCCCAGATAAAGCCCATTCATTGCACCTGATAAACTTGGAACACTTGACCCCAAACTAGTTTTACCATTGTATTATTTGTAGAATTAAAATAAACACTTTATACCTTTATTAAATACCAGAAGCCTATTGTTAACACTGAGCCAAAGTTTGACAGTTAACTAGTTTATAGGCTCTATTTATTACATAAACATTGTATTTGATTTATCTTAGAATCTCATTGCAAGTTGAATTATAACTTTACCTAAAGAGCCATTACATGTACTAAGTTCAATGTAACGTTGTACTGCATGTTACACACACAAAATCTAAATGAAAACCTTGTATCTACTATTGTAGTTCCAAATCTTAGGAAATCTAGATATTGTTTGTTGACTTTAATTTTTAAAGGTAAAAATATTAAAAGAAAAAAACATTAAAAGACTCATAATATAATAAGAACTTAGCTTTCTAACATATTCTCTTTTCCAAAATATTTATCTTAGAAATGTAACTTGTTTTGGTTGTAGTATATGGTGATTTGTTTTCCCAAACAAAATATTAAACTATTTACTTCAAATAAGGCTGTGTGTTGATAAATTTATTAAGGTGTTAAAACTTTGCTACAAAGTAATGTTAGCTAAACATTCACAAATGTTTATAAAAGTGTGAATTTCATTTCTTAAGCAATAAGTCCAGCTGGAGATACATTTGGACAAATCTCTGGAACTTCAGTTCCCATAGTAACCAGTAGTATTGGTGGATCAGCAGTAATAGATTATCAAAAAATCAAGGGTCCAACATCTTCACTTTGTAAGTATATTATGCAATTCACTCTTTGTATATAGGCTTAGTCATTTTGAACTAACCACCATGAAAAAATATATACATGTTATAACTCTGAATGAACCAAATATAAAAATCAGATATTTTAAATGTGTTTTCACTAAATGCTTGTAAATTCATGAAACCTTCATTAGGCCTCCATGAATAAATAACAATTTTCATGTTTCAAATAAAATTACTTTTTATTTATGTTAAAGTTTTCATATTTCATTTGCACAATCTCTATGACTTCCTAAGTGAATACCAAAAGTTTCTTTGGTAAAACTTTTTATTATATCTAATATTTACTCTACCCTAATACCAGCTGTAAGGAAAGGAATAAATCAATGTATGGTTTTCTGAGATAAAACAACAGTTTTCTGAACATTTATGGCTGCTTGCATTTAATTTAATTACTTTGTACCATTCTTCAGACCCTTGTTAATAGTTTATAAAGTACATTAAATGACCAAGTTAAAATCATATGATGCAGTTACTTGGACTAGTCTTGTGAATGTTTTAAATTTGTTTTTCATTTGTGCATCGTTATCTAACTTAATAATTCTGTAATTTTTTATATTTCAGAAACTTTAATGGCAAAATATGTGACAATTAAAAATATGCATTAAAACAGAAAATTTAAGACTCAAATAAGCAAGAAGCCCTATTTGTATTTGAGAATGTTCTATGAAAAGACTGGTGTTTCATACCACATTAGCTGTGCACAAAATAATTGATGTTGTTTTCAAATATGCATTTTATAATGCAAAAGATACATCAAGCAATAGAACAGAATGTACAAAATTACAATAATTTTACTGGCTTTTAACTAAATTATAAATGGGATTAAAATTTCCGTTACTGCTCTGAGCAGTAACTTTATTCAACACATTTAAAAATTTTGATGTGAGTTACTAGCATTGTGTTTCAAAAGAAAATAGACAATCATTTGTCTGTGTAATTCAAAAATTATGCTTTCTTTTGGTTAGTGACATGACAAGTATGTTTTGAAAGACAGAGAAATGTCATGTAGGTGTAATAAATGTAGTGATATCTCACTAAAACAAGGACACTGGGAATTCAAATTTCATATGATGTTTCCTTGATATATACTGTGTGTTTGTAACTAATTGTATGCTGAAACCCATAAATTGGTAGAAAGAAAACTAAATTGGCAGTTCAGAGCCTAGAATGGAAATGTTATACAGGAAGGTGAACAATGAGGGTTCATATGTATCTCAGAATGGCTGGTATTGGTAGTAACACTTTTATTGATAAGGAGAGAACAATGTTTCAACCTTCCTAGGTCATTTTAAGGTTAAGATGACCTAGGAAGGTCAAAACGTTGTTCTCTCCTTATCAATAAAAGTGTTATACCAATACCAGCCATTCTGAGATACATTTTTATTTCAAGTGGGTTTCTCATCATCAAGAATGAGGATTCATGTAAATTTTTCATTTTTTAAATTGAAAAATTAAAACTTTGACATTATAAAATCTAGAATTGTAAATGTTTTGATGGTAAGTTTATTAGCATAATTGTTGACAAAGATGTTTTGGTAATTTGAAAGTAACTGATGTGTACATTTTGAACTACCAATATTTGGAAAATTACAGTTGTTATAGTACTAACTACTATTAGGGAATTAACTATATTAGCTTTTTACAGAATTGTAGGTTTATTGTATGTTCTTTGTATATTATGCCTCTTAAAAAGTTGTTATAATACCAAGTAATGCTTTAGAATCAACTGTATTATATTAAGAAAATTACAAGCTTAGCATCTTTTCTTTGTGAGTATATTATACCTCTTAGAAGATTGTTATCGTACCACATGGTGTTGTATAATCAACTGTATTATATTATTAAGAAAATTACAGGTTTAGTATCTTTCCTTTGTGAGTGTAATTCTGTAAAACATTTCTCTAGTTACCAGCACTGTTTTATGAATTGTAGGCACTTATTATTATATGAAGGATTTAACATTTTTTCTTATTGTTGTATTTTACAGGAAGTTCCAACACTTAGTTTATTGTATAAAGTGCTTTATATCTTTCTAATAATGAGAACCCTTCTTACACATACTTTTATAAAATCTAAAATGTTTATCTTCCTATTGCAACTATATTATACTACTACAGTGTCAGTCATTTGTTATTTTTCCTTCTAAAATATTTATTTAGACCATTGTTATTAGTAGTGCTAGTACATTAATGTATATTTCATATAAAATATTTGATTGTAGCTTCTCCAGTGATTTCTGAAGTACCATTCCTGAACCTTGCTAGTCTCCCTTCTCATAATGGAGACTTGATGTTATCTGAGCAGCCAATCCCTATTAGTGAGATTGGTCCAATACCTCCACCACCAATGTTTTCTAGCCCATCACCAAAAATCTGCAGTGTTGTTACTGATTCTTTAGGTAAATTGTTATTTCTCATTTTATTTCTACCGTCCATGATGTTTTATATAATCATTGTTGTATTACATTTATTGTGACTTTGAAATATATTTATTCTGTTTTTTCTTTAATATTCTACAAATTGAAATTAGTAATTGAGTTTAGTAAAATGAAGTGTTATCATGTTTTAGTTTCTAATACATACATTTTTAATGTAACACAGACTAATATCACCATAAGTGCATAATATATAATGATATTATGTTCTAAAATGCTGAGAATTAGGAACTTGAGCATGGAAAACAAAGGTAACAGTATCTTTGTCCTAATTTACTTGTTATACATAAGTAGATGTAACAATATCTCTGTTCTAATTTACTTGTTATTCACAAGTAGATGTAACAATATATTTGTCCTAATTTACTTGTTATTCATAAGTAGATGTAACAATATCTTTGTCCTAATTTACTTGTTATTCATAAGTAGATGTATCAGTATCTCTGTCCTAATTTACTTGTTATTCATAAGTAGATGTAACAGTATCTCTGTCCTAATTTACTTGTTATTCATAAGTAGATGTAACAATATGTTTGTCCTAATTTACTTGTTATTCATAAGTAGATGTAACAATATCTCTGTCCTAATTTACTTGTTATTTATAAGTAGATGTATCAGTATCTCTGTCTTAATTTACTTGTTATACATAAGTAGATGTAACAATATCTTTGTCCTAATTTACTTGTTATTTATAAGTAGATGTAACAGTATCTCTGTCCTAATTTACTTGTTATTCATAAGTAGATGTAACAATATCTTTGTCCTAATTTACTTGTTATTCATAAGTAGATGTATCAGTATCTCTGTCCTAATTTACTTGTTATTTATAAGTAGATGTAACAATATCTTTGTCCTAATTTACTTGTTATACATAAGTAGATGTAACAGTATCTCTGTCCTAATTTACTTGTTATTTATAAGTATATGAAACAATATCTTTGTCCTAATTTACTTGTTATTTATAAGTAGATGTAACAATATCTTTGTCCTAATTTACTTGTTATTTATAAGTAGATGTAACAGTATCTCTGTCCTAATTTACTTGTTATTCATAAGTAGATGTAACAATATCTTTGTCCTAATTTACTTGTTATTCATAAGTAGATGTAACAATATCTCTGTCCTAATTTACTTGTTATTCATAAGTAGATGTATCAGTATCTCTGTCTTAATTTACTTGTTATACATAAGTAGATGTAACAATATCTCTGTCCTAATTTACTTGTTATTCATAAGTAGATGTAACAATATATTTGTCCTAATTTACTTGTTATTCATAAGTAGATGTAACAATATCTTTGTCCTAATTTACTTGTTATTCATAAGTAGATGTAACAATATCTCTGTCCTAATTTACTTGTTATTCATAAGTAGATGTATCAGTATCTCTGTCTTAATTTACTTGTTATACATAAGTAGATGTAACAATATCTCTGTCCTAATTTACTTGTTATTCATAAGTAGATGTAACAATATATTTGTCCTAATTTACTTGTTATTCATAAGTAGATGTAACAATATCTTTGTCCTAATTTACTTGTTATTCATAAGTAGATGTAACAATATCTTTGTCCTAATTTACTTGTTATACATAAGTAGATGTAACAGTATCTTTGTCCTAATTTACTTGTTATACATAAGTAGATGTAACAATATCTCTGTCCTAATTTACTTGTTATTCATAAGTAGATGTAACAATATCTTTGGCCTAATTTACTTGTTATTTATAAGTAGATGTAACAATATCTTTGTCCTAATTTACTTGTTATACATAAGTAGATGTAACAATATCTTTGTCCTAATTTACTTGTTATACATAAGTAGATGTAACAATATCTTTGTCCTAATTTACTTGTTATACATAAGTAGATGTAACAATATCTTTGTCCTAATTTACTTGTTATACATAAGTAGATGTAACAATATCTTTGTCCTAATTTACTTGTTATTTATTAGTAGATGTAACAATATCTTTGTCCTAATTTACTTGTTATACATAAGTAGATGTAACAATATCTCTGTCCTAATTTACTTGTTATTCATAAGTAGATGTAACAATATCTTTGTCCTAATTTACTTGTTATTCATAAGTAGATGTAACAATATCTTTGTCCTAATTTACTTGTTATTCATAAGTAGATGTAACAATATCTCTGTCCTAATTTACTTGTTATTCATAAGTAGATGTATCAGTATCTCTGTCTTAATTTACTTGTTATACATAAGTAGATGTAACAATATCTTTGTCCTAATTTACTTGTTATTCATAAGTAGATGTAACAATATATTTGTCCTAATTTACTTGTTATTCATAAGTAGATGTAACAATATCTTTGTCCTAATTTACTTGTTATTCATAAGTAGATGTAACAATATCTTTGTCCTAATTTACTTGTTATACATAAGTAGATGTAACAGTATCTTTGTCCTAATTTACTTGTTATACATAAGTAGATGTAACAGTATCTCTGTCCTAATTTACTTGTTATTCATAAGTAGATGTAACAATATCTTTGGCCTAATTTACTTGTTATTTATAAGTAGATGTAACAATATCTTTGTCCTAATTTACTTGTTATACATAAGTAGATGTAACAATATCTTTGTCCTAATTTACTTGTTATACATAAGTAGATGTAACAATATCTTTGTCCTAATTTACTTGTTATACATAAGTAGATGTAACAATATCTTTGTCCTAATTTACTTGTTATTTATTAGTAGATGTAACAATATCTTTGTCCTAATTTACTTGTTATACATAAGTAGATGTAACAGTATCTCTGTCCTAATTTACTTGTTATTTATAAGAAGATGTAACAATATCTTTGTCCTAATTTACTTGTTATTCATAAGTAGATGTAACAATATCTCTGTCCTAATTTACTTGTTATTCATAAGTAGATGTAACAATATCTTTGTCCTAATTTACTTGTTATTCATAAGTAGATGTAACAATATCTTTGTCCTAATTTACTTGTTATTCATAAGTAGATGTAACAATATCTTTGTCCTAATTTACTTGTTATTTATTAGTAGATGTAACAATATCTTTGTCCTAATTTACTTGTTATACATAAGTAGATGTAACAGTATCTCTGTCCTAATTTACTTGTTATTTATAAGATGTAACAATATCTTTGTCCCAATTTACTTGTTATTCATAAGTAGATGTAACAATATCTCTGTCCTAATTTACTTGTTATTCATAAGTAGATGTAACAATATCTTTGTCCTAATTTACTTGTTATTCATAAGTAGATGTAACAATATCTTTGTCCTAATTTACTTGTTATTCATAAGTAGATGTAACAATATCTCTGTCCTAATTTACTTGTTATAAATAAGTAGATCTAACAATATCTTTGTCCTAATTTACTTGTTATACATAAGTAGATGTATCAGTATCTTTGTCCTAATTTACCTGTTATTTATAAGTAGATGTAACAATATCTTTGGCCTAATTTACTTGTTATTTATAAGTAGATGTATCAATATCTTTATCCTGGTTTGTTTGTAATTCATTCATATCCTCACTTGTAGAGATCATGAATGCAGTGTTTATTAATATTCAATCGAAAATATTTTTATTTTATTCTGACAGAGGAAAGATGATAAACATAATATACATAAAAGCTGTAGCATCATCATCCCTCATCCAAACACACATCTTCTTCACTTTACACATTCATGATTGGCTTGATATAATATACACAAGTTTCTATACACACTTGTACATGTGAAGTATTTATAATATAACTTTTGATGCAGTATGTGTGGATCTTTACAAAATTTGGTACACTTTTAGTAATGAATCTAAGCTTTTGCACACAAAAAATCAGTTTTTTTTAATTAAGTGTTTTTGCTAAATATTGTGAAAATATCAAGTCTGTTTCTTTACTAGTTAGTGTGCAAAGTGATTTTAATATTATGATCATAAAACTATTCTTAATTCTAAATATCTTAAATATTATTTGTGTAATCTTTAAAATCTTCTAAGTACATTTCAAACATTTATTTTGAGTACAACTATATATTTTGTCTGTTATTTTATCTACTCTGACTATGTGGGGTCAGTAAATTTGACCAATTTCAACCACCATAAAAAAATTGGGATATAAATATAAAGTTTGCTTTTTTTTATTCTGAATGACTACAGATGGCTACTCAAGAACACAAATGTTTAAACTAAATAGCTTAAAGCTCATAACATTATACATTTGTAAATATATATATATATATGTATATTATTTTTATTATATTAACCTTCCAGTCATGCCTGGCTAACGTTAGATAACTTGCATGAATGTGGTGCATGTGCAGTTGTGTTACATATCCACTAATGTAAAACTGACCTGTAGTCTTCACAAAGTGACCCTGTCTTGGCTGTGTGTTAGTGGACTTGTATTTTATAAAATAGTCATATTTTAATTATTGTACATTATATCTATATAGATTATAACTATTTAAAAATAAGCTATAAAAGTTATTTTTCTTAAAATATATAACAATAAATAAAGAAGTAATGTAAACAATTATCTCTTATAGTTACGACCTTTGGATTCAATCGCTAAACCTTGAAACATTTTGCACGTGGAAGATGTAAAATGAATTTTTTTTAGCTTTTATATATATAGTTAATTAACCACAAAATAATAAATAACTAATATACTGATACTATAGAATTTCACTGTAATTTATCAAGCTTAATAACAAAGTTGCATTTAGGTCTAAAAGATATGAAATTTCAAGCAAACAAAAGACACAACCTACCTCCTTGAAATCTTAGTTTGAAAGAACATGGTAGCCTTTTAACCAAGTAAAATGGCTGAGAAAATCACTAGAGAGACTTTTTAAGCTGCTGATTGGTTATTAGTGTCATGTATTGAAGTATGTGTATATATGACGAATCATTTCTAAAATGGAAAGAGATGAATAGGACCACTGTGTTTGATTCAGTACATAAGCCATATGTCAGCAAAATAAAAATATAAGGTATAAAATTTAAATTATAATTTACAGTTTATTACCAAATGTATTGACATAAATTCATAAAATAGTAGTTCAGTAAAATTTTGAATACAACTCAACAAATACAATGACATGCCCTTTGACCTGTGACCCAATCGGGTTGGTTTAGATTATTATGGACTATTTATACCAAGACATAATGTTTTGTTTTACCCTGTACCATCTGTAGAGTTAATTGTACTGACAATAGTGAAATAAGGTGAATATTGTAAACATAAAAAGCACAGCATGTAGTTAGTTCAAAACTATTTTACTTTAGTTGTATAGCAACTGTTGGTAGGAATGTTCAATACACAATTTCTGTGGTGCCCGTTCTACAATTTGCGTGATATCCACACCATGTACTACTGAGGTATTCATTTTCTGTGGTGCCAGTTCTACAATTTGCATGATATCCACACCATGTACTACTGCGGTATTCATTTTCTGTGGTGCCCGTTCTACAATTTGCATGATATCCACACCATGTACTACTGAGGTATTCATTTTCTGTGGTGCCCGTTCTACAATTTGCGTGATATCCACACCATGTACTACTGCGGTATTCATTTTCTGTGGTACCCGTTCTACAATTTGCATGATATCCACACCATGTACTACTGCGGTATTCACACATAACATGAATTTTCTACATTTTTGTTTTAATGTCAAATATTTTGTTTGTGCTAGATGTGTAGGTTTTTAAACTGTTTGTGATCAGCAAAGCCAGAAAGCGTATTTTGTTCTAGCAGGCTTTGTTCTTGTTCAGTCCTTGGGAATAAGTATAAGGTTGCACCTTCTATTTGAAGGTGGAATAACTCTGCCTTCCAGTGATAGATTACATGAGGTTTCAACCTTTCTCACCTTTGACCAGTCATGTAAGTAACATCAGTCACTGTTTCAGTGTAAATCACACTATATTCCATTAATATTTTTACCACAGACTCACTTTTCATGGAACTCAGTATTAAGTTGTAACATATCTTGTTGAACTTTTCATTATAAAACAGACCTAATTAATTTATTCCTTTGGAAAATTGGTTTAGCTGAAAATAGCACATTAAGTTATGCATGTAAAGTAATACACTGTCAGTTGTCTTTCTTAACATCCTTTATTTTCCTTCTTCTGTTAGATAGTATAGTAGAAATACCTGCACTCCAGACAGGTACAGCTGCTAGTCCCTGTAGAAGGTTATTGGGCCCATGGCCTTTTCTGGAACTATCAAATAGTTCTACGACAAAGTACTCACACTTGACATTCTATACTGTTCACTATTCATGAGATTAAGGATTTTATTGTAATTTTAGTTTAGAAATGAGCTACCATCACAGAGTAGGTTTTATTGAAGTATTTCTTTGTAGATGTATTTATCATTGAAAGTGTCTTGATTTTCTGTTGCAAAACATAAGATTTTTGCTGAAGAAAAGACAAATAATTTTTTAAGTTTGTTTTATGATTGTTTTATATTTGAAACTTACTCTGTTTTTGTAATTTTTATTTGTTAATACTGAAACATATCATTTTTGTGGAAATTTCAATTGTTTTATTTATTGCTCAACTATAAAAATACTGCCTGGTTTATAGACATATCACCCAGTTATGAATGGTGCAGTAGTTTCCAAGATCCATGTTTTGGATGTGCACATTGCATGCCATGTTACGATAAAGATACTTGTTTGACACCTCACATATCCTCAAGTGTGTATAATTAATATGACACAAAATACCTTCCATGTTCAAAAGTTCAATTACATAAATTAAGGGCTACTTATAACCAATTATTTTTAACTTAATGTACATTATAATTTTAAATACTCTAAATAGTCCAGAATCTCATTAATATCAAATTACACAGTAAAGCAACTCATTTACAAGATAATTCATGGCTAATTACAAATATTATGAGGTGGTTGGCACAGACCTACACAGCATGAAATAATTATTCCAAACAGGAGCTCTGAAATATCTTCTATAAACAATACTAGTGCAATGAGTCATAAGTGAAAAATGTAATAAAAATATTGGAGAACAGTGAATTCTTATAGAATAGTTATTATTTATACCTGTGAAATGTTCAACTTTGTTGGTTGCTTGTTTAGAATATGAATAGTGGAACAGTAAACTACCAAAAGAATAAACAGTTCACACAGTATTGCTTGATCCATCCCAGAATATTCAATCAACCAACCCACTTAAATGTAGCTTTTCAGATTTGTTTACCTATCCAAGGAAGACAAGAAGTCTGGGTCTATAAATTTATCAAACCTGTTACCAGTTACATCATACTCCAGCATTTTCAGTCCAAAAATCCAAAACAGATTTTCTAAACATTAATAATAATACATCTCGTTCTTTTACCAATGAAACTGCAGATGTATAAGCCTTTTTCATAAGTCAAATATTTTTTCCAATTTTGTGTCATTGAAGTCACCTTTTTCTGAGACATACTTCACTTCTACCTTCAAATGTATGAGAAAAACTAATGTAAAATTATAATTTTCTTTATCTGTATTTACATTGTCATTAAAACCTGTGGCTCCCTCTAGCTAACAAATAAAATTTGTTATGTAGCCTACAACAATAATATTATTTCAAATTGTTTGTGAAATTGCATAATATTTGATGATCAAAAACTTTTGGATAGCATGTGCTTAAACTTAATTTGAGACTGGTTAAATATTTCTTTATTTTTCTGAATGAAATGTCAAAACTTTAAAAAGTTTTCTTTATACTGTGCATTTTCAAGTCTTATTATGCTCTTTGTTTGCAATAATAGTAACAGTTTGGGTTTGTATATTTCTCAGGGTAAGGTGGTATAGATATTATAGTCTAGTAAGTAATGAAATAACCATATCCTCCAAAAATATTACGTTAAAGTTTAGTGATCGATGTATTGGACAAGATGTACAAAACTCAGCGTAGAAAGTAAATAGTCATAGAATGAGTGAGATATTATACACACACATATAAGAAAATAAGTTACAGTAGCACTGAACCTAATATATATAGTATTAAAACTTAGTTCATAGGCAATTTTCATATTTTATTTGTACTGGTTTCTCACTTAATTTTAAATTATGATTTGTATGAGAACATTAACATCTACAGGTTTTGCATTAAATTTTATGTTACTTTTGTAGCCATTCCATGCTCCCAAGACAGCCCTGTATCCATTTCACCACAACTAGCCAGTGGTCATTTTCTTTATCCTTACGCACATGACAAGAGTAGTATGCAAGTTGAGCCTCCTCCCAAAGAACCAGTTCTAACTGCAATGCCCAAAAAAAGTGCATTAAAGAAACGTAGCACTAATTCCACAGTAACTACGTCTTGTCCATCTTCACTGATGTCAGTGTCGTTTACATCAGTCATCTCATCAGCATCAAGTTTGGTGTCACCACTGTCTACTCAAAACAGGTATATTGTAATTAGTTGTGCTAACAAGAATATCATAGCAAAGATATATCTAGGGGATTTCATGTGTGGTCAGATATGAGAACTTAATTCTGAACAGTTATTGTTGTGCTAAGACTGTGACATTAGTTCTAAAAGTTTCCTTCCCTCGTAACCATCATCACAGACATCCCTCCACCAACAAGGAGTGCCAAAATATAAAATAGAACAATTAAAGTACAGTTCTTACATTGATGGTGATTTTGCCATGGAAACTGTTGTAGATAAGTGTATTGACATTCATTTGTTTTAGTTTAACTCAGAGAGTATAATTACATCCTGACTTTTTTATTTTAGTGTGTGGATTCCAGCATGGTGAGAGAAGTTATCAAGCACAAAGCTCAGATAACATTAACATATTCTTATATCAATTGAAGTAATTCACACTAGTCAAAAGAAGTAATTTTCTCTATGCAAATCACCAAATAAGCTTTACTTGGAATACTGAGTGTAGTTTTGGACTATTTAACTAAAAAAAGAATAGTGGCTAATTGGAAGATGTTCACCGAAGAGGATGAGTTACATTACAGAGATGGATTGAGATCTCTTAATGTATGTTGTGAAGAAAGTAATATTTCTTGACAGTGAAGTTGAATAAACAGATGATTCAGAAAACATTAGACCCCTGATTTTGCTAATACTGGTATGGATGAATATCATCTTTGAGATACTATGAAAATTTATTTATGAATAAACAGTGGTAGTTCTTTCTTATGTATCCACTTTCAATAGATGCATGTCAGTGTTGTAGTAATTCTGAACTTGAGTATTGTAGATTTTATTTCATACACTTAATGACATTCTACTTGGATCTTTGTTTACTTAGAGTTTCAGCAAATATGTATTTATGTGGCAGACTTTCTGTAAAATGTAAAAGGCCATTGTATGCAAAATTCAGATTGGTTACAAAAGTATTTGATGTATTTTAATACATGTTTGTGATTGGTTATGATATATCTAATATGAATGAAATCTTTAGAACATTATTAATGACATTTTAAAGGTCAGCTGAGAGTGGTGTGTGCAAGATCAGTTGTATGTGCAGTGATATCTTAGTTGTTTGTCTTATGTCACTAATGGATTCACCTTGTTTTAAGTTATATATCTGGGCATTGTAGTGTGAGCAGTATCCTTGTAGTGTTATACATGTGAGGATAGATGTTTTCAAGGCTGTAGGCAGTGTGTATAGTCATTTATGTTTCAGGTTAACTTTCATTTGGCTATTACTTCATAGTGTTTCTCTAAGAATGTAATAACTGCATTTATGTAAATGAGTTAAGCTACCCTGATAATACCTCACTTTATCCTTTACTTGTCTAGGATTAAAGTAGCGAAGTTTCCTCCAGCCCTGAAATTTCCTTTTACAAGTGACAACAAGGAGAACCAGCCCATTCCGGTGCTATCGTTCAGTGGAATAGAGTTCAAGTACAACCTGGGAATAGACGAAAATCTTCTTTACTGGAGAGACTATTACGGTGATGATGAAGAAGGTAACTTATCTTTGAATGATAGATAACATTCCTTTACTGGAGAAATAACAAGCATGGTGTAGCTTCTAGTAAATAGACAAATTTCTATGTAAACTTTAACTTTCATTCTTTTAGTAAATAGACAGGTTTCTATGTAAACTTTAACTTTCATTTTTTAGTAAATAGACAAGTTTCTATGTAAACTTTAACTTTCATTCTATGAGTAAATAAATAGGTTTTTATGTAAACTTTAACTTTCATTCTTTTAGTGTAGAGAGGTTTCTACATAAACTTTAACATTCCTTCTCAGCAGATGAATGTATTTTTGTAATGTTGGAGAAGTGGTATTAAAAGTTATGTAGGTGACTCTCTGAGTACTTTTAAATATACTGTTGAACGTGCCCATGAAATACTTTGAAACCTTGTTTGCTGGAGAGATGTTGAGGAACATATGATTCTTACTGACTAAATAAAGTGTAGTTGTTTGGAAGTAATGGTACTGAGACTTTTTCATCCTGCTTTCTTTTGTGTTGTTCATTATTATACTGAAGGATGAGTTGATGGACCTGAACATGTAGATGTAGTGAGTTTTGACATGTGTTAATGTTGTTGATTTAATATGTACAGACTTGTTATTCTTGTATTAGCAGAACAGTAGATTAAAATATTTTACATAGGTATAAAAGACCAGAGTTCTGATCTATAATAATTTATGTTTGTTTTTACTGAATATGTACAGTTAGGCCTGAGTTCTGATCCATTGTAATTTGATTTATGCTGTTTGTTTTCCATGAATATAAAAATTGAGGCCTGAATTTTGTTGATTATGTCAGCCATTGTTTTGTAGCAGAAAATTGTTGTGAGATCTCCATCTTAACTTTAGAAATGTCTTCCAGAATATTAAATTCTGCTTAAGTTCAGAAGTAAAATTAAAACAATCTATCTTGGAAGATAGGGTGGTAGATTTTATCACTTCAAAAGACATGGGTGTATTTTTGATTTTGGCAAGTGTCTCAGAAACATTCCTTTGAATCATTTGTTTCAGTACAGTACAGAAAAAGGACAATAGAAATTAATGTAAATTAAAGTAATTCTTCAAAAAAATTAGCTTAAAATTAAATTGCAGAGAAAATTATAAATTTAAGTGATCATTAAGAGGTTAGTCTTCTTTGTAGCTAAGAAATAATTATAATTTTGGCATAAATAATTTTGTTTGAAATGAAACATCATATTAAGTCACTGTTTGCCTGTTTTGTAGGACGGCTTGCTGCCAAAGTAGCCAGAAAAGATTCCTTAGAAATAAAGTTGTCTCAGCGACCTGATCGTCAGGAACTTATCAATAAAAACATCATTCATTCTCAGACAGAGCAAGAAAGACTTGACATTTGGGAAGCTGTGGGAAACCATCTCACACGGTATATCTTTTCATGACAAGTGAAATACAGGGTGGCCATAAATTATTCACTCCAATTTAACCAACCTCATAACCATCAAAAAATGAAATCTAAATTACTTTCCTTTTTTCTTTCTTCCTAGAATGATTTCAAATTGTAACTACATTCATGAATCCTAAGTAGCTTGTTACAGTATAAATCTGTTTATAATTAAATTGTATTGTTTTATTACCCTTTCAGCCATGTCTAACTACTATTTGTGCAGTTGTAAGTTAGGGAATGAGCACTTTCACACTATCAAATTATATTACTCATAGCATGCTTGTGTGAGTGCCTTGTGAAACACATTTATTATTATAATATACTTTATCTTACATAACCTAAAGAGATCCCTGTTCTTACATTTTAGTTACTTCTATAAAAAATAAATTAAGAATAAACAAGAAGGACAAGAAATAAATTACTTCCCCAAATATTGTTTTTTCTTGTTTTCAGTTGTGACTGACACTTACTCTTACCTTTTTTATACTGATCGTAGTAATGCACAAAATAATTTATATTTAAATAATGCACCAAAGAATATAGATTAATAACTGGTAAAAAGCAGATGATTTGCTCTAAAAAACAACAGTTTTTTGGCTCTCTAACTATGAGACAAAACCTGTTACAATTTCATTCAAACTCGCTATTGTGATTCTTGTGAAAATCAAAGTTGTATTATAAGTGAAACTGATGCTAGTCTGTTTAGAACACAACATAGTACAGTCAGTCATTTGATGGATGAAAACCTAGAGTTTCTGTTGGTCACAGGTAATATATAATTAAATGCAAGATAGAACTTTTAACAAATCCTAAAAGAAAGAATGCGGTTAAGTGGGTTTGGTAGGAGGGTCTGATTTTTTATTTTACCTTTACTTGATGGTTCATGGGTCAAAAGCCATGTCATTGCATTTGTTGACTTGCATTAAAAATTTTATTGGACTACTATATTATGAATTTATGTCAATAAGTTTGAAATCAAATTGTAGATTATAATTCAAACTCTAATATTATATATAAGATAATTTCTTAATTTAAAAGTAAATATTAAAAAAATACACCTAAATATAGATTTTAGTGAGTCACGTGGTATGTTGAGTGCAGCACTGTTTAAAATAAGATGTTTGTGATGTCAAAATACTAAGTCTATAGCTTTTTAGGAACTCAAATTACTCTTATTGATGAGCTGGAATTTTAAATAATAATCTTGTATCTTCTTTCTGAGATATGGCTTATATACTGAATCACACATGGTGGCCCCAATTCAACTCTTTCCATTGTTTGAAACAGGGCCTTATATATATTATTACTACTGTATATGATCTGTAAATAACAAATTGACAATTAGAATCTCCCCTTAGTGTTTTTCTCAGCCATTTTAGTCTACAAAAAATTTACCACGTTCTTTCAATACAAGTTTTCAAGGAGGTAGGCTGTGTCTTTACTCTGCTTGAAGTTTGATATTTTTAAAAATCTAAATAAATTATTGTGGAATACTGTGGTATCAGTGTAGTTATTTGAATTTTTGGTTATTCAAGTATTTATATAAAACCTAAAAAAAGTTTGTTTGATATCCTCCATGTGTGAAATTTTAAAAGGCTTAACAACTCATGTCCAGCAACAACCAAGTACAAAGGTTGTAGAGAGAAGAGATAATTGATTTATTGTTCTATATTTTAAGACAAATAAGTTTAATAATTTATTTCTAAAAAAGTAATAATCTATAAATGTATATATAATATTTAATAATTGAAATTTTACTGTATATTACAAAATATAAGTCCACTGAAACACAGCCAAGACAGGGAAGACTAAAAGTCAGTTATATATTATTAGATACGTAACATGAGTGCACATGCACATCATCAATGCAAGTTGTGTAATGTTAGCTAGGCATGACTGGAAGGTCAGTATAATAAAATATATAGTGTTATGAGACTTAAGCTACTTAGACTAAACATTTGTATTTTTATGTTTACAATATGTAGTCATTGTAACATGAAAAAAGCATAATTTGCATATATTTCCTTTTTTTTTATTAATGTTTGTGAGGTTGGTTAAGTAACAGACCCCACATAGTTATTAATGTTTGTGAGGTTGGTTAAGCAACAGACCCCACAGTTAGAGTACAGGAAATAAAATATGAAATCTTACTGAAAACTTATGATTGAAAGGTATTTAAGAGGTGTAGAGATTATGCAAATAATATATGAGATTTTCGAGACAAAGGTTAATTTTTTTTATAATCATAACATGAAATCACTTTGTACCCAGGCTAGTGATGAAACAGTATTTCCACAAACAAATCTTTAGTAAAAATATTTCATTTAAGAAATCACATTTTTGGGATACAAAATACTTGTAATCTTTAGTAATAGTCTATCAAATTTTGTGAGGATAAGCCTGCTGTATCAAAAGTTATAGTGCTAAAACTTAGTGTGCAAAGTGTAGATGAACATGTGTAAATTATACCAAGCCCATAGTGATAAGGTTAATAGAATTGTAACCACACAAAATTGGAGGCAATAAAAATTATATGTCTGAGGAAAGAAGATTTTATAGTGAGTAGTTTCCATTTCATTTTGTATTTGAGGGGTGATAGATACAATAGACAAGAGGGGGAAAATGTGTTACATTAGGGGAAATTCAGGATTCTTTAAAAATGTTTCCTTATAAAATTAAAACTTAAATCTTGTGTATTATTAAAATAGGATTTATTGGCTAAGATTTTATGCTACAATAATTGGTATAACATAAACAGAAAGTAGATTAATAAACTTTCAAAAATAACTGTGCATGTGATGGTTTTATCACATGTGAAAATATGTACCATTCAATAATGCTAGCAGCAGACAGAATTTTCATTTATTAACATTATTATATGTTGGTTACAGTTTTCTTCTTCTAAGTGTATGAAGCGGAACACCCACACCTGTATTATTACAATAATTGTATTAAAATGTAGGTATCAGTGCAATGATAGGTACAGCTATCAATCACTAAATATATATAGGATCAGCCACAGTGTAGTTAAAGGTAGAACTATCACATATTAAATATAGAGGACCTCCACAGTGTAATGACAGGTAGAACTATCATATATTAAATATAGAGGACTTCCACAGTGTAATGACAGGTAGAACTATCATATATTAAATATAGAGGACTTTCACAGTGTAATGACAGGTAGAACTATCATATATTAAATATAGAGGACTTCCACATTGTAATGACAGGTAGAACTATCACATATTAAATATAGAGGACCTCCACAGTGTAATGACAGGTAGAACTATCATATATTAAATATAGAGGACTTTCACAGTGTAATGACAGGTAGAACTATCATATATTAAATATAGAGGACTTCCACAGTGTAATGACAGGTAGAACTATCATATATTAAATATAGAGGACTTCCACAGTGTAATGACAGGTAGAACTATCATATATTAAATATAGAGGACTTCCACAGTGTAATGACAGGTAGAACTATCATATATTAAATATAGAGGACTTCCACAGTGTAATGACAGGTAGAACTATCATATATTAAATATAGAGGACTTCCACAGTGTAATGACAGGTAGAACTATCATATTATATACCTCCACAGTGTATGACAGGTAGAACTATATCAGCCACAGTGTAATGACAGGTAGAACTATCACATATTAAATATAGAGGACCTCCACAGTGTAATGACAGGTAGAACTATCATATATTAAATATAGAGGACCTCCACAGTGTAATGACAGGTAGAACTATCATATATTAAATATAGAGGACCTCCACAGTGTAATGACAGGTAGAACTATCATATATTAAATATAGAGGACCTCCACAGTGTAATGACAGGTAGAACTATCATATATTAAATATAGAGGACCTCCACAGTGTAATGACAGGTAGAACTATCATATATTAAATATAGAGGACCTCCACACTAATGACAGATAGAACTATCATATATCAAATATAGAGGACCTCCACAGTGTAATGACAGGTAGAACTATCATATATTAAATATAGAGGACCTTGACAGTGTAATGACAGGTAGAACTATCATATATTAAATATAGAGGACCTCCACAGTGTAATGACAGGTAGAACTATCATATATTAAATATAGAGGACCTCCACAGTGTAATGACAGGTAAAACTATCATATATTAAATATAGAGGACCTCCACAGTGTAATGACAGGTAGAACTATCATATATTAAATATAGAGGACCTTCACACTGTAATGACAGATAGAACTATCATATATTAAATATACAGTATCAGCCACAGTGTAATGACAGGTACAATTATCACATTAAATATACAGTATCGGCCACAGTGTAATGACAGGTACAATTATCACATTAAATATACAGTATCGGCCACAGTGTAATGACAGATAGAACTATCATATATTAAATATAGAGGACCTCCACACTGTAATGACAGGTAGAACTATCATATATTAAATATAGAGGACCTCCACGGTGTAAAGACAGGTAAAACTATCATATATTAAATATAGAGGACCTCCACGGTGTAATGACAGGTAGAACTATCATATATTAAATATAGAGGACCTCCACTCTGTAATGACAGGTAGATCTATCATATATTAAATATAGAGGACCTCCACTCTGTAATGACAGGTAGAACTATCATATATTAAATATAGAGGACCTCCACACTGTAATGACAGATAGAACTATCATATATTAAATATACAGGATCAGCCACAGTATAATGATAGGTACAGTTATCACATTAAATATACAGTATCAGCTACAGTATAATGATAGGTACAGTTATCGTATATTAAATATACAGGATCAGCCACAGTGTAATGACAGGTAGAACTATCATATATTAAATATGCAGGATCAGCCACAGTATAATGATAGGTACAGTTATCACATTAAATATACAGTATCAGCTACAGTATAATGTCAGGTACAGTTATCATATATTAAATATACAGTATCGGCCACAGTATACTGACAGGTAGAACTATCATATATTAAATATAGAGGACTTCCACAGTGTAATGACAGGTAGAACTATCATATATTAAATATAGAGGACCTCCACAGTGTAATGACAGGTAGAACTATCATATATTAAATATAGAGGACCTCCACAGTGTAATGACAGGTAGAACTATCATATATTAAATATAGAGGATCAACCACAGTGTAATGACAGGTAGAACTATCATATATTAAATATAGAGGACTTCCACAGTGTAATGACAGGTAGAACTATCACATATTAAATATAGAGGACCTCCACAGTGTAATGACAGGTAGAACTATCACATATTAAATATAGAGGACCTCCACAGTGTAATGACAGGTAGAACTATCATATAATAAATATAGAGGATCAACCACAGTGTAATGACAGGTAGAACTATCATATATTAAATATAGAGGACTTCCACAGTGTAATGACAGGTAGAACTATCATATATTAAATATAGAGGACCTCCACAGTGTAATGACAGGTAGAACTATCATATATTAAATATAGAGGAGTTCCACAGTGTAATGACAGGTAGAACTATCATTTATTAAATATAGAGGACTTCCACAGTGTAATGACAGGTAGAACTATCATATATTAAATATAGAGGACTTCCACAGTGTAATGACAGGTAGAACTATCATATATTAAATATAGAGGACTTCCACAGTGTAATGACAGGTAGAACTATCATATATTAAATATAGAGGACTTCCACAGTGTAATGACAGGTAGAACTATCACATATTAAATATAGAGGACCTCCACAGTGTAATGACAGGTAGAACTATCACATATTAAATATAGAGGATCTCCACACTAATGACAGGTAGAACTATCATATATTAAATATAGAGGACCTCCACAGTGTAATGACAGGTAGAACTATCATATATTAAATATAGAGGACTTCCACAGTGTAATGACAGATAGAACTATCATATATTAAATATAGAGGACTTCCACACTGTAATGACAGGTAGAACTATCATATATTAAATATAGAGGATCTCCACACTAATGACAGATAGAACTATCATATATTAAATAGAGGACCTCCACAGTGTAATGACAGGTAGAACTATCATATATTAAATATAGAGGACCTCCACAGTGTAATGACAGGTAGAACTATCATATATTAAATATAGAGGATCTCCACACTAATGACAGATAGAACTATCATATATTAAATATAGAGGACCTCCACAGTGTAATGACAGGTAGAACTATCATATATTAAATATAGAGGACCTTCACAGTGTAATGACAGGTAGAACTATCATATATTAAATATAGAGGACCTCCACAGTGTAATGACAGGTAAAACTATCATATATTAAATATAGAGGACCTCCACAGTGTAATGACAGGTAGAACTATCATATATTAAATATAGAGGACCTTCACACTGTAATGACAGATAGAACTATCATATATTAAATATACAGTATCAGCCACAGTGTAATGACAGGTAGAACTATCACATATTAAATATAGAGGACTTCCACACTGTAATGACAGGTAGAACTATCATATATTAAATATAGAGGATCTCCACACTAATGACAGATAGAACTATCATATATTAAATAGAGGACCTCCACAGTGTAATGACAGGTAGAACTATCATATATTAAATATAGAGGACCTCCACAGTGTAATGACAGGTAGAACTATCATATATTAAATATAGAGGATCTCCACACTAATGACAGATAGAACTATCATATATTAAATATAGAGGACCTCCACAGTGTAATGACAGGTAGAACTATCATATATTAAATATAGAGGACCTCCACAGTGTAATGACAGGTAGAACTATCATATATTAAATATAGAGGACCTCCACAGTGTAATGACAGGTAAAATTATCATATATTAAATATAGAGGACCTCCACAGTGTAATGACAGGTAGAACTATCATATATTAAATATAGAGGACCTTCACACTGTAATGACAGATAGAACTATCATATATTAAATATACAGTATCAGCCACAGTGTAATGACAGGTACAATTATCACATTAAATATACAGTATCGGCCACAGTGTAATGACAGATAGAACTATCATATATTAAATATAGAGGACTTCCACAGTGTAATGACACGTAGAACTATCATATATTAAATATAGAGGACCTCCACAGTGTAATGACAGGTAAAACTATCATATATTAAATATAGAGGACCTCCACAGTGTAATGACAGGTAGAACTATCATATATTAAATATAGAGGACCTTCACACTGTAATGACAGATAGAACTATCATATATTAAATATACAGTATCAGCCACAGTGTAATGACAGGTACAATTATCACATTAAATATACAGTATCGGCCACAGTGTAATGACAGATAGAACTATCATATATTAAATATAGAGGACTTCCACAGTGTAATGACACGTAGAACTATCATATATTAAATATAGAGGACCTCCACACTGTAATGACAGGTAGAACTATCATATATTAAATATAGAGGACCTCCACACTGTAAAGACAGGTAAAACTATCATATATTAAATATAGAGGACCTCCACGGTGTAATGACAGGTAGAACTATCATATATTAAATATAGAGGACCTGCACGGTGTAATGACAGGTAGAACTATCATATATTAAATATAGAGGACCTCCACTCTGTAATGACAGGTAGAACTATCATATATTAAATATAGAGGACCTCCACAGTGTAATGACAGATAGAACTATCAGATATTAAATATACAGGATCAGCCAGAGTGTAATGACAGGTAGAACTATCATATATTAAATATGCAGGATCAGCCAGAGTGTAATGACAGGTAGAACTATCATATATTAAATGTACAGGATCAGCCACAGTATAATGACAGGTTCAGCTATCATATATTAAATGTACAGGATCAGCCACAGTATAATGACAGGTAGAACTATCATATATTAAATGTACAGGATCAGCCACAGTATAATGACAGGTAGAACTATCATATATTAAATGTACAGGATCAGCCACAGTATAATGACAGGTAGAACTATCATATATTAAATGTACAGGATCAGCCACAGTATAATGACAGGTTCAGCTATCATGCACTAAGTAATAAAAGTACAGTCTCCATACAGAAAGCAAGAGATGAGCAGCCACCATTGTATTAACTATCAGGTTTATAACCACTAAACTGTAAACAAACTACAATTGTACATTATCTTGTAATTAATAAATTTGTAACTGTTAGTAATGAGCAACAGTTATAATAATCAATGTAACTTATGTACAACCACCAAGTAAACAGTTTAAATCTGTTACACACTTTGTATTGGATAATTTAGTAACTATAACATGAATAAGGTTTATTTTCCTGTATAATAGTGTATCATAATGTTATACTTTAAGCCTTGTTATATCTTCCACCCAGGAGGCTGAGTTTACGTCCCACACCTGAGGAGCTAGAACAAAGAAACATTTTAAAATGTGAGTAGATGTTGGACTACTTGTATATACCATGTTAATAATGTTAACATATATAAATATTGTAACAGTTTTTGCAGTGTTAATTTATGCACACTGGTGTCTGTAAAACTTTCTTTATGTAGACTATTAACAGAAAATTGTTATATGGTTCTGTTTTATACATAGTGTACTTGAAGTGTTTTGTGTGACTAGTTATTTGGGGTTTCTTTCTTTAGTTACTTTAAATAGATTCTGATAACTTCAAGTCTATATACATGCTACATACAAGACATTAAAAACAGTGTATTAATGTAGTTACTTTGTATAGATTCTAATAACTAGAAATTTGTGTGTAACTAATTTGTGTAGAATATGAAAAAAATGTGTTGATCTAGTTACTTTATGTAGGTTGTGATAACTGTAAGTCTGTGTGTGAGTGACTAGACAATATAAGCAATAAAAGCAATATATTGATGTAGTTACTTTATGTAGGTTGTGGTAACTGAAAGTCTGTGTGTGAGTGACTAGACAATATAAGCAATAAAAGCAATATATTGATGTAGTTACTTTATGTAGGTTGTGGTAAGTACAATTCTATGTGTGTGTGAGTAGTCTTTGTAGACTATAACAAAAAATTGTTGATGTAGTTACTTTATAAAGATTATGGTAACTGCAAGTCTGTGCAGGCTGCTAACAGTGTATTTTGGTGTTAATCTGTGTAGATTGTTACCTAAAGATTTTTGTTTAACAAATTTACATAGACTGTTGGTGTTGTTAATGTTTTTAGAGCATGTTTATCACATGCTGGTAAGTTCATGTCCTTGGTCTGTGTACATAGTGTTAATAAAGAGTGTTGATGAAGCTAGTTTATACAAAGTGTTGGTTACTTGAAAACAATGTAGATTTTGTTAACATAGAGTGTTTGATGTACATAGTTTGTGTCGACAATGTGTTGGATAGTTTATATAGGTTGTGATGGTTTAAAGTATTGCTGTGATTAGTTATTATTTACAGTGCTCACTCTGTGCCAACTTGTTTAGTTTATATTATTGTTACCTGCAACTGTGAAAACATTGTAAAGGCTAAAAACAACAGTTCACAAAAGTAACTTTAACAACCAAGAATCACTGCATACAAACAATAAAAGCAGAATTAATTGTTAGTACAAACATAAAATGAAGTTTTTTAATTCACCAACTCATTAATGAAACTGAGTTCAATCAAGCTAGTGTAACTCGTAAACATTAGAAGACTGAGAACCTTATATAATAACTGTTAATGAAGGTCCATTGTCTACTGAGAACCTTGTGTAGTAACTGTTAATGAAGGTCCATTGTCTTCTGATAACCTCATAGTAACCATTAAGGAAGGTCCATTGTCTTCTGAGAACCTCATAGTAACCATTAAGGAAGGTCCATTGTCTTCTGAGAACCTTATGTAGTAACTATTAAGGAGGGACTATTGACTTCTGAGAATCTTATGTAGTAACTATTAAGGAAGGTCCATTGACTTCTGAGAACCATATGTAGTAACCATTAAGGCAAGTTCATTGTCTACTGAGAACCTTATGTAGTAACCTCTAAGGAAGGTCCATTGAATGAACTGACAAACTGAGAGAGTTTAATAATTTACGACCATTGCTACATCAGACCATCTTGAAGGTGGAGATGAATACAAAGATAGACACATATTCTCTAAGATGTTACATTTTGTGTTATTGTCTATAGTGAGCTACTAACAGTCAATACAGATCTAAAAGTCTAGTTCTTGTTAATAAATAAATTTTGTTGTGTGATTATTGTTAGTTTGATTTCTGTCTAGTTATTAAATATCATTGCACCTTTATGACAAATATTCTGTTCTTATTCATTTATCATTTGTGCTTATCTGTTTTGTTCTTATCCTAATCAACAGTTCAAACTGCAGAAGAAATGGAACAGGAAAAAGAAGAAAAAAAATGGATGTTAATCAGAAAGGTGTGTTATCAGTAATAGTAGATAGTAGTCAGGGAGATATGGTGTCATTAACTGTTGATGGTATTAAAATTAAAATGGTATGTTATCAGTAATAGTAGATAGTCGTTTGGAAGACATGGTGTCAGTAACTGTTGATGTTTATGTTCTGTATTGACCCAGGTTATTTGTAATGAAAACACAAACCACATATTGATTGTAGATATTTGTAATTATATAGAATCTTGTTTGTAGATATTTCAATTAAACATAAAATTGATTCTTTTAGCAACAGAGTATATGAACTTAGAAAGCTGTTGTTTAATTAATCCATTTTATAACACCTAAGGAAGGAAAAAAACCTTGTACACGAATTAAATGTTTCTTCCAAATGAATAGCAGTAAAAAATGGCTGCACATCAAAACCTGTTTATGACCATTATTATTTTGGAAAGCATTAACTTAGTAAGTGTTTACCATTTTCTTCGGGTTCTATACATGTTGACATGTTACAATACTCTTCAGGTTCTATACATGTTGACATGTTACAATACTCTTCAGGTTCTATACATTTTGACATGTTACAATACTCTTCAGGTTCTATACATTTTGACATGTTACAATACTCTTCAGGTTCTGTACATGTTGACATGTTACAATACTCTTCAGGTTCTATACATGTTGACATGTTACAATACTCTTCAGGTTCTATACATGTTGACATGTTACAATACTCTTCAGGTTCTATACATGTTGACATGTTACAATACTCTTCAGGTTCTATACATGTCGACATGTTACAATACTCTTCAACTTCCATACATGGTGACATGTTTACCATACTCTTCAACTTCCATACATGGTGACATATTTACCATACTCTTCAACTTCCCTACATGATGATATGTTTACCATACTGTTCAGCTTCCCTACATGATGACATGTTTACCATACTGTTCAGCTTCCCTACATGATGACATGTTCACCATACTGTTCAACTTCCCTACATGATGACATGCTTACCATACTGTTCAGCTTCCCTACATGATATGTTCACCATACTGTTCAGCTTCCCTACATGATGACATGTTTACCATACTGTTCAGCTTCCCTACATGATGACATGTTTACCATACTGTTCAGCTTCCCTACATGACATGTTTATCATACTGTTCAGCTTCCCTACATGATGACATGTTTACCATACTGTTCAGCTTTCCTACATGATGACATGTTTACCATACTGTTCAGCTTTCCTACATGTTGACATGTTTATAATACTGTTCAGCTTCCCTACATGATATGTTTACCATACTGTTCAGCTTCCCTACATGATGACATGTTTACCATACTGTTCAGCTTCCCTATATGATGACATGTTTATCATACTGTTCAGCTTCCCTACATGATGACATGTTTACCATACTGTTCAGCTTCCCTACATCTTCCTTTTCTTCACCATTTTGAGTTTTGTGAGGCTCCTCAAGATACTTATTCTGGGATTTTTATGGGTCTGGTTTTGGGTACAGGAAGAGTAAGTGAATTAATCAATGTAATTGTTTATTTATGAAGATCAGTTACATCTGTTAGTGTCACATAAAATAATCCATTATTTAAATTATGATTAAATGAGTGTGAAGACACTGTAATAAAGAAGTGCTTCCAGTCAAGACACTGTAATGAAGTAGTGCTTCCAGTCAAGACACTGTAATGAAGTAGTGCTTCCAGTCAAGACACTGTAATGAAGTAGTGCTTCCAGTCAAGACACTGTAATGAAGAAGTGCTTCCAGTCAAGACACTGTAATGAAGAAGTGCTTCCAGTCAAGACACTGTAATGAAGTAGTGCTTCCAGTCAAGACACTGTAATGAGGTAGTGCTTCCAGTCAAGACACTGTAATGAAGTGCTTCCATTCAAGACACTGTAATGAAGAAGTGCTTCCAGTCAAGACACTGTAATGAAGAAGTGCTTCCAGTCAAGACACTGTACTGAAGAAGTGCTTCCAGTCAAGACACTGTAATGAAGTAGTGCTTCCAGTCAAGACACTGTAATGAAGAAGTGCTTCCAGTCAAGACACTGTAATGAAGAAGTGCTTCCAGTCAAGACACTGTAATGAAGAAGTGCTTCCAGTCAAGACACTGTAATGAAGTAGTGCTTCCAGTCAAGACACTGTAATGAAGTAGTGCTTCCAGTCAAGACACTGTAATGAAGAAGTGCTTCCAGTCAAGACACTGTACTGAAGAATTGCTTCCAGTCAAGACACTGTAATGAAGTAGTGCTTCCAGTCAAGACACTGTAATGAAGTAGTGCTTCCAGTCAAGACACTGTAATGAAGAAGTGCTTCCAGTTATTAAGAATGTGATTATTCTAGCTGCCACGTACACAAAATTACAATTAAATTGTTTAATATCACAAAAAGAATCCTGTTATCAAAATTAGGGTTAGTGGTTATTACCATTTTTGATTATTTCAACTGTTTAACTAATCAAAATATTGCTATTATGTTTGTGTTAAACAGAAAATTATACAAAGATGTGTCTGTTCTGTCCCACCATGGGTAGCAAAACATAATTTTTATGTATTCTAAAGACAGCTGGTATGTGTAGTAAAACGTAACTTATAATAAATTACAGGACAATGTTTTTACCTTTAGTTAATTAGTTAATTCTCTTTGTTAATCTGAATATGGCCTAAGAAGGTTGAAATGTTGTTCTGTACTTTAATTAAAGTCTTAATACCTTGGCCGGGGCCATCTTTAGAACTTTGAGTGGGTTTCTCATTATCATAAAACATAAGTTTTACTTAAGTTTTACTTTTTTTCTTCATGTTAAAAATTGACAAATTAATTGATTAGTTTAATGTAATTAATTAATAAGCTCAGTGATTAATTGATTAGTAAACAACACTAGTCACTCAACTCTAAGAGAGAAATAGTACCTTCATTTCTGTCCTTATTATCAGAATTTTACATTTTGGGTTCTTTAGTGGGACCATGTTCATGACTCTCATGGGTAATTAGGCTAACAGTTTGTGATCCACCTTGATTTATCTTCTTCCTTCTTCACATACCACAATCAGAGAAGACTTTTCAGAGAAATTTGGCTTCTTCCAACAGTATTCTTCATTCTTGTTGGTATTTCCCTTGTTTACCAAGTCCCCTTCTTGCTGTATATTTTTATGTAGGAGTTTTACACACTGTTACTTTTATCATTGGAACGTATGCTAATTTTCTTCCATTGACCATGATGTGATAAGGGAAGATTGTTGGAATATCTCTGAAAGAAAAATGGTTATAACTGATGTTTGCATGGAGTGAAACATTTTGGTCTTTGATTGACATATTGGCACTCTTCTCCACCAGTTCCCATTTCTTTTTCTTCCCTAATGCTTTTCTTAAATATTCTTTGGTCAAAGTTTTAAATGTAAGTGTGAAATTTATTTTTTATTTTTTGTCAAAGCAAACTAAAGATTGGTATTTAGTTATGGATCTGTGTTAGTTATATCTAATTTTAACTGTTCCTCATTTCAAACTGCCCAGTATGGTCAGGTGGTTATGGTGCTTGACTGGTAAATTGAGGATAATGGGTTCAAATTTCTGTCTCCCCAAACGTGCCCTTATTTGGCCATTGTGGCATCATAATGTAACAGTCAATCCCCACTGTCCCTTGATAAAAGAGTAGTTAAAGTAGATACAGATAGTATAGATAGCCCTAATGTAGCTTTGTGCAAAATTCAAAACAAACAAACCTGTTCTCATTTCAGTTGAAGAAAGTTTATTAATTGCAACTCTAACCAAAGAAGGACTGATTATTGTCAAAGATTAATATAACTTATGCTTATTTTCATCTTATATATCCTCAGTTTTATCATTTAAATTTGTCTTTTAGGGGTGGTTGTTCCAGTTTCATGACCTTCTCCAAGAAATAAGATAGATATGGATTTTATCATAAAGATTTTGCTAGTCTAGATTGAAAACTGAATCTAACAAACGCTCCTCTACGTAAAATATTTTCTGAACCCAAACGAGCTGTTTTTGCATACATGAATCTAACAAAGTTTACTTACTCTCTGTTGATAGTATAATATATGTGAAAATACTGATTGATTCCTGAAGAGATATTTACAGCTTTTACCTGTGAGGGTAGTGCATTTGGATTCCTTGTTTGACAGTTTTATCTTCTGTGTATTTTAAAAATTTAATTAGAAGTCTGATGTTTATAGTACATTTGTATTTGCAAGACAGCTGGTATGGGCATTAGCACTTTCTCAACCTCAAGATTACAAGAACCGATTTACAATTCAAAACATAAATCCACAGAATAATCATCCATACTGGACTACATATTCCCTGTGTCCCAGCACGTGAAACAAAATAATAACTCAACATGTTAAGAAACCAAATGAACACAGCCACAAAACTATGCTCACCTAATAAAATTAACAGTGAAATCAACAAAGACAACACTTCATCAACATCAATAAATTTCCTCCAAAAAACCATTGAAAAATTACATACACACACCTAGATCAACATCACAATCAACAACGAACAAACGGTAATAAATCCGAAGATACAACAAACTACAAAATGCTACACTGCTGCTTATCATATATTCCCAACATCAGTAAAAAATAACCAACATTTGGAAAACACTTACAGCAAAACACAACATTTCAGTAAACACCAAATTTATTGAATTACCAAGTACAAAACTAAAAGTCCATACTGTGTAAAAACTATGCTGACAATCACAATACCAGCATTATTTATAAAATACAATGCAACAACTGCCACAAATTCTATATTGGAGAAACAAACAGAAAAATGGAAACCAGGTTCAAAGAAGACAAAAAACACCTTCACATGTTTTTGAACACTGCAAATCAAATAAACACAACATAGCAATAGTAGACACCTAAATACTAAGTAGGAAAATAAACATAAACAAATGCATAATAAAAGAAGTCCTTTTTTTACAACAACTAAAACCAAAATTAAATCAATACAAAGGAACACCTTTATACCTATACTAATTAATTACCCAACATCTCACTGCTATCCCCCTACAATCCCATACCCATTAATGCTCTTATCCCTAGGACATGCCCAGCAATGGTCAGTTGCAAACTCTCTCTTTGTTAATCTGAAGATGTCCTAAGAAGGTTGAAATGATGTTCTGAAGTTCATTTTAATTAAAGTACAAATACCCATACCAGCCATTTTTACTTCAAGTGGGTTTCTCGTCATCGCAAATTGCAGTTTATTTCATACCTCTGGGAGGATTCTCCTAGTAGTGGAAGTCTCATGACATACTATCCAAGGAAAGTGTTCCTTTTGCCAGATATTCATCAAACACTAGAATGGTGATTTTGCAAAAATATTATTGCTGTTGAAGTTCATGTGGAACCTTCACCATATACTTTTATTTGTCTATAGATGACTCTCTGTGCATATGGATTGTTGAGGAATGGCTATTTTCTTCACAGTGTCTCATTTTCAGAAGACTAGGACTAACACACCATTATTCAAAAATTTGTGGTTGTCAGGAGTGGTTGACTACTAGTTGTGATGAAAGGTTCTTGTGTATTCTGATAACAGTAACGAGAGGACTTTTATCAACAAGATGGGAAATACTCATTCCAGAACCATTTTTGTTTAGGCCATTGAAATATGTCTGCAGGCAGACCCACACTTTTTCACTTTTTAAGCCTATTACATTCTACAAGTCTTGAATGTTCATGCATGTCAATTGTTTTGTTGCTATACTGTGTGATTGTTGGTGTGGTTAAGTTATCTTTTCTGTATTACATTATTTCTGTAATAATAATGACATGATCACTTGTTCCTAATGTTTTAACTCTTATGATGGATGGCTTTGCCCAGAACTGGCCAATTCTTCCCATGTATGCTTTGAATTCTCTCCAGATGCTCTCATAGTGACCTGTACCTTATTACTTAAGTATTGTGAACCTGTTTGTGGCAGAAGTAATCTCTTCAGGAGGTTTGCCACCTGAATCATCTAATTAATATAAGGCTTAGTTATAATTTAACCTTTTTGGATTTAAGTATTATTTCACTGATTTTTAGGTGATTTCTCAGTTGGAAAGACATATTGGCAGGTTTCCATGAATTTCTCCAACCCCTCAAATGGCTCTCTCCACTTGGGTTGAATATATGAATCAAATGTTCTTAATCTCTTGGTAATAGATGTTGCAGATGTCCATTTACACTGGGCCTCATGCTTCTATCAGCTTATCTCCAACATAATCTTTAATTTAAACTAGAGCCTGTTGGTATGGCAACATTTACATTTTTATTTAATCTGCAGATCACCTCTACCTGGCTTTGTTACAATTCTTCTTATCCAAAGATGATAGATGCCTGTTTTTTTTTTTAATGTAGAAATAATATCATATTTGAAATTGGCCTTTTATTATTGAAATGGAAATTCAGAAAAAAATCACTTAATTGTACTAATCAGTCCTTTTCAACAAAATGGTGGGTGAACAAATTCACTGCTGCAGGTAATAAGTTAATAAGTTTCCATACAGGTATAGTTAGTACCACAAGACAGGTGATGGTTGACTTTACAGGTATGGTGATAGGAACCAGAATTGTCTGAAGATAAATATTATTTTGTTTAAGATAATAAGGGGTGGAGTGAGTCTAGGTGAATGAATTTGGCCTGTTTTTTGGTACAGACAAATAATTATTAACTTGGTTTATATCTCATAGTTTGTGAGAGAATATGAAATTTTGTGCAGATATCAATTTTGTTCTGATGGATGCTCTTGTGGTATTTGTTATGTTGTTAATGGTGAATAACATTTGGGAATTGTGACTCCAGGTAGTTTAGATTTTATTAATAGTGATTGATATTTGGAAAGTGTGATTTTAAAAATGGAGAGTATCATTGTGAAAGAAGCGTTGTCACTAATGATAGATAATATAATGTAATCTTTGTATAAAGTTGTGGTTGTTACAATGTTATAAAGTTGTGGTTGTTAAAATGTTATAAAGTTGTGGTTGTTACAATGTTATAAAGTTGTGGTTGTTAAAATGTTATAAAGTTGTGGTTGTTACAATGTTATAAAGTTGTGATTGTTACAATGTTATAAAGTTGTGGTTGTAACAATGTTATAAAGTTATGGTTGTTACAATGTTATAAAGTTGTGGTTGTTAAAATGCTATAAAGTTGTGGTTGTTACAATGTTATAAAGTTGTGGTTGTAACAATGTTATAAAGTTGTGATTGTTACAATGTTATAAAGTTGTGGTTGTTACAATGTTATAAAGTTGTGGTTGTTACAATGTTATAAAGTTGTGTTGTTACAATGTTATAAAGTTGTGTTATTACAATGTTATAAAGTTGTGGTTGTTACAATGTTATAAAATTGTTACAATGTTTTGTTTTACAGTTGAGCTTCCGACCAACAATCGAAGAGTTAAAAGCAAGGAAAATAATTCGTTTTAATGATTATGTTGAGGTCACTCAAGCACAAGATTATGATAGAAAAGCTGAGAAACCATGGACAAAACTTACCCCAAAAGATAAGGTTAGTTTTGTTATTCTTCGAAGCATTTTAAAAATTGAGGATTGAGACTTTCATTGACAATTTTTCAGTAATATTACACAGAAGTTTTAAAATATTTAACTTGGAACTTCTTTTCCTTTCTTCATAATGTTTTTATCAGGAGAAAAACAGTCAATTTTAGAGAAAAAAAATCACAATTCGTGTCAAAACCTCACACTAAAATCCGAGTAACAACGAACACGTTAACTTACAAGTTACAATGTTTTTTATTTGATTAATACAAAATTTCTGAATAAATAAAGACTTTTGACTAGTTTTGTCATATAAAAGTCAAAATAATGTATTAACATTTCGGTAAATACTAGAGGTCTAAGAATGGTTGTACTAAATCATAAGAAAAAGAAAAAAAACACTTCAAATCCAGCTCATGTCATTGAGTATTTAGCAAGCCTTTCCTCAAACTCCAGATTAACTGCATCTGTCACATGTGAATATAACACCTTCTAAAAGCCAATCACTCTTTAGAAAAGTTAAGCCATCTTATCTGAAATTGACTTATTACTTTGCTTATTTGTGTCCCATAGTCATACTCTTCTCACTATTAAGTAAGAACTTATATTTGTGTCCCATAGTCATACTGTTCTCACTATTAAGTATGAACTTATATTTGTGTCCCATAGTCATTCTCTTCTCACTATTAAGTATGAACTTATATTTGTGTCCCATAGTCATACTCTTCTCACTATTAAGTATGAACTTATATTTGTGTCCCATAGTCATACTCTTCTCTATTAAGTATGAACTCCATAGTCATCTCTTCTCACTATTAAGTATGAACTTATATTTGTGTCCCATAGTCATACTCTTCTCACTATTAAGTATGAACTTATATTTGTGTCCCATAGTCATACTCTTCTCACTATTAAGTATGAACTTATATTTGTGACCCATAGTCATACTCTTCTCACTATTAAGTATGAACTTATATTTGTGTCCCATAGTCATACTCTTCTCACTATTAAGTATGAACTTATATTTGTGTCCCATAGTCATACTCTTCTCACTATTAAGTATGAACTTATATTTGTGTCCCATAGTCATACTCTTCTCACTATTAAGTATGAAGAAAGGTGACACATCAACACTACCAACTCATGTAACGATCCTCAATCAGATCCCCTCTAAGTATTCTGTTTCATAAGAAATCAAATTCAGTGATATTAGCCCATCCTCCTATGATAATATTTACATTCTAGATGGCACCATAACAACTCTTCTCTGAACCTTTTCTTATAACTCAATATCCTTTTTGAGGTAAGAAGCTGAAGACTGTGGCTTAATTGATGATCTGTACAATGACATTATGACCTCTTTCAATTTGTATTTAGTATATTTTCCATAACATTGTTAAGGTTACTCCTATCAAAATAATATACATATTTAATATTGTGATATCCCACATGATTACCTTGCCTTTATTGTAATTAAAAGCCATTTGCCATTAATTTACCCAACTTGCCAAATAATACACACAGGTGTATGGTTCCTTGTTCACTTTCCAGTTTTGAATATACTAGATGCCTTTTTCCATCAGTTGGAAGTTAATATTGTGATTGTTACTTGTTTTTTCCACTAAGTAGTGAAGGGCCTATTTACCACTTTTGGTTTATCAGATATTAGTTATTGTCCTGCAAAACTGCTGATTTGACCAAGTGAGACTGTAGTTTTGGGTGTTATGCTCTCCAGTCCTAAAATTGTTATATGTTTCATTGTGTCACCAGACCTCTAGCTACCTTCATTGTAATAATTGTAGCAGGAAAACAAATTATATAATTCCTGAGCCAGTGCTTTTCAAGGATTAGACTAATGACAATAGTAAATAAGACCATATGATTAAAAACCTTCAGTTAGTCCATTGTGTACTTCTACAAATATATAAATGATACTTTTAGATTGTACACAACCATCAGTATTCACCCTCTACTTTAATAACTAGCACTGTTATGTAAATCAAGATGTAATATTGGATAATTGTATTCATTAGTATTCTCTTATAAAGAGTAAAGTAAAAATACAGTGTTTAAAATATGCTTCAGTAGAATAGACTGTCCTCCAGAAGAGAAGAGTATTACATAATTATTTATTTTTGTTGTTAATACTAACTTTATTCCACACTTTTGATGTACTTTTGTTAAGAACTTGTTTTTTTAAGTTTGTTCCACAGTGTCTTTGTGGTACATTGAAAACTGGGTTTTGACAGTTGTGGTAGTCATAACACATTTCCTTCTTAGGTATCATCTTAGTAGTCCTTCTCTGAAATTTTTTCAACGATTCAATGTTCTTTCTGAGGTACGGAGCCCAAGACTGAACACAGTGTTATATAATGGGACAACATACTATGGTATTTATTTCTTATTCCAGTGTGTATTCTATGATGGGACAACGTACTGTGGTATTTATTCTAATTCCAGTGTGCATTGTATGATGGGACAACGTACTGTGGTATTTATTCTGATTCCAGTGTGTATTCTATGATGGGACAACGTACTGTGGTATTTATTCTAATTCCAGTGTGTATTCTATGATGGGACAACGTACTGTGGTATTTATTCTAATTCCAGTGTGCATTCTATGATGGGACAACGTACTGTGGTATTTATTCTGATTCCAGTGTGTATTCTATGATGGGACAACGTACTGTGGTATTTATTTCTTATTCCAGTGTGTATTCTATGATGGGACAACGTACTGTGGTATTTATTCTAATTCCAGTGTGCATTCTATGATAGGACAACGTACTGTGGTATTTATTCTGATTCCAGTGTGTATTCTATGATGGGACAACGTACTGTGGTATTTATTCTAATTCCAGTGTGTATTCTATAATGGGACAACGTACTGTGGTATTTATTCTAATTCCAGTGTGTATTCTATGATGTGACAGTGTACTGTGGTATTTATGCTGACTCCAGTGGGTATTGTGTAATGGGACTGCGTACTGTGGTATTTATTCTAATTCCAGTGTGTATTCTATAATGGGACAATGTACTGTGGTATTTATTCTAATTCCAGTGTGTATTCTATGATGGGACAATGTACTGTGGTATTTATTCTAATTCCAGTGTGCATTCTATGATGGGACAACGTACTGTGGTATTTATTCTGATTCCAGTGTGTATTCTATGATGGGACAACGTACTGTGGTATTTATTCTGATTCCAGTGTGTATTCTATGATGGGACAACGTACTGTGGTATTTATTCTAATTCCAGTGTGTATTCTATGATGGGACAACGTACTGTGGTATTTATTCTAATTCCAGTGTGTATTCTATAATGGGACAATGTACTGTGGTATTTATTCTAATTCCAGTGTGTATTCTATGATGGGACAACGTACTGTGGTATTTATTCTGATTCCAGTGTGTATTCTATGATGTGACAGTGTACTGTGGTATTTATGCTGACTCCAGTGGGTATTGTGTAATGGGACTGTGTACTGCGTTTTGATAATCATGGTGGTCAGAGCACAGGTAGCCCATTGTGTAGCTTTGTGCTTAATCAAAAAACAAGGAAACAAAAGTATTTTTAAGTCCCTGTTAATGTAGTAAGGAATACTAAATCTCTTTCATTCTTATAATAATTTAGTTGTATAAAAATGACAAAGAATAGATAGTATAGTAATAGTATAAATAAGACCAAGTTGAAATCCTTAGAAAGTAAATGAGTGTGTTGAACCTCAGAAATCATTATTTTATTAAGTTGAGGTGTTCTGTTCTTATAAACATGTATTTAAAAACAAAGTAAAGCTTGTATTTGAGTAAAATGAAGATAAATGGTATTATGATGAATTACCATTTATTTTAAGTATGCACATGTTTTAAAGTTGTTTTATTCACTTTTTTAGGCAGCCATCAGAAAGGAGCTAAATGAATACAAGAGTTTAGAAATGGAAGTTCATGAAGATAGTCGTCATCTCACTAGGTAAATTTAAGTAAGCAGTAATGTATATTAGAAGTATTATTACTAGTACAGTGTGTTTACATCTAGTATTATTACTAGTAAGCTGTGTGTTTATATTAGAAGTATTATTACTAGTAAGCAGTGTGTTTATATTAGAAGTATTATTACTAGTAAGCAGTGTGTTTATATTAGAAGTATTACAAGAACTGAAGCATCATATTGCTAACTTTTTGACAATTACTCAAACTTTAAAGTTCTTTAAGCAGGGATTTCCAAACTGTGGGCTGCAGGAAAATGTAAGAGGAGTATAGAAAATATGCAAAATACTCAGTAATATGAAGACATTAAGTTTCTACAGATTCATTGGGGTTGCAGTTGCGATGCAAGGCCTTCTGGTGAGAAGTTTTGGAACCAGTGCTTATGCTGCTGTCATTGTTATTTAGCATGTGGAACATTTTAATCATTAACTAAAAATACATATCTCTACCAAAGTGTATAATGGATGTCATTTTTTATAAGCTTTACACAAAATACTCATTGATTTTCTACAGAATTTAGTTTGTAACTCTTGCAAAGTAATCTTACAGGAAACTTACAAAATTAGTACTTAATTAATGCCTTAAACTACTTTAAAGCTAATATTTAGTGTGTTTACCTTCTGACATTATAGTAGCATTGTGTGTTGATTTATTTTCTCAAAGTCTCTGGTGTAATTGGAGTCCATGTTTCTTGACACAGTGTCCAGATGCTTTCTTAACTACATTTAGCATATTTGTCAAGCATGGAGTCCCAGGTTTGTTCTATGAAGTTGAGATCTGATAAACACCTGAGCTTTCTCTATCAGTAAAATAAGTTTGACATTTCCAAGAAGGATGTATGGGGCTCTTATCTTCTTGAAATATGCCCAGTCATCATGTTTTTAGTTGATATTGTATGATGGGACAATGTACTGTGGTATTTATGCTGTTTCCAAGCAGATATTGTATGATGGGACAATGTACTGTGGTATTTATGCTGATTCCATTGGGTGTTGTATGATGGGGCAATGTACTGTGGTACTTGTGTTGATGCAAGTAGGTATTGTACAATTTAGTAGTTTGGGTTACTTTGATTCTTACCAAGATAATAGGTCTTCTGATGCTTGAACTCTTGTTTAATGAGAAATAGATGTTTCTGCTATATTGATTGTTACATTCACTTTGGGTTGAGGTTCTAATTTTTTGTTCCACTGAAGCCCATGGAAATGACCTACTGTTTGTTGTTGTTGTTTTTCATATTGGCCTAAAAATAGCTGACAAGTTATTTATTTTAACAGATGAAAAGTTAGGTACCCATGCCAAAACGTCTTGTAGTAAAAACAAAATGCTAAATTCTGTGTGATCAAAACATCAGACCTGTTGTTTTGGTACTTCTCTGTTGTTATGAGGTCATGTGTAATAACTTGTGAATTTATATCCCATCTTATTTGTAGTTTTATTGGACCAGTTTTTACCAAAAAGGTATTAATTTAGCTCAGATAAATAGCACATGCATTTCTGCTTTCTTTGGTTTTTATCTTAAGAATTACCATGATAAGCTGCAGTTTCTGAGATAACAAAAAGGTGTAGTATTAGTGTTTTCACTAGTTTTAGCTGGAGTTATCACTTGATTTGTTCAACTGGTGGTCTGTTCACTTTATTTTGAAGTGTCATGTTGTAAAAGTTGATCTTGTCTATACTTTCCTTTCTTCTGTGTTGGATACCAGAAACACAGCTTCTCTTATTACCCATCTTTTTCTTAAGTTCACCGTTTGTTTCTTTTGAGATACCTGTGTTTTAATTGCTACTTTTTAGCTAGATTATATTTTTATAGCCTTCACAAAGTAGTGAAGTATGTTAAGAATGTTTTTGTATTCTGCATTCTTTCACACTTGCACGTCACTCGCAATCTGCAGGTCTAGGGTTAAAACTTCCATCCAACCAAACATGCCATTTTATCCATGAAGACATTATAATTGGTTTGTCATTCCCACTATTTGTTGGTAAAAAAGTAGTCCTAGAGTTGTTGGTGGTCTGTGATGACTAGTTATCTTCCCCCGTAGTCTTTCACTACCAAATTAGGTATGGCTTGTGCAAGTTGCCTTTGTGTAGGTTTGCGTACAGTAGGATCTTAGTTCCACAATTGTTTGGACATTTGCAACTAGTTTTTTGGAATGTCTTATTTTGTATGGTTGCCAGTGGTTAAGGAAGAATTGATTATTAAACTCCTTTCTTGTAAACCTACAATGTGATTTGTAAATTAAATCTTCATTAAAAATTTTTTTTTCTACCATAGGCAATTACCTACTTTGTATATCTGGTGTAAGTATAGAAGCATGCAAAAAGCCTTTGAATTATCATATTATCCTTTGATATATAAAAACATATACCACCAGAAATTCTTTTTAGAGGTTGTGGATTTAATTAACAACACCTTAGGTGTGAAAAAAATATATAGTCAAAAATAGGATTGAGCATGCAACTTATAGAAATGAAATCAAAATTAACGTCCAAACTGGCAGAACACTTATAGTATTAATAGGAAGTTTACAGCAACTATCCATTTACTAGTTAGCCAGGATGTGTTATTTTCAACGTGGGCATGATGATAGGTAAAACAGTATGTTACTTAACTAATGAATGAATATTTACTGTAAATTTCCTGTCAGTGTTAAGTGTAACTACTTGGTTGGATGCAAACTTTAATTTATTTCTTTTAATTCACATGCTCAGTCCTGTTTAAACTGCATCTTTTTTCTAACCTATGTGTTTTTGACTTTATGTCAATTCAAACCAACAAACCACAGCAGTTAAGAGAGTGACACTCAACAGTAAGTAACTCACATTAGCTTTAAGACTGCAATTGTATTATTCAGAACAGACCCATACTTTACAGAAGCAGCCAGGTTCTTTAAAATATATGGTAGTAATTTTCCTCTTTAAAACAGTGTTGATAACTTCCTTTATATTAATGCTACGAAATTTAGATCAACAGTTCCTTGTCATCACCCACATTCACATAGTACAGCTGTATCAAACATTATTTATATTAATTCCTTGAGCTAATATCACATGGTGCTAAATGCTTTTAATTAAGAGAATTTCATAAAATTTAGTAAATTTGTGTTTAAATCTTGGCAACAAATAATGAATAATAACCATCAGTATCATTATTTTAACTTGAACTAGAAACTGCTAATTTACTTTGCTTGGCCTAACCAATTCTTATTTATTTGCAAATGGTTTCACCCTATATTTTGCTGATCTAAATCAGCCATCTTTAATCTGAATGACAAAAGACTAAAAAATGTTTTCCTTTATTCTGTAGTGAAGTTGTAGTAAACATTTTAGACCAACTCACATGACTTTTTGTCTTGGTATGCACAAAAACTGTGGTCAAAATTGAGCAGTTTTATTGAATAACTCTGTACATTTGGCTTATAGTTAGACCTAATATGACATTTAATTGTAGGTTGTAAAGATCTGTAGGTGTCCTAAAGTGTTAAATAAATACATGTGGAAGTTCAGTGATGTTTTCTGTTGAATAAATTTTCCATACTTTTAGTGCAAAAAATGGAAGAGATTCAATCAGAATTGGAGATATATCTCATCTTATTTAGCATGTGAAGTCAGAGTTCTGTAAATAATATCCAGTGAAAATATGTGATGGTTTGGATTACCACAGTTCAAGCTACAGAAATTTGCTAAACTATCACTCCAGTTGACAACACAAAGTGTATCCTCTAGGTGGTTTTGGATGCACGAGACACTATTGCATATCTTGATATTTTAAAGATTACATGGGATTATAGAGTAAGATTTTGTAATAAGTTAATGCATTGTAGTAATTAAATTAATTTTTCATTTGTCAGAAGTTTTATGTAGGTGGGTAATATCATTCATTGGCATGTTGATGTGTCACATGCTTTTTTACTTCTTAAGTAATTTATGATCATGTGTAAAACAGTCTTTCACTGGTAGAATTATTACCAACATGTTGTAGAAGTCAGATTTTTACTGATTAAATAAATCATCAATGTTTTAGAAACTCATTAAGTTACTAACACTGTTTAACTAATTTAAGGTTCTATTGAACAGCCTAAACTAAACTGTAAGCTATACATGTGTGCTTCTATAAACTCTTTGGAGAATGCAAGACCTCATACAACCTAAATTAATCTCTAGGTTATATGAGTGTGTGCGACTCTAACTCACTTGGAGGACACAAGACTGCCTTTGCCAGTCACGAACCTAACTCACATTTTAAAAGAGAAGCATAATCTGGACACAAGACTGCCTTTGCCAGTCTGTAACTTATTTTAGGAAGAGAAGCATAATCTGTGACATATTTCAGGAAGAGAAGCATAACCAGAAATTACACATTTGAGTAAAAGAGAAGCATAATCTGTAACATATTTTAGGAAGAGAAGCATAATCTGTAACATATTTTAGGATACAGAGGGGATGCTATGTTGTCCATTACTGGTTTCAAAACCAAAGTTGTCAAAGCACCCTTGAGTTAAAAACAAATATCAAGTGATATGACACATTTTAATGGTAAGTGAAATTGAAGGAGAAGAATGGATAAAAGCATAATAAATTATTTCAGTACCCCAACAGAGATGTTCAGGGTATTAAGATGCCTTGTAGGTGACCAAATGCAAAAAAGCTACAAGTCGCAGAAAGCAATATAATTCCTCTAACTTGTCACTTTAAAACAGCTAATCATCACTAGAGTTAAGAACACATTTATGTAAAGTCTTGCTCTCAGGGAAATCATGCTTGACAGTGCAGGCAGATATGTATAAGGTGTAAACACATTTGAAGAGCAACTGGATCATCTGTTACTTCACAGTGGAAAGGTGTGCACATGTCAGACTGCTTTGGTCAAAAGCTGGATCATCTCTTACTTCACAGTGGAAAGGTGTGCACATGTCAGACTGTTTTGGTCAAAAGCTGGATCATCTGTTACTTCACAGTGGAAAAGTGTGCACATGTCAGACTGCTTTGGTCAAAAGCTGGATCATCTCTTACTTCACAGTGGAAAGGTGTGCACATGTCAGACTGCTTTGGTCAAAAGCTGGATCATCTCTTACTTCACAGTGGAAAGGTGTGCACATGCCAGACTGCTTTGGTCAGAAGTAGAAGGTAAGGAGCAGTGGACTGGTTAGCACACTAATTAGACTTGAATCAAATTTATCACATCTGAGATGGTCTGTGGAGGAGGACACCTGGCAGCATTGTTCACCTCCAAGCATTTTCATCTAATTGAAGTTACATTTCTGAAGAAGTGAGCCATGTTGCTGCAGCAGTTCATTAAATCATTCAGTTTTTAAGTTTGACATAATATAATAAAGTATGACTTACAACGATGCTTAAGGTTGCCATATACCATACTAATTAACGTTTTCTGACTGTTTATACAGAGCTTCCAAGTGTGTAATAACAAATGACCATTTCTTAACGTGAACTCAAATGTAAAACATTTGCACCAGTCTCTGATACTTGCTTTGCATAAAATATAGGAAACTGATCATTCTTTAATTTATTTTGAGTTTTTTGATTTGTATTTCATCTTCATTTGAAGATCTATTGTTCTTTAAAATTTTCAATCATTATTACATTGTTGCTGTAAGTAACTCATTGATTTATTTAAATACCACTGTTTTATTGATTAAATATTTCACATTTTGATTTTATCTTTATTCATAATTAATGTTTAAACAACTGTAAATAAGTTTATTACAAAGTTATTCTTTTACTTTTGTGTTTTTTGATAAAATGTTGTAATTGATCGATTCCTTGAATAATCCTTAAATAACTTATATAAAAAAAGTCAATTGCTAAAGAATTTTATTTGAAGTACATTATTTTGTAGGTTTCATCGACCATGAAAAGAAGAAAGGAAGGAGATTTCTTGTAAGTATACTTCATACATTGAGACTTTGGATCACAAAAACGTTTTGTATATTAAAACAAGGGTCTCCAAACTTTTTTGTGCAAGAGCCATGAAGTAAATCTTTTTAGGCTCAGTGGATCAGAGGGGTCATGGTAAAATTAAGTATTGATGTGTACCTGATCAGAATACAACATCACTAATTTATTTATCATGATAGCACATATTAAAAATATTTAAGATGCACAATTGTAATTTTTGGCATTAGTGAGAAGCACGAAAGTGGTGTTTTTCTGACAAAATTACACTTAATTGAGGTTCAAAGTTCGTATTCCCTATCATCAAAAGTGATTACAAATGCTCATTAGGTAAGGTTGATCTGTAACTAGATTTCACGTACTTCATCTTTGAAAATGTCTTTACAGAAATAGGTAGTGTCAAAAACTGAAATGAATCCCCAAGTAAAGTTTTTTTTAAATGAATCTACTGATCACTTGGAAGGTATTTATGAACTCTATCAGTTTCCATTCTATGTATTTGTCTTTCAATTGTCTTTGGATTGCAGATCAGTCACTTCCATTCAAAATCAGAAAAACACTCCTTGAACTGTAGTTTCAGGTCAGAAAGGATATCTTGTACAAACCTGTATGGAAATGGGTATCCTGCTTCTTACTTGAACTTTTCACAATATGGTGTGTGAAGCAACTCCTCATCGATTGGGGCTCAAAAAGAATTAGTATTTTGCTGAAATGCTTTCACCTTGGTGTACATTTTGGAGATAAGTGCAGTTTCACCTTATAATCTAAGATTGGATTTGTTCAGGTATGTGGTCAAGTTTACAGAAAAACCTAATTTCCAAAGCCATTCACTGTGAATTTTCGGACACATCTGCTGACTCATCAAGTGCAATGGAAAAGCTCTCGAACTCTTTGGCCTTTCAGCTGAGACACAATATTGCTTCCAATGTCCTTGACTCTATAAGTAACTGTATTTGCAAAAAGACTATTAATTTTAAATAAGTCTACTTTTTCTGGGCACATTTCTTCAGCTGCTTCAGTCATACATAATTTAATTAACTCATCAGTGGTAAATGATTTTCTTCACTTGACTAACAGGTGTACCACTTGAAAACTTTCTCTTGTTGCAGCTTTATTCTTGGCTTTCTTCCTCTTAAATACAAACCGTTGTGATGATAAATTATATTTCAGAGTTTTGAATTTTCCAGAATGTAGCTTTCCTGTGAACTGAGAATAGTTTGAGTGCTTGGTATGGTAATGTTTATGAATGTTGCATTCTTTTTGCACTGCAGTAGTCTCATTGCATGTTACATGATTCAATAACAAAGTACTCCACACTCTGCAGTTTTTTAAAAACACTACATTCAGAGTCAACTTTTCTTTTGTGTATTCACATAATAACTAGGAATAACTATGAACTGTAACATAAAGTAAACAGCAGCATTCACTGACACACTGAGATATACAGGGCAGACATGGGAAGAAACATGCTGCTTTGGGGCACTAGGATCAGTAACTGAAATGACACAATACTAAGTAATTTGAAGTTTATTAGCAAATAGTAAAGTGTATCACTCCTAGATAGGATTTTGCCCAATTACATTTTATTTTTATATCATTCAAATTGAAAATGGTAATTGTATCATGACATTATTTTATCACCTTAATGAAGCTGTTGGTGGGCCATATTGCAACTACTTAGGCCAGGGGTTCCCAACCAGTGGGTCGTGAAGCCTTGGCAGTGGGTCGTGAAGACTTGGCAGGGGAGTCGCGTAGCCTTGTTAGAAGTAGCTTGGGATAACATTAATTTTATTTTATCAATTACATTTTCATGCTCTTATATTTTTTTTGTTTCGGTGCAAAGCAAAACGTGTGCTACGTTAGTTCAATGTCATTAGATGATATTATGGGTGTATGTATGCGTGCCTGTGAGTGAATGTGCCTGTGTGAATGTGTTTGTGTCTGCAACTGTATGTATGTGTGTACTAGTGAGTAGCGAGTATGTGAGTGCAGGTGCATGTACGTATGCTTGTGTGTCTGTTTAGCTGTGATTAAGTGTGTGTGTGCGCTCGCTGTCGACACATGAGTCACATGTCCGTTACTGATTGGTGGATGACGAATCGCGTGACTGGCCACACTCTCTTCCCTCCCAATACTTACCCCATCATTACTCTACCTGCACCCCCCACAAGTACTCAGTGTAAGATCTACAGTTGCCAAAACATTCATTATTCAACATTTTTATTTTATTTTAACAAGGAGATAAGTAAGCAGTAGAGGTGAGTTGTGTCCATGGCTAAACGGTGCAGATACTTAGAATGCTACCTCAACATTGGCTTCACTACTGTGCTCGCCAACGACGGCATCGAGAAACCACAGTGTGTTTGGTGCCATGCTGTCCTGAGTGCAGAGTCAATGAAACCATCAAAACTCAAGTGTTATCTCGAGACAAAACATCCAGAACACGCAAAGAAGGGTTTGGATTTCTTCAAACGGCATGAACGGTGTCTTAAAAGCCAAAGAATCGATAGAAGTGGGTCGTTTCAGCAGCAGAGTGCAGCCGTAGTGGAAGCTTCATGTGAGATCGCAATCGAAATTGCTGAACAAAAAAAGCCTCAAACGATTGGAGAAACACTTCTTAAACCCTGCATGATGAAAGCAGTAAATCTTATTCTTGGAGAAGCCAGTGCAAAGAAGATGCAGCAAGTAACCCTTTCAAATAATACTATACAGAGGCGCATTTCTAAAATGTCTATGGATGTGAAGGAACAGGTTTTGACTGAAATCAAGGGTTCCCCTTTGTTCTCCTTTCAGCTCGACGAGTCAACAGATGTAAGTTCATGTTCTCAGTTACTTGTCTTCGTGAGATACATTAATTCAGGTGACATCAAAGACGAATTCTTATTCTGCAGTGCACTTGAAACCACAACAAAATCTAATGATGTAATGGAAAAAGTTTCAACTTTTTTTCAAGGCGAAGATCTTCAATGGGAAAACGTGTGTGGGATTTGTATGGATGGGGCACCGGCTATGCTGGGATTGAAATCAGGATTCCAGTCGAGAGTGAAGAAGCTAGCACCTCAAGCAAAGGGCATCCACTGCATGATTCACCGATATGTTCTCGCCAGTAAGACTCTCTCTGCCTCTCTGCAGGAAGTGCTTGAATCTGTAATCAAAATTGTAAATTATGTGAAGACTCAAGCGCTCAACACTCGCCTATTCAAAGAACTATGCAAAGACATGAATGCTGACCACGAAGTCCTTCTCTTCTACACAGCAGTACGTTGGTTGTCGAAAGGAAACGTTATTAATCGTGTCTTTGAAATGAAAGATGAAATAAAGCTATTCCTGGAGACTCAAGAAAGGAAAGATCTTGTAGCTCACTTCGAAGATGAAGCATGGAATAAAAGGGTTGCGTACTTAGCTGACATTTTTGACCAGCTGAACAAGCTCAATTTGAAGCTTCAAGGAAAGGAAACACATGTTCTACCTACTTGTGTGAGGCAGGATTTTCCACTCTTGTCAATATAAAAACAAAGAATAGGAACAGATTGGATGTTGGAGATGACATGAGACTGGCTCTAACAAATGCTCGGCCACGAATTTCAAAGCTTGCTGCTGAAATGCAACATCAGGCATCTCACTAACTGGGTTGGATAGCTGTTCAAACCTATGTTAATATTATTTTAAGAAATATATGTTCTTTTTGTGAATTCAGGTTGGACCAATGTGATTTAATTTGCTAATAAATAATTACAGAATTTTTAAATATTGTTTTTTAGATGTTTCTTTCCCTCTCCTTCACAGAAAATAAAAGAAAAATTAAGCTGCTGATAGTAAGCTCTAAGTGGGGGTCACATGGGTTTCAAACTTTTAGGTAAGGGGTTGCGAGTGCCAAAAGGTTGGGAACCCCTAACTTAGGCATTTGCACAATGACATTTTTTTTTGTTTTTATGTAATATTAAGAAATTATATCATTTAATAAACTGTTGGCAGGCCAGATATACTATGTTATGGGTTGTAGTTTGGAGACCCCTGTACTAAAACATGAAAAAGGCTAGAAAATTGTATAAAGTAATGTGTGTTAATATCCAGAAAAAACCAGGGTATTTTAACAGTCTGAGATGGACAAAACTAGGAAGTTTCATCCATTAACTTGAGATTGTTTCCATGATTAACTCTGATCAGAATAAAAATTGATATCTTATGTCTCACAAGCAGGAGAGAAAGTCTGAACATTGTTTTTTGTTGTTGTTTTTCTTACTATGGAACCAACTTTTGATGCTGTGTGTGTCACTACTATTAAAGAACTGAAATGTCTGAAATAGTTTCACCCCAATTGTGGGTTGGGTCATAATATTATATCAAAAGAACAAGTAACAAGATCTAGAACCATGGAATTGACAAGATGTAGTTTTTTTAAACTAAGATCAGGAAAATTTGTATATTCTTGATGGTAAATGGGACAATTCACTTCAGGTTAACAAAACAAAAAACACCTGAAGATGGCATACGAAGGTCAAAATGTTGTTTTCTGCTTATCAGTAAAAGTATTAGTACTCATACCAGCTGTTCTGAGATGTAGGTGTTATTCTTTGTGGTTGCTAACCTAGTGACATTGCCACTTGTGATTGTTCACTGGACACTTTGTCATTGTACCTACATCCTTAGACAATTCTTCTTCCCAACAACACTGTCAACCACAAAAGGAGATCTGTCCTTTTCACCAATTCATCTGATTACTATTTCTCATTTCTATGACCAGTGAAATTTTAATAATTTGTTTTTCTGGCCAATGAGGTTCTTGAATGTTTACTTGTTCACACCAATAATTTTAAAGTTACTTGACAATTACTTTTCTTTTTATTGGGATCATTCACTTTCTTAGGATTCATATGCAGTTAGATTGACAAGGTGGATAAGGTATTGTTCCATATTGCTTATTTTGAGCTGTATATGAAGACATGGAGTCTTTCACAAATCACATCTGATCAGATTCATTACATTTCTGTGCCCTTAGCAATATAATTCAATTGCCCACAGAAGGACTGATATATGACCTCTTCCAGTATGAAGTTATTTGTATGATCTGGCAGTACCATCATGAGAGGGTGTGTGACTAACCCATATAGCTAACTTAACCACTTTCACTGCAGGTGAGTATTTTGATTGCTATGCTTGTCTCTTCAGGTTTCCTTACCTCATTTTTAGGATTCCACTTTATGGTAAGTCAAACCACTTCTGCATTAGCAACTGCTACTTCATTATAATTGCTACCAGTTGCAACAGGCTCTTTAGAAATTAGGTGTTTCATTAGACCATCTAGGTCAAGGAGCTCACCAGATACTATGCTAGACTGCCACTCATGGACTGTCATGGGTAAAGTGCATCATTTCCATCCCTGGTGAGTCTTGGATTGAATAAATCAGGTTTGGTTAGCTTTTAAAAGTTTAAAAAACTTTATTCACCTATTGCACTATTCCTCATGACTCCCCAGTGTGCATTTCTACACAGATTCTCTTACTGGACTTAGGGAGTCCTTACCACACCTGGTTTCCTGTTACTGGGATGGTACACAGTGGCTTTTTTTCCAGAGTGTTAGAGTGAACTCCTCTACTGTCAGAGAAGAGAGTTAAGTTGGGGGCTTTCCTATCCAGGTTCATGGATATTTTTTCCAAACTGTTAATAGGAACAGCACCAGTTTACATAGGAGCCTACTCCTAATACCAATTCAGATTTGGCACTTGGCTAGCCAGTTGGGGTATCCATGGCTCAGTATGTTGTTTACAAAAGAGGGTACACTATTTCCTAGTAATTTTGAATCAGACTGGTCCTATCCTGGATCCTTGGTTGAGCATAGTTATTCCTTGTTCACCCCATAATTCCAAGGGCAAAAGGAAGACTCCATTCCCACTCAATTGGGTAGTAAGGATGAACATTCATAATTCTCTTCCTTTGGTTCAGTATGTGATCCTGTCATTCCAAGCTTGGGGTTTTGCCTTTCAGGCTTCTTCAAGTAGAGGAAACGATTTATACACTTATGTGTTGCTTACTTTCTCATCTTAATTTTGGTGGTTTAGGGTACATCACTACAACTACAGTTTGGAATCTAGACAAAACTATATCTGTACACAACACTGCAGTCCAGTTGCCTTAGCCACCAACATAGGATATATGGCCATGGCCTTTTAATTCCAGTCCTGAGTATATAACCTTGGCTACTTGGTTGGGTTTGGCCTATGGTGATGATCACTCTCATGTACAGTTCTATCCTTGATACTGGAAGTCAGTCTAGGTTGAAAAGCATGCCAGTTCTGGATGTAATGTGGTTCTTCACTTCGATAACAATCTTCTGTTGGCACACTCCTGATCTCTCAAACAATATATCATATTATGTGACATCAGTTGATGATGTAATGTGGTTCTTCACTTGGATAACAATCTTCTGTTGGCACACTCCTGATCTCTCAAACAATATATCATATTATGTGACATCAGTTGTGGATGTAATGTGGTTCTTCACTTGGATAACAATCTTCTGTTGGCACACTCCTGATTTCTCAAACAATATATCAAATTATGTGACATCAGTTGATGATGTAATGTGGTTCTTCACTTGGATAACAATCTTCTGTTGGCACACTCCTGATCTCTCAAACAATATATCAAATTATGTGACATCAGTTGATGATGTAATGTGGTTCTTCACTTGGATAACAATCTTCTGTTGGCACACTCCTGATCTCTCAAACAATATATCACATTACGTGACATCAGTTGTGGATGTAATGTGGTTCTTCACTTGGATAACAATCTTCTGTTGGCACACTCCTGATCTCTCAAGCAATATATCACATTATGTGACATCAGTTGTGGATGTAATGTGGTTCTTCACTTGGATAACAATCTTCTGTTGGCACACTCCTGATCTCTCAAACAATATATCACATTATGTGACATCAGTTGTGGATGTAATGTGGTTTTTCACTTGGATAACAATCTTCTGTTGGCACACTCCTGATCTCTCAAAAAATATATCATATGTGACATCAGTTGTGGATGTAATGTGGTTCTTCACTTGGATAACAATCTTCTGTTGGCACACTCCTGATCTCTCAAACAGTATATCATATTATGTGACATCAGTTGATACCTAAATTAAAACAGTATATTATGTTACATCACTTTGATATCTAAACCAAAACAGTATAGCGTTACATCACTTGAAAATAAGTCAGGAAGCTTTGTCTTTTTATCTACAGTAACATATTGACTTGTTTTGTTACAGTAATGTTACATCACTTTATGATATCTAAATGTAACAATATATAATATAATGTGCATAATTTGATGTCTGAGCTGAAATAGTATATTATGTTACATCACTTGATGATATATAAATTTAGACAGTATATTAGATCATTGGAGGATATCTAAACTCAAACAATATGTAATATTATGTTGCTTCACTTGACAATATCTAAACTGAAACAGTATATTATGTGACATCACTTGATTATACTTACACTGAAACAGTTTATAATACAGTTCTGAATAATACTAGGGTCCTGAATAATATTAAATGGTGGACAAATTGCAAATTTCTAAAAATAGTATGGGAGGAAAAATGGAGAGTGTTCTTCCTTCGTAATTCACAAGATGATGATCTGGGCAATTGGTCATAAAAATGCAAAGGAGTAAAATACAAACAATTTTTTAAATTGAAACTTTACTGATAATAAAATAAATGCACTGTAATATTAATTTTATTAAATGACTAAGCAAACTGACTGGTTATGGATTGGTAACCTGCCAATTTCCATTGAATTTGAGTTTTGAATGTGGCTTTATAGCACAGGTCACAAAGTGCCATAATTGGATGATCTACCGAGTATTTGATTGAATCACAATAACTAACATGAGCTATAGTTAATTTTGGCTTTGACTAGGGAAGTGAGGTGGTCAAGATTTCTCTCAAACAAGCAATATTGGCAGATTTTCCTGCCTTGTCAGCCAAAAGTTAATAATTGTACATTCCCAAATAAGTAACATACCTGGTGGAAAAACACCTGAAAATAAATAATTCGTACATGTACAATCATTTGGAATTCTATAGTGTTGCATTAACTTGATAACACTAAAACTGAAACGGCATATATCACTTGAAGATATCTAAACTGAAACAGTATATCACTTGAAGATATCTACACTGAAACAGTATATTATATCATTTGAAGATATCTAAATTGAAACAGTATATTACACTATGTAAAAATTTTTTACTTTTTCTTGTTCCTGGGCAGAAAGTGTTATTTCCCAATTGCTTATGCCTAAAGTAAATAGAAAAGACCTATTTTTCTCTTCAAACTTTGCTTTTGTGACCTGGCTAACGAAATTTTCAAATTTACCCATTTTCCAGAATATTCCAGGTAGATTCAGTGCTGAGTAGCTGAAAAAGAATTTTCTTGAACTTACAAGAATTTTTAAGAACTTTCTAGAATATTGTAGAACGTACAAGAATTTTCAAGAATGAAAGTGTGCAAGTCACAAGTCAGAGGAAGCATAACTGACATTTTTCAAGCTTCTTCACTTGTCAAGATGGGCTTTGATTCTTCCACAATGTATTTCGTCTGTGTGAGCCAATTGAAATTGCCTGTAACCCAAACAAGTGGCACCTCCTCATTGATAGCTCATCCAGAAGCCTCAAAGTTGTACTGCTCCATAATGGGAATCAGTATCCGTCTCTTCCCCTGGCTCATTTGGTGCACCTCAAAGAGGAATACAACTGCGTCAAGACCTTGCTAGAAGCCTTGAAATATGATGAGTATGGCTGGGAGGTTATCAGAGACTTCAAAATGGTGGCATTTTTTATGGGTTTCCAAGGAGGCTTTACCAAGTTTCCCTGTTATCTTTGCCTTTGGGACAGCAGGGACATAGCAGAGCACTACAACAGGAAGCACTGGCCACAATGAACCAAGTTCTCTGTGGGCAGGCACAGTGTCCAGCGTGAGCCACTAGTGGTTCTCCAGAAGGTGGTGTTCCCACCATTGTGCATAAAATTGGGTCTTATGAAACAATTTGTCACATCTCTTGATAAGGAGTCCACATCCTTCAAGTACCTTCCAGACTTCTTCGATAAGCTTTTTGAGGCAAAGGTCAAAGCTGGTGTCATCGTTGGACCACAAATAAAGAAGATCCTGGAGTGCACAGAATTCCCCAAGAAGCTCAGTAGGAAGGGAAAAATAGCTTGGGGCAGCTTTGTTGCAGTGGTTCGGGGCTACTTGGGTATCACAAGGCCAAAAAGTAGATGGAACTGGTTGAGGCTCTGGTGAAGAACTACAGCAAAATGGGCTGCAGGATGTCCCTGAAAGTCCATATCCTTGATGCTCATCTTGATAAATTCAAGGAGCACATGGGAGCATACTCAGAGGAGCAAGATGAGTGCTTCCACCAAAATATGCTGGACTTTGAATGCTGCTACCAAGGAGTGTATCACAAAAACATTATGGGAGACTATATTTGGGGACTGATACGTGAAAGTGATTTACATTACAGTTGCAAATCTCAAAAAACTACTCACTTCTGAACATTTTTCTTCATTAACTTTAGTATAAATACATGTAAATCTTGATTCATTTGTTGTTTTATTCAGACCTTATGTAAATGAAAATGTGCAAATTTGCCCATTTTTACAAAGAAAATAGCTCAATTTCTAAATTTCATTATCTAGGTCACAAAAGCAAAGTTTAAAGGGAATAACAGCCATTTTCTGTACTTTTACAACATAAGAGATTAAGAAATAACTCATACTGTCCAGGAAAAAATTTCTGTTACATAGTGTTATGTAATTATCATTTGAAGATATGTAAACTAAAACAGAATATTATGTTATATCACTTGGAGGTATCTAAACTGAAACAATATGTTACATCACTTGAAGATATCTAAACTGAAACAACATATTATGTTATATCACTTGAAGATATCCAAACTGAAACAGTATATTATATTACTTGCTGATATCTAAATTGAAATAGTATATTATGTTATATCATTTGAAGATATCTAAACTAAAACAGTATACTATATCACTTGAAGATATCTGAACAGCAACAGTATATCATACCATTTGAAGATATCTAAACTGAAACAGTATATTATATCACTGGAAAATACAGTTACGACAGAAAGTGTTGATACCCCTGCGTCCTGAGTTGTTTTTTGCTCATAACTTAAAAAGTATCACGAATAGGCTAATAGAAGTATAATATATTACAAATATTATACTAACACACATCTACATACATTTTTATGTAAATTGAACGACAATTAAATTGTTTACAAACAACCAAACATAGGAGGGGCAGAAAGTGTTTGTGCATCGACTTTAATGGTTAGTTGTGTAGCCTTTCCGGTGAATTACTTGGCGCAATCTCTCCTCATAGCCCTTCATGATTGTTTGACAGTGCTTGATTGGTATTTTCTTCCATTCTTCTTTACAGAAGGCCTCCAACTCTTGCAAGTTTTTTGTATGATGCTGATGAACCCTGGTCTTCAACTCATGCCAAACGTTTTCAGTTGGGTTGAAATTGGGTGACTGCGATGGCCACTCCAGAACACTTATATGGTTCCTCTGCAACCAGGATTGCACGTATTTCGATGTGTGCTTAGGGTCATTGTCGTGCTGGAAGATCCAACGACGTCCAAGCCGCAAGTTCCGAGCATCATTCTTGATATAAGTGCCTAATATATCAACGCACTCTTCTTTTTTCATGATTCTGTTGATGCGGTGAAGGCTGCCTATACCAGAAAAGCTGAAGAAACCCCATAGTATGATTGAGCCACCTCCATGTTTAACTATAGGGACCGGTGTTCTTTGGAAAATTTTGTTCCCCCTTCTTACGGCAAATGTAGCGAACATCATTGTGGCCAAAAAGCTCAATTTTAGTCTTGGCTGACCAAAGAATACTCTTCCAATAAGTAAAGGGTTTATCTACATGGTTTCTTGCATACCTCAATCGTGCTTCTAAATGAACAGGCTTTAAATATGGAGTTTTACAAGGACGGCATCATTTGAACCCAGAAGAGCGTAACATGTTTGTAACTGTAGAGCTGCTTGCTTCAACCCCAGTTTCCTTTACCAGTTTGTTTATGTCATTACGTGTTAAACGAGGGTTCCTACTAACTTGTCTCAGAACATTCCTCTTGGTTCTCTCTGGAATTTTGGTGGGGCGTCCGGAACGAGGGAGGTTAGCAGTTGATCCTGTAAGCTTAAACTTGGAAATTATGTTTTGAACAATAGATTTTGGCACATTAAGTTGTGTAGCAATACCGGAAAGAAACACACGAGACTTGTATTTTACAATAGTTCGTTTTTTTAAATCACTGGACAGTTTCCTGTTCGCCATGATGACCAAGCAGATCATGAAGGAGAAGGCGCTAAATTGTCGGAAGTACATGTTTTGCTGGCTAAATTCCAATAATTATGAACCTAGTGTCTAGTTCTGGAATGGTATACTGTAGTTTATTCACCAAACAACAAAATGTTTACGGGAATATCAGTTTTTTTCACACGTTCTGAACTGTACAAACACTTTCTGCTCCTCCTATGTTTGGTTATTTGTTTATAAACAGTTTATTTGTCGTTTAATTTACATAAAAATTTATGTAGATGTGTGTTAGTATAATTTTTATAATATATTATACTTCTATTAGTCTACTCATGATACTTTTTAACTTATGATTAAAATACCACTCTGGATGCAGGGGTAAGAACGCTTTCTTTCGTAACTGTATCTAAACTGAAACAGTATATTATATCACTTCATGATATCTAGTGTGAATCAGTATATCATTTGAAGATATCTAAACTGAAACAGTATATTATATCACTTCATGATATCTAGTGTGAATCAGTATATCATTTGAAGATATCTAAACTGAAATAGTTTATTATATCAATTTAAGATATCCAAACTGAAACAGTATATTACTTGAAGGTATCTAAACTGAAATAGTTTATTATATCAATTTAAGATATCCAAACTGAAACAGTATATTGTTACATCACTTGAATATATCAAAACTGATACTGTATATTATGTCACTGGAAGATATCCAAACTGAAACAGTGTATTATATCACTTCAAGATATCAAAACTAAAACAGTATATTAGATAGTTGTAAGATATCAAAACTGAAACAGTATATTATATCACTTCAAGATATCAAAACTGAAATAGTATATGATATTACTTCAAGATATCAAAACTGAAACAGTATATTATGTCATATCACTTGAAGATATCTAAATTGAAACAGTATATCATAACACTTGAAAATATCTAAACTGAAACAGTATATCATTTGATGATATCTAAAGTGAAACAGTCATATCACTTGCTTATATCTAAACTGAAATAGTATATCACTTCAAGATATCCAAACTGAAACAAAATATTATATAATTTGAAGATATTATAACTGAAAGAGTATATTATATCACTGGAAGATATCTAAACTGAAATAGTATATGATATTACTTCTCTTGAAGATGTCCAATCAGAAATAGTATGTTATATCACCAGAATATGTTCGAAGATATTTGCACTAAAACAGTATGTTTCATCACTTGAATATATGAAAACTGAAACAGTATATTAAGTTATGTCACTTGATGATTTCTAAATTGAAACTGTATGTTATTCTACATCAAAATGCTGGGTTGACTTACCATGTGTCTCCGGAAATGAGCAGAGATATTGGTACGTGGAACAGGATGTTGTCCACAGTGAAGTGTATTACAGTGTTACATCAATGAATATTCTTTTATATGTGCATATTAATATTTGATATATTGCTTTAATAGAGAAATTCTCAAATGAATTACTTTCTACGTATCTACTGATATTTAAAGGACATGAAACTTTTATGTTGCCTAAAAAACATAGAATAAAGTAGAACATTGTGATAAGAGGATAAGACAAGAAATAGAACTTATTTCATATCCTGCTAAGCTTATTGTATTGTTACGTTAGCTGATTTGAAGGCATGTTATTTTTTATTGTTACATAAACTACACAGAATAGTGTGTTTCTTGGCGTTGATGATATTGATAATAGTTGTAGTGTCAGTTAAGTACACGAAGAAAACATATTGTGTTTGTTGATCTGTTGACAGTTCAGATAATATTAGCATTAATTCAGTATCTGAAAAAGAATATAATAATATTGAAACAATTGACCTGATTATAGTTGAGATAATATAAGTTTGCTTAAACGTCTGAATTGTGTTTCATGGCTTGATAATACTGGAGACAGTTTTAGTGTTAGAGAAATACTTGAAGAGGAACTGAATTGTGTTTCATGGCTTGATACTGAAGAAAGTTTTAGTGTTAGAGAAATACCTGAAGAGGAACTGAATTATGTTTCATGGCTTGATAATACTGGAGACAGTTTTAGTGTTAGAGAAATACCTGAAGAGGAACTGAATTGTGTTTCATGGCTTGATACTGAAGACAGTTTTAGTGTTAATGAAATGCCTGAAGAGTAATTGAATTGTGTTTCATGGCTTGATACTGAAGAAAGTTTTAGTGTTAATGAAATGCCTGAAGAGTAATTGAATTGTGTTTCATGGCTTGATAACACTGAAGACAAGTTTTTAGTGTTAGAGAAATACCTGAAGAGTAATTGAATTGTGTTTCATGGCTTGATAACACTGAAGACAAGTTTTTAGTGTTAGAGAAATACCTGAAGAGGAACTGAATTGTGTTTCATGGCTTGATAATACCGAAGACAGTTTTAGTGTTAGAGAAATACCTGAAGAGGAACTGAATTGTGTTTCATGGCTTGATACTGAAGACAGTTTTAGTGTTAGAGAAATACCTGAAGAGGAACTGAATTGTGTTTCATGGCTTGATACTGAAGACAGTTTTAGTGTTAGAAAAATACCTGAAGAGGAACTGAATTGTATTTCATGGCTTGATCAGACTGAAGAAAGTTTTAGTGTTAGAGAAATACCTGAAGCGGAACTGAATTGTGTTTCATGGCTTGATAATACTGAAGAAAGTTTTAGTGCTAGAGAAATACCTGAAGAGGAACTGAATTGTGTTTCATGGCTTGATACTGAAGACAGTTTTAGTGTTAGAGAAATACTTGAAGAGGAACTGAATTGTGTTTCATGGCTTGATAATACTGGAGACAGTTTTAGTGTTAGAGAAATACTTGAAGAGGAACTGAATTGTGTTTCATGGCTTGATACTGAAGAAAGTTTTAGTGTTAGAGACATACCTGAATAGGAACTGAATTGTGTTTCATGGCTTGATACTGAAGACAGTTTTAGTGTTAGAGAAATACCTGAAGAGGAACTGAATTGTGTTTCATGGCTTGATAATACTGAAGACAGTTTTAGTGTTGGAGAAATACCTGAAGAGGAACTGAATTGTGTTTCATGGCTTGATAATACTGAAGACAGTTTTAGTGTTAGAGAAATACCTGAAGAGGAACTGAATTGTGTTTCATGGCTTGATAATACTGAAGACAGTTTTAGTGTTAGAGAAATACCTGAAGAGGAACTGAATTGTGTTTCATGGCTTGATACTGAAGACAGTTTTAGTGTTAGAGAAATACCTGAAGAGGAACTGAATTGTGTTTCATGGCTTGATACTGAAGACAGTTTTAGTGTTAGAGAAATACCTGAAGAGGAACTGAATTGTGTTTCATGGCTTGATAATACTGAAGACAGTTTTAGTGTCGGAGAAATACCTGAAGAGGAACTGAATTGTGTTTCATGGCTTGATAATACTGAAGACAGTTTTAGTGTTAGAGAAATACCTGAAGAGGAACTGAATTGTGTTTCATGGCTTGATACTGAAGACAGTTTTAGTGTTAGAGAAATACCTGAAGAGGAACTGAATTGTGTTTCATGGCTTGATACTGAAGAAAGTTTTAGTGTTAATGAAATGCCTGAAGAGTAATTGAATTGTGTTTCATTGCTTGATACTGAAGAAAGTTTTAGTGTTAATGAAATGCCTGAAGAGTAATTGAATTGTGTTTCATTGCTTGATACTGAAGAAAGTTTTAGTGTTAATGAAATGACTGAAGAGTAATTGAATTGTGTTTCATGGCTTGATAATACTGAAGACAGTTTTAGTGTTAGAGAAATACCTGAAGAGGAACTGAATTGTGTTTCATGGCTTGATAATACCGAAGACAGTTTTAGTGTTAGAGAAATACCTGAAGAGGAACTGAATTGTGTTTCATGGCTTGATACTGAAGACAGTTTTAGTGTTAGAGAAATACCTGAAGAGGAACTGAATTATGTTTCATGGCTTGATACTGAAGACAGTTTTAGTGTTAGAGAAATACCTGAAGAGGAACTGAATTGTATTTCATGGCTTGATAAGACTGAAGAAAGTTTTAGTGTTAGAGAAATACCTGAAGCGGAACTGAATTGTGTTTCATGGCTTGATAATACTGAAGAAAGTTTTAGTGCTAGAGAAATACCTGAAGAGGAACTGAATTGTGTTTCATGGCTTGATACTGAAGACAGTTTCAGTGTTAGAGAAATACCTGAAGAGGAACTGAATTGTGTTTCATGGCTTGATACTGAAGACAGTTTTAGTGTTAGAGAAATACCTGAAGAGGAACTGAATTGTGTTTCATGGCTTGATACTGAAGAAAGTTTTAGTGTTAATGAAATGCCTGAAGAGTAATTGAATTGTGTTTCATTGCTTGATACTGAAGAAAGTTTTAGTGTTAATGAAATGCCTGAAGAGTAATTGAATTGTGTTTCATTGCTTGATACTGAAGAAAGTTTTAGTGTTAATGAAATGCCTGAAGAGTAATTGAATTGTGTTTCATGGCTTGATAATACTGAAGACAGTTTTAGTGTTAGAGAAATACCTGAAGAGGAACTGAATTGTGTTTCATGGCTTGATACTGAAGACAGTTTTAGTGTTAGAGAAATACCTGAAGAGGAACTGAATTGTGTTTCATGGCTTGATACTGAAGACAGTTTTAGTGTTAGAGAAATACCTGAAGAGGAACTGAATTGTATTTCATGGCTTGATAAGACTGAAGAAAGTTTTAGTGTTAGAGAAATACCTGAAGCGGAACTGAATTGTGTTTCATGGCTTGATAATACTGAAGAAAGTTTTAGTGCTAGAGAAATACCTGAAGAGGAACTGAATTGTGTTTCATGGCTTGATACTGAAGACAGTTTTAGTGCTAGAGAAATACTTGAAGAGGAACTGAATTGTGTTTCATGGCTTGATACTGAAGACAGTTTTAGTGTTAGAAAAATACCTGAAGAGGAACTGAATTGTGTTTCATGGCTTGATACTGAAGAAAGTTTTAGTGTTAATGAAATGCCTGAAGAGTAATTGAATTGTGTTTCATTGCTTGATGCTGAAGAAAGCTTTAGTGTTAATGAAATGCCTGAATAGTAATTGAATTGTGTTTCATGGCTTGATACTGAAGAAAGTTTTAGTGTTAATGAAATGCCTGAAGAGTAATTGAATTGTGTTTTATGGCTTGATAACACTGAAGACAAGTTTTTAGTGTTAGAGAAATACCTGAAGAGTAATTGAATTGTGTTTCATGGCTTGATAACACTGAAGACAAGTTTTTAGTGTTAGAGAAATACCTGAAGAGGAACTGAATTGTGTTTCATGGCTTGATAATACCGAAGACAGTTTTAGTGTTAGAGAAATACCTGAAGAGGAACTGAATTGTGTTTCATGGCTTGATACTGAAGACAGTTTTAGTGTTAGAGAAATACCTGAAGAGGAACTGAATTGTGTTTCATGGCTTGATACTGAAGACAGTTTTAGTGTTAGAGAAATGCCTGAAGAGGAACTGAATTGTGTTTCATGGCTTGATACTGAAGACTTTCATGGCTTGAAAGATGTTAAAATATCTGGATCCATTGTTATATTTTGTGGCTTGATTATTTCTCTTGTTTACAACAATTTTTAAAAGGTTTTGGATCTGAATCTGTGTTTCACTTCTTACACCCAGTAGTGTGAAGAGATATTTCAACTGAATTGTTATTATTATTGGAGTAAGAGATCACTCATAAACTTGATAAGAAATAAAACTTCATAGTTTTATGGCTTGATAACACTGAAGACAAGTTTTTAGTGTTGGAGAAATACCTGAAGAGTAATTGAATTGTGTTTCATGGCTTGATAACACTGAAAACAAGTTTTTAGTGTTAGAGAAATACCTGAAGAGGAACTGAATTGTGTTTCATGGCTTGATAATACCGAAGACAGTTTTAGTGTTAGAGAAATACCTGAAGAGGAACTGAATTGTGTTTCATGGCTTGATAATACCGAAGACAGTTTTAGTGTTAGAGAAATACCTGAAGAGGAACTGAATTGTGTTTCATGGCTTGATACTGAAGACAGTTTTAGTGTTAGAGAAATGCCTGAAGAGGAACTGAATTGTGTTTCATGGCTTGATACTGAAGACAGTTTTAGTGTTAGAGAAATACCTGAAGAGGAACTGAATTGTGTTTCATGGCTTGATACTGAAGACAGTTTTAGTGTTAGAGAAATACCTGAAGAGTAATTGAATTGTGTTTCATGGCTTGATACTGAAGACAGTTTTAGTGTTAGAGAAATACCTGAAGAGGAACTGAATTGTGTTTCATGGCTTGATACTGAAGACAGTTTTAGTGTTAGAGAAATACCTGAAGAGGAACTGAATTGTGTTTCATGGCTTGATACTGAAGAAAGTTTTAGTGTTAGAGACATACCTGAAGAGGAACTGAATTGTGTTTCATGGCTTGATACTGAAGACAGTTTTAGTGTCAGAGAAATACCTGAAGAGGAACTGAATTGTGTTTCATGGCTTGATAATACTGAAGAAAGTTTTAGTGTTAGAGAAATACCTGAAGAGGAACTGAATTGTGTTTCATGGCTTGATACTGAAGACAGTTTTAGTGCTAGAGAAATACCTGAAGAGGAACTGAATTGTGTTTCATGGCTTGATACTGAAGACAGTTTTAGTGTTAGAGAAATACCTGAAGAGGAACTGAATTGTGTTTCATGGCTTGATACTGAAGACAGTTTTAACGTTAGAGAAATTCCTGAAGAGGAACTGAATTGTGTTTCATGGCTTGATAAGACTGAAGAAAGTTTTAGTGTTAGAGGAATATCTGAAAAGGAACTGAATTGTGTTTCATGGCTTGATACTGAAGAAAGTTTTAGTGTTAGAGAAATACCTGAGAAGGAACTGAATTGTGTTTCATGGCTTGATACTGAAGAAAGTTTTAGTGTTAGAGACATACCTGAAGAGGAACTGAATTGTGTTTTATGGCTTGATACTGAAGACAGTTTTAGTGTTAATGAAATACCTGAAGAGGAACTGAATTGTGTTTCATGGCTTGATACTGAAGACAGTTTTAGTGTTAGAGAAATACCTGAAGAGGAACTGAATTGTGGTTCATGGCTTGATACTGAAGACAGTTTTAGTGTTAGAGAAATACCTGAAGAGTAATTGAATTGTGTTTCATGGCTTGATACTGAAGACAGTTTTAGTGTTAGAGAAATACCTGAAGAGGAACTGAATTGTGTTTCATGGCTTGATACTGAAGACAGTTTTAGTGTTAAAGAAATACCTGAAGAGGAACTGAATTGTGTTTCATGGCTTGATAATACTGAAGAAAGTTTTAGATGAGTACCTGAAGTGGAATAGAATTGTGCATTTTTTGGTCTGATGCAAATGAAGATAGTTATAATGTTGGTTAAATACCTGATGATACCTGAAGTGAATATTATATACTGGAATTCAATATAGGTAGGGCCAGCCATATAATAAGGTGAACTCCTTTTTATATTTTCTGGTGGTATCTGTTTTAGATAGGAACAGCCTATCTAATCTGAGAAGGAAGATGACTTATATTATAGTGGTATCAAATATAGATAAGGCCAGCTGGAAAACATGATAAGTTGAAGTACTTTCATTATTTTATGGTGGTATCTAGCATAGATATGACTGATTATAAAACCTCATAAGATGGATGGATTTCCTCATTCTATGGTGGTATTGAGTATGGGTAAGACCAGCCACAGGATACGACAAGATGCACAACTTTCATTCACATATAGTACCACACAGTATAGGTAGAACTAGTTATAAGACAAGATCAAATAAAAGACTTTCAACAATATATAGTAGTATAAACTATAGGTAAGACTAGCAATAGGACAATTCAAAGTGAACAACTTTCAACAATATATAGTAGTATACAATATAGGTAAGACAAGCTGTAAGAGAAATGAAGGTAAACAACTTTCGATAACATGTAGTACTATACAGTATAGGTAGGACTAGTTTTAGGATAGGACAATACAAGGTAAACAGCTTTCAATAATATATAGTAGTATACACTGTAGGTAGCACTAGCTATAAGACAAGAGAAGTTAAATAACTTTCAATAATATATAATAGTGTACAGTACATGTTGGACTAGCTACAAGACAAGGTAAACAACCTTCTATAATATATAGTAGTATTCAGCACAGGTAGGACTAGCTACAAGACAAGGTAAACAACCTTCTATAATATATAGTAGTATTCAGCATAGGTAGGACTAGCTACAAGACAAGATAAACAACCTTCTATAATATATAGTAGTATTCAGTACAGGTAGGACTAGCTACAAGACAAGATAAACAACCTTCTATAATATATAGTAGTATTCAGCACAGGCAGGACTAGCTACAAGACAAGATAAACAATTTTCAGTAATATATAGTAGTATTCAGTACAGGTAGGACTAGCTACAAGACAAGGTTAACAACCTTCTATAATATATAGTAGTATTCAGCACAGGTAGGACTAGCTACAAGACAAGGTAAACAACCTTCTATAATATATAGTAGTATTCAGCACAGGTAGGACTAGCTACAAGACAAGGTAAACAACCTTCTATAATATATAGTAGTCTTCAGCACAGGTAGGACTAGCTACAAGACAAGGTAAACAACCTTCTATAATATATAGTAGTATTCAGCACAGGTAGGACTAGCTACAAGACAAGGTAAACAACCTTCTATAATATATAGTAGTATTCAGCACAGGTAGGACTAGCTACAAGACAAGGTAAACAATTTTCAGTAATATATACTTGTATATGGAATTGGTAGAACTATATCTTAGACAATACAAGGTAACAACTTTCAACAATATATAGTACTATACAATATATGTAGGACTAGCTATAAGAGAAAAGAAGGTAAACAACTTTCAACAATATATAGTACTATACAATATATGTAGGACTAGCTATAAGACAAGGTAAACAAGTTTTAATAATATACAGTAGTTTTACAGTATAGATAGTACTAGTTATAACACAAGATAAATAACCTTCAATAATACACAGCTGTATACAATATAGGTCGGACTAGCTAGCTATAACACAAAACAAGATAAACAACTTTCAATAATATATAGTAGTATGCAGTATAGGTGGTACTAGTTATAGGATAGGACAATGCAATGTAAAAAAATTTTAAGTAATATACAGCACTACACAGTATAGGTAGGACTAGTATATGATAGGACAGCATAAACATATTTGAATAATATGTAGTAGTATACAGTAAGGTAAGGCCAGCCATACGCCCTTTGGTGTGGATTCCTGTATGTGGTGAAGGGACCCCCCTAGGGAAGGTTCTTTTCTTTCACTTTACCTTCTGTGGAATCTTAACATCCATCCACATGTTTGCTGTGTGTGATGGCCCATGAAGGGGAGGAGAGGATTCTGGTGGTTGAGGGGTCCAACCCTAACACACTACTTTGGCCTTGAATGGCCACCTTGATACAATGGAACTGATGAGGCTTACATTCTAATTGGGATAACATCAAAACACTGATTACTTCATACCATCCTGTATCTCTTTTCTTACAGGAAACATTTCTGAAAATTGCTGATACAGTCACCTTTCGACAGTTTTCTTTGTACAGAAATGACAGGCTGAGTGATGGACGAGTGCATGGAGGGGTGGCACTGTTGGTTGATCAGCATGTGTCCACCCTGTCTTTGCCACTCAACATACTCTTGGAGGCCATAGCCATCCATGTTTCTTTGGCTTATACCATCACTGGTTGTTCTCTCTACCTGTTGCCTGGAGAGACGTATGATTGATCAGACCTCAATGCTCTCACTGAACAGTTGCCGTCTCCCTTTTTAATCCTGAGGGACTTTAATGGACATCATCCCCTCTGGGGAAGTGCTGATATTGATAGGATGGGTCACTCTGTAGAGCAAAGGCTCTCTGATCACAACCTTTCTCTTTTCAATACTGGTTCTTCCTCCTATTTTCGTGCACTTAGTAAGTCCTTTACTGCTATTGATCTCTCAATTTTCTCCCCTTCAGTATTCTCGCATTTTTTCATGGAGGGTTGACAATAATCCATGATGCAGTGATCATTTTCCTGTAATTTTGAGAGAGACTGGCCATGGTCGGTGCCACCTGACCCACGTGCCCCGGTGGAAACTTGATCCTGCCATCATCTACAAGCTATCAATAGACGACTGTGTGGCAGCAGTAGCTAATTGTATTATGCAAGCAGCTGCTCAGTGTATTCCTAAAACCTTGACACATTTTCCATGATATCTTTGTCTGTGGTGCAATCCTGCCTGCCACATGGCACAGAAGGCTCAAAAATGGGCCTGGGATACTTTTTGTAGATATCCCACACTTTCACACCTCCTTGCTTTCCTGCAGACTCGTGCACTTGCTTAGTGGGTAAGACATCAAAGTCGGAAGGAATCTTGGATTAAGTTCACAACCAACATATCTTCTTCCACCAATTCCAAAGTCATATGGAACAAGATTTGAACGTCAGTGGGCAGTATAACTGTGTCCCCCTCTTAATCTTACTCTTTGATGGCCAGGAAGTAGCTGATACCCAGAGCATCATCGATACTCTAGGTAAAAACCTTTGCTGGATATCTAGCACTTCTACTTATTCCTCCACCTTCTTAGCCATCAAGACTCAGGCAGAGTGATCACCTCTTTCCTTTCAAGCTGATTGTCTCTATGACTGTTATTGTCCCTTTACACTGATGAAACTCAAACTGGCCCTTCATCAGTTGGACCTGATGATGTACACTATGAAATGCTGCACCATCTATCTCCTGCTTCTCTTGCTATTCTTCTGATTGTTTTTAACTGAACCTGGCAGGAGAATGTTTTTCCTGATGCCTGGCACCAGGCTATTGTCCTGCATTTCTTTAAGTCTGGGAAGGATCCCAAGATTCCTTTAAACTACTGTCCAGTTACTTTGACGAGATATCTCTGTAAGACCTTGGAGAAGATGCTTAATGCTTGTCTTATATGATTCCTCGAATCAAACAAACTCTTGTTCACCCAGTGTGGGTTCCAACTACAGCACTCCACTGTGGACCTTTTGATTCGACTTGAAACAACAATCAAAGAAGCCTTTTTCAAATGACATCATCTTGCATCAATATTCTTTGACATTGAGAAGGCTTATGATACAACATGGAGGTATGGCATTTTGTGAGACCTCCATATATATGGGCTACATGGCTATTTGCCCATTTTGATTAAAAATGTTTTAATGGACAGGAGATTCCAAGTTCATATAGGTTTCATACTTTCCTGTTCTTTTCTACAAAAACTAGGAGTTCCTCAGGGCTGTGTTTTGAGTGTCACACTTTTCAGTATAAAGATTAATGCCATCACTGAACAACTCCCTCTTACTGTTGCAAATGGGCTCTATGTTGACGACTTTCACATCTCATGTCAGTCGTCAAACATGCGGTATATTGAGCGACAGCTCCAGACTGCCCTCAATCGTTTACTGAAGTGGACCACAGCAAACGGCTTTAACTTCTCTCTCTCTAAAACTGTTTGCATGCACTTTTGCTGCCAATGAGATATTCACCCTGACCCTCAACTCCATATTGGTGAAGTTATGCTGCCTGTGGTGCCTGAGACAAAGTTCATGGGGCTTATATTTGACCATACGCTGACCTTTATACCACACATCAAGCAACTAGAAAAAGTATACCAATAGGTAGGACTTAGCTATAACACAATACAAGGTGAACATCTTTTAATAGTATACAGTATAGGTAGGACTAGCTACAAGAAGAGACAAGTTAAACAACTTTCAATAATATATAGTAGTAGAGAATATAGGTAGGACTAGCTTTAAGAGAAGATAAATAACTTTGAATAATATACAGTAGTATACAGTGTATGTAGAACTAGCTATAAGGTAAGATAAACAACTTTCAGTAATATACAGTAGTAAACAATATAGGTAAAACTAGCTATAAGGTAAGATAAAAACTTTCAATAATATACAGTAGTATACAATATAGGTAGGACTAGCTATAAGAGTAAAGAAGGTAAACAACTTTCAGTAATATACAGTTGTATACAGTATAGGTATGACTACCTATAAGACAGAACAAGATAACTTTCAATAATATATAGTGGTATACAGTATAGCTTGGACTATTTATAAGACAAGGTAAACAACTTTTGAGAATATATAGTTGTATATAGTATAGGTAGGGCCAGCCATAGAATGAGACAAGATAAACTACTTTGAATAATATTTAGTAGCATACATTATTGGTAGTACTAGCTAAAAGACAAAACAAGGTAAACAACCTTAAGTAATATACAGTATAAGTAGGACTAGATATAAGACAAGCTAGACAAGGTAAGTAATAAGTAGTAGTATACAGAATAGGTAGGACTAATTATAAGACAATACAAGGTATAGCTATACTGTATAGTAATATATAGATAGGATTAGCTATAAGAAAATACAAGGTAAGCAACTTTTAATAATATCTTAGTATACAGTATAGGTAGGACTATTATAAGACAAGACAAGGTAAACAACTTTCAATAATATATAATAGTGTACAGTACAGGTAGGCTAGCTACAAGAAAAGACAATAAATAACTTTCAATGATATACAGGGTGTTCAGAAAGTCACTGTGCACTTATATATTTATTAACAGACAAAACTGCACAGTGCTTTCCGAACACCCTGTATAATAGTATACAGTGTAGGTAGGGCTAGCTATAGGGAAGGAGAAGGTATTATATAGTGGTATCCAGAATAGGAAGGGCCAGCTGTAATACAAGACAGTGGAGAAAACTTTCCTGCAATATGCAGTGAAAGTAGGGCCAGCTGTAATACAAGACAGTGGAGAACACTTTCCTGCAGTATGCAGTGAAAGTAGGGCCAACAATAAGAGAAGACAATGTGGATGACTTTCTTTGTCGTATGGTTGTATCAAGTATAAATAGGGCCAGCTATAAGACTGGACGAGGTGAACAACAATTGTGGATATCAGGTGAAAAAGTAATAAAACCAATTGGTAAGCACTGTCTAAAATGTAAAAAGTAAACAACAAGAGTTTGTTACTGTAAATATAATTTAAATGAAAACCAAATTATTTGCTTATAACAAAAATATTTTTAAGTATTATTTTATTATAGATTCAAGAGAACTGTACCCCTCTTTAACCTTTATCAGCTTTTTGTTTTTACTATTGTTAAATATTGCAATGAAATTAACAGTTTAAGATGTTTCTAAATTGTATACCAAGGTTGCACCGAAATGTCTCATGGAATAAATGAAAAGAGCTAGAATATAGTTTCCTTACATACATTGAGTTTCTTGTTAGAGTGCGTACAGTATCAACAATTGAGATGGCATCTGTAACTCGCTAGTCACTTTCTTATTTATCAAGTTAATATTTCTATGATGTACAAACTATTTTCCCAATAACCAAGTTAACATTTCTATAACATTATTCTTTATCATGATTATACTTTCATAATGTATCAAGTTCATTATCCACAACAAACGCAGTATTTTTGGAATGTAACATAAAGTACCTTGCTCTCAATAATTCAATATTTTTTCGAATGTGATGTGTGTTATCTGTAGTGATCCACTGTGTTAACTACTCTTATATCCAACATTTCTGGTATGTTAACTACCTTGTCTACAGTGTATCCAACATTTCTGGTATGTTAACTACCTTGTCTACAGTGTATCCAACATTTCTGGTATGTTAACTACCTTGTCTACAGTGTATCCAACATTTCTGGTATGTTAACTACCTTGTCTACAGTGTATCCAACATTTCTGGTATGTTAACTACCTTGTCTACAGTGTATCCAACATTTCTGGTATGTTAACTACCTTGTCTACAGTGTATCCAACATTTCTGGTATGTTAACAACCTTGTCTACAGTGTATCCAACATTTCTGGTATGTTAACGACCTTGTCTACAGTGTATCCAACATTTCTGGTATGTTAACTACCTTGTCTACAGTGTATCCAACATTTCTGGTATGTTAACTACCTTGTCTACAGTGTATCCAACATTTCTGGTATGTTATGTTAACCTTGTCTACAGTGTATCCAACATTTCTGGTATGTTAACTACCTTGTCTACAGTGTATCCAACATTTCTGGTATGTTAACTACCTTGTCTACAGTGTATCCAACATTTCTGGTATGTTAACAACCTTGTCTACAGTGTATCCAACATTTCTGGTATGTTAACAACCTTGTCTACAGTGTATCCAACATTTCTGGTATGTTAACAACCTTGTCAACAGTGTATCCAACATTTCTGGTATGTTAACTACCTTGTCTACAGTGTATCCAACATTTCTGGTATGTTAACTACCTTGTCTACAGTGTATCCAACATTTCTGGTATGTTAACTACCTTGTCTACAGTGTATCCAAACATTTCTGGTACATGTTAACTACCTTGTCTACAGTGTATCCAACATTTCTGGTATGTTAACAACCTTGTCTACAGTGTATCCAACATTTCTGGTATGTTAACTACCTTGTCTACAGTGTATCCAACATTTCTGGTATGTTAACTACCTTGTCTACAGTGTATCCAACATTTCTGGTATGTTAACTACCTTGTCTACAGTGTATCCAACATTTCTGGTATGTTAACTACCTTGTCAGTGTATCCAACACAGTGTATTCAACATTTCTGGTATGTTAACTACCTTGTCTACAGTGTATCCAACATTTCTGGTATGTTAACTACCTGGTCTACAGTGTATCAAACATTTCTGGTATGTTAACTACCTGGTCTACAGTGTATCCAACATTTCTGGTATGTTAACTACCTGGTCTACAGTGTATCCAACATTTCTGGTATGTTAACTACCTTGTCTACAATGTATCCAACATTTCTGGTATGTTAACTACCTGGTCTACAGTGTATCCAACATTTCTGATATGTTAATTACCTTATCTACAATATATCTAACATTTCTGGTATGTTAAACTATTTTGTCTTCAGTATATTCACCATTTCTGGAATGTTAACTACCTTGTCTGCAATTAATTAAATATTTCTAGTACATTAACTACCTTATCTGTCACAAGGTATTTCTGGTATATTAAGTTTCTTGTCAGTAACAAAAGTAATATTTGTATGGATGTATCCGGTATCCTTTCAGTAACAAAGGTACTATATGTATGATGGTCAAAATATTGAATGTTTCAATGACCTCTGAAAGTAAGTCCTACTATGGCAACCATCCTGAGTCCTGTGTTAGATGAAAGTATAACAACAAAAATAACAGTATAATTACTCAACAATGCTAATCCTTCTGTAACATTTGAAATTATAGAAATCAAACAAAGACAGTTTTACTGAGGTATTTAAAAAATTAACTTGTTAAAATAACAAGCAGCAATGTTGTGAATTTTAAAAATAGCAACAAAAGTATTATTTCCAAGCTTGTCTGTTATTTTAGAGACATGGACAACGTTATCATAAAATAGGCATTAACTCTACTGTGTAGATTCACATTTATAGATTTGTATAAAGATCTGTTTTGTAAAACTCATCAAGAAGTAAATATTACGTAATGAACTGGAATTTATTGAATGCAGTAAGTAGGCTTTCAAATTTGATAGGTGTGAAACAATTGGTGATCTCAGTGTAGATGAAAACACATTTATTACATAGTGCTGAAGAAATCATTTCAACTTAAAGATTTATGTTTGAAGGTTTTTATTGAAAAAGCTTTAATATATAAACGTGTATTATGTATTTATGTTTATAGTGAATTAAATGAATGTGATGTGGTTGATGTTTATTAAATCAAATTTTGGAAAAGCTTCAACCTTGATAGAGATTTCTTCTAATTGAATTGGCATGATAAGGTTGTATATTTGTGATATTTAATGAATAAACTGTAAGTGCACACATACAGTTCTGTTACATGACAATGAGGAAGTTTTATAGTGTGTGTGTGTGTGTATATAAATTGGGATGCAAACAGTATATTATTTTTCTACCTTCATTTTTAGACCAATAATTTCCAATTCAGTTGTTATTTGAATGTTAATTGCTGTTTGTGAAGAACAAACAAAACTAGTTTTAATTTGAATTGTCTATCACATTATGAACTTACATATTCACAGAAAAATTATCAAACATTTCACTTTTCAGGGTCAATAACCATCGTTTACAATTATCTGGTGGTGAAAATCTTAAAAGAAGTGCAGATACTCACCTAGCTACCAGGACCTGGCCTCACAGTGTGTGGAGTATTGAGTTCTATGAAAGTTAATGGTATCTCTTTATGCACTATTCAAATTGAACTGTCAAGAAATACAAAAGATAATAGGACTTGGTAAAAGCTACCAAAAAATAAAGAACTGGTGTGGAGTTCTGGTGGGTACTGTCAGGGTTTCCAGGTGTACAGCTTACATTCTGCTTCTCAGAATCACAGTGCAGTTCCCTAAACAAGACACTGTGGCTAAGTCACAGTACAGTCCTTTAACAAGCCATTGTGGCTGAATCACAGTACAGTCCTTTAACAAGTCATTGTGGCTGAATCACAGTGCAGTCCCTTAAACAAGTCATTGTGGCTGAATCACAGTGCAGCCCCCTAAATAAGTCATCATGGCTAAGAGGAATGTGAAGAAAGTTATTTTATCATATTTAGAAACTAAAATTACTGTCAGCTGATGGCTGGAATGTTTAGATTTTATTTCACACTCATTTTAAAAATGTAATCTTATCATGCATCATTCAGGGTTAAAAATAAATATTTTATTTCTAAGTAATTATTTTTAAATAATTGTTTTTTCATGCTCTTTAATGCAGGAAGTAATTGTAATACTAACAGGAAAATTTAAATGTGGTGAATTAATAGTAGTAACACTAATAGTATTATATGTGGACAATATGTTAGCTCGAACATTCAATTTTAAGAAACACATACTAAAACTGATTAACTGTTAAATCAGTGGCTATATTCATTTTACTGATTGTAATGATAAATTACATGATGAAGTTTTTATTCATTTTTAAGCTCGAAATCAAGCACATCACCTTAACAAGTAGACTGAGAATGCTTTTACTTTTAATAAGGATGTCAATATCTATTTATCACTTCCAGTAGACACACCTTCTCATGGTGCATATTTGGTTAAGCACCAAACAACAGACAATTTCACCTGACAACTATTATAATACATGTACAAACAATGTATTAAAAAAATTTAAAAGATAGAGGTTTTATATGATTGTATAACTAAGTAGCATTTTCATTGTTCAAATGTTGAGTCATCACAAGATAGAAACTCATTTCTGTTACTTTTGGATACTGTATTGCATCTACTCACCAGAAAATGTTTTACTCTTTTTTTTTACATTTATTTTTCCTACACTAAATTATAATTTACTTAAAAGTCAGTGAAAGTTGTAATAAATGTCATGGGAACATATTTGTGGTTTGATACCATAATCAAATATGTGAGTGGGAGTGCCATTCTAATGGTAACTGGCTTTGGAAAAGGATCCAAAATGAGTGTCCTTTTACTTTGAAGAGGGTACATATCCCAGTTATAAAAGTAAAACCTTAGTGTCTAACTGTTAAACTACAAGTGTCATCCTGTTCATATTCTCAACTGTGGGCTGTTTGATTTCAAAATAACTTAGTGATCCAACAGTGATCAAATTTGATGAACACTGGAGAAGGGAGTTTGTAAAAATGTTGCACATTATAGAACACAGTTCCAGTTAAAACCAGTGCATCATATACAGTTAGAACATCAGGTCAGTTGCAGTAAGCTACCATATGATTAAAACACACAATACGTGCTCAGCATGCTAAAGGAAGGTGATCTTTGTAGTGACTTGTTATGTAAACAAGGTAGACAATGAGAGGGAGTCTCTTAAACATAATGCATCTGTGGTTCTAGAAACTACTGTATTATTGATCTTAAATACTTTATTACATATGTAGAAATGTTACAGCAATAATTTCTGTTGTTTTTTAAACACACTTCACAAAATCATTTGTTCTCTATAAAAGTAGGTACAATCCTGATGTCATGTGCACACTGGACAAAACAGTTAAAAGGACTATTAGAATTTATACCATTTTACATATACATTAGTGATGACCTTTCATGTGATTTCAAATGCAAATGATTGTCTTTCAGCTTATTCTCATAAATAAATATTTTGTGCAGGTGGTTTTATATTTTTACACTTTGTGATATTGCACTTCAGTATAAAGTTAGACAGCTACAAAGGGCACTTACATTTCATGTTTAAAGTGCAAGTACTTGTAGAGTATTAAAGTATTGTTATCCACTTCTCTCGTGGCTAGGATCATTTGACATGTCTTATAAGATCATCTTGTATATGTTTGGTGAGACAATCTTTTGTCTGATAATATTCTTCATTAAGTACACGAGGTGGGTGTTATTGTGTGTTAGCTGAAGCCATGACATAACACACAGACAACAAAGAACCATATTGTTCTTGAAAGCTGTCCTTGCATACCCATGCTTGAACAGAGTTAATACTTAAACACATCCTTTACTTTTGACAAATTTGTGAGTTCCCCACTTAAACTCCTGTAAAGTGCTGGCATCCATCATTGCTGATGGCAGGCAGCTCATTTCATAAGTTAGTCCCCCTGTTAGAAAATTAAAACTTCTTAACTAGATCTTAGACTATCTTTGCTAAACTTTAAATATCTGTTCTCTTATCCTGTAAGATGTGGCTTCTGTAATTGAACATTAATTATATCATTCCACAGGCTGTAGATGTCAGTATGTTCACCATTTCACATTTTTGTCCACATTGTACTTTCACCATTGCTACGAGTATTACAATTCTTTATGAAGATAAGAGTTGAATTGGGTTTACTTACATGTAAAAAGAATAAAGGTTTACATAACGGCTCATCCATTGGATGTATTCTTGGCACCTTTTCAAACAGTATTGGATTAAAACACCTCAGGGCTGAGATAGTGAATATCGGGCACCCTCATGTTTGTTTGTTGTACAAAAAAGCCATTACTTCACTGTTCAATATACATCTTAGTCTACAGATGTATATTTATAATTCAATTCAATTCAATTTTTTTGTGTATGTTTATTTTTATTGTTAATCCAGTTTTAACAACATAAATCTTGCTTGAAAAAGTTATTTTGTTGTAACTGTAATAAAATGTAAAATTGAACCCCCAGTTTAAAAGAAAAATTCTTTAAACTCATTTCTCTTCTGATATTCTTCTTGTTTCACTATTGCTCTTTACATACAGTATCCTAGCGTAAAATATTTGGGCCCTTGGGCAACAGTTTCGTCTACCATACCATTAATCTACTACTCATTTCAAATGAGCTGTTCTGTGCATTCCTGTGAGTGGAATGGATCTCATTGAGTAGCTGGCAGGTAAGTCAGCTTTATTAAGTTTGTTTCTACCTGTCCGTTTTTGGTCACTAACATCTAATCAAATCTCAGAGTTGCTACCTTATGATTGCAATATACCATGTGTTTCTCAGTATCAACCTTTTGTCCCTAACATCCAGTTGAGTCTTTACACTATTATTGCAGTGTCTGATCTGTTTTATCAGTATGGGGCTACAATGCTATGATTGCAATGTGCCATCTATTTCTAACTGTCCATTTGTGGTTGAATACGTGTGATTGAGTCTCAGAGTTAGTATGCACTGTGCAGCCACCTTCTTGAAATAACCATTCTATGTGGTGTAACATCTGCTTGTTCAGATATCTAAGTAGTTGTTCCATTGGATTGGAAGTAGTTCCTTATTTATGCTAATGACACTGTAAGACACTTACAGCCAATTCACTTTTATGACTGGCTAACTTCTAATCATCCACTTACTCTCTGCTCTGGGAAACTATCTCCTTTAACACATAGCTTTGGTGTTGGGACACCTGGAGTTATGATTGAAATCAGAAACAGTTGTATATGTATATATCATAAACTGAACAGTCATTTGCATTTCAAATCTCCTCATTGATCATCAGTTACCTGATGCACATGACAATGAACTGATATGAAGATGAATGGCATTATTTTGTAGCAGAATTTATGACTTAGCATAGCTATAATACTATGAATTCCAAATATCCTTTGCTTATATTATGCAGTGAAGATTTAAAATGGTTGTGCATTTACTTAATTAACAGTAATTGCAAAAAGTTCCGAAACTATTATGTTCAGTCTTACCGAGACATTAGACCTTCATGTAAGGATTTAATGGAAAGTATGAATAACAACCACTCTGATGCATTTTACTTTCATTGGAATTTTGTATTTAAAATAAAAAACACTCAAGCATAAATAATTTTGTGGAGTCATATATATTGCAATAAAGATGATATATGTGTGTGTTCTGAGGCACCCTGCCACTGTCATGAGGGCTGAAATTTAGGAATTACTGGAAGTGTAAAATTACCATTGTGTGAACAAAATATGCATTAAAAAATTCTAAATATTTGAATAATTTTTGCAACCCATATATTTCTAAATGTGTGAAAAGTGTTCAATTTATTGTCTTATACTTTCAAACTTCATAAAAGTCATTTGGTAAAATTATCACTTAATAATATAGGTGCATAATATAGTTTAAAAACTACTGTTTATTACATAATGTATGCTAATTATTTTCTTTGCTTTCAGTTATGCCTCTTGGTAAGACTGTGGAAACTTTACAGACTTATGTTAAAATACAGGATTTGATTCCCTGTGGACATAACAGATTATGAATTTTTCTAAAAAAAATAAAATTTGTGTCACAACATCTCATTGTTACTTCAGATTATATTTGAACTAAATCATTTATTAATTTTGTAAACAAATCTAGTAATGCTTAAAAAGTAGAAGGGCAATGAATAGCAGTTATTTATTTGGATCAACTGTAAAGTAGTTACAGGTTATAAACTATTAAAGTATAGAAGAAATTACACGATATCAGTATTGAAGTACATACAAACATGAAGGAATTACACAATATCAGTATTGAAGTACATACAAACATGAAGGAATTACACGATATCAGTATTGTAGTACATACAAACATGAAGGAATTACACGATATCAGTATTGAAGTACATATAAACATGAAGGAATTACACGATATCAGTATTGAAGTACATATAAACACATAGGAATTAAATAATATCAGAAGTGGTCTGCATACAAACACAAAGAAATTAAACAATATCAATAATAGAGTGTATACAAACAAAGAAATTAAAAATACCAGTGTTGATATACATACAAACCTGAAGGAATTAAACAATATCACTACTGGCATGCACATAAACAAAGGAATTAAACAATATCACTATTGGCATGCACACAAACAAAGGAATTAAACAATATTGCTTACTAATGTTACACAGTTAAACAGTATCAGTAACAAAGTACATAGTAACATCACAGAATTAAACAGTATCAGTAACAAAGTACATACTAACATAACAGCCCCCAGTGGCACAGTAGTATGTCTGGGAGCTTACCATGCTAAAAACCAGGTTTCTATGCTTGTGGTAGAGCAACGATAGCCCATTGTGTAGCTTTGTATTTAATTCAAAACAATAAATAACATAAAAGAATTACACAGCATCAGTAACACCTTACATACTAATGTTATATTATTGAAATGTGTCTGTAACACATTACATACTGATGTTAAATGATTTAAACGTGTCTGTAACACATTACATGTTAGTATTAAATGACTGAACAGTATCAGTAACACAGTACATATTAATGTGAAATGATTAAACAGTATCAGTAACACAGTACATATTAATGTTAAATGATTAAACAGTATCAGTAATACAGTACATACTAATGTTAAATAATTAAACAGTATCAGTAATACAGTGCATATTAATGTTAAATGATTGAAAAGTGTCTGTAACGCATTACATATTAATGTTAAATGACTGAAAAGTGTCTGTAACACATTACATATTAATGTTAAATAATTAAACAGTATCAGTAACACAGAACATATTAATGTTAAATAATTAAACAGTATCAGTAACACATTACATACTAATGTTAAATAATTAAACAGTATCAGTAACACATTACATACTAATAAAAGATGAATAAACAGCATCAGTAACACAGTACATGCTAATGTTGAATAATTAAACAGTATCTGTAACACATTACATACTAATAAAAGATGAATAAACAGCATCAGTAACACAGTACATGCTAATGTTAAATAATTAAACAGTATCAGTAACACAGTGCATACTAACGTGAAATGATTAAACAGTATCAGTAACAATGTGCATATTAATGTTAAATAATTAAACAGTATCAGTAACACAGTGCATATTAATGTTAAATGATTAAACAGTATCAGTAACACAGTGCATACTAATGTTAAATAATTAAACAGTATCAGTAACACAGTGCATATTAATGTTAAATGATTAAACAGTATCAGTAATACAGTACATACTAATGTTAAATAATTAAACAGTATCAGTAATACAGTGCATATTAATGTTAAATGATTGAAAAGTGTCTGTAACGCATTACATATTAATGTTAAATGATTGAAAAGTGTCTGTAACGCATTACATATTAATGTTAAATAATTAAACAGTTCCAGTAACACAGTACATATTAATGTTAAATAATTAAACAGTATCAGTAACACAGAACATATTAATGTTAAATAATTAAACAGTATCAGGAACACATTACATATTAATGTTAAATAATTAAACAGTATCAGTAACACAGAACATATTAATGTTAAATAATTAAACAGTATCAGGAACACATTACATACTAATGTTAAATAATTAAACAGTATCAGTAACACATTACATACTAATGTTGAATAATTAAACAGTATCTGTAACACATTACATACTAATAAAAGATGAATAAACAGCATCAGTAACACAGTACATGCTAATGTTGAATAATTAAACAGTATCTGTAACACATTACATACTAATAAAAGATGAATAAACAGCATCAGTAACACAGTACATGCTAATGTTGAATAATTAAACAGTATCTGTAACACATTACATATTAATGTTAAATAATTAAACAGTATCAGTAACACAGTGCATACTAATGTTAAATAATTAAACAGTATCAGTAACACAGTACATACTAATGTTAAATAATTAAACAGTATCAGTAACACAGTGCATATTAATGTTAAATAATTAAACAGTATCAGTAACACAGTACATATTAATGTTAAATAATTAAACAGTATCAGTAACACAGTGCATATTAATGTTAAATAATTAAACAGTATCAGTAACACAGTGCATATTAATGTTAAATAATTAAACAGTATCAGTAACACAGTACATATTAATGTTAAATAATTAAACAGTATCAGTAACACAGTACATACTAATGTTAAATAATTAAACAGTATCAGTAACACAGTGCATATTAATGTTAAATAATTAAACAGTATCAGTAACACAGTACATATTAATGTTAAATAATTAAACAGTATCAGTAATACAGTACATACCAGTGTTAAATAATTAAACAGCATCAGTAACACAGTACATACTAATGTTAAATAATTAAACAGCATCAGTAACACAGTACATACTAATGTTAAATAATTAAACAGTATCAGTAACACAGCACATACCAATGTTAAATAATTAAACAGTATCAGTAACACAGTGCATATTAATGTTAAATAATTAAACAGTATCAGTAACACAGTACATATTAATGTTAAATAATTAAACAGTATCAGTAATACAGTACATACTAGTGTTAAATAATTAAACAGTATCAGTAACACAGTACATACTAATGTTAAATAATTAAACAGTATCAGTAACACAGTACATACTAATGTTAAATAATTAAACAGTATCAGTAACACAGTACATACTAATGTTAAATAATTAAACAGTATCAGTAACACAGTACATATGAATGTTAAATAATTAAACAGTATCAGTAACACAGTACATACTAATGTTAAATAATTAAACAATATCAGTAACACATTACATACTAATAAAAGATGAATAAACAGCATCAGTAACACAGTACATGCTAATGTTGAATAATTAATTAGTATCAGTAATACAGAACATATTAATGCAGCCCAGCATGGCCAGGTGGTTAAGGCACTAGACTCATAATCCAAGGGTCATGGGTTTCAATCCCTATTATTCCAAACATGCTCGCACTTTCAGCCATGGGGGGCATTATAATGTGACTACCAATCCCACTATTCATTGGTAAAACAGTATCCCAAGAGTTTGCTGTGGGTGGTGATAACTGGCTGCCTTTCCTCTAGTCTTACACTGCTAAATTATGGATGGCTAGCACAGATAACCCTCGTGTAGCTTTGAGCAAAATTTGACACAAACGAAGCATATTAATGCTAAATAATTAAACAGTATCAGTAACATATTACATACTGATGTTAAATGATTAAAAAGTGTCTGTAACACATTACATATTAATGTTAAATGATTGAAAAGTGTCTGTAACGCATTACATATTAATGTTAAATGATTGAAAAGTGTTAGTAACACAGTTCATACTAATGTTAAATAATTAAACAGTATCAGTAACACAGTACATAGTAACATCCCAGAATTAACCACATCAATAAAGCAATACATGGTGTTATCAAAGAACTGAACACTATCTGTGATGCAGCACACCGTAACATCAAAATTAGTTTTAAAAAAATTCATTCTCATATAATTTATGTATTGTTTTTTGAGTAAGAATTAAGAATAGAACATTAATAAATAAATAGAGAAAGGGTGCTTATATACATTTTATATGTGTTATTAGTATGTCAGTTGTAAATGTTGTAGAATAGAAGATAAAAACAAATAGACAAAATAACCATAATATAATGGTCAGAATGTTTTCTTTTTGTTGATTGTGTAGAAGTAATGTTTTGTGTATGGATGTATAAACTCTCATGAGTGAATTGAAGTGGACTGATACATGGTGATTTATAGTGATGGAAATTTAAAGAGTGCAGGGAAATGCAAAGGAAATTATATAACCTTCAAAATATTTTTTGTTTGTTAAGAAAAGAGGTTGAAAGATTATGTTTATCAAACTTACAAGGAGTTTGTTATCTTAAGTTTAGTTCTAGTTTCAGATTATTTTGGTACTATCTGATCTAAACTTTCCAATTTTAAAATGAGATCATGATGAAGGCAGTAAGAAAAAAATGAGAAAATTGAAGAAATATGTAAGATACATCGTATGTAAGAAATATGTAAGATACATCGTATGTAAGAAATATGTAAGATACATCGTATGTATTCCACATACATTTCACCAATATACTTCTTACATTTGAATAGAATATATTTTCAAATTAATGGAGTAATTATAACATTAGATTGCTAAATTTTTGTGTAGTATCTGTTTATGTAATATGAAAGGGGATGTAATATATAGACACGTGTATTTATGTAAATACACACACACAATTGGCTAATATGGAGAGAAACCATTTTGTATAAATGCAAATGTAAATTATTTGCAATTTTTGTGTTAACAAAGTCTTTCATTCCAATTGTTGATTTATTTTTGGTTTTATATCCTTTAAATAATTCAGCAAAAATTTATTTTTTGTCATATTTAGGAACTTTAATTCTGATTTTTAGATACTTGTATGTACAATATTACTGAAGTAGAAATATCTCAAAAGCAGTTTTTTATATAAATATGGAAAGTATTCATTATGAGAGAACTTTTAAAGGTTAATAAAATTTAATAAGTATTATTTGAATGTGATCTCATGTTTGGGTCCATATATGTTACAAATATTAAGAAGGATTTAGTATTCTGTATATGTAAATACAGTGTAGTAAGACGTATTGTGTGGAACGTAACATCATGCTTGTGCATAAAAGTCTTGTTGTTCAGAATACAGTATGTATTTGTGAATAAAATACTGTACAAAAAAATAAATGTTTATGACAAATCACAGTGTACATAAAATTATACAGGAATATGTATTGACCTAGGAATTATGTTTAAGAATTGAAACTTTCAATAAAGTGTACAGTAAAAGAATGATTTTAGTACAGATTGTTGAAACTGAATTCGTAAGTTTGTGTTTCATATTCACATAAAATTGGGTTATCAATTTTTACAAAAATCACTTCTTCTCTGTAAGTTGCACCCTGTACTATGGCATATTAAGATCACCAACTGCTGACTTAAATTCTTTTTGAGAAACTATAAATTGTAATTTAAGCATCAAGAAACACTAGTAGGTAGAAGTTGAAGTGTCATCTGAGTTTCTGTTTGAAACATATATATATTAAAATATGATTTACTGTCTAATAAATTAGCATCATGTATATATATATACAATGATTAGACAGTAAATCACATTTTAATTTAGAAGTGTGAAGTATCATAAGTTTGGTACAAGTGCAGGCAATTATTTTATGGCTTTTGCTCAGTCATCACACCAAAATCAAAATTCAGTTCACAGTTTGAGGCTACAGATGAGTTATAAGATTGACAGTCATTTCAGATCATATGGTATGAGAACAGTATCCCAAGATTTGCCAGTGAGTGGTATTATTTGTATCGTCTATCTCTTCAAAATTAAGAATGGTTAGAGCAGATATCCCCCAAGTAACTTTGTTTGAAATTCAGCAAACAATTTTTTAGCTTATTATTTGGTGGAGAGAATCAAAATGTACTTCTTAGTGAGCTAAAGCTTGAAGTAAGAGAGGTATAACACTGACTTATTGAGTAGAAACCCACAGGAAATTATGATTACACATGAGTGTCATAACTATCAACTCTAAAGCTGACAGTGCTGGTTTTGTTGGTATTTTTAAACTTTTTAAAAGCTATCGAGAAGGATATATGACATTTGTATTAAAAGCAAAATACTGGTATTTTAAGAATTTTACATGAACATAATAGCAGTTTCCATAGGGTATGTATTGGTGAAAAATTTAGAGTGGAACATGGTAGCAACTTTTCTAAAGTACTAATTCGTTGAAGAATTAAAGTAAAACACAGTTGTGCTCTCTGTAAAATGGTTGTGCTCTCTGGAGTTGATGGAAGAATTAGGGTGGAACTTCACTTTAAAGATGTGCAATATATTTTCCGTTATGCTGGACATCACTAAAGTTAAATTGTAAAATTTAATGTCAATAGGATTTATAAAATGTAGTGTCAATATATGAATATTCTCCTTCAAACAAATTAGCTATTTTACAAGCCTTTCTATAATGTGACCTTACTTCTAAGAACCATTCCTAACATTAGTTAATAATCTAAATACATTCCATAACTTGTCTAACATTTCATGTGCAGAAAGTTTCCATTCCTAAAATGCTAAAATATTAATAACCCTTTGTGTATTTTTGCGTCAAAAACAACATCATTAATCACAAAATTGCCGACTGTGTTCTTGGGAAACATTACAATCTTAAAAAGATTCTATAGTGTTAATGAATGTCACACATAAAATATGTTTTTCGTCCTTTGTTAGAACTCCCACAATGTGTTTTTTTTATTACATAATGTTTCTGGTTTTGTAGCAAAATATATTTGAATAATCAAAAACAGGCCAAGAAAGATGTTTTTAGAATCATGCTTTCTGTGGAGGAGATTCATACTGTGGATGAATACAATATGGATTTTTCAAATCTCATTTCTCCTGTTCAGATGACAATGATTTGTAGACCAAATTGACCATGTGGAAGACAAGACACATCTTTCAGTAATTTGCTCAAAATTATCTCATTATTGTTGTACATGATGGCTTTTGTTGCCTAAGTACCATGTTTTGCAGTTGTGATGTCATCATAACACTACACAACTATATGTATAGTGCCTTGCTGGTTTACATGTATACACTGATTTACTCAAAGCAGTCGGCTGAACAACTAGGGACTTGTAAAGAACAAACAAGGCTGGAAATAGAATTTACATTATTTTCCCACATTACAAATCCCTGTTTTGCCTCTACTAAAACTAATAAGCACTATAGACATGGAGTCAAAATCGGGATTTGTTAGTTGAGAAAATACTATGGACTAAACAGATACTTGAGGTTGTACCTTGTTTCCATAGAATGAAATGCATTTCCACTCTTCCTGTTTTTAAGTTTAGGTATACAAGCTCTGGATTAATGAACCTCAAAAGGATTAGTGCTGGAGCTACTTGAAATCTTTTAGCAGAACTGATGGAGGTGAAAAACATCCCAGTATCAGCGTACACTTGAGCTAGTACTTTAGATCTGCATCAACAATGAAAACATTCATTGGTCATTCAGGTAACCATCTTCAGCTAGGAAGAGCCTTTACCTACAAGCAAGAAAAGAATTCCTGTACACTGCTTCATGCAATATGTTTTCAAATCTAGATGAAAATTATCCACATCTTTCTTTGCCCAAAGTGTTTTAGAAAAACAAGCAAGAAGACTTGGACAACAGAGCTAGTCTTCTGTAAAATGTTTAATAGCACTGCCATGGGCTTGGCTAAAAGTCATATTCTTTATGAAGACAGCTCTCTACTATCATTGCCAAAACCAGTGTTTCATATTTTACATCTCATTATGCACAATTTTCATTATATTATGTTCAGTTATATTGATATTTTTATTTCATATTCTGATTTGTTTAGTTCATCTAGTTCTGTACTCCTGGGATTATTTAGTGTTAAACTGAAATAATATTATATGCTAAATCACAAAAACCTACTGTACAATAATTATGTTGCACTAAATTTACAGTTCAGTGCCCTTTCTATTAATGGTAATTTTAGCCAAAATCTGGAAGTATACTCCATTCTGATAAGATTATGCTCATGTAGCTTAATTACTTTAATAAAATATGACCAGTTGGATTAAATTTTATGTATCCAATAACCATTATAGGAAAACTGTAATTAAAACTGATGTTGTTCATTCAATGAACAATTATTTTTGAATACCTCTTTGCATATTTTCTAACCTTTCACAACATACATTTGAAATAGCAGCTCTGGAAATATTGCTTACATAATCATTATTTTATTCACTACTAAGAAATGTTTGTTAATTCTTTGCACATGCACCAGATCTTTGAACAAAACTTACACTCTTACATGTGATAATTTACACTAGGGTCTGTATGTGGTGTTTTCAAGTAAAAACTAATGATTTATTAAGAAATATCAGATAGATGGATCCAATAGTAACTACAGTCTCAGTCAGGAAATAAGGAGAGAGATTCTGATTAGAGGACTTAAAGTGAACCTTCCTAATGTTTGTAAAATAACAAGAGTGGATAAATTTGGTAAAAATGAGAAAAAAAAATCTTTATTTGACAATCAAAAAGAAAATGAAGTATATATTTGTGCACTGAAAAAATTGTCACTTTTACTAAACTATGATTAATCACATGCCTTTATTTTTGGGACTTATCCCTAGGGAACTATTGCAATAAGCAGAATAACCTTGGTGTACCTCTTGAGAAGGTACCTGGAATCAAGATATCATCTCTATTTATTTTTTATTTTTTTTATGCATATGACAGTGTCATCTTTTGACCTTTGGCTCTCACAGCATTGGTTAGCTATTACATTCAATCAACTCAGTCAGCAGAGAATATTATAAAGTTGATCCTTCTAACTTGAATGCTATATACAACTGCAATATCCTCTTGGGCTGAAGAGACATTAGCCACTATAGAATACAAAGAAACAATGCCACTAGAATAATAAAATCATATTGAATTTCTGAACCATGTGTTTATGCTATAACTCCATCAACACTAAATAAACAAAAAAACTTAAGTTATATGTATATATGAATAAAACAGGTATTAAACATATGATATACATGCATACAATGCAATCAGCATTAAATACACTCCTCCATGTGCAATACTTTTCTTAAGTAATTTGGGTACAAAAAGCTATTTTCCTAGCTATCACTACAGTGTTCAATCATGTTATTTTTTCATCAGTAATTTCAAATTTTTTATGTATATTATCTTTATATTTTAATCACCATTCTGAATGTTATCTTTCTTACTATTTTTTTTTCACTTTGTTGATTTCAAGAAAGAAAAATACAAAATTTTAAATTGATTTCATTTGAATCTTGTGATATTAATCATTATATATTTTTACATTACTGTGATTTCTTCTCTTAATCAAACTACAGGATTTTGAGACTCATGTTCCAGAATTTGTGGTATGATTTCTTTGATAGGAATATTCCTTATTATCAACCAGATGTTCTAACATCAGCAGAAACTGATAATTAATCTCAGTTTTGTCAATCTGAAAAAGACAAATGCCCAAGTGCTATGCCATACCATATCTATTGAGAAAAAATAGCATATTTGTTTGTCTTGTCAGTGAATTACAATACACCTAGTGCTGCCATGCCCTGTTCTCACTAGACACTACAAACCTGTAAACAAATGTCTTGTTGGATACTAATCTGGCTTTTTGTGTACTATTTGTTTCTACATGCAAGGCCAAGCTTTCCTCGAGAACTTTAGAGCTTGGTAAGATATTCATGATACAAGTTTACCTTTCTGCTGGTATCTCATTTAAAGTCAACTTGAGTTGAGGTAGAAGTGTGCTCCATACCTCCAGTTAGTAGACCCTAATAGACTACTCTACAGGCTAGAAAATGTCACAGAATAAAATAGAGGCCTGTATGCAAAAGGTTTGAAAGGGTGGTAAAAATTCTTCAGATCAAAAGTCAACATATATTGTGTGAAGCACAATCAACATGAAAATCATGTTAAAGCTGCAGGGGTTTGGGAGCATGCTCCCCTCATCCCAAAACAAAACAAAACAGTAGGAACTATGAGATTAACTCTGGAAACAATTTTACCAGAATTGTAACTTAAACAACTGTATTGCTGTTCAGATAAGATCCACAAATATACAGTGAAAAGTGAACAAATCATGATTCTGTGATAACACTGCATAGGGAGATACTTATATTAGCATTAATATACGTGTTTTTTTGTAGTAAAGTACTGTACTATCAACATGCAGAGTGGTTATTAACTGTTAAATTATTAATTTAAACAACTATGTTCAACAAAAGTATATTAACTGTTTTAATCATTGGCTATCATATACATACACATATGCACTACTGAACTATCATTTTAGCGTGCTCCATTCTTCTGGGACGCTTTTCCACAAACTTGCACCTAGTTTTAGTGGTTAAAGCAGTGTCATAATGATTATGTATTAAAACTAAGTCTTTTTTGGTTTGTATACATCTCGGGTAATTACTTAACTGATAGAAGGAAAATGATGAGCAATCACATAAACATCACAATGTGTCACTAGAAGCCACTGCATGTGACTATTTGAACAAAAGCTGCTACCAATTCATTAGAAAAATGTAGGATATATAGAAACCATTAACTACTATAAATAGCTACACTATAACCATATAAGCTAATTTTTACATTACAAAAGTAGAAGATTTGGTCCAAACCCCTTCTGAATACATACATGCATGGAAGGGAATGTGAAATTTTGGTGCTATTATTAAAATATCATAATTTCAAAGTTGTCATGGTATCCATAAAATGGTGAATAATTGGACTTGTTAATATTCCAGTAAGTACCAATGTGTCTCTGATTAGGCATTTTCTACAGAATGATGAGCATATAACCTGGAGTATGATGAGTTGGCAGTTGATGCAGGGCTGACTGCAATTAGGATGGTCAGATATAGGGGAAAGCCTCTCTTTGGTCTTGGGCTGTTACTATTGCTGCATTGGTTCTTGGCAGCTACCACGGTGCATTTGTAAGCCTGGAATGAAGCATTGACACATGATGATGTACCCAGAAAGATAGATGAAGTTCTCCCTTTGAAGTTGAGTCTCTATAATGGACTGAGCATCATTGAGCAATACTACTTTATAGCAAGAAGTTCATTCTTAATTGGATCGTGCTTCACTGAAGTGCATTATGAACCTTACACATTGAGAAGATATAAATGCACATTGGATAATAATACTGCAAGAATATAACATGGTCATACAGTATCATCCAAGAGTATAACATCTAAATGCAGATAGGCTATTTCATTGCATGGTGGAATTGTATCTTTCTATCCAATGTCTTGACCCAGGACACCAATATGAGAAAAAGCCATTTCAGTTGTCAAAGTGCACAACTACTCAGTAGAAGATTCAAACTATGAATGGTTGCTAAAACTCACTCCTCACTTGTTTTGAGAAGAGCAGTTAAGAGATCAACAACTATAAAGAGCACTTTTGTTATGCAGTAAGTGTTTCACTACCACAGGTTGAAGAAGTGAGTGTAAACACACACTTGTATGAACAGTTACAAGCTCACAATGGTGTCTTATTTCTTTTTTTTTTATCAACATGGGAATCAATCCATGCTGTCATTAATGGTCTTCCACCCAGGATTTGAAGTCATTATTTTATAATTCCTGCATGATGTTATGTGTGGAAAAGATGTGTAGTTTACTTTTTCATCTAAATGGTTTGGTGAAACGGGTGGTACAGATTGTCAGTATGATGCTTACAAAGTTTGGTACAGATTATCAGTATGATGCTTGCAAAGTTTGGTACAGCTTGTCAGTATGATGTTTGCAAAGTTTGGTACAGATTGTCAGTATGATGCTTACAAAGTTTGTTAATTCCGATCAAACTGATGGAACACTTGCAGCACATCATCAGAGCATATTAAACAAGAGATCAGAGGTCAACTGGTTGTTTGCCTAAAAATACTCATTTTCAGGAAGAAACTTATGTTCCCTGTAGATATGATTTATACCCTTCCTCCTAGTTTCACAAGTCTATACAGTGTGGTCATGAGCAGCATTGGCCAATTAACACAAATTTACATTCCAATAATTAGGAAAAGCAGCCAAAAGTGACACCATGATAAGACAATCAAACAGAGGATTTCTAGCATGGAAAATGGGTCTACCAGTGGTACATGGCACCAGGATGGAAGCTACTTGACTCTAGTTGAATTGGTATAAAATAATACTCAGACAAGTCATGTGAGATCTAGTGTTGAAGGGACATGAAAACTTGCATCAAGCGTATGGATAAACTGTAACAATATGTTATGGAGGGACTTCTCATGCTCTGACTTGATCAAGAATTCTAGTTCTTCATTGAGGAAGACTATGTTATTAAGAATCTCAGCTCAGTTGATGAAGAGGAGAAAGGTGTAAGTACTTAACTGGTTGTTTTTTGAGTCGCATAAGGAAGTGGCTGAAGAGGTGCAGAAAAGCTCCAATGGTAACCTGGGTCACTGACAACTACTTCCAGATTATTATGGCTTGAAATATCTGTCAGACTATCTAGGATGGTCATTTCATCATGCCATCAACAATAGAAAGTTGTCAGTTACCCTTGTTGTCGGAGCCCCTGGGTGGAAATGTGATATATCATATATGCATTACATTGTACAGTCACCACTTATATAACAGGCAGGATAGTCATGAAGTTGAAAGATTGTCAAGTAAAAATCTTCAGCAACATTTTCATTCTGAGATTCTGGGTGGTGATGCAGGATACTATGAATAATAACATGAGAATCTGATTAAGACTTTCAAGTGTGAAGTTAATTGGCCTGACAGGCATCATTTGAAAAAACAAGGGCCTGTTGCTTGCATTAACATAGGTACAAGGATGTGTCAGTTTTTATATTGAGACATTTACTAGGTAATAGATAGCCTCAAGTCACAGTAAAACAAAGTTTTTTTGTGTTTTGCAAAAATTTGGCCAATAATATTTCAGTTAATTAAAACTAAAATGTGAGTGAGATGAAATAATCTGTGAAACATGAAATTCAGAAACATCACCTCTAATCATAACAAATATAAACTTAGTGTACCAATTGTTTTATCTTTTACATGAAATATTTTTTATCATGCAGATTGAAATATCTCCAAATAACAAAGATTTGTGGATGTATTCTTAACATTTGTTAGTAACAGTTTAGTAAGAACACAATAGAGTGTACACTGTAAACGTAATGCTGGAAGCAAGATGCAAAGGCTTTGGAAAGCACAGTTGAGGTTGAAGGCAAGCTCAAGACTCTAGAATGTTTGTGTCACTTGCACTTCTACAGTGTCCATCTGTGTGAAGTACCCAATAGCTATGCTTTTCCATAGTAGTGACAGACTTTGTGAGATTTCCCTTTCAGACAATATAATTCTCAGAAAAAAGCAGATAGCAACTTACTCAACAATATAAATAGCATACTAATAATGTTTTTACTTTATTAACAATAAGAACAGAGTAGCTATCAATGTTCTTTCTTTCACAATAATGAAATAAAGTCAGTCTTTTTACCACCATTTTAATGTAAGATGGTAAATGTTTGTTACATGCAGAGATGAGTGGCATCTGAAGTTAATATTTTCCTTAACTGAAAATGTATTTATTATGCCTAATGGTGGGAGTTTTGTTCAAAGGCTTTGTGCATGCACAGAACATTTTAACAATGGTGCTAGTTATAAACTCTTTTTGTTTTCTGTACAGAGGTAAGTAACTATATATACATTTCAAAATTTACAAGTCACAACCATTTTAGTGTCAACAGTGATAATTCATGATGCTTTAAAGGAAATATTACTCAACATGTCACTGCATTCACTGTTAATGGTACTAACATGTTATCCAAGTTTACAAGGAAGATAACCAGATTACTGATATAGTTAACAAACATAGAGCATAAAACCATAATAAAAATGTAGATCTGCTTTAGATTACCTAATGGCATTATAATACATTCAAATGAATTTATAAGTTTTAAATGATAACACAACTGTAAAATACAAAAATATTAAACATTTCAGCACTCTACCCTCTCTTGTTTTTGACACTCATAAGAGTAGTTCCATATATATATATAATCACACACACATTTAAGTAGGGCAGAATACAACTGCCATCAAACAGTAAATAATTTCTATGAATAGAATCTGATACAGAAGGTAAAACCCAGGGGTGAATTAGTACAAGACTTCAACGTGATTTAGCATGTTCTGAATTAGGTGTGTAGTAAAATTTTAAGAAATCTAAATATGAAGTATGTAATAATAAATGATGGATACTTGGTAACTGCATACCAGTGATACCACAGTACTATATTTATATAGTTATGATGTTGTTCTTTCTTTGAGCTAGTTCTTTTAAATTATTAGGTGAAAATAAAGCTAAATATGGACTTACTACTTAATGATTAAAATTAACATATTTATTTATTAACATTTCTGTAAGTTACTTTCAAATGTACACTGTTTTTACTTGTTGTAGACCTAAGTACTTAAGCTATATATAACACTAGTACTTCGTCAATGCTGCTAATGCCTAACGTAAAAATAAAAGTACTTGTTTAGTTTCATGGCTAATCGATTAACTCGATGGATAAGTGCCGGAATTACAACTCATGTAATTACATGGGGAGAGGGGGGTGTTTCAAACCTCCAAGAAGGTCACTTCAATTTTGAATCACCCGAGAAGTGAGGTCAATGGAACTGTAGTATTGATTAGAGTTTCAAAGCGACTAAATACAATATGGTCCTCAACTGGATATGCACAGTAACTGACCCAAATACTGCACTAAAGCTAAGTCTTCACTAAATTAAATTGGTCGTTTGACACTCTGTCAACTCAATAATCATTCATTTACTACTGCTCATTGAAAGCAAAACTCTGATTTTTCATGTTTATGATCTAGTTTTGTGTTTCGATATTCCCCGAATATACTAACTTTTCGTGACATTTCATTTGAGGCTTCTTAAACATACGTCTACAGAAGTATTTCATTCTTAAAGCCATTTGCCGTTTAACCAACATCCGTAGTAAAAAATGGAAAATAAAACTTAGAACAACATTAATTGTAGAGTATAAACGTAAAAGTGATCATAACGTTATCTTGTTAAATTAATGACTTCAACAGCGTTGGTGCTGAAATTCCTATTGTTTCTCATTGTTTCGTATACTTTCGACGTAAAAATAACATTTTGAAGCTTACAGTTAAAACAATTTGGGATTTATTTTAATACCGTCCAATGCAGATGCGCAGTAGGCGAATACATTGTTTCTATTATTATCCTATGGAAAAATAATTGGTGAGATGTGAATGTTAATAGGGATGAATAATTATTTATAATATAACATATTTAAGATAAGATTGCACAAAGTGTCGTGTTTGCGTATGTAAAAAAATATTTTATTTGTGATTCTTTTACATAATTATTTTTTTTTTTTTTTTTCAGGTGTTCCGAATGTTGTTCACGGGTTAGTGTTACGTTTTGCAGCGAGGCTGGTTAATTTTTATCAGTATTCTTTCCTCGATTTTGGAACGTTGGCAATTTTTGTTTCGACATTGTACAAGTTTTATATGACGACTTTATCTCTTTGGATTGGTATGTATTTATAAGTAAATAAAAGCTTTAATAATCCGAACTTATTAAGTAAAAAATTCTGATCTCAAAAATTTGTGACTCATTGGTTTGAGGAAACATACGATGCCAGTAATACTGGTATTGTATTACTACCATGCTAGGCTAGAGCGTACTCGGACAGTATCATGGTATACTAGGCATAACCCTAACCTAGCAATACAATTTGTGTTGGCTTAATTGGTGGCATAAATGACGTTTCGTCGTACTTTTTAAGTATTCGTTTAATAATTCTTTTAATACCTGATAAATTTATTGTGTCGTGGTTTAAGTATAAAAGTAAAATATGTAACTTGTAAATGTCCGTGAAAAGTAAAGAAAACAAGGTTAGATTTAACTACAGTTTAATAATATTATTTTAATGTTAATCTATAGCTTGCTAGACTGAGTGTATTAAAACTTAAATGCTGTTACTGAAGCTATAACTTTTAATTTTTAAAATATAATTTAAGTTTATGTTATTTAATTATTGGTAAGTTGCAAAACAAGCAAAATAAATTGTATTACTGATATGTTTATATACAAATCTGAAGATTAGACCTTTTTTCAATTTTTAAGGTAAATTTAATTACTTTATGAAGCTATAAAGTAGTGATAAAATAGCACTATATTCAACTGATGTTAGGTTTAACACAATGTTGTCAGTAGACTGTTTGGGTGTACTCTGAGAATAAGTAATGTAGTGTTGATTATGTGTTACTGGAGTACAGTTCTTACAAGTTGTCTAAATGTTAAATGTTTACAATTTGTAAGGTATGACAAAGGCAAGGGTTGGGTTTTAGTTGGGAACGTAGGAATGGCATGCACACATTTTACTAAGGAAGATTTAATTTTAAGCAGTACTTTCAAACCTGAACAGTTACTAGATGGAAATGAGGGTGATCATATTAATTTAAATAATTATGAACTTGATAAGAATATTGGGAAGTTTAAAGAACGGTAAAGTATCAGAATTATATAATATATATTCAGGGGTTTTAAAAAAGTTTAAGGATTGGATATGTTGTCTAGAGGATTAGAACTTTGTTAATGTTAGAATTTTAATTGAAGTAATAATAATTCTCTGTAATGAGAAGCCTGTTAATCTTGCACAAGTGGTGGGATAAGTTTTAAAGTCTGACAAAAGGTGCTTTGCAAAACCATTTATGAAGGTTTAGAATTTTGTTGGATAATCAGTATGGTATCACCAAGAGAAAATCATGTGTTACAAATCTTTTGTCATTCTCTGACTTAAAAGAGGTTATTTATGTAGATGAGGGATGGTGTAGATGTGGTTTATCTGGATTTCAGAAAGCATTTGACAAGGTAAGAGATAAGACTTGTTAAAATTTTCTGTAGGTTTCAGGACTATGTTGGATAGAAAACTAGTTAGCTGGAAAAAAGTAAAGTCTGTTACATATGTAGTTCAGTCAGACTGGACTAATGTTTTGAGAAGGATACTTCAGACCCAGCATTAGCAATTTTGCCCCTTCTGATTTATATCAGTGACACAAATGAAATGTTCAATGGATTATTAAGAGTTTTTGGCATTGTTGACTGTGAGAAGACTGCTGCTATTTTACAAAAAGATTCTGATTATTTGATGAATTGGGTTAATAAATGGTAGAATGCTTTTTAAGTAAAATAAATGCAAAGTAATGCAGACAAGATATTACACTTTCAGTTACAAGTTTCTTTCAATTATAATTGTGATGGGAATAACCTTAGTGATATGGGGAAAAAAAGGTCTTGGTGTTCTAGTTGAGCAACCTGTTGACCCTGTTGTGTTTGGTAGGATTTCTCTCTGTTAGTGAGCAAAGCTGATTCACTAAATTCATAATATTATAGAGAAGCTATTCAAAGTCTGTTTATCCCTTAGTGTGGATTTTTGTACATGGTGAGGGGACCTCACAGGGAAGGTACTTTTAATTCAGTTTACCTCCTCTGGGATCTAAACATCCATTCATGTGTTTGCTGTGTGTGGTGTTTTGTGAAGGGGAGGAGAGGATCCTTGTGGTTGAGGGGTCCAACCCTAACATACCACTTTGGCCTTGAATTCCTGTAGACGGGCAGCCTTGTGGTGGCCCCCTTTCGGTCGGTCGGCTGGTCCGCCTGGGCTAGGGCCAATCGTGTACCAGTGTTGGATGCTCTCAACAGGGGTTCTGAACATTGTATCTGATGTTGGTGTTTGGGTATAGTGCTCACAAAATCATGGAGTTGCTGCAGTATCCTTGTTTGGCATTGTTGTGCATCCCCTCTTAGGGCTCCATGGTGGGTGGGGTCAGTGGACATTGAAGTATTCCTTTTTTTTTTAATTATGGATCCTCCAAATAAAAACTTAAATAAAATACTGAAAAAACAGTCCATGGGTAAATGACCATGTCTTGAAGATTCTGAGCAGCAATTTTTAACATCTGTAACACCTGTTATACCTTATTTTTTTATCCTATGTTCTCTTTCAGACAAACCTTTAAAGCAAATGTCTCCCTTTTTCATTCATAAGGGACTACAGGGACTTGCTGGCACTCCATAGTCATTAAAGAAAGTTTGATCTGGTGACATATTGGTGGAAACATCCACATCTTAACACAGTGAACTCCTATTGCTTTCCAAGGCAATTGGGGATATACCTATTATGCTACTTTGAATTCATCATGAGGAGTTATTGTTGAAAAGGATTTGAAGAACATCCCTGAGTCAGAGATTCTTGCTGGTTTCTTCACTCAAGGAGTTTTTGCAGTGAGGCATATCTCCACTCACAAAGATGGAATTACGATGCCGACCAATGTACTCATTCTGACATTTACGTCACCATGTCCACCTGCCACCATCAAGGCAGGTTATCTTAATTGCAGAGTACGGCCATACATTCCAAACTCTATCCAGTATTTCCAGTGTCAGCAGTTCGGTCACTTGAAGACATCATGCACATGTTTCTTGACATGTGCTCGTTGCATTGACAAGGACCATGATGCCTGTGAGTGTGAATAGGACCCTCATTGTGTCAATTGCAATGACTGTCACCCATCCTACTTTCATTCTTGCACTAAATGGTTGGAAGAAGAAGAGGTGCATCATTTGAAAACGATTCATAACATCACTTATCCTGAGGTTTGAAAGTTGCTGTCCACCACTTCATCTCGGACGTATGCTGTTGCACTTCATTCCACTACTACAGTGGGAGTGCAGACAGATCTCTCTGTGCCTCCAAAAGAATCATTTTCAGAACAAATGTAAATCTCTTGACCTCCATGGTTAAAAAAGTTGAATCATCTTCAACACCCATCTCTGTCCCTTACGTACATTCTAACAAATCCCAAGATCCACTTCCTTTGGTTCCATGGTACAGACATTTTCTCGGATACATCTTTTTCTACCCCAAGATTCAAAACAATCATTTGTTCATGTCCTCAGTCACTGGAATTTCCTTCCAACAGCAAAGACCTGCCCAATTGACCTAGAGCAGGATCCATGGAGGTTTATCAAATAAGGAGAGTATGGAAAAAAGATGGGTCGTAAACAGAAGGTTTCTCCACCCAATTTGCCTACACGTAAATAAAAATTGCCATCTTGATGCAATGGAACTGTTGAGGTTTATGTTCTAATCTGGATAATATCAAAACACGGATTGCTTCCTACCATCCTGTATGTCTTTTTTTACAGGAAACATTTCTGAAACCTGATAATACATTTACCTTTTGGCAGTTTTCTTTGTACAGAAATGACAGGCTGAGTGATGAAAGAGCGCATGAAGGGATGGCACTGTTGGTTGATCAGCATGTGCCCACCCTGTCTTTGCCACTCAGCACACACTTGGAGGTCATAGCTATCTGTGATTCCTTGGGTCGTACCATCACTGTTTGTTCTCTCTGTCACCTGGAGAGATGTATGACGAATCAGACCTTGATGCTCTCATTGAACAGTTGCTGTTTCCCTTTTTAATCCTGGAGGACTTTAATTGAACTCATCCTTTCTGGGACAGTGCTGATATTGATGGGAGGGGTCACTTAGTAGAGCACATGCTCTCTGATTACAGCCTTTCTCTTTTCAATACTGGTTCTTCTACTTATTTTCATGCACCTAGTCAGTCCTTTACTGCTATTGATCTCTCAATTTTCTTCCATTTTTCATGGAGGGTTGATAATAATCCACAAGGCAGTGATTATTTTCCTATAATGTTGAGAGAGATTGAATATGGTCGATGCCACCTGACACTCGTGCCCTAGTGGAAGCTGGATCACACAAACTAGCCCTCTTTCACTGCTCTTGCAGAACATGATCCTGCCATCATCTGTAAGCCATGAATAGACAACTGTGTGGCAGCAGTAACTGACTGTATTATACAAGCAGCTGTTCAATGTATTCCTAAATTCTCAACATGTTTTACACAATTTCCTTGTCTATGGTGGAATTCTGCCTGCTACATGGCACGGAAGGATCAAAAACGGGCCTGGGATACTTTCTGTAGACATCCCATATTCTTGAAATGAATCGCTTTTCAGCGGGCCTGTGCATATGTTTGGTGGGTAATATGTCAAGGCCAGAAGGAATCTTGGATTAAATTTGCATCTAGCATATCTTCTACCACCAGTTTCAAAGTCACATGGGACAAGATTCTAAAGGTCAATGGGCAATATAACTCTGTCCCCTCTCGATCTTGTTCTCTGATGGCCAGGAAGTACCTGATACCCAGGGCATCACCTGTACTCTAGGTGAAAGCTTTTGCTGGGTATCTAGTACTTCTTCTTCTTCCTCCACCTTCTTAGCCATCAAAACTTGGGCAGAGCAGTCACCTCTTTCCTTTTGAGCTGATTGTCTCTATGGCTATTATCGTCCCTTTATACTGGTGGAACTCAAACTGGCCTTTCATTGGTTGGACCTGATGATATACACTGTGAAATGCTGCACCATCTATCTCCTGCTTCTCTTACTATTCTTTTGATTGTTTTTAACCTGATCTGGCAGGAGAATGTTTATCCTAATACCTGGTGTTAGACTATTGTCCTACCTTTTCTAAGCCTGGAAGAGATCCCAAGATTCCTTCAAACTACTGTTCAATTGTTTTCACGAGCTATCTCTGTAAGACCTAATAGAGGATGGTTAATGCTCATCTTGTTTGATTCCTCAAATCAAACAATCTCCTCTCGCCCACCCAGTGTGGGTTCTAAAGACAGGGCTTCACTGTGGACCTTTTGATTCGACTTGAAACATCAATCAGAGAAGCCTTTCTCAAGTGACAACATCTTGTATCAATATTCTTTGACATTCATACAACATGGAGGTATGGCATTTAACAAGATCTCCATATATATGGGTTACATGGCCATTTGCCAATTTTTATTAAAACCTTTTTAATTGGCAGGAGATTCTAAGTTTGTGTGGGTTCAACACTTTCTCGTTCTTTTCTACAGGAACTTGGAGTCCTTCAGGGCTGTGTTTTGAGTGTCACACTTTTCAGTATAAAAATTAATGCCATCACTGTTGCAAACGGGCTCTATGTTCACCACTTTCACATCTCATATCAGTCGTTGAATGTGAGGTATATTGAGTGGCAGCTACAGATTGCCTTCAATCATTTGCTGAAGTGGACCACAGCAAATGACTTTAACTTCTCTCTCTCTCTGAAACTGTTTTGATACACTCTTGCCACCAACAGGGTATTCACCCTGCTCCGTATCAGTGAAGTTATGCTGCCTATGGCCCCTGAGACAAAGTACCACACATCAAGCAGCTACGAGTCAAATGTACAAGAGCACTAAACATCCTCCTTGTCTTCTCTTCTTCCACTTGGGAGCGGATTGATGTTCTATGCTAAAGATATTTCGTGCTCTAATTCGATCGAAACTCGACTATGGATCACTGGTCTTAAAGATGCTGGACCCCATTCATCATCAAGGACTTTGGTTCTGCTCTTCCCTAGTTCAGAGCTTATACATAGAGTCTCATGAACCTTCTTTGCACCTCTGTCATTTGCAGCTCTCTTTACTGTATTCTTCAGAACTTCATTCCTTACCAAAGCATCTTACCTGGGGTTGCATTTTCCTTCTGGCTGGGCCATACTTTTTCAGAACATATGATCTGCTATTACTTTTGGCCATCGTATCTAGGAGCAGTTGGATAAATTGGGTCTGTCCTTGGATAACATTGATATATCCACTGGTCAGCCTATCCCACTATGGCCTATTACAGTCCCCAAATGTGACCTATATTTAAGTCATCTGAGAAAAGTAGACAGTCCCAATTGGGAATAATTTCTGCTATTTGTTGAACATCTTTTAAACCATCCTTTCATTCCTATTTATACAGATGGTTTGAAATCAGGTGACTGTGTGGGCTCTGCCATGGTTTGTTGTGGCTATGTGGTTGTGCGCAGAATCCTCTCTATAGCTTCTGTGTTCACTGCTGAACTGCATGCCATTTCTCTTGCCCTGGATCATGTAGAAACTAAGCAGTACTTAAACTATACTGTTTATACTGACTTGCTTAGTTCACACCCTGTTCTCACTGATATTCAAAACTGTCTGGCCCATTTCTCTTTAATATCTATCCAGTTTTTTTGGATACTGGGTCACGTTGGTGTTTGCAGGAAAGAGCTCGCCACAGCTAAATCTATCTGCTCTGGCATTATCACTCCTATGCTTGATCCATACACGGACTATGGTCCTGTATTCAAGGCTTCGATTCTGTGCCAGCTGGCAGTCCACTTAGAGTGAGCAACACAAAAACAAGCTTTTCCAAATAAAACCCTCTATTGGACTCTGGCTGTCTTGCTTCCTGAGGATCGGAAAGAGGAAGTTGTTCTAACTAGACAACATATTGGTCACAGTTGTTTAACTCCTTTTCTTTTATCTGGAACTGATACACCAGTGTGTAGTCTGTGTAACACTCAGGTCACAATTAGCCACATTTTACTTTCTTGCTGTTGTTATGACTCTCAACGATGGCACCATTTTAAACATGTTATGTTCCAAGGTTTGTCCATAACATTAGACAGTGTTATTGGTGATGGTGACACTGTCCATCTTGGTAATGTTTTTAGTTTTTTAAAGGCCATTAATCTTTTTAATGCCATTTAAGTTTTTTAATTTGTACATCAAACCTTTTAATGTGGCTACCTTTTAAGAAACAAAGTCCATCTAGTTCAACTTGAAATTAGAAAATGGCCTATAATGTCAAATAACTCAGAACCAGGACTTGAAAGGCCAAATTAGGTAACTGACAGTGCTTTTTGTACTTACCTGCCATCCTTCCTAGCGAGTTATGATACTTAGAGTTATCGTTGTAGACTAGATGTAAACATTGGTTTTATGCTATTTATGTTTTGTTTTACCTTAATTTTCTTTTATGAATTTTATTGAATGTAATTTTAACTTTTTACTGGATGTGTGGCCTAGCTGCTTTGTGCCACAAAACACCAAATTAACCAACCAAAGTCTGTTCTCACATTTTTTTTAACGTAGTACTATAACATTTAATTATTTGTACTAAATTGTTTTATTCAAATTTAAAGAGAAATTTAACAATATTCCAAAATATGTTTTAAGTTCTAAAAAAATGCTGTTTAGCTATAGATGGCACATATTAAGATGTGATATAACACCATATCTTGCATGAGAGTAATAAATATGTGCCAAGAGGTCTTTGTTTGAGGTTTTAAATAGTTTATAGAAAGTGTATATCTTTTACCTTCATATTTATGGTTGAGGTTTGTGTGTGTGTGTATCACATGGCCATATGCCCTGGCTACAATATTTGTTATTCTAATTTCATTTTTACCTGGTTGGTCCTGAACTTTCTAATATTCACAAATAGGTTCTTCAGTAAGATCATGTTTCTAGAGTCAACTTAGTCAACCATTAGCATGATATTTTTACCCTGTTTTTGAAAGAGTTTATAATGATAAATGTTGAGGTTAATTTTGAATTTCTCAATAGGTTAAAAAAGAACAAACTAATTTTATAATGATATTCATTGTGTTTGTTATGATTTTGTCATTGTTTAGGAATATACTTCTTGACAAACGTGATAATATTTGGTCTAACTTTGTGTTTTGTGAGACAGTTGAACTTGTACAAGCTGACAGTGATTCTGGCTTTGAACTTGAATTACTTGAAGATATTTTTTAGTGTGATATGATTAGGGGAAAAAAAAACAACAAAAAAAGAGAAAAGCATGCACTTAAAGGGTCAAGCATTTAAAAATATATATATCTAGTACCTGCCCTTATGAACCCACTTTGAACACCCCAACCTGTGGTAGGGTTGCTCAGTGTTGACTACATGTAAGCTTTGCCAGGCTGACATAGCAGTTGTTCAGCAACCCATATTTACAATGGAAAGCATATAGTTAAAAACTGGAAAATTTCCATCATATGGGTGGGTTGCTGAAAAGCAGTTTTTAGCCTGTTGAAGGTGGTTTAGGCCCTGTATGTCCTGCTTCACGAATGGCCCAATCAACCATTGTAGCTGACAGGTCTGGAAAGAAAGTTTCAAATATCATAACTTGTTTTAAAATATATAATGAGATGAAGGCTTCAACTAAATTAAAGTAACTTAATTTTAGTTTCTTCTGATTATCAGAACATTATTTTGTTGTTATTTTACATGTCATTTTTTTTAAATGTCATCTACAGATTTACCTTTATTTTCTAAAATACTTTTATATCACATGGTGGTCTCTAGTAACAACATCAACTGAATTGTACCAGAAAGCTGAAACTTAGAATAAAGGTTAACTTTTGTATTATTTAGAAACTAGAAATTTATAGTAACTTTTTAATTTCTACCATGGGAATATAAGTTACAAGTTTCACAATATTAGCAAATTAACTTCAGGAAGTAAACATACAAGGATAGATTATGGATTTTGTACTTATTGTACTATTTAAAGAAATACTGTATGATTAGCCCTGGAATTATGACTTAATGTGGAACTCTGGTTATCCAGCACTGTCTTTATTTATTGGTCTACTCATCTTAATAACATTTAACATGGGTGTCAGAGGATGGGGTTAACAAGGTCTTAATATCATACCTACCAGTATGGAAGTACTTGCTTTACTTGTAAATGTTAGTGTTTACAGTTACTTTGGTCTTGTAAACAGAAGTTGCATAGAATGCAGGATTCTAATACAGGTGTTCTACTCTTAAACCAATTATTACACTTTGTGCTTGATTATAATAAAACAGTAATCCAAACTTGGTAAAATTTGAAGAGTTGATTCTTTTTGAATTGGAAATAAATATAAATAGTGTATAAGTTAATCCATTAAGAAAGTAATTTTCACTAAAAATCTAAATCTGTTCAGTACTGAATGGGCCTTTCTCTGAGTACCAGGGCTATTCAAGCTAGCTGGTATATGATGGGAGAGGCATCATTTGTAATAGGAAGTTGCTTCACAACAGCTGTTCTAGTGTGAACTGTAATAAGTTGAAATCTCATTTTTGTTTCTTGTATTTGTGTTGTAACATTCCAAAATTATGATGATTATTTAACTGTTTATTCATAGTAACAACATATATTATTTAACTGTTTATTCATAGTAACGACATATATTATTTAACTGTTTATTCATAGTAACAGCATATATTATTTAGCTGTTTATTCATAGTAACAGCATATATTACTTAACTGTTTATTCATAGTAACAGCATATATTATTTAACTGTTTATTCATAGTAACAGCATATATTATCTATAATATTGTTATATAACTGAAATTTTTTTTTGCTTTTGTTTTTATCTCTTCTAGAACTGTTAGGCCGTGGAAATCCCTCTAGCTACCGGAAGTGCTTAGAAAGACCTACTGAAACACCAATATTGTTTATGAATATCCAAGGGTCAGTAAGAACCTGTATAGTGACAAGGTATGATTAAAACAGCTTTTCATGTTTGTTTCTAGCTGATCAGTATTTGACAGTGCTGTGTTCCATCAGTGAACAGTGTTGTTGATGAACTCTAATGCATGAGAAATTTATTATGAATTTCTCTCTTTTGTATTTATTTTGTCAGTTAAAACAGTTCTACTATCTACTTAACACAGTTATGAGGTATTTTTTTTATGGATTCACAAGGAATAACTAATAAAATATATTTTTGATAAACTATAATAATGCATTTATGCTTTAATAAAATACTTGGAAAAAAAGATCATAGTTACTGTGAAAATAGTTTTATGTACATCAGACATAAAGTAATTTGTTTCCATCCTTGAGCTTTCTTCTAAGCTTTTTATATTGGAAATGGATATGGATGCTGAAAATAATTGTAGCAATTAAAGTAAATACTGAATGTTTATTAAGTGTATGTTTTATAAAAATATTACTAGACTAGTAGTCTAGAAGTTTTGTATGTGACTAACAAAGGTGGAGTGGGAAATATTTCCTATTAACATAAAGTAACCTGTGTAGATTTACAGATTGAGAGATAAACAGCCTAATCCATGTACATTTTGTGACATTCATTATAACACATTAAAATTCCTTATATTGGCATCAGATAGCAAAGGCACAAGATTTGTATTTAAATGATAAAATAGACTTGTAGTGATAAAGAAATCAAACCTTGGAAATCACACGGCAGATGCTCAATTATACAGTAATATAATGAGATTAAAAAGATACTGTAACTTTCTGATGTAAACTGAAATGTTGGTGAGATTGTAACAGTATGGTGTTACTTTTCAGACTCAGGACTGATCATAAATGACAATGTACTTATAACATTTGTTTTCAAAATAAATTTATTTATGAAACACAGTTTTTGTTAGTAAAGCAGCATCTGTGAACTTACTACTTATAAAACATCACCAGTGGCAAATCAGATGTACAAAAATATATTTTGTAAGACATCTTATTTGTGTGTATTCTTTATTGTAAAAAAATTAACTTTTTTTAAATATTTTGAAACATTAGCATCTTAATTCTAAATTACTATGATAAACATTAGTGCCTTTATAATTGTTTGTTTTGGTGTGGTTTATATATGTCAATATATGTCAAAAAAACAAATTAGTGCTATATAGGACTTTGCTAATCTTCTGATAAAAACATTAATTATAAGGATTTAAAGTGTAATCCTGCATTTCTCCCATATTTTTTATTTGCTTTTAAGAGAGAAGTTATTGCATTGTTTATTTCAATTTTATGTAAAATAATCTACAAGAAATATAAAATGAGAACTTGTACACTGGTAACTTGTAATAGGTTTTGAATTATATACATTTGTAAGAAAACATAATGTTGAATAATATTGTTGGTATAAAATAAGTACAAAAGTTCTTTTGTACACTGGTAACTTGTAATAGGTTTTGAATTATATACATTTGTAAGAAAACATAATGTTGAATAATATTGTTGGTATAAAATAAGTACAAAAGTTCTTTTGGTAGAAACTTAGTCATGAATGTATAAGAATTTTCTGAATTCTATTTTCAGTATAAACATTTTCAAATAAATAACAATGTTTCTAGCCTGAGTTCTTCATTGTTTAATTGCTTAAAATGTGCATATAAAAAGAGAGAAAAATGAAAGTCTACATACCATCAAGGTTATAGAACTAGTATCGTAAACCTTACCACCATTCTTAAAACAGCTAAATATGCATCATTAGAGACAGTTCTTCTGCTTATTCCTGATTAGATCAGCCATTATTTATAGAGTGATTGATTTAAACCTGCATTTTGATTGATTTTTGTGTTCCATTACTCAATGTTTTGGGGATAATTTTGATTTTGATGTTCAGTCAGGAATGTAAATAACTATTGAGATGTGACTTTAGGCTAGAAGTACACTTTGATTTGAACTTGTAGATTGAGATCCTATACTTTGTGTTTACTTGATTAAAAGCTCATGGTTCAGATGAATTAGAGCTGAAGAGAGCACATATTTAAAGATGAAATTTTAAGATGTGACTAGAGTTGATCAATTTAACTATTTCGTGACAGGTCATATGTCAAAGGCCATGTCATCACATTTGTTGACTTGCATTGAAATTTTTATTGAACTACTATTTTCTGAATTGACGTCAGTATGTTTGAAATCAAATTGAAGATTGTAATTCAAACTTTAATACTATATATGCATTTTTAAATTTAAAAGTAAATATTTAGAGAACACATTTAAATATAGTTTTGATGAGTTGTGGCACATTGAATGCAGCACTATTTAAAATTATATGTTTGTGGTATCAAAATACCAAGTCTGTAATCTTGTACAAATTAGGAACTTGAAGTACCAATATTAACAAGCTAGAATGTAAAATAAAAACATTGTATCTTTTAATTTTGCTGAGATATGGCTTGTGTACTGATTCAAATGCAGTTGCCCTGTTAACTACTTTCCATTTTTGGAAACATTTCCATATATACACTATAATATAAAATTTGAATAACCAATCAACAACTTAGAATGTTCCTCTAGTGGTTTTCTCAGACATTCTAATATGTGAAAAGGCTTCTACATTCTTTGGAACCAAGATTTCAAAACCTAAAATTTTGTTTATATTCTCCACATGCAAAATTTTAAAAGATTTAGTAACATATGTCCTACAACTGCCAAGTAACATATGTCCAACAACAACCAAGTAACATATGTCCTACAACAGCCAAGTAACATATGTCCTACAACAACCAAGTCTTAGCAAGAGGAGATAATTGTTTGCTTTACCTTTAATTTATTGTTGTATATTTCAAAATAAGTTTCATGATGTATTTCTAGTTAGCAATAATCTATATACATTCATACATAATGTTTGATAATTGAAATTTCAGAGTATATTACAAAATACTTGTCCACTAAAATACAGCCAAAACAGGGAAGACTAAAGGGCAGTTTTATATTAATGAATACATGACCTGAGCGTACATGCACCTCGTCAATGCAAGTTATGTAATGTTATATTGACTGGAAGGTCAATATAATAAATATATAGTTAAACTTGTGTTTATCACACTAAACATTTGTATTTTTGTGTTATGTCATCATTCTAGCAGGAAAACAAAATGATTGTTACCATGTTGGTCAAGTGACAGATCCCACATAGGGTAGAGAAAATAATTGAAAAATGTAATTTTACTGAAAACAAACATTTTAAATGTGTCTTGGAGGTATTATAGATTATGCAAATAATAGTTGAGTTTTTGGGACAAAGAACAGTTTTTCTTATGTGATGAAAATCACTTTGCAGTTGGGCTAGTAACAAAACTATTCTCAAACAAATCTTTAATAAAAAATGCTTCATTTAAAATCTGTTTTTTTTTTTCCACAAAAGACTTAACTGATCTTTACTAAAAGTGAACCAAATTTTGTGAGGATACCTACATGTGCATCTATGTAAATGAACTTGTTTTACATCAAGCCCACCATGAACAGGTTGATGCTTTATTCAATAACATACAGTATCTCAGTACTTTTTTTTTTAAGTGATTGATTTATAGCTGTTCAGCCTGCATAAGTGCTGTTAACTGGCCAACCTGATATAATGGAAGAGTTGAGGTTTACATTCTAATCTGGATAACATCAAAACACTGACTGGTTCCTACTATCCTGTTTGACTTTCCTTACAGGAAACATATCTGACATCTGCTGATGCAGTTGCCTTTCGGTGGTTTTCTTTATACATGACACTGTGTGATGGACGAGTGCATGGAGGGGTGGCACTGTTGGTTGATCAGTATGTGCCCACACTTTCTTTGCCACTCGACCCACCTGTGGAGGCTGTAGCCATCTGTGTTTCCATGGGTCACATCATCGCTGTTTGCTCTCTCAACTTGTCAGTTGGAGAGACATATGATCAATCAGACCTTGATGCTCTCATTGAACAGTTGCCATCTCCCTTTTTAATCCTGGAGGACTTTAATGGACATCATCCCCTATGGGGAAGTGCTGATATTGATAGGAGGGGGTTGCTCTATTGAGCATATGATCTCTGATGACAACCTTTCTCTTTTCAATACTGGTTCTTCTACTTATTTCCATGTGCCTCGTTAGTCCTTTACTGCTATTGATCTCTCACTTTGCTCCCCTTCATTATTTTCCCATTTTTCATAGAGGGTTCACAATAATCCATGAGGCAGTGATTATTTTCCTATAATTTTGAGAGAGATTGAATATGGTCGATGCCACCTGACACTCGTGCCCTAGTGGAAGCTGGATCAGGCAAACTGGCCCTCTTTCACTGCTCTTACAGAAATTGATCCTGCCATTGTCTGTAAACCATCAATAGACGACTGTGTGGCTGCAGTAACTGACTGTATTATACAAGTAGCTGCTCAGTGTATTCCTAAAACCTCGACATGTTTTCCACTATGTTCTCGTCCATGGTGGAATGTCGCCTGCCACATGACACAGAAGGCTCAAACACTTGCCTTGGATACTTTCCGTAGATATCCCACGCTCTCAAACTGCATTGCTTTCCAATGGGCCCATGCACATGCTAGATGGGTAAGACGTCAAAGCCAGCAGGAATCTTCTTTGATTAAGTTCACAACCAGTTTATCTTCTACCACTAGTTCCAAGGTCATATGGGACAAGATTCCAAGGGTCAGTGGGCAATATAACTGTGTCCCCCTCTCGATCTTGCAATCTGGCCAAGAAGTAGCTGATACCTGGAGCATCGCTGACTCTAGGTGAAAGCTTTTGCCAGGTATTTAGCACTTGTGCTTCTTCAACCTTCTTAGCCATCAAGACTCAGGCAGGGTAATCACCTCTTTCCTTTCGAGTGGATTGTCTCTATGACTATTATTGTCCCTTTACACTGGTGGAACTCAAACTGGCCCTTCATCGGTCTGGCAGTACTTCTGTTGGACCTGATGATGTACACTATGAAATGCTGTGTTGTCTATCTCTTACTGTTCTTCTGATTGTTTTTATCCAGATCTGGTAGGCTATTGTTCTACCATTCTTCAAGCCTAGGAAGGATCCCAAGATTCCTTCAAACTACCATCCAATTGCTTTGATGAGCTGTCTCTGTAAAACCATAGAGAGAATGGTTAATGCTCGTCTTGTTTGGTTCCTTGAATCAAACAACCTACTCTTGCTCACCCAGTGTGGGTTCTAACGACAGAGCTCCACCGTGGACCACCTGATTCGACTTGAAACATCAATCAGAGAAGCCTTTCTTAAATGATGATATCTTGTATCAGTATTCTTTGACAATGAGAAGGGTTATGATACAACATGGAGGTATGGCATTTTGCAAGACCTCCATATATATGGGTTACGTGGCCATTTGCCCATTTTTATTAAACATTTTTTGATGGACAGGAGATTCCAAGTGTGTGTGGATTCAACACTTTCTCGTTCTTTTCTATAGGAACTTGAAGTCCCTCATGGCTGTGTTCTGTGTGTTACACTTTTCAGTATAAAAATTAATGCCATCACTGTTGCAAACGGGCTCTATGTCGACGACTTTCACATCTCATGTCAGTCATTGAACATTAGGTGTATTGAGCGGCAGATACAGACTGCCCTCAGTTGTTTACTGAAGTTGACCACAGCAAATGGCTTTAACTTCTCTCTCTGTAAAACCATTTGCATGCACTTTTGCTGCCAACGGGGTATTCACCCTGATCCTGAACTCTGTATCAGTGAAGTTGTGCTGTCTGTAGTTCCTGGTAGTAAGTTCTTGAGGATTATCTTTGACCATAAGCTGACCTTTATACCACAAATCAAGCAGCTATGGGTCAATTGTACAAGAGCACTGAACATCCTCCTTGTCCACTTTTCCACCACTTGGGGAGCAGATCGACGTTCTGTGCTAAAGATATATCATGCTCTTATTCGATCGAAACTCTACTATGGATCACTGGTCTGTGGCTCTGCCAGAACATCCCCAGTTCAGAGCTTATACATAGAATCTCATGAACCTCCGCTTTTTGCACCTGTCTTTTCTATATGCTTCGAAACTTCGTTCCTTACCAAAGTATCCCGCCTTGGGTTGTGTTTTCTTTCCTCGATGGGCCATGTTTTTTCGGTCTGCCATTGCTCCTTTTGGCCTTTGTATCCACTGGGCAGCCCATCTCACTATGACTTCTTACAGTCCCCAATTGTGACCTATCTTTTAAGTCATCTGAGAAAAGTAGACACTCCTGATAGGAAATACTTTCTACTATTTGCTTAAAATCTTTTGAACCATTCTTCCATTTCTATTTATACAGAAGGTTCAGGTGACTGTGTGGGCTCTGCCATGGTTTGTTGTGGTTCGGTGGTTACATGCAGAATCCCCTCTTCAGCTTCTGCGTTCACTGCTGAACTGTATGTCGTTTCTCTTGCCCTGGATCACATAGAAGCTAAGCAATACTCAAACTGCACTATTTATGTTGACTCGCTTAGTATTCTACTGGCCCTGGAATTGCTTCACGTCAGTTCACACACTGTTCTTGCCAATATTGAAAACCTACTGGCCCATTTCTTTTTTACATCTATTTTTATCCAGTTTTTCTGGATACCGGGCCAAGTTGGTATTCGTGGGAACAAGATTGCCAGCACTGCAGCTTAGTCTATTTTCTCTGGCACTATCACTGCTGTGTCTGTCCCATACATACACTGTGGTCCTGTATTCAAGCCTCGTCTGCATGCCAGCTGGCAGTCAACTTGGAGTGAGCAATGTGAAAACAAACTTTTCGAAATAAAACCCTATATTGGACTTTGGCCATCTTGCTTCCATGAGGATTAGAAAAAGAAGTTCTTACTAGATGACCCATCGGTCACAGTTTTTTAACTCATCATTTTCTTTTATCTGGAACTGATGCATCAGTGTGTAGTATATGTAACACAATAAGCCACATTTTACCTTTTTGTCATCGTTATGACTCTTAACGACGGCACCATTTTAAGCATGTTCTGTCCCAAGGTGTGTCCATAAAGTTAGTGTTATTGGTGATGGTGACACTGTCCACCTTGTTGATGTTTTTAGTGTTTTAAAGGCCATTAATCTTTTTATTGCCATTTTAGTTTTTTAATATATACATTACACCTTTCTAATGTGCCTTCCTTTTCAAAATCACAGTTCATGTAGTTTGATTTGAAATTAGAAACTGGTCATAACATTAAATAACTCGAAACCAGAACTGGAAAGGCCAACTTCGGGTGACTAACACTGTTGTTTGAACTATTCGTTAGTTATCCTGGCAAGTTATTATTATAATTTTGCTACATGTCTCTTAAAACCTTTGTTACTTTCCTTTTTGAAAATGGCCATAACGTCTAACTTGGAAACAGGAGTGGAAAAGCCAACTTTAGGTGACTGATGATGGGTTTTGTACTTACCTGTTAGTCTTCCTGGAGAGTTATGATTATTAAAGTTATGCTACAAAAAGTCCTTTACAACTTGAATTATGTAGTTTTTCTCTTAATGTTGTAGAGTAGATGTAAACAGGTTTTATGCAATTTATGTGTTTGTTTTTTTAACTTTGTTTTGTTTTACCTTAATTTCCTTTTATGAATTTTACTAAATTTACTTTTAACTTTTCACTGGATGTGTGGCGCAGATAGCCGAGCTGCTTTGTACCATAAAACACTAAATCAACCAATCAACCATTTATGGTCAAAATACACTTTTTTTCTAAAGTAATTTTCAATCTCTTTTTAAATTGAAACTGTATCAAAACTTGAATATATATATATATATATATATTAAAGGTCACTGTATGTTAAAGTACAACAGAATCAAATCTTCATAGATATAGAACAAAACTTGTAGATTCTTTATGTAACAGTTTTTACAGTCTTATTGTCACTTGCATACATTTTTTATATACATGAATCTTATGTAAATCAGTTAAGGCATAAACTTGTCTCCGAAGTAGTCTAGGGGTAGACCACATTTATATTAGAAGTATACTATATGTTTTCAGACATGGTGACAAGTTTTTTTATTATAAACACCCAGTCTTTGAGTTAATTAGGCAAAGTTTGGAGTACTGGGCAAGCTGCAGATGGATGTGATCTTAAAGTAAGAACAAAAACAATATTCTGATAAAGGGTTGATTTGTTAACCTAAAAATAAACCTACTTTATTCCCAGATGAACTTGTCTCTCAAGATGCTGCATTTACCAAGTTCCTCTTGATCAAAATAGAAGTTTATACTGGTATCAATTTTAAATAGATATTGCATTTAGCTTTATTGATCCTTTTTAGCCATTTGTATAAAAAAAAAAAAAAAATGGCTTTATAGAGCTAAAGAACCAGTTTTTTTATTGCAGAAGATATGTAATTACTACCCTCTTCTATGGGGGATTTTAGATGGGGTTATAGCCTTTACTCACTCATAGCCTGGAAACAAGTGCAAGTTTGGCCATACTGGTATGCAATTCAGATTCCAAATATTACAAGGAGTTTATTCAGAATTTAAAAAAGAGGGCATAAGAAAACTTTGTGGATCAACCCACCAAAAATGTCTCCACAACTTGCAGACTGTGTGTTCAAAAATATAAAACTAACTTGTAAAAGACTGGAGTAGATAGGGTGTCAATTTGAAGGTGTAGCAAGCACATAAAATATGGAAAGGATGGTCATTTGCTTGTATGGACAATCAGATCTACTCTGAAAATAGGTTTTCTGATATCAGTGAAATTCTTTATACAGCCTCATCTGTAATCTGTATCACAGTAGTTTTTCTACAAAATCTATTAAAGTTGTTTTATTATTGTTTTTTCCAACTATTGTGGCTGTTTTAAATATTTTCTCTTGTAAAACCTATTTCCATAAGATCTATTTCCTTATAAAAGACTATTTAATATTCAGTTTCCATTACAGGTGTTTGTGTCATCACCAAAAATTGAAGCCCTTCAGATCGTGACTGTTCATACCTATTTATGTGTCTTTCATCCCATATTCTGTAAAACCATCAGCTCTAAGGCTTTTGGAAAGTCTACACCAGCACAAATATTTTTGGGAAGAGTCCATCTCCACCAAGGCTTATTGGAAGAATCTGTGAGCAAGTTTATTGGTTAGATTTTTTTGTGAGCAGCATCCAAAACCATCAGCAACCAAGATGGGCAGTGTCAACGTAAATCGTAATCTTTCAGACCAGTTTTATCGTTATAAGATGCCAAAAATTATTGCTAAGGTAGGTTCATTGTTGTTATAGTTTTTACTTTCTATTCATGAATTTTATACAGCTGATTAATACAAATAACTATGAAAGTATAAAATGTTTTATTTTTCTCTATTTTTTATTTCCTTATGGAAATATCACAAGAAATTTTGTAGTTGTGAATTTTATTAATTTTGTAACATTAGATCTATATTTTTTTATGAACAGAAGAAATGTGCCCACATTGGTAATTTAATGTTGGTATAGATGTGTTAGATTAAGTTGTATGTTATTTCATTGTTAAGCTTAACACATGCATCTAACAGTTTACTCAGTCACCTACACTTGATACGAAGTTGGTTTCCAGTCTTGATCTGGTTGGAAGTTAATATTAGTGACAAACATAACAGTCTGTAATTATCTGTACTGAGTATTGGGTTAATTTTGAGTTCTGATATAATGGGTAACTTAGCCTCATTTGGATGTTGATGGTAACTCTTTTGTAACAGATTACAGGTCAAAGGCCATGTCATTGCATTTGTTGATTTGCATTCAAAATGTTATTGAAATACTACCTTATGAACTTTTGTCAGTGAGTTTGGAATCAAATTGTAGATAATTCAAACTTTAACCCATAAACGACAGCCATCATTAATATTGATGCTACTTACAACATTCCAGGTGTTTAAGGGCTAATGTTATACAAATTCTTAATTTAAAAGAACACATCCAAATATGGATTTTAGTGAGTTTTTTTTCTTTTTTTGTTGAACTTATAATTTGTGTCACTTCTTTTGAATTTTCTTTTTATTCTGACCCTGATGTTTTGGTTGCATTTTCCTACCTCAGAACTTTCCTGTTCATTTAGTACTTTATCCTCCCTTCATGTTTTGATTTGCGGAGGTTCTGTAGTTTCATTATTTCTTTTTTCTTGATTGTAGTTGTCAAGAGACAACTTTTCAACCTTGTATTAGAGACTTGACTGCTATTTATTGGGGTTTTTCTGAATAAAATCCTGTTTTCCTTTAGGTTCTTTTACCTTCCTATTAGGTATTTGTATTGCACATTGCACTTTTCTCCTATCACAAGATGTTGATGGGTCTTCCTGCCTATTTGAAGACTTTGGCTTTTTTCAGCAACTCTCCATAACTCCATTTTCTTTTGTCCCCCCTGTTACATCACGATCCACTTTATTTCATCCTGCAAGAATCAGTCTGAGGTGGCTTGGGTTTTACTTCTCCAGGGTACCTTCCATGTGGAGTTCATTCTCGTTAGGAGTTTTCACGTCTGTTTTATGGATGTTGTAAGTCAGTGTGTTGGATACATGTTTTCATATTCATGTTTCCTTGGCATTCAGACATTTTTTCTGTATTTTCTTTGTCACAGGTGTTTTTTTTAGGGTGTTTATGTTTGGCTGTGTCTCAGCTTCCTCTGTGTTTAGCCAATTGGTCTAGACCTTTGCCTGTCTGCTTCCTTCTCAGAACATAGTGTACACTTTTTCAGGTATGGCTGGATAGGTATAGCTTTCTCACTGGCTGTACTTGATCTCCATATTCATTTTTTTATGTATTTATTTGGGATGCTGCCTATGTGGGTTGGTGTATCAAAACGAAGATTTCATTCATCATATCTTATCAGTTTTTAGTTTTGTTAGTATGTTTTTTCATCTCGGTTCTTGGTTGGGACCAACCTTTTCCCCTGCAGTTTAGAGTTCTGGTACATCTTTTAAGTGGCTTCTCATCTTCTCTCTTTCCTGACAGTTATTAAAGTTTTCTCTTGTTTGGGACTATGAGCTTCTCTCGCAGCTCTCATTTCTCTTGGTTGTATCATCATGTTTCATCTTTTGTAGATATGTGGATCATCAGATGCTGTTTTGCATGTGATTCCTTCAATGCTCCTCTTACCCTTTCCCCTCACTAAGAATCTGTATTGCTACTAGATGAATAGGACCACTGTTGATGCTGGAATTCTAGGTACTTCTTTTTCTATTTGGGGAGCATCTCTCAACACTTTCAACTCTGCTCTCCATATCACTCTTTTTGACACTTGCTGTTTGTCAGTTAGTACTTTCTGTCCTGTAAGGTCTTTGAGACAAAGTGGTGATGCATTCCTACTACAATTGTGTTGTAGAGTTTTACATCATGCATGTATGCATTTGGCTGAGTGTCCTTGGTTTTCAAAGTTCAAATATTTGGTACTTTGGGCTCACATTATATTGGTTTGTGGGCATGTCATCGCTGGGAGGCCTTGAATCTGGTTGCCGATTGGATATTTCATCCCAACAGGATTCTCTCAACATGGTAATTTTGGGTCCTCTAGTTTTCAGGTGTAGTTTGCAATTTGAAGTGTGCCCAATATGGCATTTTTCATCTTGTATTTTATACACACCTTATTCATTTTTGTTCTCCTATTCCTTATTCCTTGGCAAGTGTAACAGATGGTCACTGTTGGGATTGGGTAAGTAGTTACACCCATATATCTGCGTATTTCTTGTCTTTGTGTTATCCCAGTAGCTCAGAACTCCATGTCGAGTTTGGTTAGTGGCATGGTCCATTTTTGTTATGTTTTTTGGTGTCACATTCTGTTCATTGGTCACACGCTGGTGTTCAACACTCGTAATTCCATCTTCACACATTTGTCTTGTCCCTCGCTGTAAGGTCAGGTCTTTCCAAATATATTGCTTCCTTGGTTTTCCCATCTAGTTCATCATTCCTATTTGGTATTTTTTTTTAGAGTTGATGTATGTTACATTGTTGATCTGTACATTTATATTATTATCCTTTCAGTAATTCTATTCTTTGTTTCATCCTTTTTCACTTAACCTTCTAACCGGTTACCTTTTTGTTTCTGCTGTTGTGGGATTTGGGGCAGTTTTTGCCTTCCATTTTGGTTTGCCAATTTTGCTTTTATGAAGTAGTTATTTTCTGTTTGTTATTTTATTCTCTACTGCTCTTTCAACTCAACTTCCTTCTGGAAGTTGGAACTTCCTAGTTATTCTTCATGCTTTTTATAATCTTCCCTCTTATCCTCTGTTAATAGATTTATTTTATTTGTTCTTCCTCTTCTTGATATTATTGACTTGTGGTCACTTTTTCCAACATAGTTTTTTAATCAGGTTTTCCCATGTTTGATCTTTAGTTCCTTTCCTTTATGCACTTGAATTCAGCTACTCTTGAGATTAATTATGCTTTCATTTCTCTTTCCTCTCCTGTCTTTAGGTTTATTAGACAACTGTTCAATGTCTTTTCCCAACTAAGGCCCTAAGATTTCTGACACAGTATTATTCCTTATTTCTTGGGTAAGTTAACTTCATTAGAGTCCCACTCTTTCTCATGATTTGTTTCTTCCATACTGCCATTATGGGTTGAATATTCTTCTTTTCCTCTGGATGTTTGTCATTTTTTTTCATATTTTTTCTTCTTCAAATCTGTCACCTTCCAAGTCACTAGCTGTTCTTTTTCCATCTTTCCTGGGAGCATGTCATCGGAGTGGGTGTATGTGCTACTCCATTTATTTTTCACTTGTTTTACAGAGGCCTTTTGCTACATGTTTTGGATCTTGCTCTATGGTGAGTGATGCCTGACCAGGTATACTTACTATCACATCCATATTGTACGTCTTATGACCACGCTAGATGACTATAATGTTGAAACGCTTCCTACCACATACCGGATGTGCAGTTCCAGATGCTGCCAAGTGTTGGTTGTTTGACTCTGTCTGATTGATATATGTATCACTAAAACATACTTCAAAAATTTAACTCCTAACAAAGTCATATTTTGCATATTGTTGAGATGGGGTGTTCCATAGGACCATTTGTCGATACATCTAATGGTCTTTTGCTTCATAAATATGCTTGTCCCAGACTACACTTAGAGATAATGCAGACAGGTATTATTGCCCATCTCTGAAGCTCCATAGCATTTGAGTCTTTTCCCACAGTGAGATTGTACTTTGAAAAGCAGAGCCACCATGGTCACCTATTGCACTCTGACCAGTGTTGAAATGGTGGAACATTGGGGTCTAATAATTCTGAGTGATGCACAATTGCACTTGTTTGAGGTTAGGGGAGTGCCAATCTGCTGGTGTCAGTGACATGACAGCCTTTCCTAAACAGACCTGATGTACAATTTCAGATGTCGATTCCTCGTTGGGTCTGGTGTTGGTTGGAGATGATCCAGTCACACAAGTCTTCCTATATTTAATTGGTGCACTCCTACCATGAACTTGATAATAAATTTTCAGTATCACCAGATTTTGGACTGGTGATGCAATTCTGTGTTGAGGTCTCTCTTCATCTTTCTACCATCTACTGGATGTTTTTCTCAGTGGATCTGGTGTTAGTTGAAGCTGGATGAAACACATGAATTCATGCATGTGCAAGGCTGATTTCCTCATTCTTACCATGGACTGAATGAAAGATTCTCAATACCACCAGGTTTTGGACCAGAGATGAAAACCTCCTGGGCTCTACGTTACTTCCTGTTATTTGCTAGATGTTGGTTCCCAGTAGATCCAGAGTTGATTGTATTTGAGATGCACACATGCAGAGGTGGGTTATTGGTACAGCAGCTTGCCTTTTTTCCCATTACTCATTTTTGAGGTGAAAAGTAAAGGATCATTTTCTTACTGTGGATCTGATTTACCATTCCAGATGCCACCAAGTGTTGTTTGAGATTGAACTCCTATTTACTGTCTATCAAGCTGTGGCCACTTGACACCTAGGAGTTTGGTTAATAATTACAACGTTATGGAGTATATCTATGTTTTTGTCCTTTTGTTTTAGCAGCACTTAACTCCAGCATAAAGCATATATTTTGCTTAGGAGTGGTGCAGTCTTGCACTGCCATGATGTTTCTTTTTCTTTTCACACACAACATGGTCTTTCTTTGGACAATTTTCAGAAGGAAAATGGTCTTCCCCAGTTCACTGTGGGATTTTTTTTTTGTGAGAAAAGATATTGGAAGCCAACATTTTCCTAAACTGAAAATGTATTTCTGAACAGATACTTCCCCTTACATTTTTCACTCATCCTTCCCACTCGTGATGTAATTAACAGATGCAACAGGTGCTAATTATAATAGTGGTAGTGTCACATTCCTGTTGGAGGAGGATAGCTGCATTATAATTTGCATGTAGTTATGCAGAAAGAAGTGAGAGGGTAACAAGATTGGCAGTGATAAAACAAATTTGAACCAGTAGAGGACAGTAGTAAATGAGAAAGATTTTTGTGAAAGATGTAATCATCAATTCAAAATCCATTTTAAGTTTAGGAAAATGTTAACTTTTCCACCTTCTTGGGTCATGCAATCTCTGATTTATGGTTGTAGATGCTCCAATTCCATCCTTAGCCTCGAATGTGGTGCCATACGTGTGTTTTTTATTTATATTCCCTGTTGCATATACTCCTCTGCTTCTGTTATACCTCTAGCTCATTCTTTAGAATATGAAGTTTTCACTTTCTTCTCCAGATACTGAGATCCAGAGTTGCCAATTTTTGGTATAATTTGCATTTCAGAGGGAGCAGCATGCTTTGTCCCCCTTTGATTTCTGATACCTATGCTTTGGAAGAATTGTTTCTATCTTTTCTTCTTTATTATAGCAGCATTATACTCTTCAGTAAGGTGTCCAGCATTGTTGTTTACCATATTCAGTTGTTGAATTGTCTGTAGTCCTCTCTGAGCAACTAAAACTCTGTCAGGATCATAATCCAGATGTAATTTTGAGACACCTGAAGAAGTATGTTGCTTAATTTGGGGGTTCATCAATTCCTTCCTTCTCACTTAGTGCTTTTGTCACTGCTTATTTTGTCTCTGTGGATCCAGCTGAAGTTAAGAATAACAAGCTAGCCAGTATCTTGTTAAGGCACTATAGCTGTCCAGCAAATATTTGACAAGCAAATTTTGAAAGAACATAATTCACCTTCTTATTCTTAACAAGACATGGTAGAAAGTTAAGATAATTCTGTAGAGCAGAAATGACATTAGGAGCAGTGAGCCATGCCATAATATAGGCTCAAACTATAATGTTACAGATATTGTGGACTTCTCTTTCCAAATGGTCAGTGAGCTTAAATTGTCCCATAAATATCTACGTTTTGAAGACATATAGACCTAGGCCATCCATTGTTTATGATGTAGGTGCTAGAAATTACACTCCACAAAAAGGGACACCACCAAGGAAGATTAAAGGTTGTTCAAGACGATTTTGATAATCTTTACATTGCCTGACTTGAATTTGTTTTGTAATAATTTAAGAAACTGATGTCTTACACTGCATATTGCAGAAATGAAAGGTGACAGCGTGGATTATTTATGTAAGGAACGTTCTTGAATATTGTGAACAATGTGACATATTCTGGGATATTTAAGAATAATACAGAACTTTCCAGAGTTTGTCAGAACATTCTGGAATGATCTAGAATATGCAGATGTAATGCGAACTGTAAGATAAAATTTAAGCTACCTTGAACAACCTCTAAATATTATTCAATATAGATCAAATTTGGTGTGAGTTATTTATATATTGGAACAAAATGAAGCACGAGTGTTGTAAATGAAAACTTCAGAAATAAGGGCTATCCAAATGTATGTTATATTTTGTATTATATTCATAAACTGTACTAGAAAGTTTTGTATTTTGTAATATTTCCATCAAGATCAGCTACTATGGTATATGTGTTCTTGGATATTTATCAAGAAAACTAAGCCAGGACTTCTAGACATGTTATTGTAAGTAGGTAACTTCTCATTCTGACTTTTGAGTTGGAAATTGTAACTAATAGTAAAATATAGCTTGGCATGGTTCTAAAAATTGGAACTGATTGTGAAAACAAAACACGTACATTTAAACTAAAAGATGCTCTAATTGTAACCCACATGGACATTGTTACTGTTAGAATATTTTTATAGTTTATATATGACTCCTGATCCAAAAAATTATATTGTATATCTTTGAAGTATTTTAATAACATTTTTAAACTTATAGTTGTTGACATGTTTTTGGTAGGTTGAAGGCAAAGGGAATGGTATCAAAACAGTAATTGTGAATATGGTGGAAATTGCCAAGGCTCTCAATAGACCTCCAACTTGTAAGTAGCAGAGAAAGAAGTGTAACCTAAAACCACATCTTGTCACTGCTTTCCAGTTTAAATATATTAGTAAAGAAAATATTTGTTATTCCATTTTGCTCTTTTTGTGTGTTTTTTTAAATATAAACATGTGTTAAACAATTTTTCATTTTCAGATCCTACAAAATATTTTGGATGTGAACTTGGGGCTCAAACTCAGTTTGATGTGAAGAATGAACGTTATATTGTTAATGGATCCCATGAAGCAGGAAAACTGCAAGACCTCCTTGATGGCTTTATCCGTCGCTTTATTTTGTGTCCATCTTGTGAAAATCCAGAAACTATTCTGGTAAAAGTGTTTGTCATGGAATGTTTTTTGTAAGCTTGTAAACTCTTAGTGTTTGGTCTGTTTTGATGTTTCTAATGCTAGGTTTCATATCTTATGCAAACCTTAGATTTGTTGGATTCATTTATCTCAAGTTGTTAGGGAGAAGTTTTTTAATTATTTGGTTTGCTGAACTTGTTTTTTTGGGGGGTGTCCAGATTGTTGAGTCTGTTAAACTGATTTAGATTCAGGTATCCAGATTGTTAGGTCTCTTGGACTATCTCTTAATGTCTTTGGGATCAGTAATATAATCTGTTGTTATTGAAATGCTGTAATTAGGCAGTAGTCATATTAATGTACTATAAAATATGGTCAATATGTTGTTAGTGAGCTGTACCTATGACTTTAAGTATGATATTAATAGAAGATGAGCTGTATATAGCTTGTAAGTTTGTTCTTAGCTATAAATATCTTAACATAGTTAGTGAGGTACAAATAGTTTCACCCAAGTGAGCAAAATCACCCTTTCTGAATATGGTTTGTTGTAGTTTGCTGTGAATACCATCTTCAGCATATTATTAATAAGTGGTAACTACTTACCTTGATCAGTTAAACTATCCAAATACATATTATGTACAGACTTTTTAGTCACTGTATTTTGGTCAGTTGTTTTTGTAAAGATGCTCTTCCTTGTTTGAGGTTCATTTACTTTCTGAAACTGTAAGCCAAATAGCATTTGGTGGATATGCATTTCTCTTATTTATGTATATATATTTCTTGGTATATTCCAACCCTAGTGGCATTGTTATAGCAGCATCTGAGGGTGACTTTTGTGTTTAGGGTTTCAGATTGTGAGAAACTTTTTGTATGTCATTGTATTTCTTTGTTTGTTAAGAATTGTTTTGTCAGTTCCACTGTTACTTCTTGAACTTGCATTATCTACTCTCTGGAGGTCAGTTATCCAGTTATTTCACTATTTTTTGTTGTTTGCTTATCCAGTTTTGACTGCTGTATGGAGGTCATGTGTCCACTTTATGACTGCTTGCTGGGGGTCAGTTATTCATCATGTTGCATGACTGCTTTGTTCTCTGGAAGCCACTTATTATGTTGCATGGCTGCTATCTGTAAGCCACTTATCGTGTTGCATGGCTGCTATCTGTAAGCCACTTATCGTGTTGCATGGCTGCTATCTGTAAGCCACTTATCGTGTTGCATGGCTGCTATCTATAAGCCACTTATCGTGTTGCATGGCTACTATCTGTAAGCCACTTATCCAATCATATTACTTCTCTCTTCAGGTCACTTATTGAAGCTGTGGTTATTGTTATTATTGCCACCTACCATTTGCTATAAAGTTTAAATGTTATCCTGATTCTTGAGCTAATGTGCCATTATGAGAAAGTTGTTTATTGATAGGTAGTACCTCAGTGTGATATCATAATATGTTGAATTAAAACCTGTGAACTGGTTGGAGAAAACTACTGTCTAGAGGATATTATCTGTTTGAAATTTAATCCTAAAGCTTTTAACTTTTAGGGAATGTGAGAATGTGTAAGTTAATACAAGAAAAGAAAATCTTAAAGAATAACATGTTAGTAGGATGAAAGGCCACATAGATCTGAATAGCAACTAAAGGGTGATAAAAAAGTCTAAAAGGAACAGATCTCTAAATTGTAATTAACACTAGACGTTTAACTGGTAGCTGTTGGTTAGAAAGGTGTAGAGGAACCATGTGTAGAAAAATGTTCTTTCTCAGTCTGTACATTTAGACAATACATGCATCTGAGGATTAAATGTAACATATTTTACAGGGTGTTCTTCAGAAGAAAGGTGTCATCACCATCAAGTGTATTGCTTGTGGCTACAGTGGTACTTTGGATTCTGCACACAAGTTGACAACTTTCATTTTGAAGAACCCACCAAGCCAGGTAATTATACACTGCCAATTATTATGATTCAGACCTAGGCCTTATGCAGCGATTGTCACCAACTGTTATTAATTGTGTTTGTGTGGTGACTTATTTCTGCTAATTCATTGCCAAGCTGTTAAGTTGTGAACCTTCCTGAAATATTGTTTATACAACAGCCACTCTTACTTAATCACTGAAGTATAGTTATGTGTTGCATTTGCAACATGAAATGATTTGTGTAGCTAATCTAAATAATTAGTTTCTACTCTAAACACGCACAAATAATCAACATATTAAATTAAAAAATAAAACATTTTAAATGTGAGTGTAATACTTATTTCAAGCTCTTTTGTGAGCATTCGTAGTCAAGTTGAATTGATTATTTGAATTATGTACTTTTATGTTAAATTATTAATTGTAAATAATGCTTATGTTTGTTATACCTTGTTGATATAATGTTAGGATAGGCTGTTAGGCCACCATTACTTGCTTGAATTCTAAGGGCAGACAGGACAAGGGACAGGAGTTGTGAATATTGAGTAGTTAATGTATTGTCTACAAACAATTATACTTTAAAAACAGGTCCTTGTGGGAGATTGTGCATTTGGGGTGAGCCATTGACTCTTCAGCAGGAGAGAAAGGAGAAACCAAAGCCAAAACATCAAATTTGTTAAATGGCACATGTATAAAATGTGTGCCAGACTGGTGATTGTCATTTTGTGATTAATTACTTTAATATCAAGAGGAGCATATTTTGCCTTGAGAAGCTTTTTGAATTTTATGATGCCATATTCTCTGAAGAGGCTAAACTGAGAAGTTTATTCTCTCAGACATGAACTTCATACCATATATTGTCCCAGAGGCTGGGACTGCCATTGCATTTAAACACAACAGTATCCACTATGAACTCTTGGCTGCTCACACTGGAACAATCATTATTTTAAGGTACTTTCTGGAGGGCTTGCCTAAAGTACATCATCATCATGCTGAAGATTGGAGGTTCCTTTCTGATAATACTTCATTGTATCTAGCAGTAGGAGACTTCACTGTGAGATACTTCACGTGGGATGCAGAGATTTACATTTTGTTACCTGCAATATACCCACCAACCTCACGCTGCAAAACTCAAGCAAAACAACAGGAATTGCTGTGAGCCATGGTGATGTGACTCCTATATAGATCTTGTTTTAGCTAACCCCACTTGTTATCTCTACCTGGAATAGGGAATGTATCACATACATTGATCACCTTGTGCAATGTGCAAGAATACTTGAAGACAAAGTGATATAAAATGAAAGTGTCAAGGATGTGCTTGGATCCTCATGAAGCAAAGGTAAATCAACAGAAAAGGGAATGCCTCATACTGGTAGATTATGATGAAATCTGAAATGTGTGAAATTATGCTTGGGCTGAATTCATACATAATAAGGCACTACCCAGCCTTGACAAGAGAGACAAGCATAATACAGAATAAAGCCTGTGCTCCGTACAGGTAAGTTTCTAAAACATATGAACCATATACAGTAAGGCAAGTCTTACAGGTGTACAGGTAGGGTTCTAAAACATATGAACCAGTAAGGCAAGTCTTACAGGTGTACAGGTAGAGTTCTAAAACATATGAACCAGTAAGGCAAGTTTTATAGGTTCTTCATATTGTTACTTCCACAGACTTCTAACTGGCACATAAACCAAAACTAATCAGGACATTTGTCATTTACAGTGATAAAGGTACCCTATTCCATACACATAAAGACAAAGCTGAGGCCTTCATGTACATGTGCAATAATTTATATAACCAACAGTGGTAGGAGAGGCTTAAGCTACAACCTTCTTGATCTGAACTACAACAGGTGGCTTGTCTGAAAACCATTTTAGCTTGCATCAACTATACCGAACCTTAAATATACTTATAGATAGAACTGCAAGTCCTGATAGTGTAAGAATATTTATCTTTAAAAACTTTATAGAAGCGAACCTGTTGGAATGTTAACACAGTTGGGCAACAGGTGACATTCCTGAAAGTTGGACTGATGCCTTTGTCAGATCTTTATCTAAACCTGTGAAGGATCTGTTATCATATTGTCTTACAAAGTATTATTGGCAGGCTTCCAGACAAAATTGTAACCTTCCTGTGAGAATGAATAAATACTGTGTCATCATTAGATGGTTATCACGATAGAAGAGAAACTTTGATCATTGCTCTGCTTAGTCTGCAGCTAACACATAGAAGGCTTTGAATTATGTAAGAATGCCTTGGCAATAGCTTTCTATTTGAAAGATGTCCATTCTTGTTTACAAAATGCTCAGAATAGACATCAGTGTAAAATGCGTTGTATCCAAACCAGCTACTAAAAGATGAATCGTGAAACATGGATGTTGTCAGTTAAATTGAATCACCATCAACACTGGTTTGCCTCAAGTATCAACACTTTCACCATTTTTTTGGCATACACATTATGGATTTAGTTTATTCTAGCCAGTCTTTGCTTATAACATTTTGAAGTACAGCAGAAATTGCAGTAAAGCTGATGTTGATGGCATAGAAAGCAAGATGCAACCATCCTACAGCAGGATGATCAACTGGTGTAGTAACATAAAAATGGTCATCAGTACTGCCAAACCCATGTTTTGCACATTTGAGAACAGATGCGCTGATAAGAATAACCATCACAACCTTTCATGAGCGCTGTTGTTGTAAAAGAAACACAAAAGTACTTGGGTATAACTTGGCAAAAGAAACTTCACCCCTCACATTAACACCATGATTATCAGAGCTACCAAATAGTAGTTGAGTTTAGTTACATGTCAGAGGGGTTTTATTTATATCTGAAGCACAGTGGTTCGAAGAAAGACCTTTGTTCTTGAAACTTGGAAAAATTAAATTATATTTAAGTTACTGTAAATAATGAATTTGTTAGTACCTTTCTCTAATAGATGATTCTGTCAGTTTATCATGGATTTCTTAGTGAAATTTCTCCCAGATGAAGTCTTGTTATTTTTTTCATCCTAGGTGTTACTATGCATATCTGATACTGAATATTTTATAAAACATTAGTTATTTAACCTAGGCTTATTTGATTCAGGAAAGTCCTTGAATTCTCTTCCATAAGTCTGTTCAGGTAATGCAGTCAAAGTTTTAACTCTCACTACAGGCTTGGTTGAAGTGGCCCAGCTTACGAAAACTTGCCTTTATTGTTTCTGTATTGTAACTTCAAATATGTTTTGATATATTGTCACAAAATTTTGCAAGCTTTCAGTAATTTTTAAGTGCCATTAGAAGATAAAATATAATTTTTCATCAGTATTTTCACTAAAACGTTCTTAACGAAAAATATCAAATTTCATTTCCATAATCTGGAAAACCTATTAAAATGTTTTCAAACATTTGTTTTCAGTAAAACTTTTATATTTTATTTGTTTTTCTTTTCCTCAAGTTTGTAGAAGATTGATTAATTTGACTGGCCTCATAATTATCAAACAAAAATTAAAATAAATACAAGTTACCCTTTTTTCCTGTCTAAAATGACTTCAGATCGTAACATGAAACTATTCTTATCATAAATAACTTTAAACTTGAAATGGTATACACTTGTTTATACTAAAATTATTGTTTTATTGCCTTTTGAACTGTGTCTAACTAATATTCACACATAAAATATGTCACATGTGGAACTAACATTATCAAGTTACTTAAACAAGATTCTTGTCACCATACCTCAGGAAAAATGGTTATTCTTTGTTACCTAATCTTATTTTTAAAAAGTTTGTAATTTTTGCATTTTAGGTGCTTTTATAATAAGTAAAAATGCACATGAAAAATAAGAAAAAAGTTATTACCTGGGTCGTCTTTTTCTTTCACTGTCAACTGTTTATGACACTAACTTTTTTATACAAAGAGTATTATTGCATTATTATAGTTTTTATTTTAATTTCGTAATGCATAATGCACACAATGTCCCATAACTATCCCAATTTTTATGACTTTATAACTATATTGAATTATAATTCTCTATATTGAAAACAGTATAATATGTCATTTGATAGATAAAACCTTGGCTCTCCAGTGGTTATAGATAACATAGTATTACACATTGGAAAGAACTGTTGGCAATTTCTGAAGAAGAATGTTGCAAAAGGGATGTGATTTTATATTTGATGGCTCTGAAACTGAAAATTGAAGGCTGTTACATTGCCTTGTCTGAGAGAAAACAATATTATCAGGTCATCCCTTAAGTAATGTCTGATTTTAGGTCCAGAAAAAAGAAAAAGGATTTGAAAACCTTTTAATGTTATTTAATCAATAATGTAAGTTCCATTATTATCAATTACTTCCTGCCACCAATTCACAAGCTTCTGAATGTCACTTATATAAAATCCCTTGGGTTTAGAGGAAAAGAATGCAGAGGGTAGTTTTAACATTTTCATGTGTTCCAAGTTCTTTTCTGTCAAGATAGTTCTTCAAACTTTGGAATATATGATAATTAGATGGAGCAAAGTCTGAAGAATAAGGAGGATGTGGAAGTTTTTCCCAGTCTAGTTCTTCAATATTTGCAGATGTGATCCTAGCTGTATGTGGCCATGCATTATTCTGGTGTAACACAACACCTTTACCATTGAACACTCCTCTTTTCTTTCAGTGCAACCTTTAAACTCACTAACTGTTGACAATATAAGTCTGTAATTGTTACACTGAGTGGCAGCAACTCAAAGTGTGATTCCACCAACAATATCCCACCAACAATTTTATATTTGTTGTCAAATCTTGTCATCATGGATTAAATGCTTAACAAGACTTTCCTAGGATGGAGGTCTATTTTGGGCTGTGCTTCAGCCAGTTTACCTGCACTGAGCCATTGTCTGCAACACTTAACATTTTTATAAAATATCCATTTTTCGTCTCCAGTCACTAACCTATTCAAAAATGGTGAGTTATATTCACAAGAGTGCAGAGAAGTGTTCTTCAACTGTTACAGCACAATGTTCATCAAGTGCAGCCAGCAGCAAGTTATCATTAAACTCAACAGGACAATCTGAATGTGTCACATCACTTAAACTGTAGTCATCTGATCTGAACTTCTGAAAACACCTTCAACGTTTTCTTTCATTGAGAGACTCTGCACCATAAACACCTTCAGTGTGTCATGTAGTTTCTGCTGCATTATTGCCTTTTTTAAGCTCAAAGCATGATATACCTAATGTGCATCTCAGACACATCCATTTTTGTAAGGGTTTATTTGATTAATGATATGAAAAAGTGAAGTTCAGTTACTTTGTTTTATTTGTCTGAACATTTTTGTACTCGTTCTACTGCAAATTTTAGTCATTAAAGCCTTCCACAAAGACAGAAATGATGATGCACTTTGTGTTAAATGTTCTTTCTTCTTGTATGAGTGGTAAATAAATTAGAGAAGAGGTGATACCTACAGAGATAAAATCAATTCTCATAACAAGGAAATTTCAAATTCTTTTTTTAATATTACTTTACAAATTAAGAACTTAAAACTTAGATATTATTGACACTTGAATTATTCAGAACATTTTTATGCTAAAATTATTTGTATCCCATGATGATAAAGAAGTGCAATTAAATTTTAAATGTAATGCACAAAAACCTTATGCACAGAATATGTTGACTGTAGCACAAGTGTTAAAGATGTCATACAGTTTGAGTTTGAAGTGTTTGTTATGTACATATGTAATAATTAATATTAGAGTATGGTAACAAGTGGATCATCATCAGTTAAATCTGGTAAGAAAAACAAAAGAAAATCAAAAGAAGAAAAATCTGGTAAGAACCAAGAAAATGGAGAAGATGGAGACAGTCCTCAACATGATTCTGATCCAGATATAATTGAAAACCAAATAGTAAGTGATTTGATACTAATTTATGTTTGTATTTTCAATGAATATAGTACTACCGTGTGAAAACTTTAAGTTACACATTATTAAACTGATAACTTTGTTCTGATATGATTGTTTACTGTAATTGTCGTAGCTTGGAAGCTATTATAACAGTAAAAAGAGCATTCAGAATTAATCAGTATAGGGTAAGTATTTCTCGCAGTTAAAAGCTAAGCTGACATAAAAATCTTCAAATTTTATGTAATTAAAGTTTTAAAAGGTGGGCATGGTTGTTAATAATAATTATATCAATTAGAAATAATAGTTTGAGGCTTTGTTCTCCTTATATTTTCATTCGTTTTCAGATGAAGATTGGAAATATATGATTAAAAAACCACAGTTTTTATCTGTTAAGAAGTTTTAACAGTTACTGGTATTAAGATTACAGTTTTGCATTCATCACATGTATACTAACATTATAAGTCTTAATTAATGTTAGCATGCCTTCATTGCTGACTATTTAACTATGAAATAATCTAAAGTTTGTTCAAACTACAAAACTTTAACATTTAAGCCAGTTTATTTAACTATGAAATAATCTAAAGTTTGTTCAAACTACAAAACTTTAACATTTAAGCCAGTTTATTTAACTATGAAATAATCTAAAGTTTGTTCAAACTACAAAACTTTAATATTTAAGCCAGTTTATTTAACTATGAAATAATCTAAAGTTTGTTCAAACTACCAAACTTTAACATTTAAGCCAGTTTATTTTACTGAAATAATCTAAAGTTTGTTCAAACTACCAAACTTTAACATTTAAGCCAGTTTATTTAACTATGAAATAATCTAAAGTTTGTTCAAACTACCAAACTTTAACATTTAAGCCAGTTTATTTAACTATGAAATAATCTAAAGTTTGTTCAAACTACCAAACTTTAACATTTAAGCCAGTTTATTTAACTATGAAATAATCTAAAGTTTGTTCGAACTACAAAACTAACATTTAAGCCAGTTTATTTAACTATGAAATGATCTAAAGTTTGTTCAAACTACAAAACTAACATTTAAGCCAATTTATTTAACTATGAAATAATCTAAAGTTTGTTCAAACTACCAAACTTTAACATTTAAGCCAGTTTATTTAACTATGAAATAATCTAAAGTTTGTTCAAACTACCAAACTTTAACATTTAAGCCAGTTTATTTAACTATGAAATAATCTAAAGTTTGTTCAAACTACAAAACTAACATTTAAGCCAATTTATTTAACTATGAAATAATCTAAAGTTTGTTCAAACTACCAAACTTTAACATTTAAGCCAGTTTATTTAACTATGAAATAATCTAAAGTTTGTTCAAACTACAAAACTTTAACATTTAAGCCAGTTTATTTAACTATGAAATAATCTAAAGTTTGTTCAAACTACAAAACTAACATTTAAGCCAGTTTATTTAACTATGAAATGATCTAAAGTTTGTTCAAACTACAAAACTAACATTTAAGCCAATTTATTTAACTATGAAATAATCTAAAGTTTGTTCAAACTACCAAACTTTAACATTTAAGCCAGTTTATTTAACTATGAAATAATCTAAAGTTTGTTCAAACTACCAAACTTTAACATTTAAGCCAGTTTATTTAACTATGAAATAATCTAAAGTTTGTTCAAACTACAAAACTAACATTTAAGCCAATTTATTTAACTATGAAATAATCTAAAGTTTGTTCAAACTACCAAACTTTAACATTTAAGCCAGTTTATTTAACTATGAAATAATCTAAAGTTTGTTCAAACTACAAAACTTTAACATTTAAGCCAGTTTATTTAACTATGAAATAATCTAAAGTTTGTTCAAACTACAAAACTAACATTTAAGCCAATTTATTTAACTATGAAATAATCTAAAGTTTGTTCAAACTACCAAACTTTAACATTTAAGCCAGTTTATTTAACTATGAAATAATCTAAAGTTTGTTCAAACTACAAAACTTTAACATTTAAGCCAGTTTATTTAACTATGAAATAATCTAAAGTTTGTTCAAACTACCAAACTTTAACATTTAGGCCAGTTTATTTAACTATGAAATAATCTAAAGTTTGTTCAAACTACAAAACTTTAATATTTAAGCCAGTTTATTTAACTGAAATAATCTAAAGTTTGTTCAAACTACAAAACTTTAACATTTAAGCCAGTTTATTTAACTATGAAATAATCTAAAGTTTGTTCAAACTACAAAACTAACATTTAAGCCAGTTTATTTAACTATGAAATAATCTAAAGTTTGTTCAAACTACCAAACTTTAACATTTAAGCCAGTTTATTTAACTATGAAATAATCTAAAGTTTGTTCAAACTACAAAACTTTAATATTTAAGCCAGTTTATTTAACTGAAATAATCTAAAGTTTGTTCAAACTACAAAACTTTAACATTTAAGCCAGTTTATTTAACTATGAAATAATCTAAAGTTTGTTCAAACTACCAAACTTTAACATTTAAGCCAGTTTATTTAACTATGAAATAATCTAAAGTTTGTTCAAACTACAAAACTAACATTTAAGCCAGTTTATTTAACTATGAAATAATCTAAAGTTTTTCAAGCTACCAAACTTTAACATTTAAGCCAGTTTATTTAACTATGAAATAATCTAATGTTTGTTCAAACTACCAAACTTTAACATTTAAGCCAGTTTATTTAACTATGAAATAATCTAAAGTTTGTTCAAACTACCAAACTTTAACATTTAAGCCAGTTTATTTAACTGAAATAATCTAAAGTTTGTTCAAACTACCAAACTTTAACATTTAAGCCAGTTTATTTAACTATGAAATAATCTAAAGTTTGTTCAAACTACCAAACTAACATTTAAGCCAATTTATTTAACTATGAAATAATCTAAAGTTTGTTCAAACTACCAAACTTTAACATTTAAGCCAGTTTATTTAACTATGAAATAATCTAAAGTTTGTTTAAACTACAAAACTAACATTTAAGCCAGTTTATTTAACTATGAAATAATCTAAAGTTTGTTCAAACTACAAAACTAACATTTAAGCCAGTTTATTTAACTATGAAATAATCTAAAGTTTGTTCAAACTACAAAACTAACATTTAAGCCAATTTATTTAACTATGAAATAATCTAAAGTTTGTTCAAACTACCAAACTTTAACATTTAAGCCAGTTTATTTAACTATGAAATAATCTAAAGTTTGTTCAAACTACAAAACTTTAACATTTAAGCCAGTTTATTTAACTATGAAATAATCTAAAGTTTGTTCAAACTACAAAACTAACATTTAAGCCAGTTTATTTAACTATGAAATGATCTAAAGTTTGTTCAAACTACAAAACTAACATTTAAGCCAATTTATTTAACTATGAAATAATCTAAAGTTTGTTCAAACTACCAAACTTTAACATTTAAGCCAGTTTATTTAACTATGAAATAATCTAAAGTTTGTTCAAACTACCAAACTTTAACATTTAAGCCAGTTTATTTAACTATGAAATAATCTAAAGTTTGTTCAAACTACAAAACTAACATTTAAGCCAATTTATTTAACTATGAAATAATCTAAAGTTTGTTCAAACTACCAAACTTTAACATTTAAGCCAGTTTATTTAACTATGAAATAATCTAAAGTTTGTTCAAACTACAAAACTTTAACATTTAAGCCAGTTTATTTAACTATGAAATAATCTAAAGTTTGTTCAAACTACAAAACTAACATTTAAGCCAATTTATTTAACTATGAAATAATCTAAAGTTTGTTCAAACTACCAAACTTTAACATTTAAGCCAGTTTATTTAACTATGAAATAATCTAAAGTTTGTTCAAACTACCAAACTTTAACATTTAAGCCAGTTTATTTAACTATGAAATAATCTAAAGTTTGTTCAAACTACCAAACTTTAACATTTAAGCCAGTTTATTTAACTATGAAATAATCTAAAGTTTTTTCAAACTACAAAACTAACATTTAAGCCAGTTTATTTAACTGAAATAATCTAAAGTTTGTTCAAACTACAAAACTTTAACATTTAAGCCAGTTTATTTAACTATGAAATAATCTAAAGTTTCTTCAAACTACCAAACTTTAACATTTAAGCCAGTTTATTTAACTATGAAATAATCTAAAGTTTGTTCAAACTACCAAACTTTAACATTTAAGCCAGTTTATTTAACTATGAAATAATCTAAAGTTTGTTCAAACTACAAAACTTTAACATTTAAGCCAGTTTATTTAACTATGAAATAATCTAAAGTTTGTTCAAACTACAAAACTTTAACATTTAAGCCAGTTTATTTAACTATGAAATAATCTAAAGTTTGTTCAAACTACCAAACTTTAACATTTAGGCCAGTTTATTTAACTATGAAATAATCTAAAGTTTGTTCAAACTACAAAACTTTAATATTTAAGCCAGTTTATTTAACTGAAATAATCTAAAGTTTGTTCAAACTACAAAACTTTAACATTTAAGCCAGTTTATTTAACTATGAAATAATCTAAAGTTTGTTCAAACTACAAAACTAACATTTAAGCCAGTTTATTTAACTATGAAATAATCTAAAGTTTGTTCAAACTACCAAACTTTAACATTTAAGCCAGTTTATTTAACTATGAAATAATCTAAAGTTTGTTCAAACTACAAAACTTTAATATTTAAGCCAGTTTATTTAACTGAAATAATCTAAAGTTTGTTCAAACTACAAAACTTTAACATTTAAGCCAGTTTATTTAACTATGAAATAATCTAAAGTTTGTTCAAACTACCAAACTTTAACATTTAAGCCAGTTTATTTAACTATGAAATAATCTAAAGTTTGTTCAAACTACAAAACTAACATTTAAGCCAGTTTATTTAACTATGAAATAATCTAAAGTTTTTTCAAGCTACCAAACTTTAACATTTAAGCCAGTTTATTTAACTATGAAATAATCTAATGTTTGTTCAAACTACCAAACTTTAACATTTAAGCCAGTTTATTTAACTATGAAATAATCTAAAGTTTGTTCAAACTACCAAACTTTAACATTTAAGCCAGTTTATTTAACTGAAATAATCTAAAGTTTGTTCAAACTACCAAACTTTAACATTTAAGCCAGTTTATTTAACTATGAAATAATCTAAAGTTTGTTCAAACTACCAAACTAACATTTAAGCCAATTTATTTAACTATGAAATAATCTAAAGTTTGTTCAAACTACCAAACTTTAACATTTAAGCCAGTTTATTTAACTATGAAATAATCTAAAGTTTGTTTAAACTACAAAACTAACATTTAAGCCAGTTTATTTAACTATGAAATAATCTAAAGTTTGTTCAAACTACAAAACTAACATTTAAGCCAGTTTATTTAACTATGAAATAATCTAAAGTTTGTTCAAACTACCAAACTTTAACATTTAAGCCAGTTTATTTAACTATGAAATAATCTAAAGTTTGTTCAAACTACAAAACTTTAACATTTAAGCCAGTTTATTTAACTATGAAATAATCTAAAGTTTGTTCAAACTACAAAACTTTAACATTTAAGCCAGTTTATTTAACTGAAATAATCTAAAGTTTGTTCAAACTACAAAACTTTAACATTTAAGCCAGTTTATTTAACTATGAAATAATCTAAAGTTTGTTCAAACTACCAAACTTTAACATTTAAGCCAGTTTATTTAACTATGAAATAATTTAAAGTTTGTTCAAACTACCAAACTTTAACATTTAAGCCAGTTTATTTAACTATGAAATAATCTAAAGTTTGTTCAAACTACAAAACTTTAACATTTAAGCCAGTTTATTTAACTATGAAATAATCTGAAGTTTGTTCAAACTACCAAACTTTAACATTTAAGCCAGTTTATTTAACTATGAAATAATCTAAAGTTTGTTCAAACTACAAAACTTTTAATATTTAAGCCAGTTTATTTAACTGAAATAATCTAAAGTTTGTTCAAACTACAAAACTTTAACATTTAAGCCAGTTTATTTAACTATGAAATAATCTAAAGTTTGTTCAAACTACAAAACTAACATTTAAGCCAGTTTATTTAACTATGAAATAATCTAAAGTTTGTTCAAACTACAAAACTTTAATATTTAAGTTTATTTAATACCTTTTGAAAAAGGAATTACTTTTGCAAACAGTGTTGAATTCACTTGAAGTGAACCGTTAAACTAAATTAGTATCTATGAAATATATTTTGATATTAATTTTGGTGATTGAGGGTATAATTGGGGTAAAGTTTGGGGCTAGATAATCATGACAGTAATATTTCCACAGTTATCCCTATGCTTCAAAACAGCAAAAGGATTTGATATGTGTATGTTTTTTTGGGGTACTTGTGTTGTTTACCAACCTTCTTTTCCTATATCCCAACATAGATGTATTTGTTTCTATACATAATGTGACTGTAAGAAGTATCCAAATTTGTCTGTGATTATATGTTGTCTTGACCACATAAATCATGTGACTGCAAGATATCTTTAGCAGGACAGCATCCTTTCATAGGAGTTTTGTTAAATGCTGGGACATTGTTTTATCATAGTGGTTGTGTATTACTCTTTAGCCATAACACACTTACGAAAAATAAAAAAAAACAGAATAAAATTTGAATACAAGAGATTTCCCTCCATTTTATTCCAATGAAATAAAAGCAGTGAACATCTGCGAAACCTCAAGTTTAATACTAAGTCAGTTTTGAATACATTTTAATATATCAAGATGAATAAATTCTGTAGCTGAGAGCAATAGATGTCTCAAGTAATTTAACTGCTAGGAAAAATGAATGACATAGAACAAAGGATTTTACCTTGAAATCATAATTAACCTATTTTAGTGAACTTGAAACTATGTAGCAAAAAGTGCAACATTATAATTAAATAAAAACAAACATGATGAATTGATTAAGAAATTCAGGAAACAAGGGGAGGTTGTTTTAATAAAACTATTAGGTATGTCAAGTATTATGTGACCAGTGTAAACTTTCAAATATGTTGAGTTATTTTTATTAAAACTATATTATCGACTTGTTCATTAACAAGGATTGGGAAGTTAAGAAATGTATGGTTATTATTGTGCAGGAGCACAGTATAGATGCTGATTGGAGTGTCGATACTGATGCACATTCTGTTGCTGAACGTATGGAGTCTCTTACATCTGCAGCCAAGGGTCTCATGCTGAACGATGACTTGGAGAGAACTCAACAAGAACGAGTAGATATGTTCTATGAATATGTGAGGGTATGGTGATCGGTTTATTTCTGGGTTTAAATTTTCATGTTTATTTATTATTCAAAATGTGATAGAAGTATTACAGTATTGTTTGTCTTTTATCCATTTACTAGCTTTGTCTGATCCATCAAAAAATGGTGTGTTGGAATTTTGTGAAAAACACTTGAGGCTTCTGTCCTAACTTTGGAGAGGTTTGTTCATCAACTTTTCCTCTTCATCATAAAAGAAAACAATCACACACTAAGAAAATAAATTTACAAGTATATTCTCAAAACAGTAAGGTGAATGGTGCAGTCTCATGTTGCGAGTGTTACAGACAAAAACAAATTGACAAATTTAATATATATTTTAGACCTTTTATCTGGGATGAAAATAAACAACTCTGGACAATAAAAGTCCGTGGTCTCACTAATAGAATTGTATCACCTAAACCTTGTCTCATAACATCCCAGCAGAATTTGAAGTGTGTACAATTTATCTGTTTCACGAAGTTGTCTTATTCAAGAAGAAATTTACATAAACCTTGTCATAAGTGCAAGTGATTACCTATTACCTGTTAACAAAATCGTTAACTCTCTTGTAACAGACTGATCACAGAGTCTGACCTTGTAACCATTGTGTGTTATAATTTTCAAACTATAACTTTTATTACAGTGTACATATTTTGCATATTATCAGCATATGTTACAAAGCTTTCAAATACAAAATATCTGATTTTATTATTGAAGTAATGATTTACTAATGCAGTTTTTTCTTTTTTAATGTTGACTCTCCAATATGCAAAGTTAATTTGTTTATAAGATTGAAAATACTTATATGCATTAAAACATTTTCAAATTTCTTGTGATGAAACTTTGTAACCTCCAAATAATTATCAAACATTTTAGAAATTTTATCATTCCTTTTTCTCTGTTGTACCTCTATGGGTTTGGTCAAATTGACCAATCTGGTAAGCAACAAAAAATGAAGAAATAGAAATGACAGTTTTTGTTTGAGAATAATTACAGGATATGACACAAAATCACAAATGTTTAGTCTAAGTAGCTACATTTAACCTCATAACATTGTTTATATATACACTTATTTTTATTTTATTGACATTTCTGTAGCGCTTAACATTACAAAAGTTACAATTATGCATATGCACTCCTGTTATTGAATCACGTATTATAAAACTGACCTTTACAAAGTGAACTGTCTTAGCTTTGTTTTTGTGGACCAGTATTTTGTAAAATAGTTCATTTCAGTTGCAGTACACTACATATGAACTTGTGTGTATATAATATATACAGGTTGTGTACAAATGAATGGTGGGAGTTAGTAAATATAGTGGTAAAAAAAATTGTGTTGTACTTTTGTTTATTTTATTTGCCCATTCAAAACTTAATAAATGCAGTTTTGTCTCTTTCAGAATGGTATTACACAAGATCAATTTTGCTCACCATTAACAGCACAGTACACATTATATTGATAATCAGTTTGTTCATATTTGGTCAACAATCTGTGGTGTAACACTTTCAGTTGCTGTAGTTACACTTTGTTATAAGTGAGCCAAGTTGGCAGTACTTTTGATGTACATAATGTTCTTTGTATCTCCTCACAGAAACAAATAGAGGTCAGGACTTCTTAGGGACTGTGCAATTGGCCCATTTCTTGTGATCTATTGGGCATAGAATCTGACATTTAAATCCCTAAAAACAGTCCTGAACCACCTTCATGCAATATTTTCATATGGTGGATCTTTTTTGTATTCCCTTGTAAATTGTTTTTGGACCAACTTCACTGTCTTCAGCTCAACTCGCCACCGAATGCGCGATACCTTTTCTCAAATGATACTCACTAGGACAGAACCTTGCATCATTGAAACCAATCTTTTAACAACACTGTGTGGATGTATAAAGAAGTTGATATGCGTATAATGATAAGTATTGTGATAGCAACATAGTGACAATTTCACAAAACACCACCATTCATTTTTGTACACACTGTGTGTGTGTGTGTGTAATGACCATTTCTAAGTTCTTAAATTTCAATTATTTTTCTTAAAACATAAAACAGTATATAAAAAATATATAAAACCATGATTAGTACTATTTATGATTGTAAAGAAGATTTTGCATGTGAAGGATATAAAACAAAACATTTTTAGGTTTTTACATATGCATTTTTCAATTAACAAATTAAATTATTCTGTAAATGTGATGATACACTGCTGGCCAAAATCTTAAGGCTAATGAACATAAAATATGCATTTTGCATTGTTAGGTTCAACCACTTGTTTGAGTAGAGCTTTGAAAGATGAAAATAACAAAAGGGAAAATAAATATAAAAAACTTCTTGAGCATTTAATAGGGAAAATGCGAACACTATGGAATTAGCCTAAATACTAACTGGTTAAAAGTTAAAGACCACACCAAAAAGAAGTGCTAAACAGGGTAGGAAATGCCCAACAAGAGGTCTCAGTAGTGAGTTTCATGGTCATCATTGTGAATAACTTCAAACATTTGTTTTGACATGGTCAATATAAGCATATGCAGAAGGCTGGCTGGAATGTTATTCAAAGTGGTGAAGATGGCTTCACGAAGATCATGCACTGTTTAGAATTGACGTCCATTTCTATAGACTTCCCTTATCATCCACCCCCAAACATTTTCAGTGGGGTTCAGTTTGGGCAAACACGCTGGATGGTCCAAAAGAATCACGTTATTTGCCATGAAAAAGTCCTTTGTCCTGTGAGCATTATAGATTGCAGCGTTGTCCTGCTGAAAGATCCAATCATTTCCACACAAGCAAGGGCCTTCAGTCAATAAGGATGCTCTCTCCAACATGCCATTGTAGCCAGCTGCTGTTTGATGCCCCTGTATAACCTGAAGTTCCATTGTTCCATGGAAGGAGAAAGCACCCCAGATCATGGTGGAACCTCCTACACTGTGCCGTGTAGTGAATGTCTCCGGTGGGTTATCCTTATCATGCCAGTAACGTTGTAAGCCATCTGGACCATCCAGGTTAAACTTTTTAACATCAAAGAACAAAACATTCTTCCACTTTTCTACATCCCATCTTTGGTGCTTCTCAGCAAAGTTTAACCGAGCTGTTTCTTGGTGTGGAAGAAGGCGTGGCCTTTGAAGACGTTTACGGTTTTTAAAGCCTTTCTCTCGTAGGTGCCGTCTTATTGTTCTTGAGCTGCATTATGCATCCGTAAGGGCCTTAATCTGGTTCGACGATCTGCTGGCGTCTTGCCGGACAACCCGTCGAATCCCCCTGCTCAACACCGGCGAAATTTTCTTGGGCCAACCACTTGAAATTCTCGTTCCGTATCCCTCTGGGTCTTTTAAGAAATTTGCAACAGCAGTTTTACTACGCCCAATCTCACCAGCAATGGCACATTGAGAAAGACCTTGCTTTTGCAGCTCGACAATTCTGCTACGTTCAAACTCTGTCAACTTTTTAGCTTTTGCCATGTTTTTACCCAGTGTAACACAGGAGATGTCAGTGGGAGTTGTTGACATTGCTGATGCTTGAACACAAATGTCTAAATGTCGTTATGTGTTTATTGATTAAAGCTTCATTTCAGTATGGTCTTAAACGTTTGACCATCTGGTATTTAGGCTAATATATTCATTGTTCTTAAGATGTTGGCCAGCAGTGTATATGTGTTTTAACCTCCTGACCATAGGAAAACTAGTTATAGTGTTAATAAGTGTATCATTGAAATATTTCCTAAGAAGAATTTCTAAATATTTCCAATTTGGTATTCATTTGAAAAGAATAAAATATTAATAAATTTAAAACTACATTGAATGTTGCATTGTTCAACATACAGAGCAAGTTTGAAACATAAAAAGCTTTAAAGTTACATAAAAATGTGAAGTTTTACATCAAGTAAGCTTTGTTAGAGAGAAGCTGGAATATATAAAACTGATTTTCTGTACATGGGTTTTTATTCATTTGTTTTATATTAATAATAACAATAAGGTTTGGGAATATTTGTTATATAGTGTCATTTTATTAATTGCTTTTCTGAGCAAACCCTGTTTAATTCCCTGTACAGAAATCCAAATGTTTTTGCCAACAGTTCATTGTATTCAGCCTCCTAACAATTTGTCTCTTTGAAATACCAGATGAAATGAAAATAGGTACTTGTAATTTGTCCACTAGACAATCATATTGAATATACACCATGGTACAAAGCATAGCATTGACTGCACATTTTGTATTTATTTATTACTATTTTTAAGAAAATTACTGTTAATTCTTTATATTGGTATTCATACAGTTAAAACGTAAGTGTTAAGATATCTAGAAAGTGAAGTTTTATTTAAAATGGAATTTTGATAACAAAGACATAAAAATTGATTAAATCTTCAAAAATATACTGAGAAGAAAATGAAGTGAAGCAATAGAAATATACAAAACAATAATAAGAAAATCTGAACAAAAGTCTCTGTAGAAATTATATATGAAACTGACAGTTTATAGTTTTAGTATCTGGTAGTTTCAGTATCTGGTAGTTTCAGATGAAAGTATACAAACTTTCACCTGGTGTTCGATGATAATTTACACATTTCTGCCTGTTTTTATTTACAGCCATTTACTTTTAAAACTATATATTTAGACCACCTACTTTCAGAATTAATGTTCAAACCTACATCTCATTTTAGATCACAGTTTACATACCTCTACCTGGTTCTGAGGTAAAGTGTACAGATACACATCTAGTTCTATATAGTTTACATACCTCTACCTGGTTCTGAGGTAAAGTGTACAGATACACATCTAGTTTTAGATCATAGTTTACACACCTCTACCTGGTTCTGAGGTAAAGTGTACAGATCTACATCTAGTTTTAGATCATAGTTTACACACCTCTACCTGGTTCTGAGGTAAAATGTTCAGATCTACATCTAGTTTTAGATCATAGTTTACACACCTCTACTTGGTTCTGAGGTAAAGTGTACAGATGTACATCTAGTTTCAGATCATAGTTTACACACCTCTACCTGGTTCTGAGGTAAAGTGTACAGATGTACATCTAGTTTCAGATCATAGTTTACACACCTCTACCTGGTTTTAAGGTAAAGTGTACAGATGTACATCTAGTTTTAGATCATAGTTTACACACTTGTACCTGGTTCTGAGGTAAAGTGTACAGATGTACATCTAGTTTTATATAGTTCACACCTCTACTTGGTTCTGAGGTAAAGTGTACAGATGTACATCTAGTTTTAGATCATAGTTTACATACCTCTACCTGGTTTCAGAGTAAAGGGTAGTATTAATATAGTTTATTGTACATTCACAAAGTGCTCTACACACTTAGCATGACTTGGTTTTAGAGTAAAGAGTTGTATTAATATAGTATATTGTACTTTCACAAAGTGCTCTACACACTTAGCATGACTTGGTTTTAGAGTAAAGAGTTGTATTAATATAGTATATTGTACATTCACTAAGTGCTCTACACACTTAGCATGACTTGGTTTTAGATTAAAGAGTAGTATTAATATAGTATATTGTACATTCACTAAGTGCTCTACACACTTAGCATGACTTGGTTTTAGAGTAAAGAGTAGTATTAATATAGTATATTTTACATTCACAAAGTGTTCTACAGACTTAGCATGACTTGGTTTTAGAGTAAAGAGTAGTATTAATATAGTATATTGTACATTCACAAAGTGCTCTACACACTTAGCATGACTTGGTTTTAGAGTAAAGAGTTGTATTAATATAGTATAGTGTACATTCACAAAGTGTTCTACACACTTAGCATGACTTGGTTTTAGAGTAAAGAGTAGTATTAATATAGTATATTGTACATTCACTAAGTGCTCTACACACTTAGCATGACTTGGTTTTAGATTAAAGAGTAGTATTAATATAGTATATTGTACATTCACTAAGTGCTCTACACACTTAGCATGACTTGGTTTTAGAGTAAAGAGTAGTATTAATATAGTATATTGTACATTCACAAAGTGCTCTACACACTTAGCATGACTTGGTTTTAGAGTAAAGAGTAGTATTAATATAGTATATTGTACATTCACAAAGTGCTCTACAGACTTAGCATGACTTGGTTTTAGAGTAAAGAGTAGTATTAATATAGTATATTGTACATTCACTAAGTGCTCTACACACTTAGCATGACTTTGGACTTATTGCTTTTCTTCTTTAATCCATAAATGGCTCTCGAGACAGATTTTAGTTTTTTCTGGTGGCGGGGGTATTGATTTTAAATACAATTGAAGGCAAGGAATTAGTTAACTAATAATAATTTTTCTGGCTAGTTAACTTTGGGAACTTTTCCATTCCTGTATCTGCTTGTGCCTTTGTTTCAGTATTTTTGTTTACTGGATATTTTGAGTTGGCATGTTTTTATTTATTGTTAAATAACTTGTTTAGTACATCTGTGTGTATGTTGATAAGCATTCGTTTGTATGTTAAGTAGAGAAATTGTCACTAAGTTTGTGGAACTAAAGTTGTCAGTCGTGTTTAAGTTGATTTTGTATTTTGTTTTTTAAATCGTTTTTTGTGTCAGTATTTACAATGTTTCATGAATCTTTTATCAAAATATGTGTATACTGTTGGTGTAGCAACATGACATACATGAAGTATTGTTAAACTTTAATGACTGCTAATGCCACTGATGACTTGGACCTGCTGAAATCATTTAAATAAATACATTGATATATATAACTTAAACAACTCTTAGCGTTTTAGTAATTTTATTTTTATGCTTTTGAATTGTAAGGAATGAAAGATTTTTAATTTGGTTTAGAGAAATATTTAAGTACAAATTTTTATAATCTTGTAAATGGAAGCTTCAGGTTATATTGTGTGTCTGTTACAAAACCAAGATTATCAGAGCTTAAGTTGTGGTCTGTGTGTTACAAAGAAAAAATATCAGACAACCTGAAGCTTCCATCAAGTTTATCAGAGCTTCAAATAATGTAATATTTCTTCATGAAAAAGATTTGTTGAGCTGTAAGAAATTTCCTTAACTTTGAATATTTAGTACCAAACTGGTTGTTCCCACCATTTTTTTGTGGTACAGTAGTTAATGTACATGAAGTTGATGTAGTATTATTCTAAAGACTTTTATATAAATTTATTGGCCAAAGTTTTACAGTCGTACTTTAAAATTCTCTGATTTAGATGATTTGGTTACGAATAAATATGTTGTGACAATAACTTAGAGTAATATGTTAGTCTAATATTTAGGAGTTTTTGTCTTGAAGTTATAGGTAATGTTTAATTATGTAACCATGTAAAGTCTTAAGAAGCCCTATTCATATCATATTTTTAATGGTATTTTCTTATTTTTTCATGATTTTAATGAGCTTTTGTTATTGTAAAATAGAAACTTTTCAAAACTCTAATATTTTTGTTTTAAGTATATAATTGTCACCAAGGTAAGGTAGAGGAGGAAACTGCTAACATATAGTACAATTTTTCACCATCTGTGTGTAGAAACATAAAGAAAATGGAACCCTTGACAATGCCAACAAGGACATTATGACTGAAGCAGAACGATTGGATATAAAGGATAAAGCTCCTTTGGTGTTTTGTGAACTGCTTTTTGATGAAAATATTATCCAGCAAATCAAGATGCATCGTATTTTATTTCTTAGAGTGAGTAAATGTATATTTCAGATATAATAGAACATCTGAATAATTTTGCTACCATTATATAGATTTTCTTATAGTTTTGAATGTTATAATATTTCTGATTTACACTTTTCAAGAAGTCGACATTTATGGAATTATGTGCCTGTCAGAGGTATTTTTACATTGAAGTTCATAAATGTTACTGTCAAATATATGAACTTTTTCCAATGTGGTATTAATATCTTCCCACACAAAGCTATCTCAATGTTCTTTCAGCCTTCCAAGCATTGTTAAAAAAGTTTTCATGCTCAGTGAATTAGACTAATACTTCAGTTTCATGCTATTAGTTGCATATTATAATTTATTTCAGATGAGTTTCTCATTTATTATATTACATATGTTGATGCATTACTATTTCATATAATCATAATTTTGAATTTGAGCTTAGTAGTTAATTAAATATTAATGTGTGTTAAATTTATTTGCTAACAAGATTAATACATACAATTTCCTTTTTTAATACAAGTATATTTTAATATACAAATATAAAAACAATACTGTTTATGATAATGGTTATTAGTAAAAGTTACTACAAATGACGATTTATATACCAGTTTTACACACTTACAGACAACACTGAGTCTTGTATCTGGTCTAGAAATAAATATTTATTGATGTTCCAGGTCCACGATGAACAAATTAGTTCTGAATCGATATTTTCACACCATTTTTAAGCTAGATAGCTGCTGATTCTTGATTGGCCTTGCACTTGGTACTAGTGAATTAATGTTCTCATAGAAATTCTAATGCCTGAAGTAATTTGCTGATGTTGAACAGTTTGTAATGTTTGAAATATGTATAAATGTTTTTGGCCAAATTGTGTAGTTTTCCAATTCGTAGACTCTCATCACAATTATAACTTCCTAGGTTTAAGGCACACCTACTGAAGCTGGCTAAGAATATTCTTCTCTGTCTCTCGGCTAGTCCCTTTTTGTAGGAATCATGCAAGGCTCTAGGACATTTACCAAAGTGTGCTTGCAATGATGATCTTGCATGTTTTCAGAAACAAATATTGTTGCTTCTCACTTTCAAGAAATATTTTTAAGAACAGATGGGACTTGGGCAATACACAGTCAAAAATATACATCACATGCAAAAAGAAAGCTATACAGAAACAAATGTAGCCACTAAAGTAAACATATAATGGGAAGTCTGTTACATGCAATTGAACATAGCATGTGACTACTCTCCACCAGTAATATTGTGCTATTTATATTGTATGAGGTAGCTTCCTCTACTGTTCTCACTCAATCCTCACTTTATTGGTTGGCATGACATTGTTCTGACATGTTTTTGCATATTTGTGATTATGCTTCTCAGCCATTTCATTTTATTTTCAACAGCTTTATTTTACTGTATTTTCATTCTGTTGCTTAAATTTTTTTATAGTTTTTCTTGTTACCAAATTATAAGAGATCTTAGAATGAATTTTAGTTTAATGTATATATTAAAACTCCTGTGACATATGAAAATGCTTCTGGTATGACTTCTCAGGTATTTGGTTTTACCTGTAGAGAAGATACAAGTTTTAATTTGTAGTGAGGTATATTCATATGTTCAGCTGATGTTTTCTTTTCTGCTCAATGATATTTCAGAAAAAGAAAAACACAACCAAAGAAAAGACTGGTTTTCTGGCACCTTCTTACTTTGGTTTGTCTTACTGTATACCTCTTCAGGGATATAAAGCAGTAAATCTCCACTGTTTACTGGGTTTGACAATGCCAATATAAAATAAGGTCATGCAGCGCAATTCCCAAACTTTCCCTGCATTGAAAACATAGTAATGTGAGATTCTTACTTGTTGATAGTTGTCTAAAGTATTACAAAATGTTTGTGGCTTTCTAGAAAGTCCAGGCTTATCTGATAAGTCTAAGCGAACATTTCCTACAATGTTTGTCCAAATCCTGACTGAGAACACATTGGAGTATAAGTTATCAACTTCTTAACAACATAGTTGTTGCAACAAAAATTATCTGAATTTCTTTATAAAAGTGAGAGAAAATATTTATGATATGACTCTGTACGGGTTGTATCAGATCCAATAAATTCAAGTATTTAAATGTGTGTAACTGTTTATGAAAATGTTATTCCCTACATTATCTTGGTTGCACAGCAGCCAGTAAATAGTTTCCAGCAATATAAATAGTCTGTTTTGGTTTAGCTAGTATATTTTGGGCTTAAACTGCTTACTTATCACTTTAGAAACATATTATTCAGTAATTAATTTTTGTTTCAATGTAGAGTAATATGTTCTAAAAACTGCTGTAATAAAACAGCGTACAAATCTCTAATGTACCAGAATTTTGTTAAATACAATACCATTTTGAATATCATACGTGTGTGTGTTATGTAGTGTGTATCTTTGTGTGTATGATAAATATTTTTTGCAAATTATATTTGCTAATCCTAATCATAAGGTTCATCCATATTCATATATAGAGATGGGAAAAGTGATGTGTTTGGAATATATATATATGAATTACTATACTGATACCCTAAAAATCCACTAAGTTACTTCACTTGTACAGCTTTCTCTGTCTCAATCTCTACTTCATTTTAACCTCATTTAAACATTGGTCATCCAGACATCATCACACTGTTTTCATATGTGGTTTTGTTAGGTCCATTGCTTCATCCTGTGGACTAACTCCATGGGATGAATCTTTCATTTCTCATTCCATCAGACCTTTGTCTATGTTCATTTAACAAATGTGATGATCTACTTTCCACCTTTGATATTTTCATCCCACTTTTCAGTTCCTCATCTTTTTTTGCAGTCTGGGATTATAGCTATCTGTGAGAAGAGGTTAGACAATAAGTTAATGTTTCCTTACACTAAATATCTATTTCCGACAGTTACTTCTTACACACTTGCCAGTGTTCTTTTAAAGTCTGTCTCTTCTCAAAAGTAAGGATGAAATGGGAATAACATTGGTAGCTAGCTATGCCAATACAGTGGTACCATACTATTGGTGAGAGTCGTCACATGCTGTGTATGTGTTCAGATTGGGATAGTTTTATGTGAAGAAAGGTAAGTACCTATTGGAATTGCATTTGTACTGTTAGGAAATGTTAAGTTTCATGAAAATACTTGTACTCTATCTCTGAAGTTCACTCATGAAAACCACAAGGCCCAAAAGTACTTACTAGGAGGGGTGGAACAGGTGGTGCAGCTGCACAAGGACTCACTCATGAACAAAGTCCCTTATATACTGAAAGCTTTCTATGACAGTGACGTACTAGAAGAAGAAGTTTTAATAGACTGGGCCAAGAAGGTAACAAATACTTCCATTGTTTTTCATTTGCATTTTATTAGCAGCTGTAGAGTTAGAAATGAAGCTATTCTAAGTGAGGATTGGAATGTGTGATTGAGTAGTTTCTCATTGGTTTCAGTGTATCCGTGTGTGTGTGTGTATTCATTAAATACTGTTAGACATGTTTAAAGAAAGGGCGTTTTTCTAGAGATTTCATAACTGTCACACTTTACCAGATAAAATGGTTGGCATCTTTGGAAAAGGTTATTCTGTGAATTAATTAAATAATTTTAGACATGTTTAACTCTATGCAATCCTTATCACATTGACTTTGTATTCACCAGATAACCTTAAATGCATCCATACTATAACTTTTAATGTTGTAAGTATATCTCAACAAAACTTTACAAACTCTTAGTGAACATTGATAACCTTAAATACATGCATACTATACCTTTTAATGTTGTAAGTATATCTCAACAAAACTTTACAAACTCTTAGTGAACATTGAGTGTATTTGTACACAGAAAATCAGATTTTTTAAAATATTATACAAAAGGTTTCCCAATGAATTTATGGAGTCTAACTCTGATTCTAGTAGTATTAGCTAAAACAAATTATTTGTTTAATCCTATTGGCATGGGTATCCTTTACTATACACAACACACATTTTTAGTATCTTTAATTCAAACTTTTGTTAAATTAAACTACTTTATGTTATATTAATTAAAATAACATAAAATCTTAGCTTATCTATATTTTAATAGTATAATAAGTTTTAAGGTAATATTTTAAAAAATCCTCATTTCCTCATATGTGTCACACATTTTCCTTAAGCATGTCATTATCTCTATTTTATCCAATACCTTTTGAAAAAGTACCAAATTAAATATACATTACTCTATATAGAATTGTATTGTTCACACAAACCCCAGTTGTTAGTCTTCAACTTAGTTTGGTTAGAGAGCTATTCAATAGAAAATCAGATCTCTTCCACCCATCCACCTGTTACATTCTCTTTCATAACACTCTGCAACACAAATTCGGTCTTTGATAGTATGTGTTATTTCTTAATTGCTTATGTTGTAAAAGTACAGAAAATGGCAATTTTTCCCTTCAAACTTTGCTTTTGTGACCTGGATAATTAAATTTATAAATTAACTTATTTTCTGTGTAAAAACGGGCAAATTTGCACATTTCCATTTTCATAAGGTCTGAATAAAACAACATATGAATCAAGATTTACATGTATTTATACTAAAGTTATATAAAAATGTTTAGAAGTGAGTAGTTTTCTGAGGTTTGTGGCTGTAAATCACTTTCAGATATCAGCCCCCAAATATAGTCTCCCATCATGTTTTTGTTATACGCTCCCAGGTCACAATAGCAAAGTTTGAAGAAAAAAAAAGGTCTTTTCCATTTACTTTGGGCATAAGCAATTGGAAAATAACACTTTCTGTCCAGGAACCAGTAAAAGTAAAGATTGTGTTACATAGTGCAATTTGTTAATAGTTCACTCTGATGTTTAATTGTATATTACTTATCAGGGAGTCAAGGTTTTTATCTATCAAATGATGCATTGTATTAAGTTATCTTTTGAATGATAAAATGTCAGTTTTACTCGAGAGCACCAATATTGCTCCTGTGGGAAGTTAACTAGTTTGGATGAACTTGTCTAATATTTGAAGCTTCGTCTGCATTATGTTGTTTAATTAAATAAAATTAAGTGCAATGTTATGAGTAGTATAAAAACATAAAGGTTCACTCTTTCTTCAACAGTTGAGAAAAAGATTAAATATTTTATTTCTTGTTTTCCATTGTTAATTCTATATGTATAAAAACAAAGGTTCACTCTTTCTTCAACAGTTGAGAAAAAGATTAAATATTTTATTTCTTGTTTTCCGTTGTTAATTCTATATGTATAATTATAAAAGTAAACTGTAAAAATAGGAATTTTTTTAGGTTAAGATTAGATTAACTAAAATAAATAATATCAATAATATATAAAAATGTTTCAAGAGAAACACATGATAGATGCCTGTATTGGTTGTAGTAACTTTTGGGTAATGTAATTCAAATGTAACATGAGCTGCATATGCCCAGAGTGATTTACAATCAATTGTTGGACATTGTTCAAAAGACAGGAAAACAATACAATTCAATTGTAAACTTAAAGCTCCTTAGGATAATGTAGTTTCATGTTACAATTTGAAGTCATTCTAGAAAGAAAAGAAATTTCAGGTTTTGATTTTTTTGTGGTTACAAGGTTATTCAAAATGATCTTGTTTTGAGTTAGGGTAAAAAAAATAACATTTGAAATATATTTAGGAGGTTTTAGAGATTACACAAAAGAAATTTAAGATTTCTAAGATCAGGAAAACTTATTTTTAATTTTAACATGAAAGTCACTTTGCCACATGGACTATCCAAATCAAATACATGTTATATTAATGGACAAATCTTTATTTTAGTTTATTAAAAGTACTTTGAAAATATGAATTTTTGTATGTGAAAGACTTACAATGTTAACTGAAAGACTCATTTTAGTCGGTATTACAGTGTCAACTGAAAGACTCGTTTTAGTCGGTATTACAGTGTCAACTGAAAGACTCGTTTTAGTCGGTATTACAGTGTCAACTGAAAGACTCGTTTTAGTCGGTATTACAGTGTCAACTGTTGATTATAGACTTAAGTTTATACTCATGGTAGTAGTTCATTAAATAATGCACCAAAGAATATAGCAAAATATCATGCAAAAATTTCCTCTGACTGTTAAAATTATCCTGGCTTTCTAAATGTGCAATAAGAGCCTTACAAATTTATTTAAGCTAGTTGTTAACTTTTCTCATGGGAATGAAGCTTGTACTCTGAGTGAACTTGATGTTTATCTGTTCAGAACACAGTTATACAATGTCATTTGATAGATGAAAACCTTCATTTTTCTGTTGGTTATAATTAAATATGAAAGAGAAGCTGAAAGAGCTAGATGTTGCAGGATGTTCTTTTTATAGCTTTGTAATCAAACAGATTTGGAGGCTATACAAACTATGGTTTGTCTGAGCAATGATGATATTATAGGAAGCAATATATGATTAATTTCATACATTTTGAAATGATGATATTATAGGAAGCAATATATGATTAATTTCATACATTTTGAAAGAGCAGTGGATAAAATAGAGATGTTATTGTAACACTAGGGGAGGTTCAGAATTTTTTGTTTTCTGATAGAATAAAGAACTTATGTACCATTAAGGTATAGATTAAGTTAATTTTTTGTAATATTAAATGGTATAACCTAAACAAAGAGTAGTTTAAAATATTGAATGTGAGAAATAAAACATTGTCATGCATAGTAAAGAATACCCAAGTTGGAAAGGGATAAATAAGACATGAGGTGTATATAGACAATTAGATTTACCTGAATACATTATTTTCTAGAAGGGATAGTTGTGTAAAAAAACAAACAAAAAGCCAGCCACCCTGGACAGTGAATGTATCATCTTTATTGATTTAAAATATACTACATTAACTTGAATGTTTAGTTTTGACCTACCTTGCTATCAGAAATAATTAGTAACTATTTCCACTTTGTGGTATTAAATCTGATGTTTATTATATAGGTTTCCAAGAAGTATGTGAGTAAGGAAATTGGAAATGAAATACATGATAAAGCTAAACCATTCATCAAGTGGTTACAGGAGGCTGAAGAAGAAGAGTCATCTTCTGATGAGGAGAGAGGTGAAGAGTCAGTTGAGGTATGTTTAGTGAATGGTTTGTTGTTATGAAACAAAAAACTGTTTTTAAGTAAAAATACTGTGAGAGTTTAACTCTTTCAACGTGAGTTCAGTCAATTTGACTGAACAGTTTGACCTCTTTCTACTCATTTATAAAGTTTTAGTAGATTCAATGCTTCTGACTTCTAGTATAGTGTATATAGCTTTATAGAGTTTAGCAGTCTTACAGTTAAAATTATAAGTCTTTCACATACAAAAAGTATTTTTAGTGAAGTGTTATTAATAGTTTATGTGCAAAGTGATTTTCATGGTAAGATTAAAGATCACTTTTCTTTATCTCAAAAATTTCACACTAATGTAAATTCTAAAGCTTCCAAAATGCATTCCAATTTATATTTTATCTACCTTAACTTGATACAGGATTGGTCAAATTCAAACATAGCATGAAACTGCATTTGTTTACTTTGAAATAGTCTTAAGCTTATGACAGTATATTTATAATTAATTTTTACAGTTTTACTGTCCTTTTAATGATGTTTCACTAGTATTCATGCTAAAATAAGTTGTTACTTGAGGCATGTGCAGTTCATGTTATACAATCAAATTACACTACCTACTACAAGCTGCTTATACAAGTCCATGCTTTGTGAACCATTTTTATTATATTATTATTATTATTACTTATTTTACTCAGTCTTAACTAAAAATATTTCAATTTTTACATTTTAATTTCTTTTATAATAATGAATAAACAAAGAATTAAAATGAGACACTTGAAATAAAGTACGTAACCAGACTTCAAAATAAAGTACGTAACCAGACTTCAAAATAAAGTACGTAACCAGACTCCAAAATAAAGTACGTAACCAGACTTCTGTTGTTTGTAAAATTTAAGCCTACTTTTGATACTTGTGAAAGTGAAGCACTGAACAATTTTTATTTAATAATATTATAAATTACTTAATTTGAAAGTAAATATTTTAAAAATGCACCTAAAAATGGATTTTTCTGTCGTGTGGTATGATGAATGAATGAAAAACTGTTTGTGATGTCAAGATATAAGTTCTATTGTTTTGCATGAATTAGGAACTCAAATTACCAATATTGACAGACTTTAATACAAGATAACCTCTTGTGTTTTCTATTTGCTGAGATATCAGTTGTGTACTTAATCAAACACAGTGGCCCCACTCACTTCTTTCCAGTTTTGGAAAATCTCCGTTATATACACTTCTGTCTATGACATGAATGACCAATTGAAATTTCAGATTGTCCCCTGAGTGGCTTTCTCAGCCATTTTTAAGTGTTATGACATCATCTTCTCCTTTTAAAATGACTTCAAGAAAGTAGGTTGAGTCTTCAGTCGACTTGATATTTCATTTAGATTTAAATACAACTTAGTTACAATGTGTAATGAAGTACGGTAGAATTCTTGTGGTATTGATACAGTGTGTAATGCAGTATAGTAGATTTCTTGTGGTATTGATGCAATGTGTAATGAAGTATAGTAGAATTCTTGTGGTATTGATACAGTGTGTAATGAAGTATAGTAGAATTCTTGTGGTATTGATACACTGTGTAATGAAGTATAGTAGAATTCTTGTGGTATTGATACAGTGTGTAATGCAGTATAGTAGATTTCTTGTGGTATTGATGCAATGTGTAATGAAGTATAGTAGAATTCTTGTGGTATTGATACAGTGTGTAATGCAGTATAGTAGAGTTCTTGTGGTATTGATGCAGTGTGTAATGCAGTATAGTAGAGTTCTTGTGGTATTCATGCAATGTGTAATGCAGTATAGTAGATTTCTTGTGGTATTGATGAAATGTGTAATGAAGTGTAGTAGAGTTCTTGTGGTATTGATGCAATATGTAATAAAGTATAGTAGAGTTCTTGTGGTATTGATTACAGTGTAATGCAGCATAGTAGAGTCCTTGTGGTATTGATGCAGTGTGTAATGAAGTATAGCAGAGTTCTTGTGGTATTGATGCAGTGTGTAACGCAGCATAGTAGAGTTCTTGTGGTATTGATGCAGTGTGTAACGCAGCATAGCAGAGTTCTTGTGGTATTGATGCAGTGTGTAACGCAGCATAGCAGAGTTCCTGTGGAACTGATACAGTGCGTAACGCAGCATAGCAGAGTTCCTTGTGGTATTGATTGCAGTGTGTAACGCAGCATAGTAGAGTTCTTGTGGTATTGATGCAGCGTGTAACGCAGCATAGCAGAGTTCCTGTGGTATTGATGCAGTGCGTAACGCAGCATAGCAGAGTCCCTTGTGGTATTGATGCAGCGTGTAACGCAGCATAGCAGAGTCCCTTGTGGCATTGATGCAGTGCGTAACGCAGCATAGCAGAGTCCTTGTGGAATTGATTACAGTGTGTAACGCAGCATAGCAGAGTCTTGTGGTATTGATGCAGCGCGTAACGCAGCATAGCAGAGTTCTTGTGGTACTGATGCAGTGCGTAACGCAGCATAGCAGAGTTCTTGTGGTATTGATACATGTGCGTAACGCAGCATAGCAGAGTTCCTTGTGGTATTGATGCAGTGCGTAACGCAGCATAGCAGAGTCCCTTGTGGTATTGATGCAGTGCGTAACGCAGCATAGCAGAGTTCTTGTGGTATGATGATGCAGTGTGTAACGCAGCATAGCAGAGTTCCTGTGGTATTGATTTGCAGCGTGTAACGCAGCATAGCAGAGTTCTTGTGGTACTGATGCAGTGTGTAACGCAGCATAGCAGAGTTCTTGTGGTATTGATGCGATGCGTAATAAAGCATAGCAGAGTTCCTTGTGGCATTGATTGCAGTGCGTAACGCAGCATAGCAGAGGTCTTGTGGTATTGATTACAGCGTGTAACGCAGCATAGCAGAGTCTTGTGGTACTGATGCAGTGCGTAACGCAGCATAGCAGAGTCCTTGTGGTATTGATGCAGCGTGTAACGCAGCATAGCAGAGTTCCTTGTGGAACTGATGCAGTGCGTAACGCAGCATAGCAGAGTTCCTTGTGGTATTGATACAGCGTGTAACGCAGCATAGCAGAGTTCTTGTGGTATTGATGCAGTGTGTAACGCAGCATAGCAGAGTCCTTGTGGTATTGATACAGTGTGTAACGCAGCATAGCAGAGTTCCTTGTGGTACTGATGCAGTGTGTAACGCAGCATAGCAGAGTTCCTTGTGGTACTGATGCAGCGCGTAACGCAGCATAGCAGAGTTCTTGTGGTACTGATGCAACGTGTAAAAAAGCATAGCAGAGTTCTTGTGGTACTGATACAGTGTGTAACGCAGCATAGTAGAGAGTCCTTGTGGTATTGATTACAGTGCGTAACGCAGCACAGTAGAGTTCCTGTGGTACTGATTTGCAGTGCGTAACGCAGCACAGCAGAGTTCCTGTGGTATTGATGCAGTGTGTAACGCAGCATAGCAGAGTTCCTTGTGGCATTGACAGCGTGTAACGCAGCATAGCAGAGTTCCTGTGGTATTGATGCAGTGTGTAACGCAGCATCAGAGTCCTTGTGGTATTGATACAGTGTGTAACGCAGCATAGCAGAGTTCCTGTGGTATTGATTACAGTGCGTAACGCAGCATAGCAGAGTTCTTGTGGTATTGATACAGTGTGTAACGCAGCATAGCAGAGTTCTTGTGGTATTGATGCAGTGTGTAACGCAGCATACAGAGTTCCTTGTGGTATTGATGCAGTGTGCAACGCAGCATAGCAAAGTCCCTGTGGTATTGATTTGCGCGTAACGCAGCATAGCAGAGTTCCTGTGGTATTGATGCAGCGTGTAACGCAGCATAGCAGAGTTCTTGTGGTATTGATGCAGTGCGTAACGCAGCATAGTAGAGTCCTTGTGGTATTGACGCAGTGTGTAACGCAGCATAGCAGAGTTCCTGTGGTATTGATGCAGTGCGTAACGCAGCATAGTAGAGTTCTTGTGGTATTGATGCAGCGTGCAACGCAGTATAGCAGAGTTCCTTGTGGTATTGATGCAGCGCGTAACGCAGCATAGCAGAGTTCTTGTGGTATTGATGCGCGTAATGCAGCATAGCAGAGTTCTTGTGGTATTGATGCAGTGTGTAACGCAGTATAGCAGAGTTCCTGTGGTATTGATGCAGCGTGTAACGCAGTATAGTAGAGTTCTTGTGGTATTGATGCTGTGTGTGTAATGCAGCATAGTAGAGTTCTTGTGGTATTGATGCAGTGTGTAACGCAGCATAGTAGAGTTCCTTGTGGTATTGATGCAGTGTGTAACGCAGCATAGTAGAGTTCTTGTGGTATTGATGCAGTGTGTAATGCAGTATAGTAGAGTTCTTGTGGTATTGATGCAGTGTGTAATGCAGTATAGTAGAGTTCTTGTGGTATTGATGCAGTGTGTAATGCAGTATAGTAGAGTTCTTGTGGTATTGATGCAGTGTGTAATGCAGTATAGTAGAGTTCTTGTGGTATTGATGCAGTGTGTAATGCAGTATAGTAGAGTTCTTGTGGTATTGATGCAGTGTGTAATGCAGTATAGTAGAGTTCTTGTGGTATTGATGCAGTGTGTAATGCAGTATAGTAGAATTATTGTGGTATTTACATTGTTATGATTTTTCTTATTTCTCATTTTCCGTGTGAGAAATTTTAAAAGGCTTAGCAACCTATAGCAAACAGTGAATGAGTGCAAAAGTCATATCTGGAAGATATAATTGTTTACTATACTTATTTACTGTTCTTAAGTTTTTAATTAGTAATATATATACATATATAATGTATTAAAAGTGAAATGTGACTATTTTACAAAGTATAGTAGTCCACTAAAACACAGTCAAGACAGGTCACATTTCTAAAAGTCAGTTTTATATTCTTGGGTACAGTAATATTATTACACATGCACTGCATTAGTGCAACGTCTGTGATGTTAGCCAGCAATGGCTGAAAGTTTTGTATAATAAATGTATAATGTTATGAGATTTAAACTAAACCTTTGTGTAATCAAGTTATAATCATTCTAGAAAAACACAACTTATATTTATTTCCTATTTGTTTATCGTGGTTACGAGATCAAGTCTACTGAACAAGTAGAGATTCTGATCTGATAGTGAAAACAACAGATAAAATAAAGATTTATCTTATAAAAATTTGATGATTATCTGGAGGTTATAAAGATGTCACGTGTGAAATTCTGATGAGGTTATAAAGATGTCATGTGTGAAATTCTGATGTATAAAAGTATTTCTAATCCAAAAATAAACAATACTCTGGACAGTTTAAGAGTCAACATTCTGAAAGAAAATCTTTAATTAAAAATCTTAATTGAAAGATATATTTTGTGTAAGAAAGATTCATAATGTTTACTAATAATCTTCAGAATCTGTACATCATCAAAAAGTTTGGATACCTTCATGGTTAGGTGCTGACTTAACTCAAAATGGAAGGGTTAACTTAGTTAAACTCTTCTCAGACATTTGTTTTCAAAGATTGGTTATATTTGCTTTACTCTTTCTAGATAGTTTGTTCAGAAAGATTCGTTAGTGCTGTTGATCTTTTTCTATAAAGGGATTATTAAAAAAGATTGGGTGACATAACTCTTCATAATTAGGGTTTGTTTGAAAGATGCGCTAGTTTTACTGAATTCTTAGGGTGTAATTGTAAAGACTGTATGGTTAACTCATCCTAGATGAGTTTGGCTTGAAAGATTTTGTGAACTCTTTCTACTTGTGTACTTAAACCTAGTTTATATGTTTTTCTATTTTTATTTTATGCTTAATAGGTATGTAATTTTCAAGGTATTGATTATCTAGCATTATTACCTTTGGAAAATAATGTGCAAAAGGTGGTGCCCTCTAATAACACCTCATCAGATTTTCTAATTTAAAAATTAATTTATTGTTATTAACCCACTTGATCAGACACAAGTATTATGTCTAAATATTATTAATTCATTTTAAGTCAAGTATGTGCATTTGTACCCAAACTAACATTATCATGTAAGTTAACCTTTTTAAGGGAATCTGTTGTCCCTCAGCACAAGTCTCATCATTTTACAGTTTCTCTCTCCAACAATAGGTAGCTAAAAGTACACATGTGAAAACCTTTTACAGAATTACTTGTAAACTTAATTAAACTGTATATGAATAAGCTTGGCATAAAAGTGTAGTTGGTAAATCAAATTTCAATACAAGTTTTAAATTTTTAATGTTATAAAGAATTATTTAAAATAAGCTTTAATTTCTCTTATTATGAGAACTGTGACATCTACTGTTGAGGTCTACCACTTCTCTAATTTATCTACCTATCTCTCTGCAATATCAAAGTTTAGGTAAATTACTCACTGTAACATAGATATTACTAATGCAAAGCAGAATTTTTGTAGCTTCCAGTGTTTTGTATACAGGGTCCTAAACTATAAAATCAAACAACTTGCTATGTTCACCTCTCATATCCTCTTTCACAAACTTCTAGTACGTCCTAACCTATAAAATCAAACAACTTATATGTTCCCTCTCATATCCTCTTTCACAAACTTCTAGTACTTCCTAAACTATAAAATCAAACAACTTGCTATGTTCACCTCTCATATCCTCTTTCACAAACTTCTAGTACTTCCTAAACTATAAAATCAAACAACTTGCTATGTTCACCTCTCATATCCTCTTTCACAAACTTCTAGTACTTCCTAAACTATAAAATCAAACAACTTGCTATGTTCATCTTTCACAAACTTCTAGTACTTCCTAAATTATAAAATCAAACAACTTGCTATGTTCATCTTTCACAAACTTCTAGTACTTCCTAAACTATAAAATCAAACAACTTGCTATGTTCATCTTTCACAAACTTCTAGTACTTCCTAAATTATAAAATCAAACAACTTGCTATGTTCATCTTTCACAAACTTCTAGTACTTCCTAAACTATAAAATCAAACAACTTGCTATGTTCATCTTTCACAAACTTCTAGTACTTCCTAAATTATAAAATCAAACAACTTGCTATGTTCATCTTTCACAAACTTCTAGTACTTCCTAAACTATAAAATCAAACAACTTGCTATGTTCATCTTTCACAAACTTCTAGTACTTCCTAAATTATAAAATCAAACAACTTGCTATGTTCATCTTTCACAAACTTCTAGTACTTCCTAACCTATAAAATCAAACAACTTGCTATGTTCATCTTTCACAAACTTCTAGTACTTCCTAACCTATAAAATCAAACAACTTGCTATGTTCATCTTTCACAAACTTCTAGTACTTCCTAAACTATAAAATCAAACAACTTGCTATGTTCATCTTTCACAAACTTCTAGTACTTCCTAAACTATAAAATCAAACAACTTGCTATGTTCATCTTTCACAAACTTCTAGTACTTCCTAAACTATAAAATCAAACAACTTGCTATGTTCATCTTTCACAAACTTCTAGTACTTCCTAAATTATAAAATCAAACAACTTGCTATGTTCATCTTTCACAAACTTCTAGTACTTCCTAAATTATAAAATCAAACAACTTGCTATGTTCATCTTTCACAAACTTCTAGTACTTCCTAAACTATAAAATCAAACAACTTGCTATGTTCATCTTTCACAAACTTCTAGTACTTCCTAACCTATAAAATCAAACAACTTGCTATGTTCATCTTTCACAAACTTCTAGTATTTCCTAAACTATAAAATCAAACAACTTGCTATGTTCATCTTTCACAAACTTCTAGTACTTCCTAAACTATAAAATCAAACAACTTGCTATGTTCACCTCTCATATCCTCTTTCACAAACTTCTAGTACTTCCTAAACTATAAAATCAAACAACTTGCTATGTTCATCTTTCACAAACTTCTAGTACTTCCTAAACTATAAAATCAAACAACTTGCTATGTTCATCTTTCACAAACTTCTAGTACTTCCTAACCTATAAAATCAAACAACTTGCTATGTTCATCTTTCACAAACTTCTAGTACTTCCTAAACTATAAAATCAAACAACTTGCTATGTTCATCTTTCACAAACTTCTAGTACTTCCTAAACTATAAAATCAAACAACTTGCTATGTTCATCTTTCACAAACTTCTAGTACTTCCTAAACTATAAAATCAAACAACTTGCTATGTTCATCTTTCACAAACTTCTAGTACTTCCTAAACTATAAAATCAAACAACTTGTTATGTTCATCTTTCACAAACTTCTAGTACTTCCTAAACTATAAAATCAAACAACTTGCTATGTTCATCTTTCACAAACTTCTAGTACTTCCTAACCTATAAAATCAAACAACTTGCTATGTTCATCTTTCACAAACTTCTAGTACTTCCTAAACTATAAAATCAAACAACTTGCTATGTTCATCTTTCACAAACTTCTAGTATTTTTCTGACACTTTACGTTTCATCGTTTATAACCATGAGAAATGCATAGTTTTAATATGTCAGATGATGTGTTCAGAGTCTGTTTCTCTTCCAGTGGTAATACTGAATTACTTGAAGCCTGTTATGTAGTAGTTAGATACCCAACTAAGTTGAGTTATAGAAGATTGTTTTATGTTCTCAGGTGCATTATTTAAGTAAATAAAATATTTACTGTACCAGTACCATCATTGTACAAAAAATAAATATTGAGCATAAGTTTTATCAAGCCCAACAGAAATAAAAATCAAATCAAACATAACTACTGTATTTCTTGTTTTCATGTACGGTTTTTAGTTATTACCTTTATAGGAATTACAATGTAAAGATTGAAACTTGTTAGGTTAGATTAGGCAAGATAAACAAAATTCTTTGAGATGTGCTTATGTCATTCACTGATGTTATATGAGCTATGTATTCAGTGATTTATAACTTGGGTCACACATTATATGCAGTTGAAAGGACAATGAAACAATAAATATAAACAGATGTAAATTGTTAGGAGCTTTAAGTTATTTAAAATAAACAGTTCTTGTTACAGGCAGCAATAATTCTAGAAGAAAAATTTGGTAGATTTAGATTATTTTAATTATTTGTTAAGATGAGTGTAGAATCAGGATACAGAAAATAACAGTTAAAATAGTTTCAAATCAAGTGAATCTTTGTAGAATCAGGATACAGAAAATAACAGTTAAAATAGTTTCTCAAATCAAGTGAATCTTTGTAGAATCAGGATACAGAAAATAACAGTTAAAATAGTTTCTCAAATCAAGTGAATCTTTGTAGAATCAGGATACAGAAAATAACAGTTAAAATAGTTTCTCAAATCAAGTGAATCTTTGTAGAATCAGGATACAGAAAATAACAGTTAAAATAGTTTCTCAAATCAAGTGAATCTTTGTAGAATCAGGATACAGAAAATAACAGTTAAAATAGTTTCTCAAATCAAGTGAATCTTTGTAGAATCAGGATAATAACAGTTAAAATAGTTTCTCAAATCAAGTGAATCTTTGTAGAATCAGGATACAGAAAATAACAGTTAAAATAGTTTCTCAAATCAAGTGAATCTTTGTAGAATCAGGATAATAACAGTTAAAATAGTTTCTCAAATCAAGTGAATCTTTGTAGAATCAGGATAATAACAGTTAAAATAGTTTCTCAAATCAAGTGAATCTTTGTAGAATCAGGATAATAACAGTTAAAATAGTTTCTCAAATCAAGTGAATCTTTGTAGAATCAGGATACAGAAAATAACAGTTAAAATAGTTTCTCAAATCAAGTGAATCTTTGTAGAATCAGGATACAGAAAATAACAGTTAAAATAGTTTCTCAAATCAAGTGAATCTTTGTAGAATCAGGATACAGAAAATAACAGTTAAAATAGTTTCTCAAATCAAGTGAATCTTTGTAGAATCAGGATACAGAAAATAACAGTTAAAATAGTTTCTCAAATCAAGTGAATCTTTGTAGAATCAGGATAATAACAGTTAAAATAGTTTCTCAAATCAAGTGAATCTTTGTAGAATCAGGATACAGAAAATAACAGTTAAAATAGTTTCTCAAATCAAGTGAATCTTTGTAGAATCAGGATACAGAAAATAACAGTTAAAAAATAGTTTCTCAAATCAAGTGAATCTTTGTAGAATCAGGATACAGAAAATAACAGTTAAAATAGTTTCTCAAATCAAGTGAATCTTTGTAGAATCAGGATACAGAAAATAACAGTTAAAATAGTTTCTCAAATCAAGTGAATCTTTGTAGAATCAGGATAATAACAGTTAAAATAGTTTCTCAAATCAAGTGAATCTTTGTAGAATCAGGATAATAACAGTTAAAATAGTTTCTCAAATCAAGTGAATCTTTGTAGAATCAGGATAATAACAGTTAAAATAGTTTCTCAAATCAAGTGAATCTTTGTAGAATCAGGATACAGAAAATAACAGTTAAAATAGTTTCTCAAATCAAGTGAATCTTTGTAGAATCAGGATACAGAAAATAACAGTTAAAATAGTTTCTCAAATCAAGTGAATCTTTGTAGAATCAGGATAATAACAGTTAAAATAGTTTCTCAAATCAAGTGAATCTTTGTAGAATCAGGATAATAACAGTTAAAATAGTTTCTCAAATCAAGTGAATCTTTGTAGAATCAGGATACAGAAAATAACAGTTAAAACACTGACAAAAACTGTTCAGTATTTATTTAGGCACATTTAGAAATTATACATATGAAATTTTTAAATAAGAAGTGTTGTTAATCTTAACATGAAAATCACCTTGTATTTAGGTGTTGAATTGAATTTTGTCATACTACTGCAAATAGTAATAAATCACCCAGCAGGAGTACAGAGAGTTTAGAGTGATAAAAGTTATGGCTGCATAACCCAGTGTCTAACTACATATGTTTCTCATGTCTTACTTGAGGCAGAACTGTGTTTTTCAACTAACCTTTTTTCTATATAACTTGACAAGCTCTTAATTTTTACATTTTCTGAACTTTTGTTGACAAATCTATAATAAAAGCTGTCCATAAAAAACAGGAAAGTTAACAGTTGAGGGTAGAGGTCTTTTGTTTCAGAAGATGGCTGTTATTAACCTTACTATTTTCATGTAATTATCCAAAAAATAATTTATTATCTACCTTTCAAATGTACATTTTAAAACATAAATGGTAAAACACAATTCTAAAATTATAAAACCAGGATAATTAGTTTATCTAGAAATATGTTTAAAATTTTATTTCCTACTTGCTTCAATCTTGTACATAAATTCTGTTACTTATCAGAACACCTACCTTCTATCTTATACATAAATTCTGTTACTTATCAGAACACCTGCCTTCTGTCTTGTACATAAATTTTGTTACTTACCAGAACACCTGCCTTCTCTCTCGCACATAAATTCTGTTACTTTCCAGAACACCTGCCTTCTGTCTCGTACACAAATTCTGTTACTTTCCAGAACACCTGCCTTCTTTCTCGTACACAAATTCTGTTACTTGCCAGAACACCTGCCTTCTATCTTGCACACAAATTCTGTTCCTTACCAGAACACCTGCCTTTTATCTTGTAGATAAATTTTGTTACCAGAACACTGCCTTCCGTCTTGTAGATAAATTCTGTTCCTTACCAGAACACCTGTCTTCTATCTTGTAGATAAATTCTGTTACTAGAACACCTGCCTTCTATCTTGTAGATAAATTCTGTTACTAGAACACCTGCCTTCTATCTTGTAGATAAATTCTGTTACTAGAACACCTGCCTTCTGTCTTGTACATAAATTCTCTTACTTTCCAGAACACCTGCCTTCTATCTTGTAGATAAATTCTGTTACCAGAACACCTGCCTTCTATCTTGTAGATAAATTCTGTTACTAGAACACATGCCTTCTGTCTTGTACATAAATTCTGTTACTTTCCAGAACACCTGCCTTCTATCTTGTAGATAAATTCTGTTACCAGAACACCTGCCTTCTGTCTTGTAGATAAATTCTGTTACTTACCAGAACACCTGCCTTCTGTCTTGTACATAAATTCTGTTCCTTACCAGAACACCTGCCTTCTATCTTGTAGATAAATTCTGTTCCTTACCAGAACACCTGCCTTCTATCTTGTAGATAAATTCTGTTACCAGAACACCTGCTTTCCGTCTTGTAGATAAATTCTGTTACCAGAACACCTGCCTTTTGTCTTGTACATAAATTCTGTTACTTACCAGAACACCTGCCTTCTGTCTTGTACATAAATTCTGTTACTTTCCAGAACACCTGCCTTCTGTCTCGTACATAAATTCTGTTACTTTCCAGAACACCTGCCTTCTGTCTCGTACATAAATTCTGTTACTTTCCAGAACACCTGCCTTCTGTCTCGTACACAAATTCTGTTACTTTCCAGAACACCTGCCTTCTGTCTCGTACACAAATTCTGTTACTTACCAAAACACCTGCCTTTTGTCTCGTACACAAATTCTGTTCCTTACCAGAATACCTGCCTTCTATCTTGTAGATAAATTCTGTTACCAGAACACCTGCCATCTGTCTTGTACATAAATTTTGTTACTTACCAGAACACCTGCCTTCTGTCTTGTAGATAAATTCTGTTACCAGAACACCTGCCTTCCGTCTTGTGGATAAATTCTGTTCCTTACCAGAACACCTTTTTTCTGTCTCGTACATAAATTCTGTTACTTTCCAGAACACCTGCCTTCTGTCTCGTACACAAATTCTGTTACTTACCAGAACACCTGCCTTCTGTCTCGTACACAAATTCTGTTACTTTCCAGAACACCTGCCTTCTGTCTCGTACACAAATTCTGTTCCTTACCAGAACACCTGCCTTCTATCTTGTAGATAAATTCTGTTACTTTCCAGAACACCTGCCTTCTGTCTCGTACACAAATTCTGTTACTTTCCAGAACACCTGCCTTCTGTCTCATACACAAATTCTGTTACTTACCAAAACACCTGCCTTTTGTCTCGTACACAAATTCTGTTCCTTACCAGAATACCTGCCTTCTATCTTGTAGATAAATTCTGTTACCAGAACACCTGCCATCTGTCTTGTACATAAATTTTGTTACTTTCCAGAACACCTGCCTTCTATCTTGTAGATAAATTCTGTTACCAGAACACCTGCCTTCCATCTTGTAGATAAATTCTGTTCCTTACCAGAACACCTGCCTTCTATCTTGTAGATAAATTCTGTTACTTTCCAGAACACCTGCCTTCTATCTTGTAGATATATTCTGTTACCAGAACACCTGCCTTCCGTCTTGTACATAAATTCTGTTCCTTACCAGAACACCTGCCTTCTCTCTTGTAGATAAATTCTGTTACTAGAACACCTGCCTTCTGTCTTGTACATAAATTCTGTTACTTACCAGAACACCTGCCTTCTGTCTTGTACATAAATTTTGTTACTTTCCAGAACACCTGCCTTCTCTCTCGCACATAAATTCTGTTACTTTCCAGAACACCTGCCTTCTGTCTCGTACACAAATTCTGTTACTTTCCAGAACACCTGCCTTCTTTCTCGTACACAAATTCTGTTACTTGCCAGAACACCTGCCTTTTATCTTGTAGATAAATTTTGTTACCAGAACACTGCCTTCCGTCTTGTAGATAAATTCTATTCCTTACCAGAACACCTGTCTTCTATCTTGTAGATAAATTCTGTTACTAGAACACCTGCCTTCTATCTTGTAGATAAATTCTGTTACTAGAACACCTGCCTTCTATCTTGTAGATAAATTCTGTTACTAGAAAACCTGCCTTCTGTCTTGTACATAAATTCTGTTACTTTCCAGAACACCTGCCTTCTATCTTGTAGATAAATTCTGTTACCAGAACACCTGCCTTCTATCTTGTAGATAAATTCTGTTACTAGAACACATGCCTTCTGTCTTGTACATAAATTCTGTTACTTTCCAGAACACCTGCCTTCTATCTTGTAGATAAATTCTGTTACCAGAACACCTGCCTTCTGTCTTGTACATAAATTCTGTTACTTTCCAGAACACCTGCCTTCTGTCTCGTACACAAATTCTGTTACTTTCCAGAACACCTGCCTTCTGTCTCGTACACAAATTCTGTTACTTTCCAGAACACCTGCCTTCTGTCTCGTACACAAATTCTGTTCCTTACCAGAACACCTGCCTTCTGTCTCGTACACAAATTCTGTTCCTTACCAGAACACCTGCCTTCTATCTTGTAGATAAATTCTGTTACCAGAACACCTGCCTTCTGTCTTGTAGATAAATTCTGTTACCAGAACACCTGCCTTCTGTCTTGTAGATAAATTCTGTTACCAGAACACCTGCCTTCTGTCTTGTAGATAAATTCTGTTACCAGAACACCTGCCTTCTGTCTTGTACATAAATTCTGTTACTTACCAGAACACTTGCCTTCTGTCTTGTACATAAGTTCTGTTACTTACCAGAACACCTGCCTTCTATCTTGTAGATAAATTCTGTTACCAGAACACCTGCCTTCTGTCTTGTAGATAAATTCTGTTACTTACCAGAACACCTGCCTTCTGTCTTGTAGATAAATTCTGTTACTTACCAGAACACCTGCCTTCTGTCTTGTACATAAATTCTGTTACTTACCAGAACACCTGCCTTCTATCTTGTAGATAAATTCTGTTACCAGAACACCTGCCTTCTATCTTGTAGATAAATTCTGTTACTTACCAGAACACCTGCCTCTCTGTCTTGTACGCCATAAATTTGTTACTTACCAGAACACCTGCCTTCTGTCTTGTACATAAATTCTGTTACTTACCAGAACACCTGCCTTCTGTCTTGTACATAAATTCTGTTACTTTCCAGAACACCTGCCTTCTGTCTTGTACATAAATTCTGTTACTTTCCAGAACACCTGCTTTCTGTCTTGTAGATAAATTCTGTTACTTACCAGAACACCTGCCTTCTGTCTTGTAGATAAATTCTGTTACCAGAACACCTGCCTTCTATCTTGTAGATAAATTCTGTTACCAGAACACCTGCCTTCCGTCTTGTAGATAAATTCTGTTACCAGAACACCTGCCTTCCGTCTTGTGGATAAATTCTGTTCCTTACCAGAACACCTGCCTTCTGTCTTGTACATAAATTCTGTTACTTTCCAGAACACCTGCCTTCTATCTTGTAGATAAATTCTGTTACCAGAACACCTGCCTTCCGTCTTGTGGATAAATTCTGTTCCTTACCAGAACACCTTCCTTCTGTCGTCTGCATATAAATTCTGTTACTTTCCAGAACACCTGCCTTCTGTCTCGTACACAAATTCTGTTACTTTCCAGAACACCTGCCTTCTGTCTCGTACATAAATTCTCTTATTTTCCAGAACACCTGCCTTCTGTCTCGTACACAAATTCTGTTACTTACCAGAACACCTGCCTTCTGTCTCGTACACAAATTCTGTTACTTTCCAGAACACCTGCCTTCTGTCTCGTACACAAATTCTGTTACTTGCCAGAACACCTGCCTTCTGTCTCGTACACAAATTCTGTTACTTACCAGAACACCTGCGTTCTATCTTGTAGATAAATTCTGTTACCAGAACACCTGCCTTCCGTCTTGTAGATAAATTCTGTTCCTTACCAGAACACCTGCCTTCTATCTTGTAGATAAATTCTGTTACTAGAACACCTGCCTTCTGTCTTGTACATAAATTCTGTTACTTTCCAGAACACCTGCCTTCTATCTTGTAGATAAATTCTGTTACCAGAACACCTGCCTTCCGTCTTGTAGATAAATTCTGTTCCTTACCAGAACACCTGCCTTCCGTCTTGTAGATAAATTTTGTTACTAGAACACCTGCCTTCTATCTTGTAGATAAATTCTGTTACTAGAACACCTGCCTTCTGTCTTGTACATAAATTCTGTTACTTTCCAGAACACCTGCCTTCCGTCTTGTAGATAAATTCTGTTCCTTACCAGAACACCTGCCTTCTCTCTTGTAGATAAATTCTGTTACCAGAACACCTGCTTTCCGTCTTGTAGATAAATTCTGTTACCAGAACACCTGCCTTCTATCTTGTAGATAAATTCTGTTACTAGAACACCTGCCTTTTGTCTTGTACATAAATTCTGTTACTTACCAGAACACCTGCCTTCTGTCTTGTACATAAATTTTGTTACTTTCCAGAACACCTGCCTCTCTGTCTCCTGACATAAATTCTGTTACTTTCCAGAACACCTGCCTTCTGTCTCAGACATAAATTCTGTTACTTTCCAGAACACCTGCCTTCTGTCTCGTACACAAATTCTGTTACTTTCCAGAACACCTGCCTTCTGTCTCGTACACAAATTCTGTTACTTACCAAAACACCTGCCTTTTGTCTCGTACACAAATTCTGTTCCTTACCAGAACACCTGCCTTCTATCTTGTAGATAAATTCTGTTACCAGAACACCTGCCATCTGTCTTGTCATAAATTCTGTAACTTACCAGAACACCTGCCTTCTGTCTTGTACATAAATTCTGTTACTTTCCAGAACACCTGCCTTCTATCTTGTAGATAAATTCTGTTACCAGAACACCTGCCTTCCGTCTTGTGGATAAATTCTGTTCCTTACCAGAACACCTTCCTTCTGTCTCGTACATAAATTCTGTTACTTTCCAGAACACCTGCCTTCTGTCTCGTACACAAATTCTGTTACTTACCAGAACACCTGCCTTCTGTCTCGTACACAAATTCTGTTACTTACCAGAACACCTGCCTTCTGTCTCGTACACAAATTCTGTTACTTTCCAGAACACCTGCCTTCTGTCTCGTACACAAATTCTGTTCCTTACCAGAACACCTGCCTTCTATCTTGTAGATAAATTCTGTTACCAGAACACCTGCCTTTTGTCTTGTAGATAAATTCTGTTACCAGAACACCTGCCTTCTGTCTTGTAGATAAATTCTGTTACCAGAACACCTGCCTTCTGTCTTGTACATAAATTCTGTTACTTACCAGAACACTTGCCTTCTGTCTTGTACATAAGTTCTGTTACTTACCAGAACACCTGCCTTCTATCTTGTAGATAAATTCTGTTACCAGAACACCTGCCTTCTATCTTGTAGATAAGTTCTCTTACTTACCAGAACACCTGCCTTCTGTCTTGTACATAAATTTTGTTACTTACCAGAACACCTGCCTTCTATCTTGTAGATAAATTCTGTTACCAGAACACCTGCCTTCTATCTTGTAGATAAATTCTGTTACCAGAACACCTGCCTTCTATCTTGTAGATAAATTCTGTTACTTACCAGAACACCTGCCTTCTGTCTTGTACATAAATTCTGTTACCTTACCAGAACACCTGCCTTCTGTCTTGTACATAAATTCTGTTACTTACCAGAACACCTGCCTTCTGTCTTGTACATAAATTCCGTTACTTTCAGAACACCTGCCTTCTGTCTTGAACATAATTCTGTTACTTTCCAGAACACCTGCCTTTTGTCTTGTACATAAATTCTGTTACTTTCAGAACACCTGCCTTCTGTCTTGTACATAAATTCTGTTACTTTCCAGAACACCTGCCTTCTGTCTTGTACATAAATTCTGTTACTTTCCAGAACACCTGCTTTCTGTCTTGTACATAAATTCTGTTACTTTCCAGAACACCTGCTTTCTGTCTTGTAGATAAATTCTGTTACCAGAACACCTGCCTTCTATCTTGTAGATAAATTCTGTTACTTACCAGAACACCTGCCTTCTGTCTTGTACATAAATTCTGTTACTTACCAGAACACCTGCCTTCTGTCTTGTACATAAATTCTGTTACTTACCAGAACACCTGCCTTCTGTCTTGTACATAAATTCCGTTACTTTCCAGAACACCTGCCTTCTGTCTTGAACATAAATTCTGTTACTTTCCAGAACACCTGCCTTTTGTCTTGTACATAAATTCTGTTACTTTCCAGAACACCTGCCTTCTGTCTTGTACATAAATTCTGTTACTTTCCAGAACACCTGCCTTCTGTCTTGTACATAAATTCTGTTACTTTCCAGAACACCTGCTTTCTGTCTTGTACATAAATTCTGTTACTTTCCAGAACACCTGCTTTCTGTCTTGTAGATAAATTCTGTTACCAGAACACCTGCCTTCTATCTTGTAGATAAATTCTGTTTCCAGAACACCTGCCTTCCATCTTGTACATAAATTCTGTTACTTTCCAGAACACCTGCCTTCTCTCTTGTAGATAAATTCTGTTACCAGAACACCTGCCTTCCGTCTTGTGGATAAATTCTGTTCCTTACAAGAACACCTGCCTTCTATCTTGTAGATAAATTCTGTTACTAGAACACCTGCCTTCTGTCTTGTACATAAATTCTGTTACTTTCCAGAACACCTGCCTTCTCTCTTGTAGATAAATTCTGTTACCAGAACACCTGCCTTCCGTTTTGTGGATAAATTCTGTTCCTTACCAGAACACCTGCCTTCCGTCTTGTGGATAAATTCTGTTCCTTACCAGAACACCTTCCTTCTGTCTTGTACATAAATTCTGTTACTTTCCAGAACACCTGCCTTCTGTCTCGTACACAAATTCTGTTACTTTCCAGAACACCTGCCTTCTGTCTCGTACATAAATTCTCTTATTTTCCAGAACACCTGCCTTCTATCTTGTAGATAAATTCTGTTACTAGAACACCTGCCTTTTGTCTTGTACATAAATTCTGTTACTTACCAGAACACCTGCCTTCTGTCTTGTACATAAATTCTGTTACTTTCCAGAACACTTGCCTTCTGTCTCGTACATAAATTCTGTTACTTTCCAGAACACCTGCCTTCTGTCTCGTACATAAATTCTGTTACTTTCCAGAACACCTGCCTTCTGTCTCGTACACAAATTCTGTTACTTTCCAGAACACCTGCCTTCTGTCTCGTACACAAATTCTGTTACTTTCCAGAACACCTGCCTTCTGTCTCGTACACAAATTCTGTTACTTACCAAAACACCTGCCTTTTGTCTCGTACACAAATTCTGTTGCTTACCAGAACACCTGCCTTCTATCTTGTAGATAAATTCTGTTACCAGAACACCTGCCATCTGTCTTGTACATAAATTCTGTAACTTACCAGAACACCTGCCTTCTGTCTTGTACATAAATTCTGTTACTTTCCAGAACACCTGCCTTCTATCTTGTAGATAAATTCTGTTACCAGAACACCTGCCTTAAGATCTTGTGGATAAATTCTGTTCCTTACCAGAACACCTTCCTTCTGTCTGTGTACACATAAATTCTGTTACTTTCCAGGAACACCTGCCTTCTGTCTGGGTACATAAATTCTGTTACTTACCAGAACACCTGCCTTCTGTCTGGGTACTAATTCTGTTACTTTCCAGAACACCTGCCTTCTGTCTCGTATACAAATTCTGTTCCTTACCAGAACACCTGCCTTCTATCTTGTAGATAAATTCTGTTACCAGAACACCTGCCTTCTGTCTTGTAGATAAATTCTGTTACCAGAACACCTGCCTTCTGTCTTGTAGATAAATTCTGTTACTTGGAACACCTGCCTTCTGTCTTGAACATAAATTCTGTTACTTACCAGAACACTTGCCTTCTGTCTTGTACATAAGTTCTGTTACTTACCAGAACACCTGCCTTCTATCTTGTAGATAAATTCTGTTACCAGAACACCTGCCTTCTATCTTGTAGATAAATTCTGTTACTTACCAGAACACCTGCCTTCTGTCTTGTACATAAATTTTGTTACTTACCAGAACACCTGCCTTCTATCTTGTAGATAAATTCTGTTACCAGAACACCTGCCTTCTATCTTGTAGATAAATTCTGTTACTTACCAGAACACCTGCCTTCTGTCTTGTACATAAATTCTGTTACTTACCAGAACACCTGCCTTCTGTCTTGTACATAAATTCTGTTACTTACCAGAACACCTGCCTTCTGTCTTGTACATAGGATTCCGTTGCTTTCCAGAACACCTGCCTTCTGTCTTGAACATAATTCTGTTGCTTTCCAGAACACCTGCCTTCTGTCTTGTACATAAATTCTGTTACTTTCCAGAACACCTGCCTTCTGTCTTGTACATAAATTCTGTTACTTTCCAGAACACCTGCCTTCTGTCTTGTACATAAATTCTGTTACTTTCCAGAACACCTGCTTTCTGTCTTGTACATAAATTCTGTTACTTTCCAGAACACCTGCTTTCTGTCTTGTAGATAAATTCTGTTACCAGAACACCTGCCTTCTATCTTGTAGATAAATTCTGTTACCAGAACACCTGCCTTCTATCTTGTAGATAAATTCTGTTACCAGAACACCTGCCTTCCGTCTTGTACATAAATTCTGTTACTTTCCAGAACACCTGCCTTCTCTCTTGTAGATAAATTCTGTTACCAGAACACCTGCCTTCCGGCTTGTGGATAAATTCTGTTCCTTTCAAGAACACCTGCCTTCTATCTTGTAGATAAATTCTGTTACTAGAACACCTGCCTTCTGTCTTGTACATAAATTCTGTTACTTTCCAGAACACCTGCCTTCTCTCTTGTAGATAAATTCTGTTACCAGAACACCTGCCTTCCGTCTTGTGGATAAATTCTGTTCCTTACCAGAACACCTGCCTTCCGTCTTGTGGATAAATTCTGTTCCTTACCAGAACACCTGCCTTCTGTCTTGTACATAAATTCTGTTACTTTCCAGAACACCTGCCTTCTATCTTGTAGATAAATTCTGTTACCAGAACACCTGCCTTCCGTCTTGTGGATAAATTGTGTTCCTTACCAGAACACCTTCCTTCTGTCTCGTACATAAATTCTGTTACTTTCCAGAACACCTGCCTTCTGTCTCGTACACAAATTCTGTTACTTTTCAGAACACCTGCCTTCTGTCTCGTACATAAATTCTCTTATTTTCCAGAACACCTGCCTTCTGTCTCGTAGACAAATTCTGTTACTTACCAGAACACCTGCCTTCTGTCTCGTACACAAATTCTGTTACTTTCCAGAACACCTGCCTTCTGTCTTGTAGATAAATTCTGTTACCAGAACACCTGCCTTTTGTCTTGTAGATAAATTCTGTTACCAGAACACCTGCCTTCCGTCTTGTAGATAAATTCTGTTCCTTACCAGAACACCTGCCTTCTCTCTTGTAGATAAATTCTGTTACTAGAACACCTGCCTTCTGTCTTGTACATAAATTCTGTTACTTTCCAGAACACCTGCCTTCTATCTTGTAGATAAATTCTGTTACCAGAACACCTGCCTTCCGTCTTGTAGATAAATTCTGTTCCTTACCAGAACACCTGCCTTCTGTCTTGTAGATAAATTCTGTTACCAGAACACCTGCCTTCTATCTTGTAGATAAATTCTGTTACTAGAACACCTGCCTTCTATCTTGTAGATAAATTCTGTTACTAGAACACCTGCCTTCTGTCTTGTACATAAATTCTGTTACTTTCCAGAACACCTGCCTTCCGTCTTGTAGATAAATTCTGTTCCTTACCAGAACACCTGCCTTCTGTCTTGTAGATAAATTCTGTTACCAGAACACCTGCCTTCCGTCTTGTAGATAAATTCTGTTACCAGAACACCTGCCTTCTATCTTGTAGATAAATTCTGTTACTAGAACACCTGCCTTTTGTCTTGTACATAAATTCTGTTACTTACCAGAACACCTGCCTTCTGTCTTGTACATAAATTTTGTTACTTTCCAGAACACCTGCCTTCTGTCTTGTAGATAAATTCTGTTACCAGAACACCTGCCTTTTGTCTTGTAGATAAATTCTGTGACTAACCAGAACACCTGCCTTCTATCTTGTAGATAAATTCTGTTACCAGAATACTTGCCATCTATCTTGTACATAAATTCTGTTACTTTCCAGAACACCTGCTTTCTGTCTTGTAGATAAATTCTGTTACTTACCAGAACACCTGCCTTCTGTCTTGTACATAAATTCTGTTCCTTACCAGAACACCTGCCTTCTATCTTGTAGATAAATTCTGTTACCAGAACACCTGCCTTCCGTCTTGTAGATAAATTCTGTTCCTTACAAGAACACCTGCCTTCTATCTTGTAGATAAATTCTGTTACTAGAACACCTGCCTTCTGTCTTGTACATAAATTCTGTTACTTTCCAGAACACCTGCCTTCTGTCTTGTAGATAAATTCTGTTACCAGAACACCTGCCTTCCGTCTTGTGGATAAATTCTGTTCCTTACCAGAACACCTGCCTTCTGTCTTGTACATAAATTCTGTTACTTTCCAGAACACCTGCCTTCTATGTTGTAGATAAATTCTGTTACCAGAACACCTGCCTTCCGTCTTGTGGATAAATTCTGTTCCTTACCAGAACACCTTGCCTTCTGTCTCGGTGCATAAATTCTGTTGCTTTCCAGAACACCTGCCTTTTGTCTGGTACACAAATTCTGTTGCTTTCCAGAACACCTGCCTTCTGTCTCGTACATAAATTCTCTTATTTTCCAGAACACCTGCCTTCTGTCTGGTAACACAAATTCTGTTCCTTACCAGAACACCTGCCTTCTGTCTGTACACAAATTCTGTTACTTTCCAGAACACCTGCCTTCTGTCTCGTACACAAATTCTGTTCCTTACCAGAACACCTGCCTTCTATCTTGTAGATAAATTCTGTTACCAGAACACCTGCTTTCCGTCTTGTAGATAAATTCTGTTACCAGAACACCTGCCTTCTATCTTGTAGATAAATTCTGTTACTAGAACACCTGCCTTCTATCTTGTAGATAAATTCTGTTACCAGAACACCTGCTTTCCGTCTTGTAGATAAATTCTGTTACCAGAACACCTGCCTTCTATCTTGTAGATAAATTCTGTTACTAGAACACCTGCCTTCTATCTTGTAGATAAATTCTGTTACTAGAACACCTGCCTTTTGTCTTGTACATAAATTCTGTTACTTATCAGAACACCTGCCTTCTGTCTCGTACATAAATTCTGTTACTTTCCAGAACACCTGCCTTCTGTCTCGTACATAAATTCTGTTACTTTCCAGAACACCTGCCTTCTGTCTCGTACATAAATTCTGTTACTTTCCAGAACACCTGCCTTCTGTCTCGTACATAAATTCTGTTACTTTCCAGAACACCTGCCTTCTGTCTCGTACACAAATTCTGTTACTTTCCAGAACACCTGACTTCTGTCTCGTACACAAATTCTGTTACTTTCCAGAACACCTGCTTTCTGTCTCGTACACAAATTCTGTTACTTACCAAAACACCTGCCTTTTATCTCGTACACAAATTCTGTTCCTTACCAGAACACCTGCCTTCTATCTTGTAGATAAATTCTGTTACCAGAACACCTGCCTTTTGTCTTGTAGATAAATTCTGTTACCAGAACACCTGCCTTTTGTCTTGTAGATAAATTCTGTTACCAGAACACCTGCCTTCTGTCTTGTACATAAATTCTGTTACTTACCAGAACACCTGCCTTCTGTCTTGTACATAAATTCTGTTACTTACCAAAACACCTGCCTTCTATCTTGCACACAAATTCTGTTCCTTACCAGAACACCTGCCTTCTGTCTTGTACATAAATACTGTTACTTACCAGAACACCTGCCTTCTGTCTTGTACATAAATACTGTTACTTACCAGAACACCTACCTTTTATCTTGTATGTAAATTCTGTGACTAACCAGAACACCTGCCTTCTATCTTGTAGATAAATTCTGTTACCAGAACACCTGCTAGATGTCATGAGATATGTGTCTGTAGCAGACATTTTTAAGTGATAAAATTGTTATAGTAATACAAATGTTAATTTTGTGTTAGTATTGAAGTGTATGTTTATAGTGGTAACAAGTTTTCTTTTTCCTGCTAAGGTGGTTTATTCGGATGGTCTCATCAGCACAACAATTCAAGAGGTGAAAGAAAAACCTAAAGTTGTTGAAGAATCTGATCTTGGTGACCTAGATATTGATGATATTTGAAATTCCATTTACTCCACCTTAAATGTATTTCATACAGAACTTTCAGATGGCAGCACAAACCTTATCAGTAATAGCTTTTATTCAGTTATTGTTACCTGGCTAAGAAAATATTTTCTATTGTTGAATGAGGCTTATATGGTTTTTAAAATCTGTATTATCTGAAATAATATGGTATTGTTGGTATTGGTCTATTAAAGATAATGAATAAATATTTTACCTGTTTGAAGCTATTTGATGAAGTTGTAACATTGTATAAGTGTATCTTAGTATTGTCTGTTACCAGCCAATTGAGTCATTCACCTGAAATATACAAGTTCTAAGATGTATCCAGAAATTTTAATTTGAAATTACGTTTATTTTAGAAGTACATAAATTTTATCAGTAGCTTTACTTTGTGTGTGATTACTGTTGTGAATTAAGCACACATATTTACATCACATCCAAAATGTTATTACCAAGTGTTTAATCCCTTCAGTAGTCTATCTTTCAATGAGATTAGCACACGTTCTAATACTAAGTAGTAGTTGTCTCTTTGCATAATGAGAGTTGTGTATGTTAATGAATTTGTACAGTATTATTCAATATATGTTGAGAAATGCTGTAAAACAACATTCGAATCAAGCATGGTGTAGTGGAACATGCTTGCATTGTGGAATGAGAGATTCATGATTTGTTCTGTAAGTGCAGATAAACGTTCCACTATTATAAGCTGTAGGAACAGTGTAAGAGTAACAGTTACATCCCACAATGTGATCAGACAAGGTTAGTCCAAGAGTTAATAGTTAACACTGTATAGTAGCTAACCTTCATGAAGCCTGGCACTGTAACATAAAAAGATTTTACAAAACTAAACTCACTGGGCAATATCTTATCTATGATTAGCTTTCACAACTAAACACATTGTACAATATACGTCAGAAAAATAGTTCACACTTTCAAAAAAGACAAAATATAGATCAAACATGGATCTTATTTCATATGAAAGCATTGATATGATGGTTAAGTTGTATTGTTATTACACGTTTTAAGTTGGTGTTAACTATCTTTGAATTTAGGGCAGTTCACATATCCTCAAAAGTTGTCTACTTCAATATTTTATGCGTGTTTTTGTTATATGTCATAATGCTTCATTCAGTGTTAGGTCTCTTTATGAAATTCATTGACTGTGGAAAAGTCTTTCATTTTGTTTTCCAAACTGTTGGGTTAGGAGTAACCTGATGGTCAGATAGCACTATGTAACACAAATTTTGTTCTTGGATAGTATGTGTTATTACACTATGTAAAACAAATTGTGTTCCTGGATAGTATGTGTTATTACACTATGTAAAACATATTTTATTCCTGGATATTATGTGTTATTACACTATGTAAAACAAATTTTGTTCCTGGATAGTATGTGTTATTTCTTAATTGCTTATGTTATAAAAGTACAGAAAATGGCAATTATTCCCTTCAAACTTTGTTTTTGTGACCTGGATAATGAAATTTAGAAATCAACTTATTTTCTTTGTAAAAACATGCAAATTTACACATTTTCGTTTACATAAGGTCTGAATAAAACAACATATGAATCAAGATTTACATGTATTTATACTAAAGTTATACAAAAATGAACAAAATGTTTAGAGGTGAGTAGTTTCTCAAGATTTGCAACTGTAATGTAAATCACTTTCACGTATCAGCTCCCAAATGTAGTCTCCCATCATGTTTTTGTTATACACTCCTTGGTATCAGCATTCAAAGTCCTGTATATGTTGGTGGAAGTGCTTGCCTTTCTCCTTTGAGTATGCTCCCACGTTCTTGAATTTGTCAAGATGAGCATCAAAGATGTGGACTTTCAGGGACATCCTGCGGCCCATTTTGCTATAGTTCTTCACCAGAGCCTCAAACCAGTTTCACATAATTTTTATCCTTGTGATTGCCCCAGAAGCCCCAGACCACTGTGACAAAGCTGCCTCAAGCTCTTTTTTCGTTCCTACTCAGCTTCTTGGGAAATTCTGTGCACTCCAGGATCTTTATTTGTGGTCCAATGAAGACACCGGTTTTGACCTTTGCCTCAGACAGCTTAGGGAAAAAAGTCTGGAAGGTACAAGGCTACAGACTCCTTATCAAGAGATGTGACAAGTTGTTTCATACAACCCAGTTTTATGTGCAGTGGTGGGAACAACACCTTCTGGAAGTCCACTAGTGGCTCACACTTGACATTGTCTCCCCACAGAGAACTCAGTCCGTTGTGATAAATTGGCCGCATACATAGCAAAATGCTTGCAGCTTCTTGATGCCATCTCTGATAAAAATCAGATAGGTCTATTGTTCACTTAGGCTTCTAGAACTAAACTGAAGTGGTGAGCCCATGTATATATATTGCTATGGAAAGTTCTAGAAAATTCTCTATCAGTTACTCAGCACTTAATCTACCTGGAAAGTTCTAGAAAATTCTCTATCAGTTACTCAGCACTTAATCTACCTGGAAAGTTCTAGACAATTCTCTATCAGTTACTCAGCACTTAATCTACCTGGAAAGTTCTAGAAAATAAGTAAATTTGAAAATTTCATTACCTGCGTCACAAAAGCAAAGTTTGAAAAGAAAATTAGGTCTCTTCCATTTACTTTAGGCATAAGCAATTGGGAAATAACACTTTTCTGCCAAGGAACAAGAAAAAGTGAAAATTCTTTAACATAATATAGGGTCAATATGAATGTTTGGGGTTGAAGGTCCATTGCCACTAACATTTGTTCTGCCTCTGGGGTTGTAGATGTGATGATCAGCCCCAAATGCTTAGTCAGTTAACAGTACTACAAGAGTTAATGATAGGTGCTGTTTGCTGGCTATTATATTCCTAGTCTCAAAATAATTTGTGTGGGAATTTGGGAAAAATTTGTGGAGCAAGTCAGCATTCTGAAATATTAAATCAGTTTGGATCTGATCATCAGCTCAAGTCAGTATTCTGAAATATTAAATCAGTTTGGATCTGGTCATCAGCTCAAGTCAGTATTCTGAAATATTAATTCAATGTGGAGGTAGTCATCAGCTCAAGTCAGTATTCTGAAATATTAAATCAATGTGGAAGTAGTCATCGCTCAAGTCAGTATTCTGAAACATTAAATCAATTTGGAGTAGTCATCGCTCAGTCAGTATTCTGAAATATTAAATCAATTTGGATCTGGTCATCAGCTCAAGTCAGTATTTTGAAACATTAAATCAATGTGGAAGTAGTCATTAAATCAGTATTTTGAAACATTAAATCAATGCAGAGCTAGTCATCTAGTCAGTATTCTGAAACATTAAATCAGTGCAGAGCTAGTCATCGAGTCAGTATTCTGAAACAATTCAATGCAGAGCCAGTCATCTAGTCAGTATTCTGAAACATTAAATCAATGTGGAAGTAGATCATCGAGTCAGTAATCTGAAACATTAAAGCAATGCAGAGTCGATCATCGAGTCAGTAATCTGAAACATTAAAGCAATGCAGAGCTGATCATCGAGTCAGTAATCTGAAACATTAAATCAGTGCAGAGCTGATCATGCAGAGCCAGTCATTAATCTGAAACATTAAATCAGTGCAGAGCCGATCATCGAGTCAGTATTCTGAAACATTAAATCAGTGCAGAGCTGATCATCGAGTCATTAATCTGAAACATTAAATCAGTGCAGAGCTGATCATCGAGTCAGTATTCTGAAACATTAAATCAGTGCAGAGCTAGTCATCGAGTCAGTATTCTGAAACATTAAATCAGTGCAGAGCTAGTCATCGAGTCAGTATTCTGAAACATTAAATCAGTGCAGAGCTAGTCATCGAGTCAGTATTCTGAAACATTAAATCATTGCAGAGCTAGTCATCGAGTCAGTATTCTGAAACATTAAATCAGTGCAGAGCTAGTCATCGAGTCAGTATTCTGAAACATTAATTTAATGTGGAGCTATACATCATGTCAACGTCCTTGAATATTAAATGTCCAAAGTTTTAGTGATTTAAGTTGCACTTTAATTGTTTTCAAAGAAAAGTCCATGTCTTTTGTTCAGCAAGGTCAAAGTAGTTAAACTCCTGATATAATTAACGTAAGTTAAATATACTACAATCCTTCGTTAAACGTTTTGTGACCTATGAAAACCTATTAGAGAACTCCGACAGTGGGACATGAGAGATAAATTGAGACTTCCGTGCTACGTGTATGTTAGATGTATTGCCAAGTAGCAGGGCATTACGAATAGTTCTAAAGTTGAAGAAAGTAGTGCAACAAATATATTTAATCTTTAAAACGTTAAGATATTAATTATAGATGAGAGAAAAGCGCGAAATAAAAGTCGTTTATATTCTGTACTTAACAGTTGCATCTTACTAATTTAGATTGGGAAACATGAAATAATAAATGTTAAATTGCACTCTTGTGCAAATTAATTGAAACAAATAGTCATTTTACAATATTTTTAGCATGGCGGCAGATGCAGGCTCGCTAGACCCGCTGATTTCCTTTAATAGTCATTTTTTCACACAGATGGCGTCATTAGCTGTGTTTTGCAGTACGGTCGATCTATTTTTGGGATACATGACGAAATTTTGAGGAATATTACGACATTCGAAATTACGTTAGAAGGGCAAGGAAACCAGTCGAAAAACAACTTCCTACCAACTCGAAGAAAAAACGGTATCAATGGCGCCTGAAATACAAGAACAATGGAGAAAGGTGTTATTTAGTGATGAGACTCATTTCTTTGTACAGGGTCAAAGAAGTCTGCATGTTCGCAGATCCCCAGGTGAGAAACTTTGAGGATCTCACATCAATCAGTTCATAAAACATCCCTTGAAAAAGATGTTTTGGGGCTTTTTCAGCTATTATGGCGTCGGAGGCTTACATATCGTAGAAGGTATGATGCGAAGACCACAGTACATCGAAGTTTTGCAGAGAAGAGTCGTTCCAGAATTGAAAAAGAAATTTCTAGATGGATCTGGCAATTTTGGGCAAGATCTGGCTCCGTGCCACACATCGAAACTTGTGAAGAATTTTATGACTACAACGCGAATAAAGGTGCTGGACTGGCGTGTAAACTCTCCAGACTTAAATCCTATTGAAAATCTTTGGGTGATTTGTAAAGGAGAACTTTGGGGAAAAGACTGTACTACGAAAGATAAGCTGATTGAGGCATGGTACCGCGATCCAAAAATTGGTAAAGATTCCAGTCAACTCGTGGACTCGATGCCAAAGCGGATTAATCATCTTCTGAAAAATAAAGGCAGTCATATCATGTATTAATTTGTGAGTAATTTTTGGATTCTCAGAAATAAAACGTAAAAAATTGAAAAAATCGTAAATTTTCGTCTTGTTTCAATAAATTTGCAGAAGTGTGAACATTTAACATTGAGTTATCTTATAAAGAAAGTAACGGTTCTTAAGGTGGAGAAGTTACGTCCTCAACTAATGTGTAACCGTTCTTAAAGTTATCTCCTCAACTAACGTGTAACTATTCTTAAAGTTACCTCCTCAACAGCCTCCCGCTAGTACAGCGGTATGTCTTCGGATTTACAACGCAAAATCAGGGGTTCGATTCCCCTTGGTGGGCTCAGCAGATAGCCTGACGTGGCTTTGCTAAAACACACACACCTCAACTGACGTGTAACCGTTCTTAAAGTTACCTCCTTAACTAACGTTCACTCTCACTTTAAAATAAGCGATAAACTCTCCCTGGGGCATCATAAAACTTCTCAGTAAAGAGACCACTATCTCCTATATAACTGGCTCTGTGGTACAGCGATCTGAAAAAATAAATGTTGTATTAAAGAAACATAAATTTTAAATAAAGGTTTAAGTTTTGCGGGTGGTAACAAAACTATCTTTGTAATAAAGTTTATGGATGTCCGATAGACTTTTTGGCGCAGATAGCCTAGTTGCTTTGTGCCATAAAACGCCTAAATCTACCCAACCTAGAGACTACCAGAGGACAAACTTACGAGGTGGAAAAAAAAAAACGGTATTTTTTGGACTATTGGTTAAAATGAATGGACGTAAGTTCAGAGACCATGATTTATTGTGAACCTTCTCCTGTGTTCATGCAACTACATCAGCAACCTCGTTGTACAAAATCTCAAAACTGTCAGCTTTTTATTAAATATGTTTTGCTACAGGACTGTGTTCTGAAGAGTACGATGAGATACTACTGTAGAAAAACGCAGCAGTTAACAAAGGATATTGACAGAGCAGTTAACAAATAGGCATGCGATAGTATTTTAATAAAAGTGTAAGAAAATTAATTTTACCCTCTGTACTTAATTTACCTTGTAAATGTTTATTATTTAAAAATAATAGAAACAATAAACATTTTACCCTAAATAAAGTAGATAATTTATTGGAATAAAGCTAAATATATTACGATTAAGGAGGAACATGTGTGAATTTTAAGTAACAGAAAAATGAATGTTTACTAGTATTTAATCCATGAGCATGGTAGTGTTTAGTATGCAAACAATCGTTGCCACAGTCAATATGTGGTGCTTACAATACCTTGGAAAGTTAAGTTACAGCTTTATTTGAACACCTAATAGCCATTATCGAATGCTTTATAACTTGTGAAACTTCCAATATTATTGAAAAGTGTTACTTTAATGGAGAACTTGGAACTAACTAATTCGCCAAAGCATTCAGCTTTCCTTTCCCACGCTAGTCAAAACATGGGTGAACTTTTCGCAGTGGCTTTAGCACGACCGAATATCACTTGGGACAGGCTTAGACAATTGTAGTTGTACTTGAAAGTATTTTACGTAGGATTAGAACAAATTAATCTATGATACCTTTTTCTTCTACTCATTGCCTATATTTTTGTACACCAGCAGAACGAAGCGTGAGGCGCGCGTGTACGAGATTCGAATTTCTAACTTATCAAGATATCTACCAGTCTACTATCAAATTGAAATTATTTCAGGCAGGATTAAAGTAAATTTACCTTAGAGACTTTAGGCATGGTTAAATATAGTAATAAAAAAGATTTGACCTCCAGAGTCCAAAACTGTTATTAGATTTCAAATTTCTGTAAAAGAAATGACTGGGCTATGAAAAAAGTTTGAACTTGAAGAAAATCAGAACAAATTCGGATCCATTCTATGAACCATGATGCAGAGGCTGAAAACATCAACATTCTAGTGTAACGATGTTAGAATGACCCGTTGAAGTTAGTTTCTTATAGAAATATGATGTTCCTTAAAAAGCTTTAATTGTACGATGAAACAAGAATTACCAGCCAATAATAGATGAACATTAAAATACTAGAACGTGTAGCATATTCAATGATTTGAATACCATTCAAATAGTGATTTTAAGGAGTCAAACCCTATACTGTGTATGAAGTTTATTACGTATTATAATTTAATATGTTACGTATTACGATGTCAAACAACTGGAATTTTAATCTAGGTGAATTGAATTTCAATATGTATCAAATTTATGATACTTGCCATCAAGATTGAAACACGCAATTTTCTTCCTTACGACAAATATATTTTAATATTAAAAAAATACAATTTATAATAACGATGACGGTTCATACAAAAAATTAATACAAATAATTATTTATATATAAATATTTTACAAATTCACAAACAATATTCAATATTCTATCTGGTCTCGAATTTAATATTTTATTAACGGTCTAGGGAATGCTAGCTAGCTCTGTTATTATTTGGCCTAACGCGGTTTACAAGCTCACTTTTTACCGAGTAAGAAATACTAAGTTCCGAAGTTAATTCTCTGAAATTGAATGGTTCGTAATGCTCTAAATCTTAAAATGTTTCTGATCAAGTTTTGAAATTTACCAACTAATAAGCATTAATCACAATTATAACTTCCGAGACTTATACTAACATGTCTGTAGTTGACAAAACAATAATATTCTGTTCTCTCTCTCGGTTTATAAAGTTTAAGGTGAGATTCTCGAAGGTTGGACAATGTTCGAAGATACACTAACGTTTGCGTAAAACAAATATTATTGATTTGATTCTTACTCTCGAGAATCTTTTAAAAATTTAGAGAACAGGCGGAACTTGCGCCATACACATCCAACAATGTACGTCACATGCATCAAACTGAAACAAACTTATGTATTAAAATAAACGTATAACAGTAAATCCGTTGCAAGTGAAGCAGTAAAAAAAAAATAACCATAATATTAAATTCTGTTACACACGTTCATCTAATACGGTAACTTTCAGAAACGAGAAAAACATCATAAGAAACAAATAATAAAAGCATTTTATAAATGTAAAATGATGTAGGGATGGCAGTGTCTCAAAGAAGACAAACATGAATATGGGAATTATACAGTCATATATTTTTAATATGTTCTTTCCTAACTGTAGGTTCCTTAACATTGAGTCTCAAGAAGTCAAGTTGTGAAAGTTTTTTGGTTTTGTACATTCATCCCCATGTTGTTTCTGTACTTTTTGGCATTGCCCTTACATCACACTTAAATGTTGCAAAATGAAAGAAAAAAGTCCCGTAAATATGTACAAATGAAAATGTACACAGTCTCAAGGCGCAGTATAAAAGATTAGTGTAAAAGACAAAAAAGGTAAGACTGGGAACAGTGATACACATGATATGGTTGCTTGTTTGTTGTTAAAAACAAAGCTTCACAATTGACAATATTGTGTCCACGAAACCCAGTTGTTGTTGTTGTTTTTGGAATTTCGCTCAAAGCTACTCGAGGGCTATCTGTGCTAGCCGTCCCTAATTTAGCAGTATAAGACTAGAGGGAAGGCAGCTAGTCATCACCACCCACCGCCAACTCTTGGGCTACTCTTTTACCAACGAATAGTGGGATTGACCGTAACATTATAACGCCCCCACGGCTAGTAGGGGCGAGCATGTTTTGCACGACTCGGGCGCGAACCCGCGACCCTCAGATTACGAAGCGCACGCCTTAACGCGCTAGGACCCAGTTATTAAAACTGAAGAGTTACCATTGATCTACTGCGGGAGTTACTCGAAATGTTTCTAGATTTTACACATGTTCGTGAAATATGACATCGTAACATGAACAATGTAAGAAACAACTTTCATTCTCACAATTCTATCTGGTAAATTACTGAGGAAATTGTATTTTGAAAGTGGGGACAATCTCATTTTAAATGTTTATTGTATGACATTAAACGTTGGTTTTCTTTAGACATCTGTGTTATTTAAAGCTAAGAATAAAGAAAATATAATATGTATTTACAAAATAATTTGTGAATTCAAAAATAGGTCAGACTAAAAGGAATCTAAAATACAGAATAAATGAAGGTTTGGTTTTGAATTTCGCGCAAAGCTGCACGGGGGCTAACTGCGCTAGCCGTCCCAAATTTAGCAGTGTTAGACTGGAGGGAAGGCAGCTAGTCACCACCACCCACCGCCAACTCTTGGGTTACTCTTTTACCAACCAATAGGGTGATTATACCACTACCAGAAATATTTGTGTGGGTAAAAGAATTGAAGAAAAATAATACTGTACTAAACAAGGGCGAGGTTATTAACGGAGTTGAATGTATGTAGGTGACATGATAATCTGTCAAAAACACGCGGATTAAAACGTCGCGTGACTGAACGTGCGTTACGAACACTGTGTTAATCATGTGATTTATACTCCTGAAGATGACGACACTTACAGTGTACGTCAGATGGTAGATCTAATAAAATGTCTTTTCTTGTGTAAACAGTGAAAGTAAAAGTCATTTTAATCGTACTTATTTAGGCACAAGTGTCTAAAATATACTAACACTTCAGTATCTCGGCTGTAAGTCCGAAAACTAGCTAAAAAACACTAAACATCTAATTTTGATACCCGTGCAGGGAACAACACTGGTAGTCCATTGTGTACTTTTGTGCTTAAAAATAAACAAACCAAGATAATTCTTATGCGTTATTTGGTTAAAGTTGTAATGCAAAAACACGTTACTAAGGAAAACTCTACTCATCTATGTGGACAATATCTTATCTCTCACTATTTCCTATCACACTGAATCGTGTTATAAACTACGATTTCTTATCACCAAAAGATTAAAGGCATCTGATTATAGAAAGCAGTTCGAAAAAATTATTTTCCCAGTGGATTAGCCATAAGTTTATTTGACTTAAAATGCTAAAATCTAGGGTTTGATCCCACGTGTTAGAGTACAAAAAAACCTATTGTGTAGCTTTGCGATAAATCTGTTTGTAGTAAATCATGAAATACACAATGGGCTATCTATGCTGTGCCCATCATGGGTACGGATATCAATATTCGGTTTCTAGTGTTGTAAGTTCACTTGGAGTACTTTGTGATAAAAAAAATCAATAAACTGTTTACATTCATAACCATATATTTTGGGCATAACCGTTGTGGTTATGAAAATGTGGTAATCTCAAGGTGAAAAAGAGCACATAGTATCCGCAAACAATAAGGCTTGATGTCTAGTGAAAAGTCCAGTTAGTTGTTACACCTGGAAATATTGGAGGTAAAAAAGAATGCCGACGGAAGAGTATTCACTTTGAAAGAATCAGTGGTGTAGAGGAAAATTTGTTACTACGTCTCAAAACGGAAACAACCCTCACCGCAGATCAGGTAAAATGTGACTTAAGAAACACCAAAAATTCACAATACACACTTTCTCTGTAGCTGACCAATCAGAAAACAGGCTGTAGAATGAAATATTTCTGCTATACGAAACACCTGTGAGTAGAGTCTGAGAACTACAGCTTGAGTAGAAGATACAATGTAATACAGCTTTTTGACTAGACACTCTACAAAGAAAGTAACAGTGCTGGGTGAATTTAGTACACATAGTAAATCAGATATAACCTGTTCTGAGTCAGAACATATAAATTAAAACGTTATAAGAAACAGGAGAGAATTTATTATCAATCTCTGGAAAATTTCTTTCTCTTACATTAGGTTTGTGTTTTTTCGTTAGAGCAAAGCCACATCGGGCTATCTGCTCACCCCACTGAGGAGAATCGAACTCCTGATTTTAGCGTTGTAAATCCGAAGACATACTGCTGTACTAGCGGGGGGCACATTAGGTTTGTCCTCGGAAATATATTTAACACCAGACAGGTCACTTCGCCGGAGAAGGCACAAAATGATAACATACAACACGAACCACGCATAGAAACACATCAACTACTAAGCTACAGGGCCCGGCATGGCTGGGTGGGTTAAGGCGTTTGACTCGTAATCTGAGGGTCGCAGATTCGAATCCCCGTCGCACCACACATGCTCGTCCTTTCAGCCGTAGAGGCGTTATCATGTGACGTTCAATCCGCTATTCGTTGGTAAAAGAGTAGCCCAAGAGTTGGCGGCAAGTGGTGATCACTAGCTGCCTTCCCTCTAGTCTTGCACTGCTAAATTATGGACGGCTAGCGCAGATAGCCCTCTAGTAGCTTTGTGTGAAATTTAAACAAAACAAAAACAAACTAAACAACGGACCTCGACTAACGCCCCACACAAAACTGTAGCTCTATACAACATATATATGGCCTCCGAAACACTTCCCCACACAAAACTATGGCTCTATACAACATATATATGGCCTCCGAAACACTTCCTTACACAAAACTATGGCTCTATACAACATATATATGGCCTCCGAAACACTTCCCCACACAAAACTGTGGCTCTATACAACATATATATGGCCTCCGAAACACTTCCCCACACAAAACTGTGGCTCTATACAACATATATATGGCCTCCGAAACACTTTAAAACAATCTCTAATAAAAGCTTCATTTGAAAAAAAAAACTAATGGTTTCTTATGTTTTTTCTTATTTCAACACAAAACAGGAAAAATAAATATCTGGAACTTGTCTTGTAAAAGTGGGTTTTCTCGGGGTATTGTCATTCTTACCCACTCCCACAGCAAATACAAATACACTTGTATTTACAGATCCCACGTGAATCTGATTACTAAAATATTATTAATTATTCTGTCGAACGTTCGTCGCCTTGCTTCTTCACTACAACGTCACGTTAATGGTCATCTATGCTCATCCTCTTTACCCTGGACCCAGTAACCTTTTATCTGCCTCACTCTCTCTTTTTTTTTTAAATACCACTAGTAAAAAGTAAAACCAACCTCTCCAAGGAAGCTTAAAAATAACTCACGAAAATAAAAAAAGTTACCCCTAGGGGGCGAAGGAGGACATAATATCCCCGACCACCTTAGTTGAGTAAAGTTTCTTTCATTTAAAAACTAAATTCCTGACACAAAATTATTATTATTTTTTGGAACCATGCGTACACTGATCAAAACTATATATAGTTCGTTTCATATGAGATGGCCGATTGTAAAGGTAAAAATTAAAACGCCATATTTTTAACAAACACCAATTTTTATTAATCCAAATGTGCTTCATTTGATGCAATGTTTTTCTCTAATAAGACACTAATGAAAATATTCCGTCTCTATAAAACTCGGTCGTTTCAGAGACAATAAAATCTTCAAAGGTTTTAACTATAGTTTCCTGATTCTTCAATGTTTTGTTCTAGAAAAAACAACTCCAAGTGCCGAAAAAGGGATAAACATTTGGAAACAGATCAGGTGATTATGATGGATGGTCCAAAATTTCATGTTTCAACTCCCTCACATTTGAAATGGTGGTTTGGGAGGTTTGGAGTGTTGCAGCAGAATTAGTCCATGCCTGTTCACCAATGATGGCTGTTTGGTGGTTAATTTTCTATGCAATTTATTAGTTTGTTGGCAGTAAAATCTTACTGTAATTATTTCACCTGATTACAAAGAGGTGTAATAGATAATTCCCTCTGCGTAGCACCATATTATCACCACAACTTTTGTGGGTGCAAATGCGGTCTTGGCGCATGTCTTGGATTCACTTGCATCTAACCACTGTCCTGATCCCTTCCGGCTGTCGAATGGGATCCACTTCTCTCAGCAGATAACAATTCGCTTCAAGAATTGCTCCCTCTTGTTCATAACCAGTTTCTGCCCTTCCGTCAATTCGTGGAGAATCCATTTGTCCAATTCTTTAACCTTCCCGATTGTAGCCAGGTGACGAGGATATTTCCACTGGGAACTTGTAAGTCTGCTGCAAGTGTCGTTTGTAGGCTAGCTTCCACAATAGCTCTTAATCTTTCTTCATTCACAGCAGATTGAGGCCTTTCTGGGATTCATATCATCAGAATAAAATTTCTGGAACCAACGCCGAATAGTCCGTTGAGAAGTAGTTCCTTTTCCAAACGCCATATTGATGTTTTTAGAGCCCCTCGACTGAATATTTTTATAATTTGAATTTATACAAAAAAGTAGTTTCAATTTTTTTGAAGGTTGGCTTGGCCACGTGGTTAAGGCGCTCGAGTCGTAATCTGAGGGTCGCTGGTTCGAATTCCCGTCGCACCAACCGTGCTCGCCCTTTCAGCTGTGAGAGCGTTATAATGTGACGTTCAATCAACTATTCGTTGGTAAAAGAGTAGTCCAAGAGTTGGCGGTGAATGGTGATCACTAGCTGCCTTCTATCTAGTCTTACACTGCTAAATTAGGGATGGCTAGTGCAGATAGCCCTCGTGTAGCTTTGTGTGAAATTCAAAACAAACAAACAAACAAGAGACTGATTGTACAGCTTTATTCAGTGTGTGTGTGTGGACCTTTTGATAAAAGAAATGAAAAGATAGCCTTCGTGTAGCTTTGCGCAAAATTGAAAAAACAAACAATTATTCTGAAGGCATCATCTTTTATAGGGTTCCAAAGAAACACAAAAAAAAATTATCATCAAACTTGGCATGATAGACAAACGAAAAGCATGGCACTCTCGTCAATAATGAATAGCATACAGTCAAATGACTGTATCCAAGTTATCCTAATCGCAGTCACTATTCAACAAAGCGAAAGTCGGCCCTTTCATATGAAACGACCTAATAAAAACACCCTCGCTGTCACAGCTCACTAGCTGCAGGGTTAACATTTAGTCAAACAAAGCGTAAGTCCTTCAGAAATCAAAATCACACTAACAAATCCCTCTGAAATTTTAAGAAAAAACCTTTATATATATATAAAACACAGTAGCAAAAAACATTCAAAACCTACAACATAAAAATGGAAACCCTTCACAGATACAAAACAAAGTGGCTAAAACCATTCAAAACCGATAATACAAAAATGCAAACCCCTTATGTGGAACATACATATTAATAACCAAATGCAAGTCTATCGTTTCATCACAAATGACGTATGAGGTGATAAAATAAAAGCTTTAAATACAAAATATCCAGGACAAAAGAATAGATAAATTATGTAACAAAATACCAAAAACAAAGTTTGTGTAATAAGTAATTAACAAAATAAAATCGATAAATTAGACAACAAAATGCAGCTCGTACCACAGCAAGTCATACAAAGTAAATTACCATGACAGTTGTCAATTAATTTTTTTTTTAATTTCGCGCAAGGCTAAACAAGGGCTATCTAGGCTAACCATTTCTAATTTAGCAGTGTAAGACTAGAGGGAAAGCAGCTAGTCATCACCACTCACTTCCAGTTCTTGGGCTACTCGTTTACCAAAGAATAGTGGGATTGACAATCACATTATAACTCCCCCGTTGCTGAAAGGGCGAGCGTGTTTGGTGCAACTGCGAATAGAACCCGCGACCCTCGGATTACGAGTCAAGTGCCTTAACCATCTGCGCATGCCGGACCCAATCAAGAGATGAACAACAACTCCAAATGCATAACTTGTCATACTATAATAAGAAAAACGTTTTAATAAATATAGGACATCAAATGTAAAATACATATTTTAAGTGCATTCAAAATTATTTAAACCTAACGTAAGATTGGAAACCCTTTCTATTCAAAATCACACGGAAAAGTATTTGCAAAATATAAAAAAATTAACATACGTTGGCAAATGCAAATAAAAAATACAAAATTTTGAAGGTCGTATATATATATATACATATATATAATTACAAACTCAAATTTACATATACATGACCCCTCAGTGGTCCAGCGGTATGACGGCAGACGTACACTGTTAGAAACAGGGTTTCGATACTCTGTTGGCAGAGAACAAATAGTCCACAGATACAACCATTAAGATGTTTGCTACATTACAAACAAATTGTAATTTGTACACAGTTTAAATGGTTGTCGTAGCTGTTGGCATACATCCTATGACAAATGTTTTGCTGCACGAAACGCCCTCTGACGAGGTACATGTAGTCTTTGTCTTATTATCCTTGGACTTCAGCTACATAGACCACAAAGGTTTCACTTGGCTTGCTCTTTCTCTGAAAGAAACTGGCTTGACAACTGACAAGTTGGACATCCTGGCTCATCTGAAACTATGATTTCTAATTCAGTCGTCGGAACTTCTAATACCGACTTATTAATTGGTATTTTCTGATGCTCTGGAATCTAGAGGATTAACCTTATACATCCATTTGCATCAGCATGTGTCTTCGCATATGAAGTCTCAAGTGTGGTAAGCAATGTCACAAATTTTAAAACACTTGAAAAGAAATAACTCATCATTAGTTTCTTCCATTATTCAGTAACGGTATGAATAAGTTTCTATACCGAGAATACAGGACTGAAATAAATCCAAACTGCCAAAAGGCTTAAGAACTGGAACATGGTTAGGAAACATCACAATTGAAAATACGAGTTAGAAAAATTAGGACTTCTCAGAAGAAAACTAGTTAAAGAGCGTGGGTTAAGGTAGTAATATACTAATTATGAAAACACTTCATCCTAAAAATTGCTCTAAAACTGAAAAACGCAAATACGAAAATAAACCCGTGACCAAGCTCTAAGTCTGCAAGCTTATGTGTGCTCATAGTTAATCTGTCAATAGAACATGGTTCTACTAATTTGGTCAATGTAGGTATATTTGAGTCTCTAGCTTGACCTGAACCTGAACCGTGCTGTCCAATGCCCCGCACCTATTCTGTAGCCGTGCCAAAGTCCCTACACTGCCATCTGGTTCACATGGAGCCAGAACATAGGTCCAGTGAGAAAGAATTTTTAAGTGTAGGACTGCGCAGTAGATACACACAGTAGTGACTGATTTCGATCAAGCTCTGCCCTAAATCTCCTAACAATGAAGACTCGTTAGTTTTACTTTCAACTTTCCTTAGCTACAAGTTCAGTATAGAAGGGAATGACCACACTTCACATGAATGTGTTACTTCGTACCTCTACTGTCATACACACGTTCTGCACTATAACTAGTTTTTTAATGTAAAATTCTTACAGATATACTCAGGAAACCGTGTTGTTTATAAATATTTCAGTCTGAATGATCAGAAATACTTTACATAGTCAAACACCGAGTGCACCAAGTTTACATTTGTTATGCTTAGTGTTTATGAATCTTACTTTCCCCAGCCACACTTAGCTCGTATTAACTGAATTTTATTATCTACATATAAAAGTCAAAATCTCTATTTGCCTGCTTGTCTCTGTATGAAACTCAAAATATCTTTGTTTGATTGCTAACTTGCTTATTCGCTTCTTTCACTGCGCAGGCAAACTTCCTTCATTTGACGGTTTGTTTGTTTTTTGAATTTCGCGCAAAACTACACGAGGGCTTTCTGCACTAGCCGTCCCTAATTTAGCAGTGTAAGACTAAAGGGAAGGCAGCTTGTCATCACCACCCACCGCCAACTCTTGGACTACTCTTTTACCAATGAATAGTGGAATTGACCGTCACTTTGTAACGTCCCCCCGGCGGAAGTGGCGAGCATGTTTGGTGTAACGGGGAATCGAACCCATGACCCTCAGATTACGACGCGAGTATCTTAACCACGTGGCCATGTCGGGTCTCACTTGAAAGTACGCATTTTTTTTTCGTAGATACACACGTCTATCATATGCTAGCCGAACCGGTAATTTTATCGTTAACATATACATTACACGGATAAATCCTACGCAAACATGACATTTTTTGATAACTTCAAGATAACATTTAACTTAGAATATACCTATTGAGTTATAGATCACTAACTATACATCCACTAATCTATCACACATTTAACCCCACATACACAAAACAAATATATGCAGAATTAGAATGTTGTGCGAGTAAAAGCAAACAATAGGCCTAGCCTATTAAAAAAAATATGTTATTAGCCATAAATAATACGTGAAAATAGAACGGTTAAATTATAATACTTAATGTGTTCAACGAGTTTAAATTCAAGTTACTGTAACTGGTGGAGCTCTAGCATGGAGTGGAAGATTTGTCGAACCTGGTGGAGCTCTAGCATGGGGTGGAAGATTTGTCGAACCTGGAAATTGTTTTTGTTTGTTTTTGCATTAGGATAAATAAAGATATTTAGTTATAGAATTTTGTTTTGAATTTCACGCAAAGTTACACCAAGGTTATCTGTGCTAGCCGTCCCTAATTTAGCTGTACAAGAATAGAGAAAAGGCAGCTTGTCATCACCACCCACCGCCAACGCTTAAGCTAGTCTTTTACCAACGAGTCACACCATAACGCCCCCACGGCTGAGAGGGCGAGCATGTTTGGAGTGACGAGTCTTCGAACCCGCGGACTGCGATTCGATTGCCATACCCACCTGGCCATGCCGGGACATTTAGTTATAAGTGATTAAATATACATCTACTAATAAATTATATATTTAACCTCGCACACAAAATAAATTTGTGCAGAATTAGAATGTTGTGTGTGAAAAAAGAAAACAGTAGGCCTGGCCTATAAAATAATATTTTGTTTTCTACTATAAAATAAACTACGTGAAAACAGTAATGTAAGCATTATAATACTATATTATATTATATTATATTATATTATATTATATTATATTATATTATATTATATTATATTATATTATATTATATTATATTATATTATATTATATTATATTATATTATATTATATTATAATACTCACTGTGTACATAATATTACATACATGTTAACGTTAGAAATTTTAATGTATGAAGAAGGATAGAGCTGGATTCAGTTCCCTAGAAAGGTTACTCGTATGTGCATAAGGAAACTAAAATATTCTTCACAATGGTCTATTTATTTTTGCCAGTGAAGGAAAAACAACAACAATAATAAAAATTCGTTCATAAGGAAGCCCCAATTTTAAAAAGGTTCGTAGTTTATTTTCAAAAGTCAAACCTGAGGTGTTTTCCCCACAGATTATTTTTACCTATCGAATATATGGAATGAGAAAAACAGAATTTAAAGTTTTCAATACTTCTAACTTTCACTATGTATTTATTCACAAAATTTGGCAGTATTTCATTTAATATTATAACTCTTTAATATATACCAAAAAATCATATTTTTTACTGAAGTGCTTCTAATAAAATAAAGATTTGTCCATAAATATATTGAGTATTTGTTTTGATTAGCCTGTGTACAAAGTAATTTTCATGTTAAAATTAAAAATACTTTTCCTTAACTCAAAAATCTCAAACTTCCTTTTTGTAATTCCCAAGACCTCTTACATACAATCAAATTGAGTTATATTTCTGTACAATTTAATAATTTGTACCTTCTCTTTCGAATCTAAATTCAAAACGGAAATTGTAAATCTGACCAACGTCGTAACCACAATAAAAAAATCGAAATAAATCCAAGTTACTCTTTTTTCTTTCCAAATGATTTCATATTGTAATATAAAACCACATTCGTTTATTCTAATTATATATAAGTTTTAAACAGTATACATCTACTTGTAATAAAATTTATTTGTTTTATTGCCCTTTGAACCGTGACTCACTACTGTCCGTGTGCTAAAAAGCTGTGAATCACTCGTGGAACGCTCAGCTCACGTTACGCTATCGAATTACATTACTCATGAGTGCTGTATTAGTTGTAGCACTCATTATAACGCCCCCACGGCTGAAAGGGAGAGCAAGTTTGGTGCGACTGGGATTTGAACCTATGATCCTTAGATTACGAGTCGAGTTCCTTAAACGGCCCGGCATTGCCACGTGGTTAAGGTGCTCGACTCGTAATCTAAGGATCATAGGTTCAAATCCCAGTCGCACCAAACTTGCTCTCCCTTTCAGCCGTGGGGGCGTTATAATGTGACGGTCAATCCCACTATTCGTTAGTAAAAGAGCAGCCCAAAATTTTTATCAAATCTTTTTTTTTTTCGTTCTCGGTTGTTGAAGAGAGTTAATCCTATTTTTTTTTAAATACTTCTTCTAGTGTTGAAAAATAATAATTTTTATTTAATCAAATAATGTTCTAAATAATATAGACTAATAACACACAAAATATAAAAATTATCTTACCGCTCAAAATTTTTCTGGCTTTCTAGCCTCGCGACAACAGTTTTTACAAACACGTCCAAGTTAGTTGTTAACTTTTCCCAGAGGAACGATATTCGTACTCTGAGTGAAATTGACATTTAACCATTCAGAACACAACCTAATGCAAAACGTCAATTAGCAGATGAAAACCAGGATGGATAGGGTTAACAAGCGTGTGTGTATGACATTACCATAGTAACCTACGTGGGATGTTAATAGTCATGGCCCAGTGCTAACATCTGTGACTGGTGACACTCAACAGTGTCTTACACGCTCTTACAAATAATTATTTCCTGGCTTAATTTAGATGAACTAGACTATTCAACCAAAATGTTCAACGGCAGAATGATCTGACATAGCTTGGAAGTTAGGACATTCGACAATCTGGAAGTCGCAACTTTGAATCTCTTCTTCAAACATGCTCGCCCTTTCAGCCTGGGGCATTATAAGTGATGGCTAATCCCACTTTTGGTTGATAAAGGCTCAAGAGTTGTTGGTGGTGATGTTGACTAGTTGCCTTCCCTTTAGTCTATCATTTCTAAACTAGGCTAATTCAGTTAGTCCTTGATCAGCTCTGCGTGAAATTCCAAAACTAGTAAACAAACTCCTTGCTTTGCTCGAATTAATATTAATTCAACACGCACCTTCTACATTAATACAGCTTCAACTTAGCCGTGGTTAAAACCGTGGTCTTTCAAGACACCATATCATCGTACAAGTTGACCAGCTTTTGTTGTTTGCCTTTTTCTCAAAGTGAATAATGATTACTGTTAACATTTATAGTCACCCAGTCCACTTTCTATGCTCACAGAGAATGAAGCTTCCCCACTGCAGAGTCATGCATAGTTTTCTCTCGAGAACACAGTGACCGGTACAGAAAAACTGACGCTACACTGATGTGGATCTATCATTTTATAAGAGAAATCACTAAATGCTAGGAAAGCAAACCTATTTCGTCGATTTTCCAATCACAAGCTTTCCTAGTACCCCCAGTGACATAGCAGACATATACTACCAGAAACCAGGATGTTCCAGGGCTACAATCGCCATGACACTACCAAATCAAGTTCCAAAATTTAGCTGACTGGTCAAATATCGGCCAGTAAAGAAACCAATGGACAATGACAGAAAAGTAACCATGAGTGACATATCAGATCCAGTTTACAATAATTTCTAAAGTGAATTAATGAAATACTGAAGAACAAACATTGAATGGCAACCCAGCTCAGAGCCATGACAGTTATTTAGGTTAATAGCTGCATTATCCCATAGTTTTGGAGAGACACACCAGAAGGAAATATTCGGATCAAGATTTGCAGAGTATTTGGAAAGATTTATCCAATTATTTTACCTAGATTATCGTCGTGAAAAAAGAATGGATTCCTTGACACATCACCAACTTATAATAAAAGAGGAAGGTATAACAGTTAGACTGTAAAGTATAAGTACATACTAATAATTATTTATCTAATGATTATTTATAGCGAGGCTCAGAAAATCGGCTGCCTATTTACTTGAGGTACGCCTCGTTTCCCTTTGAATCAATCCTACATCAAAGTTCCAACTCCAATATCTAAGATAAAACGTTTTGTAACTTTTTTCTGCTTCAATGACGTCAGTCTATTGCTAACAAGCTCACGCCTTGTCTTTCACTCACGCTTTCTCACAACTGTGGGAGTGTTGATTAATCTTTTAACTCTGGAACGTTCCACTCCCTCTATCTCTATTAAACAAGAGTTGTTATGCAACTTCCCTTGCTCTGCATTGCATAATATCATTTCTTATAATGCTTTTTCATGCCTTGCTTGAACTTTGCATAAAGAATGCATGTTTTCCTTAATTTCTGAAATATATGGCGTGTAGTTACTGCTTAAATATTCCTAAATGTTTCAATTGTACTAAAAAGCATCAATTATTTGTTTTACAGAATGCAGAAGGACAGGCGACTCAAGTCAACAGTCATCCATCATGATAGTCTTTGGAAGTATGCCATTGAGAAATCGATCATTTGGAGAACTCCAGAGAAGAATTTATTAGTGGAAACTCAATCTGCTGAAGAGTCAGGGATTCTTGTCTTCCATGAGATCATTAAAAATAGAACCACTAAAGTATTTACACAACTGCTTATCTAAGGAGATCCCCCAGTGAAAGAAAAGCATGTGATGACAAGGAAAAAGACGTATACCATTTGTATACCATATATTTGGCCCGTCATGGCCAGGGGGGTTAAGGCGTTCGACTCGTAATCTGAGGGTCGCGGGTTCGAATCCCGGTCGCACCAAACATGCCCGCCCTTTAAGCCGTGGGGGCGTTATAATGTTACTTTCAATCCCACTATTCTTTGGTAAAAGAGTAGCCCAAGAGTTGGCGGTGGGTGGTGATGACTAGCTACCTTCTCTCTAGCCTTACACTGCTAAATTAGGGATGGCTAGCGCAGATAGCCCTCGTGTAGCTTTGCGCGAAATTCAAAAATAAACCAGAACCACATATCTAGTTAGAGAAAACCACCAAAAATATAATTTTGGTGCCCTTGTTTTTGGCAATGTTTTCAGCCACAGTTCCATTAAAATGTCATGAGGTTTAGCCAGCTTAGGAGATTTAAAGTGTAACTGATTTAATATTACATATTTATTTTAATATCTATGTTTGTTTCAGTTTAATATACATTCAGAGATACATCTAACTTATCTTGTTAAATGTGTATCGCAAAAGTCCCGCCTGTTCTCTAAATCTGTAAAAGATTCTGTGACGTAAGAATCAATAATATATGTTTTACCTTGCTGTTAAATGAATTTTTGAAATTCTCGCCTAAATATTATAAATAAATCGACGCTCTAAGAGACAGTTTTCAGATTATTGTTGGGTTTGCCACAGTCAGTATACTATAAGCCTCGGAAGGTATAACTGTGTGTGTTTTATTGTTGTGTTTTTAATTTCGCGTAAAGCTGCACGAGAGTTATCTACGCTAGCCGTCTCTAATATAGCAGCGTGAAACTAGAGAGAAGGCAACTAGTTATCATCGCCTACACCAACGCTTAGAATTCTCTTCTACTAACGAATAGTGGGACTGACTTGACTGTCACATTATTTAGCCCCCACGGCTGAAAGGGTGAACATGTTTGGTGTGACGGAGATTCGAACCTGCAATTCTCAGATTGCGAGTTGAGCGCCCTGACCACCTGGCCATGCTGGACCACTATGACTGCGATAAACACTTATCAATCGAGAAACTACAGATAACTGACTAGGAACGTTTATAGATTTCGAACATTACACAGCTTTCAACTTCAGAGAATTAACTTCGGACATTAGATTTCTTTCTCGCTGAAAAAGTGTTGTTGAGCCTTGAATAGGCATAACTGCAATCCTCAGCAGAGGGAACGGCTAATAAAAAAATGTATTAAGCCTCTACAACGTAGATTCTCTTTTCAATTTTCTATTTTCCGTCAACTTTAAAAATAATCATCAACACATATATAGAAACTAAATCTATAATTCTAGCACAGCAGGCTCGCCTAAAGGTTATATGTAAGTGTCAGATGAATTTACGTATCAAAATAGAATTAATTTGCTCATAGTGAACCGTCGATAAAATATTCAATTCCAAACCATATAGGCTCCCAGTGGCACAGCGGTATGTCTATGGACTCACGCCGCTAGAAACCGTATTTCGATACTCGTAGAGCATAGACAGCTCCTTGTGTAACCTTGTGCTCAATTATCAAGAATCCATCAATGAAACAGACCAACTAAAAAACTCGACATTGTTTATAAGTTTATACAACTTTTGTATATCAATCATTTTTTTTATAATAGCTGTTATTATAAATTGTATTATTGTTTGTATATTAACATATATTTGTGTTAAGAAATAAAATTGTTTGTATCAATCTTATTGGTATATATCACGAATTTCATACATATCGACATTCAATTAATTTTTAAATTAAAATTAAAATATCAGGCTATTTGAAATCATAATACATAACATAAGAAATTGAAGACTCTTCGGGGATAAATTATAATACGCAACAAGGGCAATTCTAAATTTAAATTCTAATCTAGCAATGCAAAACAAAGTTAATAACTAAAATATAGTAGTAAACAATAAGTAAACATAAAAATAAATTACGTTAGATATATTGTTATAACCAGTTTTGCTAATAAAAGCAACAATAAATAAAATAGTATGCCTTAGTTTGGTAACGATCGACTCGTATTTCGAAAATTACGTGTTCGAATCCCCGTCATACCAAACATGCTCGCTCTTTCAGTCGTGAGGGCAATATAAAGTATCAGTCAGTCCCACTATTTATTGGTAAACGAGTAGCTTAAGAGTTAGCAACGGGCGATAATGACTAGCTGCCTCCTATTTAGTCTTACATTGCTATATAAGAAAACGCTAGCGCAGAGAGCTCTCTTGTAGCTTTACGCATAAAAAACAACAAAACAAACAAACGAATTGACTCAGAAAGTTAATTTACCAGAGTTATTAAATAAATGGCTTTCAAACTGTTGACGAAATACCCCTTTGAATTTTGCTGAAAGGAATAGTAGTGTAAATTGAATTATTTACGATAATAAACAAACTATTAAGACAACAATGATAAATATCAATTTTCTCTTTGAAAGCATTACACTAATTTCTTAGCAAAAAAGCCGCTATTTGGGAGACTATTTGCGCAACTAATTGTAATATTCATATCTCATTGAACAAAATTTTAGAAAAAGTGAACACTTTTTAATGATTTTTTTATTTTAGGAAATGCTGCATGGGAAAAGTTTTCGGGTTGCGCTCTTTAACCATACGCAACTTATTGCATCAGATAATTCAATACACAAAGCTTAAAAAATTCATAAATTTGATTATTATAAACTTTAATGCTGTGTATATTAAAAGTTATACTGTTTATTGAAATATAACGTATTTTTTAAAACAACAGAACTCCAGTTTTTCACATAACTCCAGTTTTTCAGTATAACATTTAAAAACTACATTAATAAAGATATAATGAAACCCTCATGCACAGTACTAATGAAAGTCGTGTTCTTGTTCTGAGAAGAGCACTTTTATTTAAAATTATGTGCTATTATAACGAATATTTGTTTGTTTGTAGTTAGGCACGAAGCTATATAATGGGTAACTTGTGCTATGCCCACCATAATATCGAAGCCCTTTTTATAACTTTATAAACCCATAGACATAATTATAAATGCTTCTTTGTTTGTTTTTGAATTTCGCGCAAAGCTACTCGAGGGCTATCCTAGGTAGCCGTCCCTAATTTAACAGTGTAAAACTAGAAGGAAGGCAGCTAGTCACTATTACTCACCGCCAACTCTTGGGCTACTCTTTTACCAACGAATAGGGGGATTAATAGTCACATTATAACACCCCACGGCTGAAAAGGCGAGCATGTTTGGTGCGAAGGAGATGCCAACCCGCGACCCTCAGATTACGAGTCGCACGCCTGAACTCACCTGGCCATGCCGGGCCATCATAATTATAAAAAAGTTGTCATTGCACAAATGAATTGTTTGAAGCTTGAATACCCGAAGTGTGAAATTTGTTTATGGAATTTTATTTGTATGCCACTCAATAGATGGTGTGCCACATTGTATTTACTATTTCGGTCACTTACACACACACACACACACACGCTACGTCCATTATAGTAAGATCTTTTTAATTTATTTCATATAATTATCTGTCAGAATTGACAGATTATTAGTTGTAACACCAGCGATAAACTTCTATTTGTATAGTGTTTTACGTAGTCTTGATATCCAAAATAATTTGGGAATCACATTGTAAGACTTAATACCATGTACATCAAAGTTGGATTAAACTGTAATATGTTTGTTTGCGACGATATCTTTATTAATGTTAACTACTTGCTCGATAGTTTTAATTTGTTCAAATTAAACCTTAGTTATTTACATACAGTTTTAATATAAAATTAAAACAAACTCCTCAGCTGCTTTATCTGTGGGAGTAGTGACATATCTGCTATGTAAATAATCTAGTTTCTCCGTGAAACAGAGTTAAGTCTACGTAACGGACTTTCAACGATAAAATTCAGAGTTCGATTTCGGGGACACAGCAAATTGCCCAAAGTGCATTTTTACTAAAACAAACAAAACTAAATAATCTAAACAATCGATCAATAATTTTATTTTTTCACTCATGACACATAAGATGTTGCTAAAAGTGAAATTCTTTAAGTGCGTTTTGTGTTTATTGATTATGTTTTAAACTTTATTTATCCAATTTCTGAATGGCGCTGCTCTTATACTCTCCTTTTTAATCCATCTAAGTTAAAATTTAATGAATGATGTAATAATTAACTTTTTTGTGATTTCATTTAATTTTTGGACATTCCTGGAATTTTGGACATTTACTCATAAATAGTTGTAAATCTTCCTTTGTCGTAATATTAAGGTAAACTTAGAGAATAAACGTAAGGGGTTGTTTTACATTCATTTAGTGTTTGTTTGTTTGTTTTGAATTTCGCGAAAAGCTTTGTTTGTTTGTTTGTTTTGGAATTTCGCACAAAGCTACTCGAGGGCTATTTGTGCTAGCCGTCCCTAATTTAGCAGTGTAAGACTAGAGGGAAGGCAGCTAGTCATCACCACCCACCGCCAACTCTTGGGCTACTCTTTTACCAACGAATAGTGGGATTGACCGTCACATTATACACCCCCACGGCTGGGAGGGCGAGCATGTTAGGTGCGACTGAGATTCGACCCCGCAACCCTCAGACGAAGAAGGTCGGAACGTTGTTCGCTCCTCAATTAGTGGCTTCTCTACCCATTACAGGCGTTTTTTAAATGTGTAACCATGTGTATTTTGCCTTTTTGGGGTAGGTATTTCTGCTGCTTTAGTGATACACTCAGTTATTACTTGACAATGTCATCTGTCTTGTGGACACAATGCAATTGATATTGTCGAAGTTGCCAGTAATTCACTTTGGTTTGGTTTTAGGCTTCGCGTTATTTTCACCAAATCATTTAAATTTTAAAAGTACCCGCCTAATGAAAGAACTCATTATTGATAGCGAATTATGGTTGTGAAAAACAAAAAGAGAACCCAATCACGCAAAACAAACTAACGATATTTGACTTTTTTTTTTAAGCATACCTTGGTCTTCTACAAGTGTAGATTATTTTAAAAGTTTATAGTTTCAAAATGAGGCAAACTCTGCTAAACCATTGCTTTTCAATGAGATGGTAAAAGTCACATGACTTCATCGGGTCTAGGGTGTTGCTTCTTTTTAGGCTTACGCGCTGGTTCTATGACGTGATAGTGGTATTGAAGTAGAGCGTGTGCATTTCAGTTGTCGCGTGATCTGTGTAACTCCTGGGAGTAGTAAATGGAGCTCAATGTAAGTCTCATGTGGTCGTTTTATGGATTTGTATTGTAGGTGAGTTTAAAGATTAAAGTGAAATAAGTGTACTGTTAGATTTGAGAAGGGATATTTTGATGTTACTCTAATAGCGTGAGCATAGGATAGTGTTAACCATACGATAAATGAAATAGTAGCTGATATTATACGTAGTAATTATATTATTTATTAATAAATGTGAAATAAACTCTTCATTATTGATTTGGCTTTGCAGAAGTCATAAAATCTAATCTTTTATCTTTGTTTTTAATAGAGAATTATTAGGCTGTGACGGTTCACATAGTTTTAATGTCTCACTGACTAATCCGTTTTCTACTTTGTGTTCGTTTGTGAAAAGTGACAAATGATAAAATGAATAGGATTTTCGTTCTTATAGTGTCTGCTTAAGTTTTCCATCCTTTTTGTATAATGTAAGCTTTTCCTATCGTCCTTTGGAACCTTAATTTTTTCCCTTATTATACAAATATAGAATTTAATTAGATTTTGTTTTTAAAGGCTGTTATAAACTTTTATGAAGGACTTTATTTGATTTGTTTTTATGTTATTAGGGTTTTGTGTTAACTAGTGATAAAGTATATTGGAAGTAAAATAGTTGGAGACTGAAATACAGTAAATGTAAGTGATAGTAACTTTTTTAAAAAATACTTTCATGCAAAATATTTTTGTGGAAAAGATTTTCTTGATAATAAAAATTTGCCATGTTACTTTCAGTATGTTGAAACATTGTTATGTATCTATCTTGGTATAAATTGCTATAATTTAGACTTTTCCCATGTATCATTTTCATCTGTTTAGCTAGTAGATGGATGGATGACCTTCTTAGACCAAATGTATTGGTTTGGTTATTCTGCTTGTTTTTATCTCAGCTGTCAGTGTGGTTTTTAATTGTTGGGTCAATTATTATCACAAGTCTCTGGCTATGTATTTGGTTTTATAACTGAGAGATATCAGTTGGGTTGTTTTCTACTGTTTTGAAGTGGTAAACTTACTGTAAAGTTTTTCATACTTTGGCCTAAAGTTTGTATAAATATACCATACTGATGAAGTAAGTGCAATTACCATATCCACTAATGCTTCTTATGGTTTTATAATGAATGTTTTGTTCAATAAAGTGAGTTCTCTTCCAGTTATATAAACTCATTTTTGTCCCTGAAATATGCATAATTTTCAGTTGTATTTTTAACCATTGAGGACAGGAATTTCATTGTAGTTTTTTGCCATTAAACAATTTTCCCAGTGTTCTTAACCAACTTACTGCATCAGTAATATCTAGTACTCTGTGCTGTCAGTACCATTTCTATAAATATAGAATTGTGAGGGACACAAGTTTTAACTTCAGGAATACCATTAGTCAAACTTGTATATTCTGAAACAAAACTGATTTTATTAACTTTTTAGTTATTTTGTTCTGTATTTTTAATTTTCACACTTCAGTAAACAGATAAGACTGAATCCATCATTCATTCTCTCTTTTTGTTTTACTCTGTTAAATATTTGAATTGTAGAAAATTCCAATACTCCATATTATAAATGTGCAAACTTAATGCATTCCCACTTAAGATTTCACATGCTGTTTGTCTGAAAACAATACATTTCTAGGTAGGTCCATGAAATACAATGCAGTGTATGTCTTAATATGTAAATAATTTATGATATCATTGTACCACTACTGTGTATCTTGAACACTAAGTTTTGAAATAATGTGGATTTTCATGGTAACTTGCAGGAGGCTGAATCATTATAAATAGTGACCATATCATTGTATTTCTATTATGACCATTTAGTACCAGCTACGTAGTTATTATTTGTCTAGTTTAGAAATCATAGTTAGTATAGATAACTTTGTTTAGAAATCATAGTTAGTATAGATAGCTTTGTTTAGAAATCATAGTTAGTATAGATAGCTTTGTTTAGAAATCATAGTTAGTATAGATAGCTTTGGGAGAATTAAACATCAATATTGAATTGTTAACAGAAATCAAATTTGGTTTTTGACAGTTTTTAATTCTGAAACAAATGTGCTTCATGAAAACTTTTATTTGTAATGTGAATACTTGTTTCCTGGTAACCACTGTCAATTACACAGCAAATATGACATTCATTATTACTGACTGGTGTTTGTTTCTAAACTGTTTGCATGTATGGTTGTAATGGGCTTGATGACTGGTCACAGTTGGCCTGATGAGCTTTCATTCAGTGAGGTGCATTCAGGACATTCATTGCTGTTGTTATCAATGTATTTGTATCTTTAGTGAGAATGTGGTAGCTGACTGTCACGCTGCTGTTGTTACCACTGTATTTGTATCTTTAGTGAGAATGTGGTAGCTGGCTGTCACGCTGCTGTTGTTACCACTGTATTTGTATCTTTAGTGAGAATGTGGTAGCTGGCTGTCACGCTGCTGTTGTTACCACTGTATTTGTATCTTTAGTGAGAATGTGGTAGCTGGCTGTCACGCTGCTGTTGTTACCACTGTATATGTATCTTTAGTGAGAATGTGGTAGCTGGCTGTCACGCTGCTGTTGTTACCACTGTATTTGTATCTTTAGTGAGAATGTGGTAGCTGCTTGTCACGCTGCTGTTGTTACCACTGTATTTGTATCTTTAGTGAGAATGTGGTAGCTGCTTGTCACGCTGCTGTTGTTACCACTGTATTTGTATCTTTAGTGAGAATGTGGTAGCTGCTTGTCACGCTGCTGTTGTTACCACTGTATTTGTATCTTTAGTGAGAATGTGGTAGCTGACTGTCACGCTGCTGTTGTTACCACTGTATTTGTATCTTTAGTGAGAATGTGGTAGCTGACTGTCACGCTGCTGTTGTTACCACTGTATTTGTATCTTTAGTGAGAATGTGGTAGCTGACTGTCACGCTGCTGTTGTTACCACTGTATTTGTATCTTTAGTGAGAATGTGGTAGCTGACTGTCACGCTGCTGTTGTTACCACTGTATTTGTATCTTTAGTGAGAATGTGGTAGCTGACTGTCACGCTGCTGTTGTTACCACTGTATTTGTATCTTTAGTGAGAATGTGGTAGCTGGCTGTCATGCTGCGGTTGTTACCACTGTATTTGTATCTTTAGTGAGAATGTGGAAGCTGGCTGTCATGCTGCTGTTGTTACCACTGTATTTGTATCTTTAGTGAGAATGTGGAAGCTGGCTGTCACGCTGCTGTTGTTACCACTGTATTTGTATCTTTAGTGAGAATGTGGAAGCTGGCTGTCACGCTGCTGTTGTTACCACTGTATTTGTATCTTTAGTGAGAATGTGGAAGCTGGCTGTCACGCTGCTGTTGTTACCACTGTATTTGTATCTTTAGTGAGAATGTGGTAGCTGGCTGTCACGCTGCTGTTGTTACCACTGTATTTGTATCTTTAGTGAGAATGTGGTAGCTGGCTGTCACGCTGCTGTTGTTACCACTGTATTTGTATCTTTAGTGAGAATGTGGTAGCTGGCTGTCACGCTGCTGTTGTTACCACTGTATTTGTATCTTTAGTGAGAATGTGGTAGCTGGCTGTCCGCTGCTGTTGTTACCACTGTATTTGTATCTTTAGTGAGAATGTGGTAGCTGGCTGTCACGCTGCTGTTGTTACCACTGTATTTGTATCTTTAGTGAGAATGTGGAAGCTGGTTGTCACGCTGCTGTTGTTACCACTGTATTTGTATCTTTAGTGAGAATGTGGAAGCTGGCTGTCACGCTGCTGTTGTTACCACTGTATTTGTATCTTTAGTGAGAATGTGGTAGCTGGCTGTCACGCTGCTGTTGTTACCACTGTATTTGTATCTTTAGTGAGAATGTGGTAGCTGGCTGTCACGCTGCTGTTGTTACCACTGTATTTGTATCTTTAGTGAGAATGTGGTAGCTGGCTGTCACGCTGCTGTTGTTACCACTGTATTTGTATCTTTAGTGAGAATGTGGTAGCTGGCTGTCACGCTGCTGTTGTTACCACTGTATTTGTATCTTTAGTGAGAATGTGGTAGCTGTTACAATGATTTTTGTTATACTCTAGTGAAAGTGTGATAGTTGTCACAATGCAACGTTAATTGTGGTCTTGTCTGAAGATGCTGTGGGTGCTACTGTATTACTGCAAAGTCCAGATATTATTTAAGTTTGTTAAAATTAATGCTTTAAAATATTTAATTTTTGTGTATAACAAAGCAAGCGAACTCCAACTTTACTGTTAGATATATATATATATTTGTAATAAAAAATACTATATGGTTTTCTGTTATTAATGTTATATAGCATTAATATATAATGGTATGTCCTTGTTTAGAAAAGGTAAAATTATGTAATATAAATGTGCAAAAATTCATTTTTAATGGTTTTAATGAGTCTTAATTCAGCTATTTGTAATAAATATAAATGTTTAAAGTATTAACACAAGTTATTATCACAATAAAAAGAAACATTTTTTAAATTTATTGGACAGGAAATAATTAAATCACTTATTTTGACATTTGTATATCATAAATAGGTTGACTGATACATTTGTAGTATCTTCCCTGTATAAGACTTTCTTTACTGTACGAGTTTATTTTGTACTCGTGGAGATCCAGATATTAGTGTGAAAGATTGGAGTTATAATGACAGTTTGTTGTAATGTGCTTTCTTACTTTTACTTTTGTTTTTCATTTTCTTCTCTAAAATTAAATAAGTGTATCTAAGGTTTGGATGATTTGTCAGATTCCTACTTTTGATGCAATGTTTTATGACTTGTAGTGTTTTACTTAACCCTTAAATGGCAGTCGCCATCAGTTGATGCTGCTTCCTACATGCTTTGCTGTTTAACAGTTAAACAATTAGTGTGTATGTGTAACCTGGACCTTTCTAATTAAAGGTGATTTCTATAATAGACAATCGTATAGTGGATTTTTTCCTTAAAATGGATGAAAAGACATTTGACAAAGAACTAACTGATGCATGGGAGTGTTTTCTCAGTTCTCCATCTTCAAACGAAGAGGTACGACAGTTTTTTATGTATGTGTTTGTAGGTAGAAATAATAAAACAATTTGTTCTGTGATCTTCAGCCTTATAATACATAAGGACTTTCATAAGTGTTTAACTTGTTGGCTCTTGAGTATATTTTCCTGATACTTTGAACTAGTCTTTTTTAAGGCAGAGCATATATGTAGCTATTGTGTCCCAGCCAATAAGTGGTCCTTTAAAAAAAAAAAAAACGCAACTCACTGGTGGGTCCTGCGAGTCTTACTGAAAAACTGTCACGATTCAGAAGTGGGTCGTGTGGGAGCCAACATGTTAAACATAGAATTTGACACCAATATATATTTATCATAGAATATAGCTGTTAATTGTATAAAATGCTTATTAAGTAAATGTGTATTCTATGTTTTTGATGTTTAAGTATTTTTGATTTATTATTTACATAGTTGTGAATTTATAATTGAAGTAATGTTAAGTGCATGGAGACCAAAATTACTAGTAAGAAGCAGCCTTATAAGACTATCAATCACATATGGTAAATCAGATATTTGTTTTGTGGGAGGCTTGGGAATGTGGATAAGTTGACTGTTTTTGAATTTTAGGTTAAATTTTTGAGTGTATGCACTAGTTAACGTACCACTATCTCGTGGTAAGTGGAAGTGTACAGAGAAATGTTTCATTACTGGCACCTACGTAATGCATTACAGAACAATCTATTTTATTCTTCAGGTATCAGTAAGCTTTAGTTCTATTTGTTGAAAATCTTGTTTCTTTCAGGCTAATTTCATATGATGTTTATTCTAATAAACTGTATTTTCTCTGAATTACAAATTGATTAAGTTAAACTAGTAACTTGTGATTTTTAAACTCCAACATTTTGAGGAATTTTTACTATCAGTTCATGGATTCAAGGTTCTATAATGGCTGTTTTTCAGCTCAACAGTAGGTTATTTGTCCACATACAGTATACAACTGTTGAGTTTTAAAAGTCTGGATGTAGTTTCTGTTTATCTAATCTTGTGGATGAGTACCCTTTATTCCTTTCACCCAGACTTACTTGGACCATCTTTGGAATAGGAGTATTCTGGTCACTGTAGCCTCAAGATTATTCTGTTTCCTTGTTTATTGAAACAAGTGTAGGTTTACAAAGCCACAGATGTATGGAGAATATTTTACTGATTAGTTGTTTTGCAAATAACCGTGATGGCCTTGGCCACTTTTATTCAGTGTGTATCATAAATTTACACAATTTTTTTTTTTTTTTTTTTTTTACAAGTTTCTATAGTATGATACTTTAATATTGTTAGCTTATAGGAGCTTTAAATATGCTTAAACTGTTTCTTTACTTTTTAGTATTTTCTGAATGTGGTTAATCTTTGTAATCTATAGATATATATTTTCCAAGCACAATAATTTCTTATTTTGTATGTTTATCATTCCTTTACATTGGTGAGTTTCTGTATGTGTTGTGTTAAGCCCTCAGTTATTTCTAGACTAAAAATTAAAGCTTTTGTGTTTACCTGGACAGTAATTGTTGTCTTGTTCACAAATGGGTGATGCCTGAGTGAACATCTAGACAATGCACTTTGTGGGACTAACAAAAGGGCAATATTGAGATGTGTAGTTAATGTGAAAAAGCTTGAGATAATTTAATGTAGTAGATTTTGGTAGAAGTTATTGAAAATCCAGATGTATTCATATTGGGCATGTTACTATTCATGTATAGTACTTGGAAACTTGTATTAGGATTCATTGCATGGTAATTAATATTAATTTTTACAAGTCTCGTTCGGCAGTCTGAATTTTGTTTAAAAACTTTAGGCCCTCAAGTGTTTGTTTACATAATATTATGAACTGCAGGCTATACCATGTTTATAAAATTGGAAGGAATTCAAAATTGCTTCAGTGAATAACGTATGACCTGATGTTTTTTTAAAGGAAGTAGCTCGTATTTAGAAATGGGTTTTATTGCTTAGTCTGTCTCCCTTTTTAGTTAGTTCTAGCTGTAAATTCTGTTTTCTTATCCAAGATATTCTCATTGATAAACCTGTAGATAAACTTGACTTTTAGAGATGCATGTGTAATTGGTAATGTGTACCAGACAATATTTTGAGATAGTCGTATCACTTTTCAGGAAAGAAGCCACCTTCTAGATATCTTTTTAACCAAATTTATATGGATTGAAGAAAATGGTGGAAGGCATGAAGATGCACGTATGTGGTAAGCAATTAATTGTTGAAGATTCCATGTTGAAGGGTGTAAGATAAATATATATGTACTGGGAATTCAATTGGTAAGTTATAAAGCTGTTTCATGCATGCATGTATCTTCACTATGTGTACTGCAAGGTTAGAATTGTTGGATAAACTTTTTATTTAAGCCAAACCAATGGGCTAGGTAAAGTGAATTGCTGTGACTATGAGGTCAAGAAAAATAAACAACTCAAAATTTGATCTAACATTGAGTGCAGAGGAAGGTAAGGTATTTTAGTGGCCACCAAGTTGAATAAAATATATTGGTGACACTTTTTATGAACTGAGAGACCAAATAATCTATTTGGTGTTTATTTAGTAAGATTTGTTTGTAACCTCTTAAGAGTACTTAATATGTAATGTTTCAGGCTGCAAACTGTAGTAGGAAATCATAAGTATATAGTATATATATATATATACAGTATGAGTCTTTTTAAGTTATTTTTTCTCTTGTCTCTTTCTCTTAGTACTTAATGTGCTAAGCCTTGATTTTATATTTTATCAGTGTCACTGGATATTTTCTTAAAATGGTTTTCATAATTTTGTAACTTTCTTGTTCATAACAGAAACTTTTTAAAAACATTAAATAACCTGTTGTCATAAAGCTTAAGTTGATTTCTTGGTGTAGTGTAGACTGTGAAAGTAGATGTATTATAAGCAGTATCTCATTACCATTACTGGTGTTGTGTGAATGATGAAATGTGTTACGAGTAGTTTCTTGTTACCATTACTGGTAATATTGGTCATGTAGATGGTAAAAGCAGATGTGTTATGAGCAGTGTCTTGTTACCACTGCTGTCTGTAACTGTTTAAGAACCTTAATTTCATTATCCTTGGTTGGATCAGTTAAGTGTGATATATCTGGCTTCTTTAATGATGTAGATGTTGTTTATGTTGAATTACTTGTGTAAATCCTGACTTAATTATTAAAAGTAATGGTATACTTTTATGTTGATAAAATAACATTTAAAACTAATCTTTATTCTGATGAAAATTAAAACTAGGATGCATTTTCATTATTACAGACAAAATGAATAAGTTTGTATCTTTAACTTTTATTTTCCTTAACTTACTGACAAATAGTGGTTAATTAATGCTGAAATACTGCAGCAAAAGCAAACCTATGGCTTAACTTATGGGTAGGATTTACTTTGTAATTACTGTGAGAATTTGTTGAATATTTGATCTAAAAAAAAGTTCTAACACTGTGAAACCTAATATATTTTATGCTTAGATACTTTAATAAAGTATCACTTTGATCTACCTTTTAAAATAATGATCCATTTTTCTATCTAAAAGAACATTGCAGGAGTCTTTAGGATGATCCTTTCCATTGAATGATGGCTTTTTTTTTTTTTTTGTCCTTGGAATGAATGAGAATTTTCTGAAATTAATTTTCCCTTCTTCACAGGGAAATATGAAATGAAAAATTTTGTTTGTTTGTCGTCATGTGATTAATTTTTACATGAACTGAAAAAAATCTTGTTCCCTTCTTTTCCCATTGCAAGGGTGGGTGTGGCTTTTCTGATGGTTACAAAACACCTCAGTGTAACTGAGGGGACATTGGTTATGTCCTGTTACAAAAAAAATTGCTTTGCACTTTTGAGCCATAGGTGAGCTATAAAAGTAACAGTCAAATTCCACTATTCTTTCAGACTAGAGTAGCCCAAGATGGTATTGACTAAATACTTTCATTCTAGTTTAGCAATTCAAAATTAAGGATACCTTTTGTGTATGACTTAATCTAAAAATTATAAAGAAAACTAATGGTCTGGTTAATGCTCAACTTTGTGTGTCCAAGCAAAGTTTCATAAATGATTAAGCTTCTCTCTTGTCCACTGTTTTACTCTATAAATGTTTTTAAATTTGTAAGTAGTATTTCAGTTAAGTGATTTTTCTGGCAGTTTCCAAAATCTTTACCTAGTCCATCTAAGTGCATTGTGTTACTTTCTCTTCCTTTAAAACTAACTAGCAAAATTCTCAATGTACAGTGAGATAGTCTTAATTATGGAATAGTGAACAGTACCATTTTTTCTGGTTTAAATGGATTTTTTTTCTCTTGATTAATGGTTGTTATTTTCACATCTCTTTCAATTAATATTAGTTTTATTACTGTAGTTCCTATCTACTGTCACAATGGCAGGTCAGGTCATTAGCATGTAGCATAACTGTTATCAAAGTGTGTGACCTACATGATCTTTCTGATGTGTGTGTGTGTGTGTGTGTGTGTAAAATAGGCTAGCACAATTTAAGTTTGCAGGAAAGTTGCTTAAAAATTGCACAGCTTTCAAATACATCTTTTAGAACACACAAAATATTGGATACAATAATACAATCTCCCAAATTACTATTATTTATCTAGCTTTTTGATTTAAGTTAAGTACAGGCTAAACATTTCTGTTTTGAGCAATGGCATTAGTCTGCACATACTGATATTTTGAGCTGTCGGCTTTGATTGCCAAAAATAAGCAGACATCATCAAATTCAAATTCTTCAGAATATTTTGTGTTGGTTAAAAACATCTACAAAGAAGTAAAGTGTGTGAGTAAATCAGTGATAAATGAGTACTGTGGTGAATGTAATAATTTTTTGTTTTCAGTGTTTGTAATTTTTCTTTCTAACTGGATGGACATTCTGAAACCTGAAAGTAGTGGAGAAAAAGCATTAAAAAATGCGTTATGACACAGTGAAACAAAAACCAAGGATTTCTTTCTAAGTTTAATAAATTAAAACTTATAATTGGAAGTTTTGTATCTCTCGTGTCAAAATGCCATAATAATTGACATACGTTGATAACAAGGATTAAAATGTAAATGTGTAAAAAACAAAGTCATGATGTAGCTGGTTGAGATAATAGGGTTAAGAAATGGATAAACTTTGATAAAATGGGAGAGTTTCTAGGTTAGTTTTATTCTTCATAGCATGGATGCTTGGAATTTAGAAAGGTAACTTTCTATTTTAATAGTTCTGTTCAGGAATTGTTAAACATAACATACTTTGTCAATGTTTTAAAATATTGTTACTTGGTATTCATTCTGTTCTTTTGTTTCTTCCTGTCTTAAGTTTTCCTTAAAATTAGTCTAGTGGCTGTGAGCATAACTTTAAGTTCGTTTTTAGGTCCATTGTGTATATGTAAGTGTAGTTCTTATACTGTTACTAATTTTATTCTACTTTCAAACTTGTTTCTGAAATGTGTGTTGTGATTTACAGCGATTGGACAAGTATAGCCAATATCCTGGCCCACTATTTTCTAACGGACATTAACAAGGCTTGTCATAAGGTCAAAGATGAGAGTACACCTTCAGAGGATAGCGAGGACAATGAAGTGGAACCCTTGAGGATATATTTGTTGCAAGAGAGAGGGTGGAGAATTGTCAGAGTTTTGAAAAGCATTGGTGTCAAGGTATGACAGTTTTATTGTGATTTAAGTCTGATCCTATGATATCCTATGTTTGGAGGCATCAGTGGTATCTTTCTTTTAATGTAATAATTAAAATCTTTTGGAACTGGAACATGTGTTACGGTTGTTTTATGAATTAAATTGAAGTTTTTTGTTTATTTAGAAGGTAATAGTTTTAATAATGTGAATTTTTTTTGTACACAAGTAAATAAATGTTAAGTATTTGTTATATCTGTTAATTCACAAAGTTTGTCTTGGACTCTGACAAGTTGGAGTGTAAGGTGATGTCCGTGTTAAAAAAAAATAATGTAGTTCATTGTACAGTTTGCCATTTGTATTTGCTTAACTTATGGAATTTCCAAAATATACATCTACAGTTATTCAGTATCCCTGTAAACTGTATTTACTATCCTCAACCATAAACTGTTGTTAAATTAACAATGTAGAGTGTCATGAGTAGTTTATCACTAGCATCAAATGCATAATATGATGTTAAGTGGCATTTCAAATAATTGTTGAGCCTTCCTGCATCTTGTACGCCACTTACAGTTTTCTACTTTCTAGAAACTTGACCACTCTTATGTATGAGACCTGTATACTTCGAAAAGCTACTGCTTGTCTCGCAACTGAAGGTATTTGTAAAACCACAAATCTGAACCTGAAATAGGAGTTAGTCATTCACATGGCAGTGGTGTTTGTAGAAAGTATTGAAACTACCATAAAGTTTCAGGAAATGTGGAATAGTTTTAGAACTACTGTCAGATGCAACTTTTCCAAACTATATATTTTTTAGAAGTTAAATTTTGCACAGCATGAAAGAAATTTTTAAAATGGGTGCAGCATTTCATATGTGGTTCATTCTTAACTACACAAGTTTTAGCAAGATAGGTTTTTATATTTAAATCTTTTTAGCAGTCTGACGTATTTAACTTGGAGATCAAAAGTGGTTACTTATGCATGTTTATATAAATCTGTGTGAATTTACAGATTAGTTTTTTCTATTAAGCTATGAGTAAATAAAGTGAATAAACATGAACATGTAAAATTTTGTGAAAGATTTGTTTAACCTGTTGACTGCCAAGTATTTCAGCTGCTACAATACAACTCTAATGTTTCTTTATTTTGTAACTTTTTTCGTGATGCTATTTTGGATCGAAAGTGAAACAATTTGTAAGTAGGTCAAATGCATGTATGGTACTGACATCTATCGTTGAAGTTAGGTATTATTGAGAACAAATTAACTCGTCCGTGGCACCGTGTTACCAATCGGCTCGGACAAGTTATCTCATCTTCAGCACTGAACAGGTTAATGTGAGTAATGTTTGGGAAATAATACTCGGAGATAGAGATGTCTAGGTAGTTTTAATAACACTCGGAGATGGAGATGTCTAGGTGGTTTTAATAACACTCGGAGATGGAGATGTCTAGGTGGTTTTAATAACACTCGGAGATGGAGATGTCTAGGTGGTTTTAATAACACCGGAGATGGAGATGTCTAGGTGGTTTTAATAACACTCGGAGATGGAGATGTCTAGGTGGTTTTAATAACACTCGGAGATGGAGATGTCTAGGTGGTTTTAATAACACTCGGAGATGGAGATGTCTAGGTGGTTTTAATAACACTCGGAGATGGAGATGTCTAGGTGGTTTTAATAACACTCGGAGATGGAGATGTCTAGGTGGTTTTAATAACACCGGAGATGGAGATGTCTAGGTGGTTTTAACACTCGGAGATGGAGATGTCTAGGTGGTTTAATAACACTTTCGGAGATGGAGATGTCTAGGTGGTTTTAATAACACCGGAGATGGAGATGTCTAGGTGGTTTTAATTACACTCGAGATGGAGATGTCTAGGTGGTTTTAATTACACTTTCGGAGATGGAGATGTCTAGGTGGTTTTAATAACACTCGGAGATGGAGATGTCTAGGTGGTTTTAATAACACTCGGAGATGGAGATGTCTAGGCGGTTTTAATAACACTCGGAGATTGAGATGTCTAGGCGGTTTTAATTATGCAGTGGTTTAAATTTATTAAAAATGCATAAAAAGAAAATGGAAAGTAGGGATCGTTGGTTGTTTGTAAAATTACTGAAAGAAGTACCAAAAATAAATGTTGCAATAAAAATTTGTGAAAGTAAAATAGTACTAGTTGAATACAATTGTATCACTGTACATGTTTGTGTACTTTTTATTGTAGTATTTATTGTGTTAGATGCTTCTTATAAGAGTTGTATGAATAACTGATGTTACCAACTCTTTTAAAGTTTTTCTATTTATTTGTTCAGTTTATATATAAATATCCATGTAATGAACATGTCCCTAAACTTCCTTGATAGCTATAACTTTTACAAGGCCTAACGTCACAATTACACATTTATACAATTCAGTGCTTGCTTTGGGTTACAAACGAGAGTATAAGGCTGTCATACTGTAGATTATGTATTGTAAATTTATGACTCTAGTCTTAATTCTTGATTATTTTTGTAACAGAATCCTCATTTCATGTTTTTAATATTCGTGTTTAATTGTTGTTATACCTGTATAAAATATACTTCACCTTTAGAAATCCTCGTGTCTATCCGTCAGCATGTAGCACCGCTGGGTTTAAGGTATTTAAGTATGTATGTGACATGTTTACCATTTATAATTATGTAAGCTAGAGAAATCATGCAGAGATAGTTAACTGTCTGGACTCTATCCCCAACCAATATCTTCTTAGATGAAAAAGTTGCTGTTTTTAGAATAGTTTGAATTAATGCTAGAAATGTTATGACTTTTTTGTGTATTATTACTATATATGCACATGATATATTGTAACCAATACTTTGGAGAGTTTTTTACTTAGGGATTCAGTAAACTTTTTTTTTTGGCATTTGAATTATTTGGAAACCTTTTTCAACCCCATACCGGTAAGTAATACCAAAGTTAATATTAAATCTTCTGATTTTGTTTCTTCACATGTTCATGAAGTTTGGAAGGGAGATTTGAGTGTTATATTAACCTGACAATCAATTTGTCCTATTTCTACTATGTAAAGGTCTGGAAAGTTTAATGTTTTTTAATTTTCATTCTACAGGTGCAAATGAATCTACTTGTTAAGTTTGTGCTGGTCTTTTTCAGATTTGATATAGGTATTCTTATATTTTCTGTATAAGATAGTGTGTATGATTAGTTTTCCTTTGTTCTGCTAAGTGTTTGAGTTTCTTTCCAAATACGTCTTTCCTTTTAATTTTTTTTTCAATTCAAAATAGTTTGTGCAACTACTATAATATGGAAATTGTTCATGTTAGTACAAAATGTATCTCAGGATGCCTGGTATGGGTATTAAAACTTTTATTAAAATAAAGCAGAGAACAACGTTTTGACCTTCTTAAACTCTGCGTTAACCTGGAGATGACCAAAGAAGGTTGAAATATTATCTACTTTATTTTAATAAAAGTTTTAATACCTGTACCAGCCATCTTGAGATGCATTTTTACTTCAAGTAGATTTCTTGTGATCATGTTTTATTGAGTTGATTATGCAACAACTTTATTGATGTTTTCTTTGTATATAGTGTTTGCTAAATTTAGGAGACTTCATAGAATGTTTAGTTTGATAGATTACATAATTAGAAAATCAGCTTAGGGGATTTCTACTAAGTGTTTTCTTTATGAACTTCAGTGGTGAAGTCTTTTGGGAGGGGGGATTTGTATAATGTTAATAAATAATTTGTCATGGAGTTGTGTGCTTATTCAACTGTAAATTGTAAGTTTGTGTGTTGGTTGTTTGTGTTAATTTTTGTATATTTATCTGAGGCAGAACTGAAGCTTGTATGAGGAATTGATGATGGCACTTGTTTTTCTGTGCAGTGTAAGCAAAGTGGCCAAAATACCTGGTAATGTTTGAAAATTGCTAGTGACTAAACTGTATTACTAATTAATGAACCATGAATTTTCAACATGCATGCATTGTTCTCTTAAATGTATGAACAATAGTTGTGCTCTTTGAAATGTATAGAGATTTTTTTTGTACAAATGAAATGTATTCTTGATTTTGTGGTACATTAAGTAATAAATGCATTCATGTGTATTCATGTTTAAAAACAAGGAAATTGTTTTACAAATTAATAATGGCAAGGTTTGTTTAACATTCTGTATACATAGAGGGACACTTAGTGTTCTGTTTAGACATACAATTAAAATGTAGATTGTTTTATACACTTGTAAGAATGTAAAGGTAGACAAACACTTTTTCTTAAAATGTGTTTTGTGCTCAGTGCTATGAGAAATTTCCTTGTTTCAATTGAAAACCTGTTGGGTTTCTTCCATGTAAAAAGTAAGTCTTTGTCCTGTTTTGTGTATAATTCTAAATTTTACATACAAGTAGTTTACACTTATTAGAAATGTTTTTTGATTTTAAGGTGTAAAAGTCTATACCCATGTATTGAAGAAAATGTTTGTTTGCAAATACATTATTTATTTGTTCTATACACGTGGGGAGAATATTTTAAGTATTGTTTCATGGATCTAATTTTACATAGGAAAAAATGTGTTTTTATGTACCCACAGAGAATCTTTTCTGTTATAGTAGTGTCTTTATAGAAATATTTGTTTCTGTCATCTGTAATAACTACAAAGATGTTTTTCTGCTTATGTTTTATTGGTGACACATCCAAAGGATACAATTGGCAAGGAAACTAAAAGCAAGCTTATTCTATCAAATATGCATGGAAATATGAGTATTTCATCTCAGAAATAACTCTTTTAAAATAGAAATTTGAGCATGTCTGTGATCAATATGTATGTGATGATGCAAAGAATAACTGACTGTTAGTGTTATTTGTTTAGTGTGTGGGAAAATATTGCTATCACACGTCCTTATTTTATAATTCCCAAGGGAATGACCGACTTTGTTAGTATTATCCACATATTGCAATTTGGGGCAACATTTGTTACCAAATCATTTATATATTGTATTCTGACATTTATTTTTACTCATTAAAACATTTTGATTGTTTCTTCCATTCAGTAGTTATCAAAACTTTTTCAGAACCTTGTATGTGGTAAAGAGCTGGCTGCCTTGTTCATCTCGCTTCTTCCTCTGTGTTTCAAGTTTCCAGTAGAGCAGACAGGTGGGTTTTCAGATTCTTTATATAAAACAGCCCTAACTGTTGTTTAACTACACTATCTAATCTGATGCTAGATATGCATTTTACAGAACAGTTGTAGTGCTGATATGAATTAGAGAAAACTAAACACTCGGTTTTGTTTTTTATTTCTTTTCATAGTTCAACTTCTCTTTCAACTTATCAGCTTTCATAGATCTTTTTGAGTTGAAAAATCTTAGTGAATATTTTTCTTTTTTGTGTGTTCAAAATAATGATGGTAACTTTCAATGAATTGTCACATTTTGTTATCATTTTGTTTGTAAATGGAAAGTCGGTTAAAAACAACAACAAACCAGCATATTTTTATGTATATTGACCACATTTCTATCATTTGAGATGCATGTATCCTGTCTAGACAAAATAGGAGATCTCTTATTTCATATAAGATGGTTTTTGTTTTCTTTCTAACAAACTTTATTGTTTTAATTCATGCTTGGCTACTTGTGGATGATGGAATATTTATTTGGTTAAAAATATTTCTTCAATGATTTCAAAGTAACTTAAAGTACTTGGAAAGTCTGTGAAGAGATACAGTTCATAGGGTGGATGTAACTTGTAAACATTCCAAAAATGATCAGGGTGTATCAGATGTTTCATTATTTTTTGTTTGGACAAATGTGAAGATGATAGTCCTGTAAAGGAGATATTCTTTATGTAGTAATGCAAGCTAGGTGGCTGCGATGATGGGAAATAGTTTCATGTATTAATGTGAAAGTTATTTTACACCTAGGAAGACTTCCAGTCTTCAGATTCCAACACTTTTGGTACTGCTTCGGAGATTGATATACATGACAACTGCCACTGTTTGGTTTTTAGTTATGAACATTTTAATAATTTAAAGTAATGTCAAATAGGATATTTATGGGTAGGTATACTTCTTTAACTAAAAGCTGTGCTATGATGCACACGTGCATCTATTTTTATATTTTGTTATGGTTCTTGTAGTATGTTTCAAATGTATAAGAAGGGTAAACAGTAGTCATGGGAATATGATGTCACCATGTCTATGGATCTTTGAAGGAGAATTATTGTTACCCATTTTATAAAAGCCAAACAGAAAATATTTCCAAAATTAAGAAAACGTAAAAATCAAGTAAAGTTTTTAAAGTCCCTTATTCCAGTGCCCTCACACCAGACCTGACTCCAATATAATACATTTTCCTCGTGCTTTTAGTTGATGCACACGTACATTGATGGTATTTGCTAACCTGCCTTTGGATGCACATGTTTGTTTCGTAGCAGAGAGAATGTGTTAATTATCTTAATGACTATATTTTAGTGAGCTACCTGTTGTTATTGAATATTTAAGTATTCATTTATAAGTCTTAACAGCTGGAGCTTAGTGATAAGTCTATTTGCAGTTGATAGTCACAATGTAAATCTCTGAACTGACAATGTTTACTTATCAGTAACATTAAACTATCTATAAAATAAGTCAATTTTGAGTTATGTAACAGTTTTTTCCGAGTGTTTGTACACTTTGATCGTAAAGGTAGGCTTAGTAATGTTAGTCTCCTTCCAGATGGCTAGGGATCAGATGGCGTGTCATTCTGTTTGAGATCAGATGGCGTGTCATCCTGTCTGTAGATTTACTTTAAAGATTTTATTAAACTACTATTTTATGAATGTCTAGATTTAGCATAAAACTGTAGTTCTTATTCAAATATAATGTTATGCATTGCTTAATTTTTAAATTTAAAAGTAAATATATTTAAAAAAAAGGAAGCTAAGTGTATTGATGTTTGTGCTACATATATCTTCTGTTTTCAGTCTGGTTAAATTGACATTCACATTACAATGCTTAGTCTTTTACAAATTGGAAACTCAAATTACCAATATTGACAAGCTAAAATATGAACAATGAACTTCTTACATTCTCTGTTTATATCATTCTACCTACTGAAACTGCCACAATGGATCTCGCTCACCTCTTCCATTTTTGAAAGTACTTCTCTATGTACATTTGCTTTGTTCCATTGTATGTTTTATAATAAATCTCAATTTTTCCCCATGTGATTTTCTTAGCCTATTTGATGCAGAAAGTTTCCATGACTACATTCTTTCCAGACTTGTTTATTTTAATTTTTTTAGTTATAGGCTTTAAAATATAATTATTGCACTTTAATTCCATTTGTTTGTTTTTTATCTTGCAATTCCTATTCCACATTTCTAAATTAATTTTTATTGATGTTTCTTAAATGTGCATTAGTCAGTTTATGGAGATTAAACTTTAAGCTGCAAATGTATGTGTGCATTCAATTGAATATTACAAGTTCTTCAACAGTAAACTGCTGCATTGGGTTTTATTTTTCACCCAACTAACACTGAACTTCTTCAAATTAAATAAGAAATGTACAACGAAGAATATAGTTATTCTCAAAGGACTCTTGCAGTAAAAAATTGTATCATATCACATTATTTAGTAAGAGATTACCATCAGTTTCAACAGTGTAATGTGACAAAAGTTGAGCAGCAGCAAAGCATTCTTATTAAAATAGAACAGTTTCTTTAAAGACAGTACAACACAGGTTAATGCAGTGTAAACACACTCAGTAGTGTGGTTATGCACTCACAATTTCAGCTAAGTATAAAACAAACCTTAGAAAGAATGACATACAGCAGAAAATATTGGGAACTTTTCACATGGCAGTTTCCATTTCATGAGCTAGAAAATGCACTAGAGGTAGTTTTCAACTGATTTATTATTAGGAAAACATCATTGTTTGTTTTTGCTATTTATGTGAATTACTTAAATTTCGCAGCATGCCTAATTCCTATGTGATCTCATATCGTGGTAGATATCACTGGTTAAAAAAAAAACTAGTGTAGTTCTAATAGGGATAGCCCCCTGCTAATATAGCGGTATGTCTACAGATTTACAACGCTACAATTAGGGGTTCGATTCCTCTCGGTGGGCTCAGCAGGTAGCCCGATGTGGCTTTGCTATAAAAAAAAAAATAAAAAAAAAATACACACACTAGTAGGGATATATAGTTTGAGCAAACTGTCAGTAGTAAATCTCCAGGCTTGTTTGCTTACTTTGTCATGATTTACTATTGGTAGATTTAAGTTCTGTTTCTAATTGTATGTTGACATTTTAATGCACACCAATGAGCAAATGTCTGTAGTAAGATAAAAGAAATGAAAAAACTCTTAAGCACATAAAAAAATTTGAGCAGTAGAAAAGCAGCCTCTTCAGATAAAACAAGTAAAACCTCTCTTTTTAAATTGCATATTTTTAAAGTAATTTTTTACTTATAAAGGTGGCTTTGTCTCGGACTTCATGTAAATACCATTAAACATGAGTTAAAAAAAAAAAAAGCAGACTAGAATATAACATCTCTTATGTATTTATTACCACATTAATGAACTTTCAGTAAGATAATCAGTGCTTTACATAATATATCTAAAGGTTTTTGTGCAGAAGACCCCAATGATTTCGTTGTAAGTTTGTGAATTAATAACTTTAATATGAACAAATGGGTAAATTATGGTTTTGTCAAACAATTGTGAAATCACTTATTTTTCAGTGTGTGGGTATGTATGTAATGCATGGTAACTGAAATTGTATTTTACGAAATATTGGTATGCTAATATGGTAGGCCAGTTTTATGTATTCATTATGTATACTATGTGATTTAGAACTTGCACTCAGTGGCTGCTTTATCAGGTATGTCTGCTCTTGAACACAAGTAGCCAAAAAGGAAATTGTGGCTGCAACTCAGTATATAAGATATTCAGATTTGGTTAAGAGGTTCATTTGTTATTTGACCAAACATTAGAATGGGAAAGATGCATAATCCAAGCAACATTGACCATGAAATGATTGTTGGTGTCAGGTGTGATGTTTCCAGTATCTTGGAAGCTGCTGACCCACTGATGGGAAGGCCACAGATCCTCAAATAAACCACTCTTTGCTACAGTGGTGAGTAGAAGGGCATTTCTGAACAAACAATGCATTGAGACTTGGGGTGGATGGGCTACAGCAGTAGAAGACCATGCCAGGTTCCACTCCTGTCAGCTAAGAACAGGAAGATGAGGCTAAAGAGGGCATGGGATAATCAAAACTGGATAATTAATGATTGGAAAAGCATTGCCTGGTTTAATGAATCACTATTTCTGCTGTAACATGCAGAAGGTAGGGTCAGAATTTGACATAAATAGCATGGATCCATCCTGCTTTATCAACAATACTGGCAGTGGTGTAATGGTGTAGGATATGTTTTCATGGCACATTTAGGCCTCTTAATACCAACTGAGCATCAGTTGAATGCCACAGCATACCTGAGCATTGTTGCTGACAATGTGTATCCCTTTATGAACACAGTCTACCTGTTTTCCAGTGGCTGCTACCATAAGGATAATGCACCATGTCACATAGCACGTATCATCTCAAACTGGTTCCATGAACATGACAGTAACTCTAGTGCACTATAATGGCCTTACACATTCCCTAGATATCAATCCAATAGAGCACATTTGAGATGAGCACCTTGTTGAATCTATGCTGCAATAATTTCAGGCTGTTCTCCAGGCAAAAGGGGCCCTACCCAGAACTAGATAGATGTACATAATGTTAATCAGATATGGCTTAACCTTTTTGCAGTATGTATGATTATAATATACATGAGTTTATGTATATGTTTACACATGTTAAGTATTTATGCTAACATTTTATGCAGTATGTGCATCTTCACAGAATTTGGTAAGATATTTAGTGAAGATCAAGTACACAAAAGTCAGATTCATTTAACCTACTGGACTGATTGATTGTTATGATTACAAAATATATTCATCCCAAAAAATATCAAATGTTATTTGTGTAATCTCTAAAACATTCTAAATACATTTGAAATGTTTCTTTTCAGTAAGAATTTATATTTTATTTTCAGTGCTCTAACCATGTGAGGGGGTAGGTCTGTCAACTTGACCAACCTTGTAACCATCATAAGAGAATTAGCAAATATAATTTTTTTTTTTTAATTGTGCTACAATAAATAGAAATTATAACATGAAAATACAAATATTTAGTCTTAGGTTGCTTAAATGCCATAATGTTATATATTTAATTTGATTATTGACCTTTCAGTCATGCCTTGCTAATATAAGATGATTTGCATTGGCAAGGTGCATGTATAGTCATGTTATGTATCCTATGATATAAAATTGACCTTTTGTGTATACAAAGTGACCCTTTTTTTGGCTGTTTTACTTTTAGTGGACTAGTGTTTTGTAACACTGTCAGATTTCAGTTGTTATATTAAACACAGATTATTACTATTTAGAAATAAATTATTAAACTTGTTTTTCTTTAGAGAAATGTAGAACAATAAAGAGGTAAAGCAAACACTTCTCTTCTAGCTTTGACCCTTGAACTTGTTGCTGGATGAAGGTTGTTAAGCCTCTTAAAATTTTGCACGTGGAGGATATCAAACAACTTTTTTATTTTGTTTTTATACTCATAGTTCAGTAACAAAAACAAAACAACTATACTTGTACCATAGATTTCCTTTAATTTAATAAGCTTAATAACTAATATTTAGGTAAAAAAAACCAACAAACTTTGAGCAGACTAAAGACAATTTACTTCCTTGAAATCTTGGTTTGAAAGAATGTTAACCATTTAACAGATTGAAATAGTTGAGAAAAATTACTAGGGGGACATTCTAAGCTGTTGATTGATTATTCATGTTATATATAAAAGTATGTAGAAGGGACCATTTCAGAAAATGGAAAAACCGAGTGGGGAAGGTAACTGTATTCAGTAAATAAAGTAATGCACTGTTGGCCAAAATCTTAAGGCCAATGAATATAAAGAAAAATATACATTTTGTGCTGTGAGACTCAGCCATTTATTTGAGCAGAGCTTCAAAATATGAATATAAGAAAAGGGAAAATAAAAATAAACTTTTTTAGTATTTAATAGGAAAAATGTTAACACTATAAAATTAGCCTAAATACCAGCTGGTCAAAAGTTTAAGACCATACCAAAAAAAAGTCCTAAACAGGGTAGGAAATGCCCAACAAGAGGTCTCAATAGTGAGTTGCACGGTCATCATTGCAAATAACTTCAAACATTTGCTTTGGCATGGTCGGTATAAGCGTTTGCAGAAGGCTGGCTGGAATGTTATTCCAAGTGTTGAAGATGGCTTCACGAAGATCATGCACTGTTTAGAATTGACGTCCATTTCTATAGACTTCCCTTGCCATTCACCCCCAAACATTTTCAATGGAGTTCAGTTTGGGCGAACACGCTGGATGGTCCAAAAGAATCATGTTATTCGCCATGAAAAAGTTCTTTGTTCTGCGGGCATTGTGGAAGGCAGCATTGTCCTGCTGAAAGATCCAGCTATTTCCACATGAGTGAGGGCCTTCAGTCAATAAGGATGCTCTCTCCAACATGCCAATGTAGCCAGCTGTTGTTTGCGCCCTGTATAACCTGAAGTTCCATTGTTCCATGGAAGGAGAAAGCACCCCAGATCATGGTGGAACCTCCTACACTGTGTCATGTAGTGAATGTCTCCAGTGGGTTATCCTTATCATGCCAGTAACATTGGAAGCCATCTGGACCATCCAGGTTAAACTTTTTAACATCAAAGAACAAAAGATTTTTCCACTTTTCTACATCTCATGTTTGGTGCTTCTCAGCAAAGTTTAGTCGAGCTGTTTCTTGGTGTGGAAGGAGGCGTTGCCTTTGAAGATGTTTGTGGTTTTTAAAGTATTTCTATCGTAGATGCTGTCTTATTGTTTTTGATCTGCATTCTGCATCCATAAGAACCTTAATCTGGTTCAACGATCAGCTGGTGTCTCACCTGAAAACTTGTCGAATTTTCCTTCTCAATGCTGGAGACATTTTCTTGGGTCGACCACTTGAAATTCTTGTTCCATATCCCTCAGGGTCTTTTAAGAAATTTGCAAAAGCAGTTTTACTATGCCCATTCTCACCAACCATGGCACATTGAGAGAGACCTTGCTTTTGCAGCTCGACAGTTTTGCCACGTTCAAACTGTCAACTTTTTTAGCCTTTGTCATGTTTTTACCCAATGCAACACAGGAGATGTCAGTGGGAGATGTTGACAACGCTAATGCTTGAACACAAATGACTAAATTTCGTTACGTGTTTACTGATTAATGCTTCATTTCAATATGGTCTTAAACTTTTGACCAGCTAGTTTTTAGGGTAATTTCATAGTGTTCACATTTTCCCTATTAAATGCAACAAGTTTTTTATTTTCCCTTATTTTTCTCTTTCGAAGCTCTACTCAAATAAGTGGTTCAGTCTAACAATGCAAAATGCATATTTTTTCTTTATGTTCATTGGCCTTAAGATTTTGGTCAGCAATGTAGCTCAGCAAATATAAAATATTTTATATTATAGCCTGTCAATATCTAATTTTAGTTCCTAATATGTACAAACTATAGACATTGTATTTTGAAATCACGAACATGTAATTTGAACCAGTGCTGCATTTAACATACCATGTCACAAAAACTTGATAGTTATTTTAGCATTTACTTTTAAATTAAGAATTTAACTTGTATAGTATTGAAGTTTGAATTATAATTTACAGTTTGATACTAAATATATTTAAACAAATTCGTAAAATAGTTCAATAAAATTTTGAAAGCAAGTTGACAAACATGATGAAATGGCCTTTTGACCTATGACACTTCACAACAATTGTTTTGAAAAGTGTTGCTTCCTGAAAAGTTTTTGCTGATTGTGACAGGTACTTGGTAGGTATGCACAAATATAGTTTTGGTTTTGCTTCATCACGTAGGAACTCTGAGAAATACAGTTAACTGTTTACCGGCAATAATGTATTTAATTGCGTTTATGTTTCTAATATGCTGTTAAGTTCAACATAACCAAAATGTGTTTTGCTCCTGATTTTTGTTTGCAACGTGGTGCACTGGACATTGAATACAGTGTCCAACAGTAGTCAGCAAGTATTGATGGATTCCAGTTGCCCTGATATGGTTTTCCCATTGTAGCAATGTCCTGGTGAAACCTTTTACCATGTTGATCACTGACAGCACCGAGATTTGCGGAGAAGAAGTCCAAGTGTGAGTGGAGGAAATGAATCTTGAGTGACATGTTGCACTTCATTGTTTTGTATGCTTTGAGAAGTTTGTCTACAAGCTGAATGTAATGTGGGGCTCTGTAAAGTTTCATACCTGGAGACAGCAAACACCATTCCTGCAGTCTCGAACCCAGCAATTCAGCTTTTGCTTTTGACAGACCTAAATCTCTGACCAGATATTTTAATTCTGACTGCTATGAGATGTGGATCATCTGAGGAGCACGGTTCAAAATCCAGATCAATGTCACTGCCAGTTCCCTGCATTGCAGTTTCTTCATCTGGTTCGTCTAAGGTCCATTCCTCTGGTGGTTTCGGAATTGGAAGACTATTGTCACGTGGCACGGGTCTCATCGCTGAAGGCAGATTAGTGTATTCAATTGACTTCTTGTTTTTGGCAGAGAACCAGACACATTAGTCAAACAGAAGTAACAGTCCGTCACATGGTCTTTCTGTTCTCGCCATATCATTGGGACAGCAAACAGCATTGTCTTTTGAGTGCCTCTGAGCCAAGCTCTCAGACAGACAGAACATGTTGCACAACAAACGTAAGGCGCCCATTCCTGGTCTTGATCACCAATTTTACAGTTGAAGTAGAGATGATATGCTTTCTTCACAAGAGCAGTCTTTGAGCGTCTCTGATGAACAAGCGTATACTCGCCACAAATATAGCAGAATGTATAGCAGTTGTTACAACATTAACAAATCATATTAACCGACACCAGTCGTCCTGTAAAACGTGTGTAACATCTAATTTACTTGTTACAGTGCAACTGAGGCAATGCTATGTTCTGAAACAATACGTACACACTATAAGGTCTACATTAATCCAATGAGCAGCATCTGTGAATGCAAGCCACTTTTATAGCCTGCTGAGACAGTGTCAAGCTGGCTCTGGCCTGCCTGGGCTGCATACTTCCACAGAACAGCTTCCAACCTGGCCTGATTTCATGCCTGGACATGCCCAGACTGCGCAAAACATTGTTCGTAGGTCTCTTACAGAAACGAAAATTTTTGGACACATATACAAGAAAAAACATGATAAAACTGAAGATTTCGATGAAATGGTACATGGTGGGCAAATTTGGATGTGAATTTCGTGATCAGTGGCCAAAAATCTATAAGGAACAGCCAGCAGTGTTCAAGAAGCAAAAACTGTTGTGCAGTGTGACCTATCATGAAAAAGCTAGGTGTCAGAAGAAATTGATGAATGTGTATACTGGTATTGCATTTAAGCTATTTAGAAAAGCAAGTTTTGGTTTTCTGTTACAATTTGCAGTCAATTTAAAATGGAAAAAGGGGTTATTTATACTTAATTTTTTTATGGCAATTATGAGGTTAGTCAAATTGTCCATCCTTATATCCAGTAAAACTTGTCTAAGGCAGAATTGCATGGGACTGAGTACGATTTCCAGCTTAAGCGGGTTTTCTGGCTTAGACGGTCAACATGCATTTCCTCAATTACATGAGTTTTGAGTGGAACATTATACTTGCTTGACTCTAGATGTTTGTGAATAAAATTATTGTACTGTTTATGTAATATTTATTAGAATAAGAACAAAAATAGACATTCAAAATATACACAAGTTCACAAAATCTTAATTTATTTGAGGAAAGTGCCCAATTTCAAATGTTTCATTTTTTAATGGGCTTTCTCATGCCGTTAAAACAGAATGCCAATTCTGCATCCTTTTCATAAAATTCATTTTTCCCCTTCATTTCTGCATACAATTTGATAGAGTTAATATAACTTAACACTGGCGATGAAGTAGGAATTTCTATTTCCTCACTATCTTTTCCATTTGTTCATCTTCTGAATCTCTCACACTGTTACCATCTTGAGATTCTATTATAGATTATAAATCAGTTTCTGTTAAAACATTCTTGTCAACGTTCACAAAACTTTCCGCGTTCACAGAATCATCTGCTTCAATCTTCTCAGAGTCTGGATTTCACTAGAATCGTCACGACAAACAACTTCTCCACAATATCCGCCATTATCAAGAATAAATCCACAGTTTCGAAACCAATTTATTACATATTCATTTTCTACGTATTTGACTGAATGATTTAAAAATGCAATTGTGTCTAACATGTCAATTTTCATGGTCATTTCAGATGCTCTCTTACAGTTGTCCATGTTTGTAATACTATGCTGAAGCATCAGTTTTCTGTATTTCAATTTTATACACTGTATAATTCCATTATCTAGTGTCTGTAGAACTAATGTTATACAGGAAGGTAGAAAGACTAAATGAACATATGAAAGTTGAACTTTTGGGTGACAAGTTGCAATATTTAGGAAAAATAGAATATTCCTATTTTCTTGTTCCATTACTTTGTTTAATTTGTTCAAAAATTCCTCAAATATAACACTTGTCATCCTTGCTTTATTATGTGCTTTCCATTCCACAGGAAGTTTATTCTTAAATTTTTCAAACTGTACGGATTTTCACTTTTACCTTTTACCCATGGTTTCTCTAGTTTTCCATCTGCAAATGCAATCAAAAGTAGTCAATCATTCTTTCTGATAGCAACCTCCTGAATAATGAAAGAATATATTTAACCAATACGTATTGTAACAAAATGTCTGAGAATTTATTAATATTTAATCAAAAACATTTTTTCTGCCTTACTCAGGTTCTAATTGTACTTGTTGAAAGATGAGGTAGGTGAAAGATTTCTGTCCATGTAACACAAGTTCTACCATATAAAGGGCCTTTTATGAGAAAAATTTTAAGATAATGCTTCAAAATGTTTATTTCTGGCTTGTACAGGTTTCTGCCCTATGCATTTTCTGGCTTAGACAGGATTTACTGTAGTTAAGGTTTAGAGAAAATCAGATTAACTTTCTATTTGAAATAAGTGTTATTAATAAAATCAAAATTACCATTTAAACTGTGTATGTGATACACTTGTTCTCCATTAATTTATCAGTTTAAATCTAAAAACAAACATTTTGATGAATTTTCATACTTGTTTTATTATGATTTTTAATGAGATTGTAAATCTTTTGGTACTTTGTAGGTGAAACATATTAAAGTACAAAAATGTTCCATACCTCTTTTGTTGTTGTTTTCACCTTAATTAGTCTTCAGAGCAAATGAGCAGTTTTACAAGATTGGGAATAAGTCACACTTTAAGAGTGAAGATACTGAATGTTTTCTTAAACCTGATGGTTAAATATAAAATTCCCAGAAACCTTATGATACAAGATAGTCTCTGTAGTCACTTTTCTCCAAGAAAAAACTGAGGGTGAAGTATGATCAGTAATAACTGTTAATATTTGTATCATTACCTAAAATCTGAGAATTATGTAAATTGTAAAACCACATTTTTAATCCAGTAAGAAAAATATAAAGTAGTTAATGAGGATAATGTATTTTTATTTCCCTAAATTTGAATATTGATTAGTTGAAGGAACTGCAGCTGTGAATACATGTATAAAGAGTTTTAAATTTTACTAAAATATAACGTAATGAAACTTTTCTTTTTTAATTGTTTTAGAATGTCAGTGGTCTTTGTCTGATGTAGAAGATTTGGAGTTTTGTTTCAAGACTTACCAGCAAACCAGAAGTTTAAATGACAGTTTGATCAGAAAACAGTGGAAATCCTTAAAAATAAAACCTGTTCATGTGAAAAACCTTCATAAAAAGAGATTCTTGTGCAAAAAAAATACTTGCACCAAAAAACCAGGTGACTGTTCCTCTTCAGAATCTGAGGAAGAAGATGAAACTGTGATAAGCTCTTTGACTTGTCGAACAACATCACAAAAGGTTGCTCTTTGTAAACATTCTGTTGACTTTGATTACTTTTCAAAACCATATGCTGAATCAGAAATTGAAATGTGGCTTCAAAGTGCTCATAATGAGACATTAAATTATCAGGAAGAGGATCGGGGGTTTGTGGATGTACTTAAACGAAAGGTTTCTGTGATTGTATTCTGTGATAATATCTTGAATATCTTGCAGCAGATTTGCTTAAGTGAAAAGTGCCAGCTTTGGAACCACCACTCAAGTGCAACAGTGGAAGTCTTTCCTTTTGCGTTAGAAACACTCCAATCTATATATAAGGGGACATTTTTACCAAGTAGTTGGACATCTGAAAATGTTCACCAAATCCAAAAACATTTATTGAGAATTTTATTTACCTGTGCAGAATCCTTTATTGTTTCCAAAGGGTGTCAAGAACCCTTTGATGACAGTGCAACTGTGAAGTCACTCTTGTCATGTGTGAAGGATTTGCTTCTAGATGTTGAAGGTGAAGCAGCTGAAAACTGTCATCAAAATCAACAACATGCACATGTGTCATTTACTGTAGAATTTTGTTATGAAGTAATGTGTGGAATCTTCCTTTTTATACTTTCACTAATAGAGACTACATCTGCATTGCAGAACTTTGCCAGATTAGTCTGTTTGATAAGAACTCTTTCAGAGGGCAGTGTAACTGCTATATGCTGTAAGATTATTACAAGTTTAGAATCTCAGATGGATAAGGACAAAATTGATAAGTTGATTTTCCATATTCGAGAAGTTGTGTTATCTTTGAAAAGAATCAAACTGCTTCATGTTCATCAGACTACATGTAGTAGTCGAAGGCACCACAACTGTGATCTTTCCTCTTCACTTTATCATCATGATGATGTCATTGGATTTCACATTAATCACAGTATTACTAACATGTCTCCCCTCTGCTGCATTGCTACTGTAAATTATCTTCTCCTATACATCTTCAATGCTGCACAGGATGAGAAAACTATGTTGACTGTTTTACAATCAATAGGCAAAGTGGGAATTTGTTGTTGTTTAAATGTTACTAAAGTGTGGCAGCTACTTCTTTCTAAGCTTTCAAGCCAGTCTCATTGGGTTCAAGTTGCAATTTTCTCCCTGATGGAAAGGCACTTAATTTGTCAGCTTGGTGGATCAAACATTAGTGAACAAAATCTTTGTAATGTATGCTGGGATAGAGTGCATGTAAAGTTGAAAGATCAGAGCTATCAAGTGGGAAGTGAACTACTTAACTTTAACAGTGCTCATTATATAGGTGAAAGTATTATTGAAGACCACACATCTGAGCTAGAGAACCCGTGGTTCATTGTTGAAATGTACAAAAACTTGTTGGAACTGAGCAACATGGAGCTCACAGTTTTAATTACAAAACATCTGTTGTACTTGGTTAAAACTGGTACCGAAGTTCTGAAACAGCAAATCTTTTTACAAGTTGTTCTGCCTTTGTTTCTGAATGCAGATGTTACAGTCCACTACACTGTGAGTACATCACTCAAAAAACAAAACATCATTCTTGAATGTTGTATGTTAGCTCTTCCTTTTCTCTTGAGAGCTCAAAAGACTGTCTGTATATTCCGGGAGACTGGGTGTTTACGTAAGTTATGCTGTTTACTTCAAGTGCCAGCTTTCAGGCATATGGCATTGCAAGCTTTAGAGGTAATCATCATCTTGGAAACAGAACCTTCCATAGATCAAAGTACTAGCAAAAGTTTGGACCAAACCAGTTCTCAGTTAAAGTTAAATGAATTTACAGCTTTTTTAGCATTCCAAGAGGTTTTAGCTCATTACAATGTTCAGTTTCTAAAAGAATCTGCCAGAGTCTTTTCAGCAGAGAATCATTCTGAGGAGCAGCTGCAGTCGTTGAAAACTGCTTGGTTAAATTTACCAGAGTTGGAAAAAGAAAATGTTTTGACTGAAGACTATTCTAGTAATAATGATACAGAAGAAGGCTTAGTAACTAAACCAGATGAGCAATTATCGGTTTTATCAGCAGAATTTCATGAGGGAGAGCATTCATCTTTAGACAGTGTGAAACATAAGACTAAAATAAGTGATAATGGGACTCTTAGACATGCAGAAAACTTTCAAATCAAAAGTTTAAAGAACTTGGCATTTGTTTGTGATCTCTGGTCAACATGTCACCATCTGGTCCAGAAGAGTTTGATATATAGAGAATGTCTTCAGTCTCATCCTGTTGCTTGTATGAGCTACAATCTTCTGGTTGCCACTATTCAAGAATTCATTGAAAGTACCTGTAATGAAAGAAAACCTAACTTCACATCTCCTGTTTCATCTACAAATAGATTATGGAAAAAGTACTTGGCTAACCTCATTGAGACACTTCTGTCAGTTAGTCTCCACTTGGGTCCCATAAAGTTGCAAGACACTGATAAGGTAAATTTACTTATGTATAGAACAGTTAGATACATTAATGTGTTCTAATGTTTGATATGAAGACCTTAAAATATTTCTAAATTACTTCAGCAGCATCAGTAGAACATGTTTTTTAGGTAACCAATTTAAGTTGGTTGTAATTAAAATTGTTAGAATTACTTTTCAAAGCTTTTGTAAGGCTACAGGTCTTGGGTGTAAATGGCACTGTTTGTTTCTTCTGCAGTTTTCTTTTTTGCCAGCTCTCAAACAGAGGCATCTCCACAAAGCAGTACCTCTTGTTACACTTTGTGTTTTATGACTTTGCTATTTATCATCTACTTTGTTAAAGATAACCATCATTGACTGCTTCAAAACTTTTCACTACAAATGTTTGGAACTTGGACTCCACTTTTTGCAAGTTTTGTCCTAAAATAATTTTGTTCTTTTGGAAAGAGTAAACACTGTGGACCAAGACCTCATTTTCCTCTTTATTAAGTTCTTGTTTGATATAGCAGAAATGTAGGCTGTGGCAGACTGGAAAAACAAAACATTATTCTATTGCTGCATTGTCACATAGGCTTTCTAGGATATGGACAGATTTTGAAGGACAGTGTTTCAGAAACTGGCTGATTGTGTATGTTGTGAGGTTGTTTCTAGATTAATGGCTGTTCCATATATACTCTTTTCATATTTTTAACATGTTCTCAGACTATTTTGAGCTATCCCCTCCAATCTTTTTTATTAACTTGTTCAGTACTGACCTTTCTGTAATTTAGTGACTGAAGACTTTTTCTTGTCAGCCATCTTTGGGTTGGTTCTGCTTTAAGCCATTTTGTGTTTCATCTGATTTTGAGGCCTTTTCTTAGGAGCTTTAGGTATTTATTATTACTAATCTTTGATGCCAAAATATGACCTAAATTGTTTAAATGGGTAGTTATTTAAAAAAATAAATAAATTAGGAGTTTATCTTTGGTTGGGTTCCATTTTAGTGATGATGAAAAGTGGCTGGTATGGGTATTAACACTTACTTATAAGTCAGAGAACATTCCAACCTTCGTAGATCATCTTCATTTTTTAACCTGGAGGTCGAAACATTGTTTTCTGCTATATTAGTAAAAGTGTTAATACCCATACGAGCTGTCCTGAGATACATGGGTTCCCTTTTGTTTTTTCCAAATTGTGGTTTGTTTTGTTAATGTGTTGTAGTGGTTTGGATTGCTGCTAAGTCTTCTGTAAATCTGTCCCTCATATCTTGTAGTAGGAGTATTGTCTCTGTGGGACTTCAGATAGAGTAGATTTAATAATTAATAGACTGAAACTGCCTTTTGAAAGAGAAGGAAACAGTGTTTCAATATTTTTAATGAGATCTTGTGTAGTGTTTCATGAAGGTAAGTGTGGCATTTGTAGAGCATAACTCCAAAGTGGAATATGAAATTTTAGACAAAGCTCACCAGTGAAAGAGCAAACTAAGGGAAGGTATCTTTATCAAACTGAACCAACCTAGGTTTAACAGGCACAATTTCCACATCACTGACCTGTGGATACCCACTTTCAACATACTGTATATATAATATATTTGTCTTACCTTCAACCCCTGGAGCTTTAACTTTATCACATAATAAACCAAATAAACTGATAGTTTTAGGACGTTCTGTTCTATTGCCATATGTGTTTTGAAGAACATGTTTAAATGTTATGTGAATTATTCTTTGGAGAACCAATGTAAGAACAAAAAACACAACTTTATTCTTTGGAGAACCAATGCAAGAACAAAAAACACAACTTTATTCTTTGGAGAACCAATGTAAGAACAAAAAAAACACAACCTTTACACTAAAATGGAAATGGCCTAAAGACCAGTGTAAATCTTAAGGTTTGTAATTTTAGTGTCTTTTTTTTGTTGCATATTTTTTAACAAAGACAACTCTAATGCAAAAGTTAGGAAATTCTTAGGTTACATAAGATAAGTGGCCAAGCAACATGTGATATAACTTTATCCAGAGCTTTCTGGGTGATTTGTGATTCTCTTTCTAGATGTCCAATGAGCAATAGCACAATGTTAAATGAAAGCAGATGTAATATAGCTGGGAGCCTGTAATTCTAGTGAGGGAGAGAAGATATTTTTTGTTTTCAAATTTTGCTACAGTTAGTGTTAGGTTACAGAATTTTACAATTTTACTGAAGAAAAGCTATTGAAGGAGGCTTTTGAGGTTGTGGAAATGAAATGTGAAAACTATAAGACAAGTATTTTCATTTTGAGCATAACAATTTCTTATTCTCACTGACTATACAGAAAACATTGTTAATAAAGTACCTTATTAAAGATTTGTCTGAATTTAAATGTACATTGTAAAAAGTTCTGTAATGTTTTCTAAACACTTGCCAACTTTTGTGGAGATACATTTGGTAAATCTAGAGTTATGTAGTGGTTACTGGATTGGTCAGATGGTAAATCTGGAGTTATGTAGTGGTTACTGGATTGGTCAGATGGTAAATCTGGAGTTATGTAGTGGTTACTGGATCGGTCAGATGGTAAATCTGGAGTTATGTAGTGGTTACTGGATCGGTCAGATTGACTAATTCACTGGCATGGGGTTAAATAAATTTCTTATTTTCTTTGCCCCCTGATGATGAATAATTATTATAATTATCTGTGAGCATGAGAGATAAATCATGACTAGTATAAACTTGTATCCATTCACACATGATTGTTAAATGTGTGGCCACAATTCTATCATCCAGGTTCTCTTAAGTGTGGAGATATGTTCTTAAAACAATTGTGTGCAGTTAAATTTATGTTTGTGCATTTTATAACTCAAAGATTTAAGGAAGCTTATTAATACATGGTATGAAGTATTCTGAGAAACTTGTTTTTTCCACATTCTCAACACTTGGTGTATAAAAAATTGTGTTCTGTTTTGACAAACCTACAAGACATGAAACCTTCTTTCTTAATGTCTGCCGAAACTGAAACCTAAAAACTAGTATGATTTAAAATAATGCTGTACCATTGTTGTAGGCTAATATCGCTCATGCTATCAGTGATAGAGCACTTCCACAACACATCAGCTAAATGTTAAGTGTGAACACCAGGAGGCTACATTGCTAATTGTTGAGAAACTACATTGAGGGTTAATTTTCTTGACCTTGATATCTAATTCCATTTTTGAAATTATAGACCTTAAAATTGTGTAGAACAGTGACACACAAAGGAAAAAAAACTGTAAATAATATCCTGACGTTATATACGATAGTTAGACTTTTTCTAGAAATTTGAAAAGTTAAGAAATTAGTGAGTAAAAATAACATTGAATGTAAAATATGTTTAAATCACTTAAACATTAATAATAACACAGAAATTATGAAGTATTCTTTCCTGATAGGGGGCTGAAGGCTACATGGAAGGGTAACCTGTTTTAACTTTTGTACCATTATACAATAGTGTGTTGTTAGTCAGTAGACTCTGAAATGATGTCACGTAAGACAATATTAGTATTTGAACTGTTAGATGAATCATGAAAAGAATTGTACACTGCAGGCTATAACACAGCATGACATATGAACTTGAAAAACAAGAAGTGAAATATCTATTTTTCTTAATTTTGGTTTTATTTATTTTTGAAACAAGACACTTTTCGGATCTGTGAAAGTGCATCTGATTCAGCTTCCTATGTAGGAAGAATGTAGTAGCAACAGAAATGAATTTTTAGTACATTATGTATTTTAAAGATCTTTTTTTCTCTAACTCTTCAATCAAAATAATAATTTAATTCAGGAGTGGGCTTTTCACCATTAATAAAAACAAAGGTTTGTCCAATAATGTCAAATTTAACCATTTATTTCAATTTTAAGCAAAATTTTGTACATGCATTTAATGTAAATAATATTGAAATTATGACATTGGACATCTTCCTACACACACACACACACACACACACACACACACACACACACACACACACACACACACACACTTTTTAATGTCATTATTATGAAGTTGAATTGGAAATTAAACTATCCTTGCTGTTGGCTGCATGAACTTGAAAGATGGCGTAATACAATGTGACATTACTTGCCTATGAGAGTTTCAGCAGGTGAGAAGCTGTTATTGGTTAAACTTGTGTATTATGTTAATTTATAAAATGTAAAAATAAGAGAAAATAAGGTAAGAAATATTAGTCTGATACATTAAATACTAAAAATAAGAGAAAACAAGGTAAGAAATATTAGTCTGATACATTAAATACTAAAAATAAGAGAAAACAAGGTAAGAAATATTAGTCTGATACATTAAATACTAAAAATAAGAGAAAACAAGGTAAGAAATATTAGTCTGATACATTAAATACAACTTTTTATTTATTTTTATTGAATACTAAAGTCATTTCGAACTCAGTTAGAAGGAATATATTTAAGTACATCTAATATGTGTATATTTATGATATCTATTGCATGTTTTATAATATTTGGTGTTATTTAACAAATTTATGAACTTACAAAAAATAACTGGCCAGTCGAGTGGTTATTTTGACATAATTGACTGACTTGCTAACCTTAGTGTAAATTTATAAAGTTTCCTGATCTGAAAATTCCTATTTACTATTTTACTTATGTAGCAGATAAGTTTTGACAGCTTATTTGTTACTTTTGTGAAAAGCTTTTAAACTGATAACTTACTGTGTGGTAAATATTACCAATTTATGAACTGTTGTAGATTCTTTCCCAAGAGGATATGTTGGATTCCCTGAAGCACTATTTATTAAAATTCTCTGGCAATGATGCTAAGGACCTCAGGATGTTGTATGAAACACTTATACATTGTGCAATGGAAAGTCTGGATGTCTTGTATAAAACTGAGAGAATGACAACTAGAAGTGTAAGATTTTTATTTTTTTTCAACAGAAAATGAAATTGCAGAATTTTTTATTTTTGTTTTACAAGAAATATGCATTTGGTTTACAGGCTAAAACATTGTGTAACAGAAGTTTTAGTTAAGTAATTGAAGCAATTTAAATAAAGGTATTTCAGTGATGCTTTTTTGTTGCTTTGGGAAAATTATTAATATTGGTTAATCTATTTAATATTGCATTTTTATATTTATTTTTACAGTTTTCATTTTCAGTGTATTGAGTTGTTTTTGATTTTTCAGAACATTAAAGTTAATTATTGGTATTAGAAAGTGTTCATTTGAAACTGAAAAGTACTTTATCTTTATAACCATACTGTAATGGGACATAATTTAGTTACAATATTGTGAGACATTTCTTGTAAAAGGTATGGCTTTTGTACTGATTTGTTTATGGTAACTTGAAAAAAAACTAAGTTTTTATACTTTTTAGATAAATTTGTAAAGACTTCAACATTTTATACTTGTATTAATTGGTTCTTAATTTGGCTTTTTAGATAACTAGGCATTAAAAACTGCTTTTCTAAAGCTAAATTGATTGTAAAAGGAATAATGATGAGTGGTTTAGGGTTAAGAAGTGCTAGAACAATCTGCTGCACGACTGTGTAATGTAAGATTCATTTGGAATAATGGAGATGTGGTGTTCTGGCCAATCAACTTCCACCCCACTACAATGTTGATAATGACGAACATGAAATACGTTGTAACATGAAATTGTCATGTTGATAATGACAAACATGAAATACGTTGTAACATGAAATTGTCATGTTGATAATGACGAACATGAAATACGTTGTAACATGAAATTGTCATGTTGATAATGACGAACATGAAATACGTTGTAACATGAAATTGTCATGTTGATAATGGCGAACATGAAATACGTTGTAACATGAAATTGTCATGTTGATAATGGCGAACATGAAATACGTTGTAACATGAAATTGTCATGTTGATAATGACGAACATGAAATACGTTGTAACATGAAATTGTCATGTTGATAATGACGAACATGAAATACGTTGTAACATGAAATTGTCATAGTTTATATATCTTGCCTGAGCTGCTGGTGTATTGTAAATGCATTACTTTAAAAATCTGTGAGTAGGAAACATCACCTGTCCACAGTATGGAACATGAAGGGCTTGATATGTTGTCTTCCTTGGATGATACTACCAACAGTGAATTGGAAGACTCTGATGGCTATGAAGCTGATATTGAGCACCAAATTTTCAATCCAGTCTGTAAGTATACTGATTTTTTTATATATGTTTGGAAAGGCTCCTTGTAAGTAAGATATTAATGAGGAAGCTACTTGTGTCAGCTGAAGGGAATAAGTGTGTCCATACCCTGTTATAATGGCATAAATTTGAAACATGTAACTACTGTGAGATAGAATAAGTTAAATATTTACATTGAATTAGAGTGAATAAAGTGGTGTTAGAAGTAATTCATAATTCCATATGAATTTGAGTAGAAAATTCTACAAAGAGTAACTGAATCTTAATGGTAAGTGCAGAAGACGTTTGAACAACCACATATCTGGGAATTTTTAAAAAAATGTTTAATGTTATTTTATTTCCTGAAAACATTTTAAATCAAGTTATTTGTCTGATAATTAAAGAAAATTTCAAGATATCACTGATACTTATTTAAGAATTAACTTCAATCCTCACAATAGGTAGATTGAAGTGCATACCATGATCTTGTACAGAGTTAATTTCAAAAGTAATTAGGCCACTTAATTAATCAATTTATATAAATAAACTTAGCATCAAAATGTAGTAAAATAAAATGTTAATATTACACAAGATTTTTTAAATTCCTTCATTTTATAAGGAAATATTTTTAACCCTATGACTATTGACAACTAATTTGTTTTGTAGGTAACATTACCCTTGTCATATTTTATTTCAAAAAATAAAATTAGTGGATGAAAGAATTTTTAAAATGTGACAATGTTCCCTAGAATATGTACTTGCAGAAAACATAATATTTAATTTTTACTTGTTTTGCTACACCTAATAAAAATTCATTATTTCATTTAGTTATTTGCACTTGAACTCTGAATAGTTTACCAGCAAGGTGACTTGTATTATCTTAGTCTTCACACATCACTTTATGTAATCTCTAGAACATTATAAATATCAAGTTTTGTTAAGGTAAACACACTGTGGGATTAAATGTTGAAAATTAACAATTAGAAATATATACACATCTTTGTAGGAATCCACAAGGATAATTATGATTTTCTTATTTAATCTCACACCTTTCTGTTAGATTATTTAACTTTGATGTCCATACATTAACTGGTGCCTGCAGAACTTTTAAAAGGTATCATCTGCAAGCATAAAATTTTGTTTATATTTTAAAATCCACAAGACAAGTTTAATAAAATTTGTTAAACCATTCAAATGATTTTTAAGATGGACCAATACATTTTTAATTAAAATGTACAAGTAAGAGTTAAATACAGTTTAAATGTCTAATTATAGCATATTCAGGGAAACAATCACCATGTGCTACAGTTGATCAAGCAGACAACTATACAAACAGCAGTTACATGTACATAGTAATGAAATCTACATGCCAATTTGAAATTAACTGTTAATATAGTATAGTGCAAACTGAGATCTTTCTAATGACTATATGAGGTCTGTTCAATAAATATGTGGACTGTTTGAATTGCGCGGCTCCAGTTGGTTCCAGGGAATCCGCTTGGTGTCGTTAGGTTTGCACAGATCAGCTGATTACGACGCAACTTCCCGATTGCAGATATCTTCATTTGTGTATTACCTACGCGGTTTTAAGTGAAGTGCGATTTTTTTCGTTTGGCGGATTTCAGAATGAATGACCTGAAGGAGCAACGACTTGCTGTGAAATTTTGTGTTAAACTTGGAAAATCTGCGACTGAAACTATGCTTAACACGGCTTACGGTGATGTTGCTATGAAGCGTACGGCATGTTTCAAGTGGCATGAACGTTTAAGGATGGTCGACAGTCCATTGAAGATGATGAGCGTCCTGGACGTCCTTCCACGTCAACTGATGACCCACACGTCAACAAAATCAACACCCTGGTGCGGGCAAATCGACATCTGACTGTCATGGAGCTTGCTGAAGAGTGTGGGATATCAGTTGGATCTTGTTATGAGATTTCAACCGAAAAATTGAAGATGCACCTTGTTGCTGCGAAATTCAGCCCTCAGAACTCGTGAGTTTTTGGCCAAACACTCGATCACTGTTCTTCCCCACCCACCCCCTACTCACCTGACCTTGTTCCTTGCGATTTTTTCTTGTTTTCCAAACTCAAAAGACCCTTGAAAGGAAGAAGATTTGAGACGATTCCCGAGATTAAGGCAAATGCGACGAAATAGCTGGAGGACATTACAAAAGAAGCATACCAGGACTGTTTCAACAAGTGGAAACACCATTGGGATAACTGTGTGCGTTGGGGAGGAGAGTACTTTGAAGGGGTCCCAGACCTGTAACTTCTAAATAAAGTACATTTTGTTTTATGACGTCAGTCTGCATATTTTTTGAACAGACCTCGTATACACTTGGGTCAGTTAATTACATCTACTCAAGGCAAACTACAGAAAATTTCATGGCAACTGTCAAGGATGAGAAGATTTGCATCTTATCAAGTTAATACAGTTTTAGGAATTTAGATCTCAAATGTCAGTTGCACACACACAGTTGCCATGTAGAAGAAGCTTGGTTTTATTGCTAGCTCATTCAGCTACTGATATTTAGATGTTTCCAAGTGTAGATCACATGATATGAGAGCTGTAGTTTTAAATATTTTTGGAAAGGTGTTCTTTGAAACAAAGTAACTAAACGCTTGATAAGATTTTGAATTATAGCATACCTTGTAATCTTACTTTCACTGAAATGTGTTTGTTGTGAAGTGGTGTCTTGAATGTATCGCTGTGTGTTTGTTGTAAAGTGGTGTCTTGAATGTATCGCTGTGTGTTTGTTGTAAAGTGGTGTCTTGAATGTATCGCTGTGTGTTTGTTGTAAAGTGGTGTCTTGAATGTATCGCTGTGTGTTTGTTTAAAGTGGTGTCTTGAATGTATCGCTGTGTGTTTGTTGTAAAGTGGTGTCTTGAATGTATCGCTGTGTGTTTGTTGTAAAGTGGTGTCTTGAATGTATCGCTGTGTGTTTATTGTAAAGTGGTGTCTTGAATGTATCGCTGTGTGTTTGTTGTAAAGTGGTGTCTTAACATATTGGTGATTATTATATTCTTTTTGATTTTCTCATGACTGGCATTAGTGATGTTGAGTTGAATTCTCTGAAACTGATGTAAATCTGATTAGTTGTTGGAGGTCTGAAGAAAATCAGATTGCAAATTATAAGACAAAAATTGTGTTATGAAATGTGAAATACTGTTGTCAAGCCTTAAATACAAATTGTAGAATGTAACACAGCACATTATTTCAAATACTGTTGTGAAGCCTTAAATACAAATTGTAGAATATAACATTATTTGTTTTGTAATCTTTCTTAGTGCATGACATTTATTAATGTACAAGTTTAGGTAGAAGATTATTAAAGAGGTTTGAAATGGTGTTTAAAGTAAAATTAAACATTTTACTCTGCAATATGCATTTCATCCACAAGTGTTATAAATTTTGTTTGAATTTCAAATTGCCCTTTGACACTGTCTTAGAATAATAGATAGGATTCTGAAAATCCAGTGCCAGGGAGATTAACATTTGCAGATCACAAGGAAATGGTGCAATGTGTTGGCTCTGTGATTCATTTGTTATGGGCTTGCACCAGAGAGAATGTGCAAGTTGCGTTGCAGTTCATCTGGTGCTGTTTGTCACATGGCTGTATTCTAACTTGCTAAGACTTTTGACTCACCTAACGTACGAGATGAAAATGTAGTTTGCAAATACTTTCATTTAATGAGTTTCAAACCTGTAAAATTTTTACATTTAAAAATATTTAATTTGTTCCCACACTCTAGTCTTCAAGCATCTTAATTCTGTACTAGTTTTATCCTTAAAATTACTACAGATGAACTTGGACATGATACTTATTCAAAAGTTGAACCCTCTATCAAAGAATCATGGTTTCAACTTTTGAATAAGTATCATGTCCAACTGTCAAGGATGAGAAGATTTGCATCTTATCAAGTTAATACAGTTGTAGGAATTTAGATCTCAAATGTCAGTTGCACACACACAGTTGCCATGTAGAAGAAGCTTGGTTTTATTGCTAGCTCATTCAGCTACTGATATTTAGATGTTTCCAAGTGCAGAGCACATGATATGAGAGCTGTAGTTTTAAATATTTTTGGAAAGGTGTTCTTTGAAACAAAGTAACTAAACGCTTGATAAGATTTTGAATTATAGCATACCTTGTAATCTTACTTTCACTGAAATATATTTATTGTAAATATATTTATTTTTCTCTCAAATATTGAAACAAGTGATAAATTTACATTTCAGTATGTGGTCTGATAATGAAAATGCAAGTTTTAATGAAGACTGTGTATCCATATAATGCATCCCAGTGTGAATGAGGGCTGATAGGAGTTTGTGTGTGGGTTCTATATAAAGTAATTTGTGAATTACAGTGTGAAGTTTATTATACAGATAGTCATGTTATATTTTTGGTTATTTCAGTATAAATGTAACATTGTAATTTAAACACTTAACGACCCGTGAAGTATTGTAAACTAGGGGATAAAATTCTTATTCAAATTACTGGTGGAAAACCATGGTAACAATGATTCTTACCACAAATACTAGACCTAATGGTTTATAACATATTAGTCTTTCTTGCAGATGAAACTGTTGGTATAGTTCCACCAAACATTACAATGTATTTTTGACATCAGAATGTCGGGTTGTTCTTGTCATCCATCCAATGGACACAAACATACCGTGTCAGTATGTTCTTGTGTTCTGTCCAGTGGATGTTTTACTGTTCAGAAATATTTTCCTCATTCTTTCTCATCTTAGGAAGGAGGATAAATAATGCAATTTTAATTTAATTGTAGTGAATATGACATTTGGCTTGGATTATATTTCTTTACATATATATTAAATTTAATGTAACTTGTTTTAGATGTATTTTTTTAATATACAAGGGATCCTAGTTCTGACTTGGCATTGCAGTGAAACTTGTATTATTTATTTGAATAAAAAATATTCTTCTATTGCAAAATCAATGGTGTTAGGTGCCCAAACTGTTTTTTCTATGGGGAATGGGTAGTAACACTGAGTTACAGCAAATTATGTAATTTTATTTTACGATGCATCAGTCAGTATGGAAAGGTAATATTAGCAGTAACAAGAGTCAATATTGATGGTATTGGTTCTTCCTAATTCTAGATATATTTTCTGTAATTGACTATGTATTTTCTAATTACAATATTTTTAAATTCAGTTGTGCCTTTTAAAAAGAAAAATTCAAAATTGAGTATTGAAAAATACTGTTAGAGAATATTTGGAATAGTCCTAAAGTGTTTTTTTTCTCCTTAAACAAAAATTTTGATGCAAAAGAATCTATCATAATTTTTGAGTGATCATGAAACTGACATTGTGATTTGTATTGTATATTAGAGGGAAGATTGTTATAACTAGCAGATTAGTGTATTGCTAATCTAGGCTTGGTTTAATCAGGATAAAATTTTGGAGTGTCTGAAAAGGAATTAGTGAGAATAATTATCTTTCAGTGAGAAAATCAGCAACTATAAGCAAGAAACTGGATACCGGTTGCAACAGTTTAGTAATGAGGGTTATTTTAGACATGTTACTCTACTATCATAATAACCCAGGTAAAATGTACAGTTCAGACTATGTTGAGGTTGCAGCCTATGTCATTCAGAGACTTACCACCATGTGTCAAACCCAGAGTGGGACCTGTTCAGTCCTGTATAAACAGGTATGATACTTTGCTAATAATTGGAAATGTTGTGAATGTTCTTTCATTTTGTATATTTCTTGCATCTTAATATTGAATACAAGCTAAAATACCTGTTTAATTGATGGAGATTGTATAAACAAAGATAAAATAATGCAAGTTGAACAGCAATAGAGTATTTTTAAAGTCCTAACTGAAACATAAACTTTAAGTTTAAAAATTCTAACAAAGCTTCTTTAAACATTTTCAGTTTTTTTTCTGTTTGCCAAGAGATAATGATTTTGTAGTGATCTTTCTCTTGGATATCCAACATTTCACTGTCCATTACTTCACTGAGAATTATAGTTGTTTGAGAAATGGTTTCATGCTTTAGAAAATATTGAATATTTTAAATAGTTGAGGTTAAAGTTGTCAACCTACTAAGATTGTTTAAGATTAACTTGAGATTAATTAACCAACAGGCTTTACAAAAAACGGTTAAGTTCAATATTGACCCTATTAGGACCTTACCCATAACTCAGTGTTTACATAACTTTTGAGATTGGCTCAAGTAGGCTCGGAGCAATTATTGTGCGAACAAACATGCGTTTTGTTTTCTCTTTTTCTCATATATTAAGAAACCATATATTAATATAACAATAGGTAGACAAACAATGATTTATAAGCATAAGAGAAGTTTAGTTGAATATGGAATGTATATTTCAGGGAACATTGGTCTGTTGGATCAGCACTAATTAATACAAGATTTATGTTGCAGTACAAAGATGATGTATTTTAAAGACAGCTGATGTGGGTATTAATAAAGTACAGAACAACATTTGACCTTCTTAGGGTCATCCTCAGGTTAACAGAGAGCTTGAAACTGTCATTTCTGGGCACATCTTAGGGATAAGAGTGTAAACAGCTACAGGTTTGTAATATCTTACTGCAAAGCCCTGTACAGTCTTGTAGTTTATTCACACATTTGTCCCTGTTTGTGATATCTTGCTACAAAGCCCTGTACAGTCTTGTAGTCATTCACACACTTGTCCCTAAGACACGTGCCCAGTAATAGTCACTTGCAAATTTTGTTGACCTGAAGATGACTTAAGAAGGTTAAAATGTCATTCTGTATTTTATTTTAAAGTTTTAATACCTATACTAGCCATTTTTAAAATACATTTACTTCAACTAGGTTTCTCATGATCATGAAAGACAGTGATTAAATGTGACAAAAATGGTATCAGCAGGTTGCACATTATAGATAGGTCAAGTCTGGTTGAGTGCATGAGTGGTGAATGGTTGAGTATTGCTGCAGCTATTGTCATGGTTTAATGAGATTATTTGCTTTGAATTCTGTAGTTTCTAAACATTCTTGTTTAGTTTTGAGTTGGTGTAGAAGAATTTCATCCTAAAGTTGTGACCTGTTTCATGATGTTGATATATTTAGGTAGATAACTGGAATTCACTTATGTATGTCATCTTGGTGTTTTTTTTACATCTTATTTCTAAGGAACATGACATTTTTCCTGTGTCTCTTTCCACATACACACTGGGATACTGTATATGCCCTGGTTTTTTTGCTTTTTAAATTTTATTTTAATTATAAATCTTTCACACTACATAGAAATATGTTAATTTTGTGTGAAGGTGTGAATACAGTTGTTACATCAACGCCTAAGTTGTTTAAAAAAAACTAGTAATTTCTCTAGCAGTATTTGTCACAAAAGGGGAACAAAACAATTTATTAATATTATTGTTGGTTGGCCAACAGTTAGAGTTAATATAGCAAATGTAAGTAGATGGAGTGTCATAAGAATGTAAAATAACCACTAGTATGTTTCGTAGTAAACAGGATACAAAGGGCTCTTGTAGGTAAAATACATTTAAAGAGATATACTGAGTACGATAGATTGACTTGACGGTAGGATTAAATGAACCCAACGTGATATGCTGGAAAGTTAAGTGGTGTGAAGTGAGATGTGATGGACAGGTTCAATTGATATTTGTAGTGTACCAGTAAAAGAACACAACAGTTTGCTAACAGTGTTGGCATTATCAATCATGTTCCAAGATTTGTACTTACTGGAATAAAATTGTTGGATTGTAAGGAGGAATGCATTGAAATATTATACAGACTGAGATATCTCTTCTGGAACATGACAGGATAAAGTAGTATTAGTAGAAGTGTATACAATAAGGGAACTTAATTGTGAAAGGAAGATTTTCTGTTTAGAATGTAAAGTGTGTTTGTTTTGTAAATAAAAGCAAATGTGTGAAATCAATGAAAATTATTTATATTGTAACTTCACAGTTTATTTATATTTTAGGGTATCATTTCTGTCATCTGTGAAGGATTTAAAGATGTGTTGACTTCTTCAAGTTCAGTGTTGAAAGGTAATTCTGGAAACTATTCATTTATAGTTGTATGTTGAGATGTATCACATGTTAGCGATAACATTGTGTGCTGAACAGGTTTACATTACCAAAATACAATTGTTTAATTACTATAATGTAACAGTGAAGTGAGAGTAATTTGCAGAAGTGGGTATTTCAGAACATTTTGGTGAAAGTTATTATATAAACATTAATATAGCAGCTGTGACACCTTCCATACTAAAGTTTTGAAAAATTAGGATTATTAAAAAATATTGCATTGTTTAACCACTTTCTAAAAATGTATAATGAACATGGTAAACTTGTGTTATGGTGAACATGACAGATTGAATAACATTGACAGCCATTAAATAGTTTTGATGGAATTGTTTAACCTAACATTTGAAGGAAAGTAACATATAGTTCTCAGTAGTACTACATTGAAGGAGTGCTTATTCAAACATTTGTCTACTCTTCTTTCCATCTGAAATTACCTTTTCCATATACATAATTTGAAAAGAAACTAAAACTTCAGCAAATTTATGTTGTGAGAAACAAACTTTTGCTTTGTTTCTCCAGAGGTTTCATCATGTAGTGGAGAATTGTAATTGGATGCTAGGTATGCATGTACAGTATTTATTTAGAAGGTGTTATACAGAAAAGGTTCTGTCCAGATTTGATGTAATACTACAGAATATTTTTTGGGAAAAAATAATTCGCTAAGGTATGTGTGCTATTCTAGGATTGTTTACATCAGATTATAAACATCATTAATGTGAAGGTGCTGCCATGCTAGGATGAAGGTGTTGCCATGCTAGGATCACTTGCTGAAAGTTAATGTCAGTATTGATCTGCATGTCCACAAAATGTCGAAAGTACATTGGAAGTTTAAGTAGTAGAATAGAAGACCTTGTATGGTACTTCCACATTTATTAAATAGGAAATGTTGGAGGTGAAAATGGCAACAAAAATTCAATAAGCCTTATTTATTGGGCCTCAATATTCAGCTTTTCAGGCAGCTCTCTAGTTTAAGAAATACTATTGGTTAATTTGCTGCACAAGGATCTTTCTTGAACTACGAAGATGGTGCTGGACTGCTCTGTATTTTAAGGAGTGCTGATTTCAACACCATCCACAAACTGACCCCATGAAATAGTGCAGCTTGCTCTTTTGCACAAACTGCTTATCTTAATTTTTAGTATAATTGTTTTGGAGATTGTATAAGTAGCAAGTAATCCATTAAAAACATTTTTATCCAAGAAACTTCTGGGTGAAAGGCTAAATTTTAGTGGAGATGTTTAAAAATATTTTTTGTACAGTTTGGTATTTCCTACTTTACAGAGTTGAATGTGGGTCCTGTTGGAGCCACATTTATATGAAAGAAGCATATTTAACAGTATGTCCAACAATTTCAGCATACAACTAGCTTGACCTTGCAGTACCACATAATGTAGAACTGACACAGACTGAAGTGCCTTGGTTTATGTAGTTGCTACTGCAGCATTGGAGAATATACAGAGCTTAGTTCATTCTCTTGCCAAGAAATCCTCATGAGGATCATCTCTTGTTGAACAAATTTAAAGTTCATTAGGCAAGATGGTTTACTACATTACCATCACCAGCTTCTCTTGTATAGTATAAAGTTCCACCAGAAAATAGTAATTGTGTTGGGGTACTGTGGAATATGTTTATTAAGAAGGAAATGAAAGTAAACCAGGATGTTTCAGGGTAAAAGTAAACACATGATATTGTAGGCAGATTTGTGTAAGACAGTAGCACTAACATGCAGAGTTTTGGTGTTTTATAGGTTAACACAACTTATAAAGGTGGGTTAGACTACTTGTACAGCATCAGCAAAAAGCAGATGTGAGAGTATTGTTAGTACTAGTATAGGCTTACTTGAATTTAACATTTCTGTATCTTCCATACATACATGTATACCCATGTCTCTCTTGAAAACAGTTTCTTTTTCCTAAAGTTTTATGTCTCTACAAGTGACTGTAAATGAATAATTGTGAACATGTTTCAGTGATATTGTGCTGTTCTTGGTTGCAGATTTTCAGAGTGCTCTAGTTGATCTGTTGGCTTTTGTAGGACAGTATTGGCTATCTGCAGATGAACTCCAGAAGCTGATTGACCTTTTTAAAATGGAGACTGCTCCTGTGGTATTTGACTTTTGTAATTATGAAATAAAGATCTATTTTTCTAAAATTATACAAGTTGCTTTGTAAAGCATTAAGTTCACTGAGTTGAAGTGTGTATAATCATAGTTTTTGAATGGATTTACCTTGTAAAAGGCACCATGTGAATACACATTTGGTGCACTAATTGTTGAAATGTTTGAAATCTATGATGAGGGATTATTACAATCGGTGCAATGTGGTTTCTTTATGCTTGCTTTTAAAACACTTGAGAATTAATTATTAACAATATTAACTCAGTAATACCAAATTATTTAACAGTGCTTTTGTTGTTATATCATACTTTAAAAAGAAGTTTGTAGTATGTCTCTCTCTCTCTCTCTTTGTGTCATAGAATGTCTATACGTGTCACTGGAGGACTTTCATCACAAGTAATGATTTTTCTATAATTATTGAATTTGGAAGCTACATAAAGCTTTGTAGCAGCCACAGTTCTCAACATAAACTTTGCAGATTTAGTTACAATTTTTTGTGCAGTTTTATAATTTTATAAATATTTTAAACTTTTTATTTTATTATTTTAGCAAGAACTTACAAAAGCGTTTTGAAAAAATTCCATTTTTGTATTTTCCTTTTTTTTTTTCAGAGTGTTATCTTAAAGGGCTTAAAGAAATTATTTGAAAACCTTCCAATTCAGCCATCATATTTCTTGAGCTTCCCAAACCCCATCTTTATACCAGCCTTGGAATGTGCTAACAACAGTACCAATGGTAATGAATCGTATTTCATCAACACAGCATACCCAGAATCGAGCCACACTTCAGATCTGTCTGTTGACTTGCCTCGATTAATGCATGCCCAGTTCATGAATCTCCAAAATCAAGGTGATCAATGCAAAACAATGTCAGCATGGTCTGTGGCTGGAGCAGTTCTTCCTTTGTCCCAAGAAAATATTTGGTCTCCACGTACTAAAGGATTTTCTTTTGTGACTTGGCTTGCTGTTTCACCAATGGGTGGTGTAAGAAACAAACGTAATGAAGGTCACAGTATAGGCAATAACCCTGGCCATGTGGCTTTAAGGACAGGTATTTATTAATTCAAACATTATAGAAAGTAATAAATTTTGAAGTTTGTAGAGTAGACTAGACCAAGAATTAAAAAGAAGCCAATTTTGTGTACTTTACATTTTTTATCCAGTTTTTGGGGATTTAACTCTTTCCCCACAAGTCCATTACAGGTTTTATTCTATAACTTTTAACCCTTTTGCAATAGGTCAAAGTCAAATGAGATGACATTGCCTTTAATTCCATATTTTATTGAATTACTCTTTTATTAATATATATCAATTTTGGAATGAAGTTGTAGATAATTCAAACTTTAATATTATTCATGAGTTAATTTCTTAATTTAAAAGTAAATATTAAAAGAATGTATCTAAATATAAATTTTAGCAAGTTGTATGGTATGTTAATGCAGTACTGTTTAAAATTAGATGTTTGATTTCAAAATACTGAGTATGTAGTTTTGTTCACATTAGGAACTCAAATTACTAATATTAACAAGCTAGGATATAAAATAACCTTGTATTTCTATTTTGCTGAGATATGGTTTATGTACTGGATTGAACACAGTAGCCCCATTCATCTCTTTCCATTTTTTTAAATGGTTCTTTGTATACACTTACTTTGTGTATGAATAACCAATTAAAAGCTTGCAATACCCCCTAGTGGTTTTCTCAACCATTTTAATCTGTGAAAAAGCTACCACATTCTTTCAAACCAAGAATTCAAGAAGGTAGGTTGTGTTTTTAGTCTAGAAGTTTCACGTTTCTTAAAATCTAAATACATCTTGGTTACTAAGCTTAATGTATTATAGTGGAATTCTATGGTGTCAGTGTAATTATTTTGGTTATTTAACTAATATGTGAAGGCATGTATGTATATAAACCTAAAAAAACAAGTTTGACATACTCCATGTACAAAATTTTAGAAGGTTTAGCAACTTGTGTCCAGCAGCAACTGAATTTAAAGGCCATAGCTAGAAAAGATAGCTGTTTACATTATTTATTGTTCTATATTTCAAGAAATACAAGTTTAACCTATAACTGTGTAATGTATAATAATTGAAATGTGTATTACTAAATACCTGCCCCCTGCTAGTACAGCAGTATGTCTTTGGATTCACAACTCTAAAATCAGGGGTTTGATTTCCCTTGGTGGGCTCAGCAGATAGCCTGATGTGGCTTTGTTATAAGAAAACACACACATACTAAATACCAGTAGACCAAAATGCAGCTAAGTTAGGGAAGATTAAATGTCAGTTTTATATTATAGGATATGTAACATGCGTGCATGTGCACTGTCAGTGCAAGTTATGTAATGTTAGCTAGGCATGACTGGAAGATCAATAAATGTATATTGCGAGATTTAAGCTACTTCGACTAAACATTTGTATTTTCATGTTATACTATGTGGTCTTTCTAGCACAAAACAAACATAATTTATATTCACTTAATTTTTGTCATGATAATTAAGAGGTTGGTTAACTAACAGACCACACACAGTATAGAAAATAAAATAGTCTTACTGAAAACAAACATTTGAAATGTAATTAGGAGGTTTTAGAGATTATGCAAATAATGTTTATCATTAAACAAACTATTGTCCCAAAAATTTCAATATTAAATCACTTTGAACTGAGGCTAGTAATAACACTATTTTCATGAACAAATCTTTAAACAAAACATTCATCCACCCGAAGTGAAAGTCTCAGATTCAATTATATAAAACCTCATCCATGCATCATTCTAGCAACTTGAGCTACTGTATTAACCCCGTGACAAACTCTTTTAAATTCTAGATTTTAGTAATTATTACACTGACATATTTTTAACTTCATTAAGAAAAGATAACTAACAGCCACTAGAGAACATTCGATTTGACTTTAGTAATAGTAGTAGATATGATTAAGATGCATTAAATTTTCTTGCACATTTTCTCTAAAAGAAAGATACTGTATTTCTAAGGTGCATTCCGTATGTTCACCTTGTAACTTATTTATTACTTTTTCCTTGAATTTTATATTGCACGTTTTGCAAATTCAAAGCAAGTAAATTAATTTTTCTTTGGAACTGTTGTGTACCATATCTGTTGCAACCAGGAATTTATTGGGGTGATCAAGATATTAGAACTTCTATATTAATTTTATATTCAATATTTCATATTTTTTTTAATGTAACTTGTAAAATATGCCCTTCACCATTGTTAATAGTTTGAAGTTAAGTGTTCAATAAATTATTTCAGTATTGTGTTAATGAACAGTCACCATTTCATCAGAAGGAAAGTAATTTTACATTAGATATCTTGAGTTTTTGGCCTGTAGGCAACAGATAATTAATTGTACTTTAATTTTCAATTAATATCAGATTTTTAATTATGAACTATTTTTATTTTGTAGATCAAACTAAAACAAACTTAACTGTTTTGTTTCTTACAATCCAATTTATGAGATTTATAAGCTTGAAAGTCAGTTTGATTTATTAAAGAACAACTTTCTAATGTTTCTTTTCTCTCAGACGTTTTGTAAATAATGGTTTTGAATGTTTTATATTAAAATGGCATACAATAGCTTTGTTGCAGTTAATAAAATAATTATGGATTTAGTTTCTTTTCACAGATTAAATTAGAATTTTGTAGCACATCCATTCCACAGTACTTGAGGATTAGATGTATGTTTTTAGTAGTATAAAAATGCTTGGATGAGAACAAATGTTTAGAATTGTCCAGACTTAAATTTTAGCTTAAACCTTCATTTGTTCTTGTAGAAAATTTTTCAGACACTGACAGTGTAGAGGTAAAGTGGGAACCAACAGAAGACAAGGTGTTGCATGTCCTTTCTGTGTCATCAGATTTGCTGCTGTTCGAGATGTGGGTGACTCCAGAACGAGGAGATTTAATTTTCAGGTGTTCTAACATGTATTTTTCTGACACATAAAACTAAGCTGAGCAAAATTATTATTTTCTGAACTTTATTTTGTTGTGTATGTAGTTTGTCTTATGGTTAACAATAGCCTAGTATGTTTTGAAACATCACAAACGACAAACAAGATTCAATTTTGAATAAGTGTAGATAGGTTAGTTAATCTTGTAGAGTAAACACAAGTACAATTAGGCTTAACACTGGAAACTTTGGGTAATAAAAATATAACAACTAAAAGTTCAAGGTTAGCCTTCTTCCTGCTATGAAGTTCCTTTAACTTTGGGTGGAAAACTAACATAAAGTTTTGCTTCTCAGGGAAATATTAAAGGCTTTGAGTTAGTTAATCATGTGGCTAAACTGAGTTTGCCTATATATAATATAATGGTAAAAATGTGTGAAAATAACTGGTTACTCAAAGGGAGCTTTGAGTGGTTGGAGTATGTTAATGATATATCTTAATTCTATGTATAAGGACTTAATCATTTTGACCACCCCTGTAACTATGAAACAAGACTTACTATAACTGGATGTATTAAGTGTATCTTCTGGAGATTTGGTAAATTTTTACATATACAATTGAATTCTAGTGTTTACTACAAATACATTTTTAATAAAGTTTTCTTACTAGAGATTTGTTTATGAACTTAAATCTTTTATTGAAACAGTTATTGTGAAAGATTATTCATTTTTAAAATAAAAACATTTATATTTTAGTTTCTGATTTCATTTGCATAACGTGTAGAACCTCGTAAATTAAGTTTCTGTATGGAAAATGCTATATTTTGTCTGTTGTTAAAGTTGAAAAATATGAAATAAAAGGGCCATAGATTTTATCAGACAATTACAATTATTTATTCAACATTTCTGCAGTAGCTTTCTTCTTGAGTGCAGGAAATTTTGAACAAAGCAATATTCCAGGTTATGTCACGTTGATAGTTAATTACATGTAATCTTCATGCTTATCTTAGCCCTAGGCTGTTTTGTACTTGAGTGCCTGCTTTTATAAGCCTTGTCTCTGTAACTGTTTGTAGTCCAAAATTTAACTTGTTTGGTTTTCATATATTGGACACTAAAATACCTCAAAACCACTAATGTATCTGGTTTTCTAACTAAGCTAATTAAAAAAAACAAGAACAAAAGAACAAACTTTAGAAGACTGACTTCAGTCTGCATGCCTCAAGATCTTTTAAAAGCATGTGGAGTTGGAGTTTCTGTGATAAGTAAAACTTACTAATAATTTAAAATGGTTAGTATCCTGTCTGTTAGTATCCATAACTGGTGTAACTAATTAGGGGACACCCTAAAACCCATGTTGGGAGGGGGGATCTTGCAGAAGAGTGTAGTCCCTGTAAATAGGGAAGTAGAGAATTCGGGTTTGTTAAAGTATTTCATACAGGAGTTAATAAAATTAAAACTTAGTTTGCATAAAATTCTGAATAGTAAAGAACATGTCAATGCCAAATTTATTAAAGTGTACTCCAAATAATGTAATTCAACTTTTGAATAACTGTAGAAAAAAGTTATGCACACTTTGACCCCAAACCCCACCTATATATCTAGTATTAATCTCCTACTAACTATTGAATATACTGTAGGAGAAATAAAATGGTAAATGAAATTTATTATTATTATGGAGTCTAAGCAATGTACCAAGTTTTTACAGTTGAATGCTTCCTTGACACGTGTAATGTCTGTGTAAGATTATCATGATAATTGACTTGTTACAGGCTGCTAATTGTTTAACTTTACCATTACATAATTGTTGATCTTTGGACCTTTCCAGCACTGGATGGCAGTAATAAAAGTTTCTGTGATTCTATTTATTGACAATTGTACATAAACAATACTCTTCTGTAACTATAGGTTTTATAATTCCAAATGAAAATTCAACTAATGTGGTTAAACCCTTTCATGTTGGGTAGGTCAAAGTACACATCTAAACCTTTTACAGGCTTGCATTCAGATTTTGATTAAACTACTTCAGTTTAATGCCAAGGCTATTCATATACATTAATAATGTGGCCATTAAATGTAAGTTTTAAGTTCTTAATTTCCTATGGAAAAATAAATAAACAATCCATTACATAACAATTTTGACATTTGGTCTTTAGGTTTTCCATCTTTTCTAGTTTAATTACTACCCCTCTCTAAGTATAAAATTAATACAAGTTACTTGTTATAATAGTTTTCATAGCCTTCAATCTTATTTGGTTACATAAACTAGACAATCTTGTTATTCTTATCTGTAATGTCCTCTTACATGAATTGTCACTAGTTCTCATTTGGCTGCATAAACTAGAAAATCTTGTTATTCCTATCTGTCATGTCCTCTTACATGAATTGTCACTAGTTCTCATTTGGCTACATAAACTAGAAAATCTTGTTATTCCTATCTGTCATGTCCTCTTACATGAATCGTCACTAGTTTTCATTTGGCTGCATAAACTAGAAAATCTTGTTATTCCTATCTGTCATGTCCTCTTACATGAATCGTCACTAGTTCTCATTTGGCTGCATAAAATAGAAAATCTTGTTATTCCTATCTGTCATGTCCTCTTACATGAATCGTCACTAGTTCTCATTTGGTTACATAAACTAGAAAATCTTGTTATTCCTATCTGTCATGTCCTCTTACATGAATCGTCACTAGTTCTCATTTGGTTACATAAACTAGAAAATCTTGTTATTCCTATCTGTCATGTCCTCTTACATGAATCGTCACTAGTTCTCATTTGGTTACATAAACTAGAAAATCTTGTTATTCCTATCTGTCATGTCCTCTTACATGAATCGTCACTAGTTCTCATTTGGTTACATAAACTAGAAAATCTTGTTATTCCTATCTGTCATGTCCTCTTACATGAATCGTCACTAGTTCTCATTTGGTTACATAAACTAGAAAATCTTGTTATTCCTATCTGTCATGTCCTCTTACATGAATCGTCACTAGTTCTCATTTGGTTACATAAACTAGAAAATCTTGTTATTCCTATCTGTCATGTCCTCTTACATGAATCGTCACTAGTTCTCATTTGGTTACATAAACTAGAAAATCTTGTTATTCCTATCTGTCATGTCCTCTTACATGAATCGTCACTAGTTCTCATTTGGTTACATAAACTAGAAAATCTTGTTATTCCTATCTGTCATGTCCTCTTACATGAATCGTCACTAGTTCTCATTTGGTTACATAAACTAGAAAATCTTGTTATTCCTATCTGTCATGTCCTCTTACATGAATCGTCACTAGTTCTCATTTGGTTACATAAACTAGAAAATCTTGTTATTCCTATCTGTCATGTCCTCTTACATGAATCGTCACTAGTTCTCATTTGGTTACATAAACTAGAAAATCTTGTTATTCCTATCTGTCATGTCCTCTTACATGAATCGTCACTAGTTCTCATTTGGTTACATAAACTAGAAAATCTTGTTATTCCTATCTGTCATGTCCTCTTACATGAATCGTCACTAGTTCTCATTTGGTTACATAAACTAGAAAATCTTGTTATTCCTATCTGTCATGTCCTCTTACATGAATCGTCACTAGTTCTCATTTGGTTACATAAACTAGAAAATCTTGTTATTCCTATCTGTCATGTCCTCTTACATGAATCGTCACTAGTTCTCATTTGGCTACATAAACTAGAAAATCTTGTTATTCCTATCTGTCATGTCCTCTTACATGAATCGTCACTAGTTCTCATTTGGCTACATAAACTAGAAAATCTTGTTATTCCTATCTGTCATGTCCTCTTACATGAATCGTCACTAGTTCACATTTGGTTACATAAACTAGAAAATCTTGTTATTCCTATCTGTCATGTCCTCTTACATGAATCGTCACTAGTTCACATTTGGTTACATAAACTAGAAAATCTTGTTATTCCTATCTGTCATGTCCTCTTACATGAATTCACTAGTTCACATTTGGTTACATAAACTAGAAAATCTTGTTATTCCTATCTGTCATGTCCTCTTACATGAATCGTCACTAGTTCACATTTGGTTACATAAACTAGAAAATCTTGTTATTCCTATCTGTCATGTCCTCTTACATGAATCGTCACTAGTTCACATTTGGTTACATAAACTAGAAAATCTTGTTATTCCTCTATCATTTATAATCAGTCAAAAGCCAAAGTTTTGGTCTGTCAAATGATGTACAGAAAATTATCTGCTTTATTTGAAGTTCATGCTGTAATACCCACCAGAAATGCATAAAGGACATAAGCTGTCTTTTTTTAATAGCTCTTATTTCATAATTAGAAAGCAAAAAAATGTGGTGCCTGAAACACATTGTTTATTGTTCTTTGGTGCATTAATTAACTAAATTTATTGTGATAATAATACCATTAATATATTAAAAGAAAAAAATTAGGGTGAAATTGTGACAGTCAACAACAAAAAAAAAAACTGATTTTTATTCTGTATTTATTGTTATAAAAGTAACTAAAACACAATTAGAAACTTGTCAGGCTAGGTTAAGCAAGATAAATTCAAGGTACGTTTGTGAAAAGCTTGTAACATAAACATTTATCTCGCATTTATCTAGAGTGATTTTTAACTTGTATGGTTGGCTTATTAATTAGAAATAGTTCAAAAGGCAATAAAACAAATGTAAGTATAAATATAGATGTATACTCTTACAATCTTTTAGTTATTTTAGGGTAAACAATTGTTGTTTTCTGTTGCAATTTCCAGTCTTTCCAGAGGGAAAGAGAGGGTTAATTAAAATTTTCTTTCCTGGCAGTTACAAGGTCAATCAAACTGACTGACCCTGTATAAAGGTATGGTATGAAAAGTAACATAACTTAAGTTTTTCTGACATAAAATATTTAGAATGTCTTGGGATTACACTAATGAAATTTGAAAGTTTTCAGGTGAAAGGCATTTCTTTATTCTTAACATGAAAATCGCTTTTTGTTAGAGTAAGTGAACACTCTCACACCATTCAATTATGGACAGTTTTTTAATAAAAATATTTAATTAAAAATTATTTTTTGTCTATTGAAAGCTTGCCAGATTTATTGGAGATACATTAAGAATTTCCTGTTGCAGTTATACGATGTGGCTTCAAGTTCAGATAAAATACACGTGTGTTGTAATTGGGTTAAGGAACTTTAATTTTTTAATAAATTATAAAACAAATGCAGTAACTTAATTCTTTGCAAGTATAACCTAACCCACAAGGTTTCTCTGAATGATCTCGTTAAACAATATGCTGTGAATAATTTTCTGTGAAGAGTTGTTTTCTATCATTTGTTAAAAATATTTAGTTTTGTATCTCAAACTATAAATTTTCCAAGTTTCCACATGGATGCTGAATGTGATGTGACTTCACAAGTTCTTTATTTAAACAGAATCACAAATGCTACAAGTCAGAGTTACTTGTGTTTGGCTGAGGGTACTTGTAGACGTCTCCTAAAACCTGAAAGATGGCATTGTGTTGGAGTAAATTGTAAAGAAACAAGTGTTCGAAAGACTTCAAATGTTGTAGTAAGTAATTTGGTGTTTCGTGTTTTAATCATGAACATCAGTGTACCAAAGAGGATTTATTGCACTTTGGAGAGTATTTCTCTAGGGAACGATTAAACTGGCGAGTGTTTCTCTTGGAATGTTTGAAACCTAACCAGTTAAGAATAATACTGCTGTTGGAATTCATTCTGTAAAAGAGACCATTTATGATTGGAGAATTTTTGAGGAATGGCTTTTTTCTTATGTTTTGAGTTTTGATTTTTTTATCAATGTCTCTTGCCAAAAGTTTTTAATTTTCTTATCTTTAGATCTAATGATATTTCACCATAAAAATAGCTGACTTGTTTTGGATTCAAGTTCTTATTAACATGAAATCACATATTTTTTTAATCCTGTGAATAATAGTCAAATCTAATGTTTTATTGTAAAAGGTTTAATGATGTGTGATTCAGTTTGTTGATCAGCTTGGTTTTGTAGTGTTCAGTGGTATGTGTTTCCAGGTTTCATTTATTATGTATGAATCTCTTAATATCTTTAAATTTTAATTTGTTTTTATCTAGCTAGAATTTTTTCTATTTAGAATGTGCATTTTATTAAAACACTGATTTCTCTAGATCTCTATATTTGTTGATGGATATCAAGAGAAAAACTTGTCGCTGAATTTCAAAAATCCAGGGAATAAAAAAAACCAAACTTCATGTATTCTCTTGGGACATTCAGTAGAGGTCACTGACAGGATCCTGGGACTTGGTACACTCATGCTATTTAAAGGTATCTACTACCTTGTGGTAAACACCCAGTGAGTGTTTGTCTTGCTTCTTAAAAATGTTTGATTTACTAATTTTTGTGTTTTTATTTTATTGATGGTAAATTTTCTGAGGATGTTTAAACCTCAAACTTTCTTTGGAACCACCGACCTCTTCTTCTTCTTTTGTGTCAGTATTTTTAATTCATTACATTTAAAGACTTTAGATGGTTTTTTGGTATTTCTTTCCCAATACTGGCTTCCTTACTTTTATCACAGGACTGCAATTTCTCATATATTTCAGCACATTGACTAATTTTGGCTTGTCAAACACTATTGATTGTGTAAATATTTTTGTTTGTAAAGAATAAAAGCTGAAATTTTAAATCTGCTTAGAAAACAGATAAATAATTGATAAATAACGTGATGAGAATTTTAAAAATTAAGTGTTTAAACTATTAGCTACTAGAGGGCACTAGGCACAACATTTGCACAGCTATAACAAATGTTCAAAGTGACTCCCATTCAGGTGCAGCATTGCTTTTATGTATAACAGAATGTGATACACACCTGTCTAAATTCCATCAGTTGAATGTTACTTGATTTTGTATGTTTCCTGGTATGTTAGTATGGCAGGCATTTAACAGTAAATCAAAGCTTAGGGATTGTGCTGATTGATAAATGCTTGCTGGTTGAAATCGTGTCTCAGTAATGTCATGACAGTTCGTGTGTTTCATTCAAAACTTTTTTGTATATACACACGTGTGCATGCATGCATTTATTCTAGTGGAAAAATCTGGATGTGTTACATGCTGTTTCCATGCTGATTTGAAAATTGAATTATAATGCCTCATGAGAATTTTTTAGTACTTGAATTGCAATTTCTACCATCTCATTACTTCGTCTACCAGATGTTATAGCTCTGTGGTGCTTAGGTTAAGTAACTTTGCAATAACCGGAAATAGGATAATGTAGACAGTTCCTGAATGTCTTCACATTCATATATAGTGATATGATATGGATGTTTCCTGAATGTGTTCACACTATTATATACATACATAATTTAAAATGTACACACTTGTTTGTTCATTTATGAAATACTTGTACATTCAATAGTGATAAAATAGTTTTTGAGGAATTGTATTTAATTTTATATATTTGTTATAGATGTAGTTATGACAAAAGAACTGAGTTTTCACCTGTCCAGCCTAGGACCTGACTTTACTAGTCTAACAGACTGTGAATTGGGAAATGAAGTCTGGTGTCCTCCACATTGTGCATCCCAGCTTGTCCATTCTGGTCTCAGTCAAGAGATATTAAGTGGTTTAAAGATGCCATCTCTAAGACCTTTACAGGTTTGTATTATATTGTAGTGCTTTAAACTTGTATGTAACATATTTATTTATTCTACTTTTGTTTTAGGAGGACTGTTGTATGCAAGTCTGCACGCATGGAACTATAAATCTTTCCATAACCATGTTGACGTAAAATATCTTTGCTTGGTAGATGGCTTAGAAAGAGGAAAGTATGTTTTGTAGAGTACTGTTAGTCGACTACACCTAGCTAAAAGTCCAGGTTAATGTTTTTATCTCTGTGTGTAGATCTTTTATCAGGTTATAAACAAAATTTACTCTAGGTTACTCTTAATGTCTTTGTAACCATATACACTGATATGTCCATTTGCAACTGTAATTATCTGATTCAGTCTTAGCATAGCACTAAAGCAGAATTGACTTGTAATAATGATCATCTTGTGTCACAGATAATGGTGTACCTGGTCGGGGTGTCTACACAAACATATAGTTGGTTTGAAATAGTTTCACATTTTGTTGCTAATTATCATTCAAAACATTGGTGTGATTAACTGGTTAAAACAACTGATGCAGATTTAAATTAAAAGCACTATGTTATTCACAAAATGGTCATGATAACTCTGACAAAGTTATAGAATGTTATGAAATACAATGAGAGTATGAGACTGATCAATAATTGATTTAACTCTTAACATGGCCTTTGTTGATATATCTAACTATGTGACCTCTTTTGAATTCATTTAGTCTTTATGTATAATACTTAGTTTTAATATAGTATATAAATCATTTAGTCTTTATGTATAATACTTAGTTTTAATATAGTATATAAATCATTTAGTCTTTATGTATAATACTTAGTTTTAATATAGTATATAAATCATTTAGTCTTTATGTATAATACTTAGTTTTAATATAGTATATAAATCATTTAGTCTTTATGTATAATACTTAGTTTTAATATAGTATATAATTCATTTAGTCTTTATGTATAATACTTAGTTTTAATATAGTATATAAATCATTTAGTCTTTATGTATAATACTTAGTTTTAATATAGTATATAAATCATTTAGTCTTTATGTATAATACTTAGTTTTAATATAGTATATAAATCATTTAGTCTTTATGTATAATACTTAGTTTTAATATAGTATATAAATCATTTAGTCTTTATGTATAATACTTAGTTTTAATATAGTATATAAATCATTTAGTCTTTATGTATAATACTTAGTTTTAATATAGTATATAAATCATTTAGTCTTTATGTATAATACTTAGTTTTAATATAGTATATAAATCATTTAGTCTTTATGTATAATACTTAGTTTTAATATAGTATATAAATCATTTAGTCTTTATGTATAATACTTAGTTTTAATATAGTATATAAATCATTTAGTCTTTATGTATAATACTTAGTTTTAATATAGTATATAAATCATTTAGTCTTTATGTATAATACTTAGTTTTAATATAGTATATAAATCATTTAGTCTTTATGTATAATACTTAGTTTTAATATAGTATATAAATCATTTAGTCTTTATGTATAATACTTAGTTTTAATATAGTATATAAATCATTTAGTCTTTATGTATAATACTTAGTTTTAATATAGTATATAAATCTTCACAAAATTTGACAGTCTTTCAATTAATATCAAATTTTCACGTACAAAAAAAAAATCATTTTTAGTGAGGTATTTTTAAGAAAATGAAGATTTGCCCATGAATATATTGAGTATTTCTTTAGAATATTTTCTATGCGAAATAATTTTCACGTTAAGATTTAAATAATTTTTCTCATCTTAAAAATTAAATTTTTCTTTGTGTAACACAGTTCATGATTTTCTGTAATATTTAACAGATTATATATAATCTCAAAATGGAATTGGTAGATTTCACTGACCTTGTAATCACCCCCAAGAAATGCACCATTATGTTGTAAATCAGTGGGAGATGCATCGCTCTTGTTACTGTAACACATTACCCACGAACTATATGACAATCTGTATGCCTCATGAGATATTTATTTTACCTAATCTAGTCTTAACCAACTTAATTCCTAATTATACATTTTAGTTGGCTTTATAATTATAAATGAAGAATAAATGTGATAAACAAGAAATAAACCAAAAATAATATACTAATAATATGCAAAAAGTAGACACATTCCTTTACCTCTCAATTTAACTGGTTTACTAACTATGCAACAAGTCATTACAGATCTATTCTTTACTTTCCCATAGCAACAGTGTCGATAATTTAGAATGAAACTGATGTTTAACCATTCAGAACGTAATTCATTATTTAGTAGGAGAAAACTGACTTCCTATTGGTTAAAGGTAATATATAATCAAATGAAAGAGAACTATTGATGAATTATAAAAGAGAATATGACAGGTGGGCGTGGCAGGTTTTTCAATTTTGTTTGGTTACAAAGCTGTCGACTGGAAGATTGTATATTAAATTCTCTCAGCATTGTTGGTTTTATATAGAGTAATTTACATTTAATTTTAATACTTGTTTGAAGGGTGGTAAAGAAGAGGGAAGATGACATACTAACAAAGTATTGTGTGTGGCACTAGAGGAAATTGAGGATATTCTTTATTTCCTCTTAGATTAAAAACTTGTATTATTAAAATATGGATTATTAACTATGGTTTTATGCTATTCTAATTTGTATAATTTTGAGTGTAATATATCAGAGCCTTTGTGTTATGCAGTGAAGGATATCTATGGTAATAGGGACAGTTTTTGCAACAGTGAACACTGTTGTTATATCTAATATTACAATTATAGAAATTGTTTGTTTATTTTTATTCATTGTAAATTAAATTGTTTAAAACAATCAAGTAAATGTTTTGTATTTTTCTGAAGAGAGAAAAATGACAAATTATGATTTGTTTCTGACAAGTTGGTATTGAACATGGAGAATGATGTAATAATGTAATTTTTGAACTGACTTGTGCTCCTTATTTTATTTCAGCATTTATTTTAATTATCCATATTTTAGGAGGCTTTATTAGCAGTGTATGTTACGAAGAATCCAAACACCTTTCTACTATATCCTCATGTTGTGGGGTCATCTGGGTCAATTCTTCAGCCCCTGAGTTCATTTTCACTGGCATCTGCAGGATTCAGGTTTGTAATGTTTATCACAGTTATGTAGGGGAATGAATTTATGAAATAAATTTTTATAATCTATAGCAGTATGTCCTTTGCAAATAGTAAAGGTAAAATCTTGTAGGTTTTATTCCTATCATCCAATTTTTAAAATATGAAAGATATAAATTCAGATAACAATTATTTCTGTTTAAAGAAAATTAATACTGTGCAAGTTTTCTCTTCTACCTTCTATAAAGTTCATAGTCAGTTGTAGTATTTTGTGTTCCTTTAGAAACAGACTATACAAATCAAATCTTGATCAACCTAAGGATAAAACTATTTACATGTCAAGCAAATAAATTTTAACTTTGGAATGTGTTTTGCTTTTTGTAATGTTCAGTTTCATAAACACACACACACACACACACACACACACACACACACACACACACACACACACAGAGAGAGAGACAGACAGACAGACAGAGAGAGAGAGAGAGAGAAGCTGTCTGCTCATCCCAAAACCTAAAAGAACCACCATGATTGATCAGGTTTTACTACCTGCTTGTTGAATAAGTTGTTGTGAGAGAGAATTGTCTACAATGACAACATTTAAGCATATGCTACAATCTCTTTACAAAGCCATTACAATCACATTTCTAATCTCGCTAACTATAAGATAATTTGTTCTGTTTGAAAACATCAGATATATCAGAATTAGTAATTTATATTTATGATTACTATAACTGGTCTACAGAGTGAGTGTAACGTTTGTGTTAGATTTCCACTAATTCCAGCTTTTTTTACTCATAATTACTGCACTTCTGTAAAGGCTATGAAAATACTTGGGTGATAAGCACTATACTAGTAAACATCTCTAAAATAAGCTGTTTCTAATTACTGTTTAATATTTCATCTCTAGCTTTTCTTACAACTTTATGATGAACAGACTGATTTAACATTGTTAGTTGGCTTACAAACACTGCCAGAGTCTCAGTTTATCAGCAGATTGACACATTTCACTAACATGTCAGTAAAATGTACTAGCTAATATTTAGTAGATATTACTTTAACTAGTATTTTGTATTCTATAAACTTAATACTTGTATGTACTAATATGAGTAAAATATTTATGAACAGGGTTGTGTCTGAAGACCAGCGCTCATCCCAGCAACAGCCAATCCAGAAAAAAGTTATTGCTTTTGTTAGATTAGAACCGACTTGTAAGCACAGTTTGCATTTCACAGTTACTCAACTAGGGGGAACAGCAGTCTTCATCTTTCTTCTTGCAAGAGTAAGTTTTTAATAATCTCTTAGGTTAGTTTATACTGCAGAAATTAGCATACAATAATTGCAAGGAAAGTTGCACATTATTTCAGTAGTATTGTAATAGACTATTTCATCACAAAGTAACTGCAGTTCCAAAATTATTTAGCAAATAGCTTTGCTTTAAGAATGAATGTAAACTAAACACATGTTGCTGTTTTTCCCCCAAGGTTGATTATATTAAGAAATAATTTATTGTAAGTTACCTGATAACTGCAACCTAACTAAAAATTGGAATAACATACATCAAGACATTTTTGATACAACTCTAATTTTTAGGCAGTGTTATGTCAATGTAAATTCACTGCTTTGAGGAAGGGTGCATAATCGCTCTTTTTGAAGTAAAATATTGCTGTGTTTATATCAGAAAGATGTATTCAGATAGGAAATGTAAAATTTTCGAGAAGAAAAATATGTGTAATAGTGTTGAAAAACAAAGGAACATGGATCAACATTGTGAACAGAAAAATTAAGAAATAGATCTTTCACAGTTCACATTAAAGCTAAGTAAAGTAAAATAGAAATTTATGAAAACTAAGATCAGTCGTAAAAACCATTCACTGATCTAGGTAGTAGCATGCAACATAATCAAGAAAAATCTGAACAACATGGTACAAGATCCTGTTATACACTGCTAGACAAAATCTTAAGGTCAGTGAACTTAAATAAAAAATATGCAGTTTGCGTTGTTAGACTCAACCACTTATTTGAGGAGAGCTTCGAAAGATGAAAATAAGAACAGGGAAAATAAAAATAAAAAACTTTTATAGCATTTAATAGGGAAAATGTGAACATTATGAAATCAGCCTAAATACTAACTGGTGAAAAGTTTAAGACCATACCAAAAAGAAGTCCTAAACAGTAGTGAGTTGCACGGCTGTCATTGCGAATAACTGCAAACATTTGTTTTGGCATGGTCGGTATAAGCGTTTGCAGAAAGCTGGCTGGAATGTTATTCCAAGTGAAGATGGCTTCACGAAGATCATGTACTGTTTGGAATTGACGTCCATTTCTATAGACTTCCTTGCCATCCATCCCCAAACATTATCAGTGGGGTTCAGTTCAGGCAAACATGCTGGATGGTCCAAAGAAATCACGTTATTCACCATTAAAAAAGTCCTTTGTCTTTGTGGATTGCAGCATTGTCCTGCTGAAAGATCCAATCATTTCCTCACAAGCGAGGGCCTTCAGTCAATAAGGATGCTCTCTCCAACATGCCAATGTGGCTAGTTGCTGTTTGATGCCCCTTTACAACCTGAAGTTCCATTGTTCCATGGAAGGAGAAAGCACCCCAGATCATGGTGGAACCTCCTACACTGTGTCGTGTAGTGAATGTCTCCGGTGGGTTATCCTTATCATGCCAGTAACGTTGTAAGCCATCTGGACCATCCAGGTTAAACTTTTTAACATCAAAGAACAAAAGATTTTTCCACTTTGCTGAGAAGCACCAAACATGAGATGTAGAAAAGTTTAACCGAGCTGTTTCTTGGTGTGAAAGAAGGCGTGGCCTTTGAAAACGTTTACGGTTTTTAAAGCCTTTCTCTCGTAGGTGCCGTCTTATTGTTCTTGACCTGCATTCTGCATCCGTAAGGGCCTTAATCTGGTTTGACGATCGGTTGGTGTCTTGCCGGACAACCAGTCGAATCCCCCTGCTCAACACCAACAAAATTTTCTTGGGCCGACCACTTGAAATTCTCATTCCGTATCCCTCAAGGTCTTTTAAGAAATTTGCAACAGCAGCTTTACTATGCCCAATCTTACAAACAATGGCACTTTGAGAGAGATCTTTCTTTTGCAGCTCAACAATTCTGCCACATTCAAACTCTGTCAACTTTTTAGCCTTTGCCATGTTTTAACCCAGTGTAACACAGGAGATGTCAGCGGGAGATGTTGACAAGGCTAATGCTTGAACACAAATGACTAAATTTCTTTACATGTTTACTGAGTAACGCTTTGTCTCAGTATGGTCTTGAACTTTTGACCAGCTAGTATTTAGGCTAATTTCATAGTGTTCACATTTTCCCTATTAAATGCAAAAAAGGTTTTTTTAGTTTTATTTTTCTTGTTGTCATCTTTTGAAGCTCTACTCAAATAAGTGGTTGAGTCTAACAACTCAAAATGCATATTTCTTTGTTTATGTTCATTGGTTGGCAGTATACCTCCCATTCCACTGTCTCGTACTTTAAGCAGCTGGTGAATGAAATGGGTATTTATCCTATCCTATAGGAGGATGCACATTTTATTATTACTTGGTATATGACATGCAATTTGATACTATTATAAATTAAATATATTTAGGAATGGTATGTAACACATTTTTGAAGCAAAATATTCATGCACTTGGACCATAAGTGTGTGTTCAGATGGTACCAGTCAAGCAGCTGGATGTAGTGCATATGGAATTTAGTATCAGTCTGTAGAAATGGGTGAAGGAAACTGTCTTTTGTGCACTAGGGGAATTATGTAAAGTTTAGATTGTGGAGTGGTGAGCTTTGGGCATGACAACTTTTATATTTTTCGTCAATTTACTCAACCCATTGTTTAACTGATGCATCATTTAGGTGTGAAATTAAACAGTAAAATGCAAGATTTATATTTCATTTCAGGTGGTTGAAGTTTCTGATGATGAAGCTACACATGCTGCAGCCCTGGAGCTACTCCTTCAAACAATTTCCAAACATCAGTGTTATAGAAAACAGTTTTGTGATGTTGATGGAATGCAACTTCTGAAAAGAGTATTGTCAAGTAGAAAGTGTAAAAGTGGATATCTCATGTTGCACGTTAGTATTTCATGGAATTCTCTTATTAACTGTTGTGATGTCAGTGAAAAATGGTGTAAGGGCCAACATGATAAGTAGAGTAATGAATGACTTATTAGAAGAATAAAGGAAAGAGATGAAGTCTGGGTTAGAAATTTAAATAAAATATTTTTTTCTGATAATCATGAGTAGCACACTTGCATGTGCATGTTTAATCACTGAAATAGGAGGTTAGACTAAATACTAAGACCTCTCATACAGAGATGTAACTGGTGTGGGAGGGGGGGATTTCTTACCCAGCGTCAGGTAGCTCAGAAAACAATAAATCCCAAAATCAGGGTTCAAACTTTGCAGCAGACACAGCGAGATAACCCCTCCCCAGTTATATGGCTTTACAGTAAAACAAAAGTAATATAAGCCATTAGAATTTTATCAGCAGTAAAATGTATGAGATTCTTATGGTGTCATATTATGTTTCTCTAAGGTTAACTTTTATGGGTGTTTTATTGAATAAATACTAGTTTAAAGATAAACTTTGACTTTTGCATATAAGAAAATATTTACTTAATAGTAATTTCTTATGTACAGTTTAATATAAATACTTGGAGCAGTGAAATGTGGTAAAGAAACTATCACAATTTTCTGGCTTTTTGCCTGAGACAAAAGCTGTTAAAACTGCATCTAAGCTTGTAGTTGTGTTCCTTGCAGGAATCGAGCTTTAACTAGAAGTAAAATTGACAATTTTTTCTGTAGAAAGCAATAATACATCATTTGATAGATTAAAATCTTGGGTTTCTGTTGGTTGTAAATAATATAATACTGAGTGAGAGTGAAAACTCAGTTTCTGAAGAAGTGTGGCAGGAATGGTCTGGTTGCCTATTTTGTTACGTTAACCAAATAAGATTGAAGGCTATAAAAATTATGTATTGTTTCAACAATGAAAATATTGTAAGTGATTTACAGTAAATTTTATACTTCTTGGATGGGTGGTAAATTGAATATGTAATTCCTTGAGTAACTGTGAAGATTTTCATGCTAGATGAAATTAAAGATGTTTTTCAGTATTACCTTATAAATGTAAGGACCTAAAACTTTTATACTATTAAACTATGGATTATTAGCTATGTTTTATTGCTGAATTTATTGATATGAAATAAGGTAGTTTGAGTTCTGAATGTAATTTGCCAAAACCACCTGAGGTGCAGAAATGGATAACTAGCAAGAAGGTTAAGTTGTACTAAATTTTATACTTTAGCCAAATTTTAAAATTTGTGCTTTGTCATTCATTTTGGTAATATGACCAACTCATTCAGTGATTTTAAAACAGTAAAACTAAGTATAAACAGATGCTAAAACTATTCAGGATAAACTTACTTTCTAGAAGGTCTGCAGATTGTAAGAAGTATAATTTAAGTTGTTGTTTTTAACATAGCCTACTTGACTAACCTTGCAATCACTGATACTATACAAAAAAAATATTCCTACAGGAAAGAAAATTATTTTTTTATTTTGGAAGTTTTGGAGGTTATGCAAATGATATTTGATAATTTTCAGAAAGAGAATTGTTAATCCAAACATGAAAATCACTTTGTGCTTGAACTGGTTAAAACTTTGACTCTCTATATTTATGGATAAGTTGTTAGTAAAAATTAAATTACAAATCAGATTTTTAATGTACAAAAGACATAATATTAATGAAAAAGTAACTTTTAATACATTGTTTATCTTCACAAAATTAATGTGGAAAATCTTATTGTTACATTGAGGTTACAAGATTGGTCACATTGACCCAATTTGAAAATGTAAAGAATCAGATATGTTCCATGGAGGGCTGAAAGTTTTTAACTTGTAATAAGTTGTAAGTATCAGTGCAGTAACTTTCTGTTCAGAGCAGGGAAAAGGGAATTACTTCAATAAACAAATTCATTTAACTGTGTAAATACTTAAAGTACTGATAGTCAGGGAAAAATCTTGGCATTCTATAATTTTTATTTTTTGCAGGTTTTTGTGAGTGCATGTGTTAATATTCCTGTGACAGAAGTGGAAAGACTCGCAGGTTCTGTTGCTGTTGATCAACATTCAGATGCTCTCATAGTTGATCCCGAACTTTTTGCTACAGCAGTTTCGGTTTGGTCTGTATGGGAGAAAATTAATGAGAATGTGTTGAAAATGTTCCTTGCTGTAATGGAAGTTCTTGTAAGAGAAAGACACCCACACCAGATGTTCAACATCAACCAGATGCTGTCTGTACAAATTTTTGATAAACTCTTGTTAATGTTGAAGGTAGGAAGCAACCACTTGCAGAGATGGGTAAATTAGTTTAGCTGTGAATATTGGAAAATATCCAATTTGTATATCAAAACTTGTGAAACATTTAGTTTTTGTTTGTAGTTTCTTAAAATGAAAAATATATATTACCCAAGTCAATTTGAATATCAAATTTTGAGGTTTAGAAATTCTCATCTTTTCTTTATTTGTTCAATGATGTAATTTATTAGAATGTTTTATTTTATTTGCTTTTTCTCAACACAGGAAAAGTTTATACATCTAGAGAATGGGAGATTATCAGTGGATGCTGTAAATTCAATGACAAGTGTTATCTGTTACTTATTGGGAAGCCCACCAGACTTGGTGTTGCTTACCTCCTTGTGTGACTGTATACTTCTCTTGCACAGAGCTACAAGTACTTATGTCTGCCATGCTAGGGCATCATTTTATTTCCTTATATCTCCTCATGCACGATCTCGTAAGTAGATTACCTGAGAAACATTTTCAGCTTCCCATTCTTTTCATAATATAAATCAATTTTGCAGTTGTCCTCTGAAGATTATTTCACTTTTTGTACAAGTTTAAGTCTAAAATTGCATGACCTAAAGGCTGACAGTGTTAAGTCACTTTGTTCTGCAGCAGACCATGGTTAGTTTTTATGAATATAAAGTAAAACATGTTACAGGATGGATTTTGCTCATTACTAAGTTTTGTCAACCAAGCTAGACTCATGTCAAAAATTTTGTTTTACATTTTAGCTACTTTTTGTTTTTTAATAAGTATTCTTTTTAAAAAAGAAATGAGTTAAATGAGTCTTGTTTAGCTGTTGACTCAATGACTTTAACCTTTCTTTTGTATATCAGTGATACTACAATATTAAATAATTTATTAAACACTACAGGAGAGGTCTAGTTTAATTTTATTTTATTGCATTATGAAATAATGGTTATAAAAAAATTTTATTTGTCTGAGCAATGACAACCTTATAATTGGTAATTTATGTTAAGTTTAGTAATTCTTGGAGAGGTGGTAAATAAATTAGACAAGAGAGAATATCTAGATAGCAAATGCCAATTTTTTACACTGGGGAAAATTGAAATTATTTTGTTATTGCCTTGTAAAATTAAGAACTTATTTAATGTTAACTTGGATTATTAGCTACATTTTTATGCCATGTTTATATGCTATGATAAGAAAGTAGTTTAACTTTTGAATGTAACTTGCTAAAACCTTGTACATGCAAAAAATGATGCCCATTCCTAGAGTTAAATTATATATTTCTGAGGCCTAATATCTTCAGATTTGCCAACTATTTTCCTGTATGAACAAAAGCTAATTTTTTATTTAGGATGCACAGTTCCTATAACAGAAAAGAAAACAGTTTTAAGATCTGGTTCAACTACTGCTTCTTCAAGTCAAGTGGACTTAGGTAGTGAAACAAGTTGTTGTTTTTACTTTATTTTATGTAAACTTTGGTATTGTTAACAGAACATCTTGGACATCAGAAATTTAAACATGAATTTGTGTAAACTGTCAACTAGACATACAAGTTTGAATGTAGTAGAAACAGCTAAATAACAGTTGAGATTGATTATTTTCATGTTTCATTAAATAAAAGGAGAATTATGCAGTGTTTTCTAAATATCAGCTTTATTTATGAAGAAGTCTAGCATGGTTGGCAGACATTGTAGTATGTTTTCTTATTAAGGTTTTACTATTTCTGGGAGGAAAAGTTTCTCTGGTGGCAATCTCAAGTTAAAGATTCTTTTTTGTTGTTAGCAGTTCTGTATGTAATAACTGTAATCAGTTATTTCTGCCTTATTTAGTTTTTATGTTTTTTAAATTATTCTTCTTACTTAGTTCACATAAACGTGTATAACATACATTTGTTTACTCATTTTACAATAGAAAAGAATCACTCTATGAAATAAGAATCAATCAGTATTGCAATTAATCCAAATGACAGCTGGTGGTAGTTGTGTTTGTAGAGAGAAAATAAGTGGCTTCAGACAGTTGTTTGTCAGTTCTTTGTATTGAGTGTTAAAAGATGCAAAAAGTTATTTAATGTGACACAAAATGTGGACCTCTAATAGTAGTGAATGATATAAACAACATCTGTAATGCAAAGATTAATGGTTATTATTACATGGTATGGTTTGAGCACTTTTCTGTATTTTTATTTGTGGAACAGCCATAACAATTGAACTACAAAAGTTATCTTTAGATTCTCCTAATTTTCCTCCATGTCTTTGGAAATTATATAAACATCAATCCATTCTCATCATCTGTTTTTATCTTGTTGTTTTCAGGTATTATGGGAATATCATTTCTTATCTTTTGAAATTTTCTGTATTTTCAATTAGCAATTTTTTTTAGTTTTTGTATTAAATATTTTGGCTGACTTAACCAGCTGTGAATCTTTTTTCTACTACTTTTGTTTCTTGTTTCTTCCCAATAAATTCTGAAGTTGTCTTTTTATGTTTTGATTTTATGATCTATGTTGGTTATTAACCATTCACTTACCACTCTGTTCTGGAAGGTAGCTTCTACCTTGAGATTCTTCTCTAGTCTTTTTCTTTTTTAAAATGTACATTACCAACTTTTAAGGATGTTTTTCTACTTGTTATATTTCACTTCCATCTTTGTTTTTTTTTTAGTACAGGAAAAGGGAAATATTGCTATTTTAAATTTTGTGACTGAAAACACAGGCACATGAGTACTTTGATACTGCATTTTCAGATGTAAAGGAAAGACAAATAAAGGCAGACAGAAGTAGCAACTTTGTTAAGAACTCCTCTGAAGCTCAACAGCTAACGAGTTCAAGTGAGCATTTATCAGCAGTTTGTGGTACTGCTCAGTCTAAGAAGCTGAGGAAGGCCCTTACAAACTTGAGAATAAAACAAAGTTCCACTGGAATGGAAATGTACAGAGAACATGTTGTGGGTGATTCTAAAACTGAAGTTTATCAACAACAAACAATTCAGAAATCTGAAAAAGGCCATCAGAAGCAAATTCAAGATGACAGTAGAAAAGAGGACCATCAGAAGGATGTGACACAAGACACTAAAAAGGAATGCTATCAGGAGAGTGTTTCAGATGATTCTAAAAGGATAGGGTATGACAAATACATTTCAGGTGATTTTGAGAAAGAAAGCAAGCAAGAAAATATTTCAGAAGATTCTGAACAGGAAGATTATCAGGAACAGGTGATGCAATATCCAGAAAAGAGAAGTTACCAAGAAATTACAAATAAAATTTCTCTCTCAGAAGCTTATGATGATCAAATAACTCAGCATTGTGAAATGGATAGTCCTAAGAATCATGAAGAATTAGTATCTGGAGTTGAGAATTATCAAGTTAATCAGTATGAAAATGATGAGAAATGGAAATTGGAGAAAGAGGGTCACAATGAAATTATAAATTGGTGTTGTGAAGCAGAAGGTGAAGATATTCAGAGTAAAAGTCAGATTCAACAGTCTGAAGACAGGGTTTATGGTCATTTTGAAGAAGAAAAACTCCAATCTCTTGGCGAAGGTCTACCTTTAGAAGCCAAAGAAGTTTCTAGTTTGGATATATTTCAGAAGGCTTCTGATAATTTGTCTGTTGAAGATGTCATACAAGATAAAAGTCCTGCTTCAGAGATTATTGAAGATTTAAATTTTGATTCTCTTTTCACTGCTACTTGGCTAGATAATAAGAATAATAATTTGATAGGTGGTGGAATATTTGGAACAAGCTCCTTGTCAGCAGTAACTGGTACAGATGATCTGCTTATTGAACCACCTAGTCTCAAAGAACAAAAACCTAAGGAAGATAGTGACATGCATGAATATAAAGTTTTTACAAAGACAGAGTCAAAGCATTTAAAAGATTGTGAAGTTAAGACTTCTGAGAGAGATGTTGTTACAAAAGGCCTGGAAAGAGAAGAAGGAAATGGAAATACAGAAAATACTGTTTTGGTAGAAAAGTCTAAAAAGTGTGAAACAGATCAGAAGTCCATCACTACACTATTAAATGAATTTACTGATTTAATGGTTGCTCAAAACAACTGGACATTGGCTGAGAGTGATATTATAAAGAATGAAGATGACCAAATGTCTATAGGATCTAGTGTAGAGATAATTTCTGAACCTGAATCTATAGATGATCAAATTGGGGAATGGGAAGTAATTTCAGATGTAGAAGAGAGTGACTCTGATTTTGATGGCCTAACAGTTGTGTGTGTAGGTAAGTTTTGTTCTGCTTCAAGCAAAATCAGAATGTTAAGATTTGTATTATGGCCTTAAATAATTTTGGAGGTTTAGAAAAGTAGCCACTACTGATATTTTAACTTTTTCACACCATAGCTTTTAATGTTTTGTATACTTTTATGAAATCTGAGATTTCTGCATATAATATAGGTCTTTTGTACACTGTAAATCACATTCCTAATTGAGTATTCTTGTTAATGAATTTTCCAGTGGATGTATAACACTGCACAACAAAGTTTTTGCTTCTTGAGCACTGTTGGGTGTTCCTTGTAGATTTTTGGCTGCTGATCATGAAAATCGCATCCAAATTTGCCTATCAATTACTGTTTCATTGAAATCTTCAGTTTCACCAGGACTTTGCTACAATGGGAAAACAATATCAGGGCAACTGGAATTCGTCAATGCTTGCTGACTACTGTTGGACACTGCAACGTGATGCACCGGACATTGAATACAAACAAAAAACAGGAGCAAAACACTTTTATGTTAAACTTATTATAAACTTAGCTTATTATAAACATAAATGCAATTAAATGCATTATTGCTGGTAAACAGTTAACTGTCTCTTCTGAGTTTTTACGTGATGAAGCAAAACCAAAACTATTTGTGCAAACCCACCAGGTACCTGTCAGTCAGCAAAAACTTTTCAAGAAGCAAAACTATTAAAAAACATTATTGTGCAGTGTAATCATTGTTTACTTTTTTTTTCTTTCAAGGATGACTTCACATTGTAACATAGAACTACAATTGTTTATCCTAACTGTCTGTCTATATTTGTACTTAATTTTATTCTGTTATTACCCTTTGAATTGTTTACTTCATAATCTTGCCACTAGTTGTAAATCACATGTGTAGCTCATATTACAAGATTATTAATAAGTTAAGGGAAAATGGAGATAAAGTACTGAAACAAGATAGGCAGCTTAAAGTGAAAAAACAACCACATAAAATTAAAGGTTTATAGTTTGAGTCAATAACAAGTCTTAATTTTGACTCCACGTGTAAAACTGTGATACTTTGTTAACTTAAAAAGGGGAAAATAAGAGTTTTCTTAATAATATGAAGAGCTTAAATAGTACTAGATATCTTAATTGTTAATTAAAACCAGCACAATAAAACAATAATTAACTTCATAGAAAATATGCATTAGAAGGGATCTCAAAAAATTCATTTTGAATCTCAGTTGTCACATTAGTCACAACAGTCTATAGTAATGCCTTCCAAATTCTGGCTGTGATAAGGATTCTGCTGAGTTACAAATGGATTTAGATCACTTAGTGAGTTATGCATGTAAATGGGAGATGGGTTTTAATTATAATAAATGTACGATAATGCATGTTGGTTATCATAATCTGAAATATAAATATAATTTGGATGGGAATAACCTTAACAGTGTTATGAAGAAAATGGATTTTTGTTGTAATAGTTTATTAGTCTCTTAAGCCATCCAAGTAGTGTGCTATTGCTAGTGGTAGGGCAAATAGGATTTTAAGTTGTATGTCCAGAAATATTGAATACAAGACCAAAACAAATTTTCATTTGTATAGGTCACTGGTTAGGCTATATTTGGTGTATTGTGTTCAGTCTTGAGCCATAGGAAAAACCTTTTAATTGCTGGAAAGTGTTCAGATGAGGGTTACTAAAATTGCACCTGGGATGGAGGGGTTTGTCATAGGAGAAGAGGCTGGAACCCCTCAAATTTTCTTCTTGAAGAAAGAAGAGTTAAGGGGGATCTAATTGAGGTGCTTTAGATTGTAAAGGGAATTGATGCATCGTAAGAAACAGTGAGAATAGCAAGACTATGGGACACGTAATAAACAGTGAGAATAGCAAGACTATGGGACACACGTAGATTTTGGTAGGATAGGAGTCATCACACACACGTAAATTTTGGTAGGATTGGAGTCATCTGACACACGTAAATTTTGGTAGGATAGGAGTCATCTGACACACGTAAATTTTGGTAGGATTGGAGTCATCTGGCACACGTAAATTTTGGTAGGATAGGAGTCATCTGGCACACGTAAATTTTGGTAGGATAGGAGTCATCTGGCACACGTAAATTTTGGTAGGACAGGAGTCATCTGGCACACGTAAATTTTGGTAGGACAGGAGTCATCTGGCACACGTAAATTTTGGTAGGACAGGAGTCATCTGGCACACGTAAATTTTGGTAGGACAGGAGTCATCTAACACACGTAAATTTTGGTAGGACAGGAGTCATCTGGCACACGTAAATTTTGGTAGGATAGGAGTCATCTGGCACACGTAAATTTTGGTAGGATAGGAGTCATCTGGCACACGTAAATTTTGGTAGGATAGGAGTCATCTGGCACGTAAATTTTGATAGGATAGGAGTCATCTGGCACGTAAATTTTGGTAGGATAGGAGTCATCTGGCACGTAAATTTTGGTAGGATAGGAGTCATCTGACACGTAAATTTTGGTAGGATAGGAGTCATCTGGCACGTAAATTTTGGTAGGATAGGAGTCATCTGCACGTAAATTTTGGTAGGATAGGAGTCATCTGACACACGTAAATTTTGGTAGGATAGGAGTCATCTGACACACAAATTTTGGTAGGATTGGAGTCATCTGACACACGTAAATTTTGGTAGGATAGAGTCATCTGACACACGTAAATTTTGGTAGGATAGGACTCATTTTCAGCTAAAACAGTTTTATTTTTCTGACAGGGTGGTTGGCTTTCAGAATTGTTTTCCTTTTGATGTTTTGTAAAGGCTGTAAATGTATGAGTTTGAGACATAAATATATGAATGATAAGGAATGGCTTTAAATTTAGTTAGTTTTTTTGTGGAATGGCCCAGATGGACCAACAAGTAACATATGAACGATAAGGGCTGGCTTTAAATTTAGTTAGTTTTTTTGTGGAATGGACCAGATGGACCAACAAGTACCATGCTGTCTTAAAACATTGTTAAATGTTTAGTGAAATTATTTCATTAAAAATCCTGATTTTTTTTTCATCCACAAAATACTTCACCCTGGAATTCCTGCATTTAAGTTTTTAATCCTGAACACCAGCTAGTATAAGGTTGTAGACTCATGCTGGTATTCTAGGGTTAAGCTAGTATAAGGTTGTAGACTCGTGCTGGCATTCTAGGGTTGCTAGTATAATTCGTGCTGGCATTCTAGGGTTAGCTAGTATAAGGTTGTAGACTCATGCTGGCATTCTAGGGTTAAGCTAGTATAAGGTTGTAGACTCGTGCTGGCATTCTAGGGTTAAGCTAGTATAAGGTTGTAGGCTCGTGCTGGCATTCTAGGGTTGAGCTAGTATAAGGTTGTAGGCTCGTGCTGGCATTCTAGGGTTGAGCTAGTATCAGGTTGTAGACTCGTGCTGGCATTCTAGGGTTGAGCTAGTATAAGGTTGTAGACTCGTGCTGGCATTCTAGGGTTGAGCTAGTATAAGGTTGTAGACTCGTGCTGGCATTCTAGGGTTGAGCTAGTATAAGGTTGTAGACTCGTGCTGGCATTCTAGGGTTGAGCTAGTATAAGGTTGTAGACTCGTGCTGGCATTCTAGGGTTGAGCTAGTATAAGGTTGTAGACTCGTGCTGGCATTCTAGGGTTGGAGCTAGTATAAGGTTGTAGACTCGTGCTTTCATTCTAGGGTTGAGCTAGTATAAGGTTGTAGACTCGTGCTTTCATTCTAGGGTTGAGCTAGTATAAGGTTGTAGACTCGTGCTTTCATTCTAGGGTTGAGCTTACTGAAGCTTGAAAAATATTGTAATGCTACACAAAACATTTTAGAAGCTATGGTATGGAAACTTTTAAAGGTTAAATTGAGGTTATGAACATGGCTGATTCAGATGTGTCCCAGAAAGAGAATTAGTGTCATTTGATAGATTAACATTTTAGCTTTCTATTAGTATAAACAATATGATTTAAAATGTAAGAGATATATAATCAATTTGTGAAATAAAGAATGACAGGTGAGTGTGTCAGATTCTCCACTTTGATTCTCCACGTCATAATTTTCTTAGGAAGGGAGATTGAGGATTTATTAAAATATTTCCTTATAACATTACAAACCTAAAATTTATATAATATTAAAATTTGATACATGAGCTACATTTTGATGCTAACATTATTTGCATAAATTGATAATAAAGTAGTTTAATTAAATGTTAAAAGTAACTAAGGTTCTAGAATGTGCACTTTGCTCTATCCATAGTTAAGAGGGTTAAGAGCTTTCAGTAAGTAATTAGTTGTGTTGACATCTTAACAGATTTAGACAAGTGTAATTGTGTTTGCTTTTTCTCAATTCATAAATTATGTCCATCACTTGAACTTTGCAGAATGAAATTTTTCACTTAAAATTTCCTGGCACAAGTTAATGTAAAAAATACAAGAAATTAGTTTACTTCAACAAAATTTGTAAAAATATAATTTAGCCAGCAAAGAGTTAATGTACACTTCTTTTGTAATTTTTATAATAGAACAGGTTATTAGTTTTTATTTCTTAATAGAAAAGAAAAAGTGATACTTTGTTTTTTAATTATTTTCTAGGATTGTTGAATCTTTTAGAAGACGTGATACTTACCATCCCGGAGTCACTGGTGTCTCAGGTTTTAGGAAATATTATACGACCTGATATGTTAATTGTTCTGGCTCACCACAGAAGTGGGTATATTCGCTCAACAGTTGTGAAGGTTAGATTTTTCAATTCTCTTATCATATGTTTTGATGTTTTAACTTGCAAGTATTCACCTTCCTTTTTTGTTCCTATTTACTTCATGTCTAAATACACAACTTTTCCTCTTTCTGTTATTTTGCAGTATTTAAAAGAACAAATGAATGAAAGTAAAGACTATAAAATGTTAGCCATACTTGTATCTGTTATCCTGAGCATGCAAGGCCTTTTAACCAATACCAGGGCTTATCAATCTTCCTGGGTTACAACAGACATGTAAGACCTAACAGTCTGTGATGACGAGAAAACCACAACGTTTCAACCTTCTTCAGTCATTGTCATGTGAACCTGACGATGACCGAAGGAGGTCCAAACATTGTTCCCTCCTCTACATATTGCTTTCTCTATCCATACCATCCATTTTTACATATATGACCTAACAGCTTGACATACTATGCTTTGAGTGGAAATGTCTTTCAAGAATGAAGTAACAGATTTTGAGGGAAGAATAATAGCAAGGGTATCTATAACCAAGATTGTTTAAAGTAAGAGATAAAAATCATAAGGATCTCTGTACAACAAACTACTTTATAAAGGGAAACAATTAGTATAGGCTAGAGTTCAGTGTGTAATTTGGAACAGTGGTGAAGGTTGTTTGGTTAGATTTTTCAATACTCTAATTGGATGGTTCAAATGACCTTTCTTAAAGAAAGGGTGAAAACTAGTCATTTCAAAAACATCCTCGAAGACTAAGTTCATACCAGGACTGCCACTTTTATCAATCGTGATCTTTAGAAATGACAGTGTACGCACAGTCCAAATATATTGTAGATTTATTTACATGTAAATCGTTAAATAAAAAGTCAAATTCAAGATTTAATGAAAATCAGTTTATGCTGTGGTAAATAGTTTTTTTAAAAGTTTTAATTAGATTTTAGTATGTGCTTTCTAAACAGTGACAACTCAATTGAACATCTTATAAAAGTAGGACAAAATGGAAACTTGTTTCTTGTTAACCCTGATTTTTGTCACTAACTTAGAATTTGCTATGATGTCCATTGTGGAACTAGTTTGACCTTGTTTGTTCAACTGTTTTTGAATTTAATTAGCACTTTATTATTCAGGTGATAAGTGCATACCTTCAGACAGCATTTGATGAACAAATAAATGGATTTTTGAAAATGAAGGGCTTCCACCTTCTTGCAAACCAACTTCATCAGTACAGTGTTACATCAGGGTTAGTGGACGCTTGTTTCACCCTATTAATTGGCAGAAATTTCACTTTTGATGGGGAGTAAGTACAAATACATTGAAGACAATTTTTGATTTCAACTTAGAACTTAAATGTTGTTTGCTTAGTTTGTAAATGTTATAATTGGTATTTATATCATATTTCTGTTGTTCTAATGTGTTATTCACACTAATCTTAGTTGTTGCACTTGTAGCGTGTGCATCACAATTGTTTAATTTTTATATTATACTTGTATCTTATACCACATTCTCCACAAGATTTTAATAAATGTTGTAATGGGAGAGATATTTTTAACAAAAGTTCAAAATCGTCAAATAAACAAAGGTTTGATAGTTTGCTGTAACTGTTCTTACAGATTTCAGTTAACCCTTCCATTACAACTTAATTCAGTCCAATTGATGGCTTGTGTTCCATTGATGGCTCTTCTTCCTAACTGTGCCTCAGATACTCCACTGTGTCATAATGTTATTTATGGAATATCAAAGGTAATTAGTGTTCAGCACTATCGTAAACTTGTAGTTTACTTTATTCTATTTACAGTTTTTATATCTTTATAGTATTACATTATAGTTTACATTATAAACTATGTAAACATCTGTTACTTTCAACTTTTGATGATAGACGAAAAAAAATAATCTTATCACACTTTAAACAGTGAGGAAATATTTATCATGTTATTTAACTTGTGATAACCGATATTTGCAAGGAAATAGTTTGCTGTGGCAGAATTAGATCATATGATTTAGTATAAATTATGTTACTGTTTTCATATCTAAGTTTATATGTGCTGTAATACTGTTTTCATATCTAAGTTTATATGTGCTGTAATACTGTTTTCATATCTAAGTTTATATGTGCTGTAATACTGTTTTCATATCTAAGTTTATATGTGCTGTAATACTGTTTTCATATCTAAGTTTATATGTGCTGTAATACTGTTTTCATATCTAAGTTTATATGTGCTGTAATACTGTTTTCATATCTAAGTTTATATGTGCTGTAATACTGTTTTCATATCTAAGTTTATATGTGCTGTAATACTGTTTTCATATCTAAGTTTATATGTGCTGTAATACTGTTTTCATATCTAAGTTTATATGTGCTGTAATACTGTTTTCATATCTAAGTTTATATGTGCTGTAATACTGTTTTCATATCTAAGTTTATATGTGCTGTAATACTGTTTTCATATCTAAGTTTATATGTGCTGTAATACTGTTTTCATATCTAAGTTTATATGTGCTGTAATACTGTTTTCATATCTAAGTTTATATGTGCTGTAATACTGTTTTCATATCTAAGTTTATATGTGCTGTAATACTGTTTTCATATCTAAGTTTATATGTGCTGTAATACTGTTTTCATATCTAAGTTTATATGTGCTGTAATACTGTTTTCATATCTAAGTTTATATGTGCTGTAATACTGTTTTCATATCTAAGTTTATATGTGCTGTAATACTGTTTTCATATCTAAGTTTATATGTGCTGTAATACTGTTTTCATATCTAAGTTTATATGTGCTGTAATACTGTTTTCATATCTAAGTTTATATGTGCTGTAATACTGTTTTCATATTTAAGTTTATATGTGCTGTAATACTGTTTTCATATTTAAGTTTATATGTGCTGTAATACTGTTTTCATATTTAAGTTTATATGTGCTGTAATACTGTTTTCATATCTAAGTTTATATGTGCTGTAATACTGTTTTCATATCTAAGTTTATATGTGCTGTAATACTGTTTTCAGATCTAAGTTTATATGTGCTGTAATACTGTTTTCAGATCTAAGTTTATATGTGCTGTAATACTGTTTTTCAGATCTAAGTTTATATGTGCTGTAATACTGTTTTCAGATATCTAAGTTTATATGTGCTGTAATACTGTTTTCAGATCTAAGTTTATATGTGCTGTAATACTGTTTTTTTCATTATCTAAGTTTATATGTGCTGTAATACTGTTTTCAGATCTAAGTTTATATGTGCTGTAATACTGTTTTTTCAGATCTAAGTTTATATGTGCTGTAATACTGTTTTCAGATCTAAGTTTATATGTGCTGTAATACTGTTTTCAGATCTAAGTTTATATGTGCTGTAATACTGTTTTCAGATCTAAGTTTATATGTGCTGTAATACTGTTTTCAGATCTAAGTTTATATGTGCTGTAATACTGTTTTTCAGATCTAAGTTTATATGTGCTGTAATACTGTTTTCAGATCTAAGTTTATATGTGCTGTAATACTGTTTTCAGATCTAAGTTTATATGTGCTGTAATACTGTTTTCAGATCTAAGTTTATATGTGCTGTAATACTGTTTTCAGTTATCTAAGTTTATATGTGCTGTAATACTGTTTTCAGTATCTAAGTTTATATGTGCTGTAATACTGTTTTCATTATCTAAGTTTATATGTGCTGTAATACTGTTTTCATATCTAAGTTTATATGTGCTGTAATACTGTTTTCATATCTAAGTTTATATGTGCTGTAATACTGTTTTCATATCTAAGTTTATATGTGCTGTAATACTGTTTTCATATCTAAGTTTATATGTGCTGTAATACTGTTTTCATATCTAAGTTTATATGTGCTGTAATACTGTTTTCATATCTAAGTTTATATGTGCTGTAATACTGTTTTCATATTTAAGTTTATATGTGCTGTAATACTGTTTTCATATTTAAGTTTATATGTGCTGTAATACTGTTTTCATATCTAAGTTTATATGTGCTGTAATACTGTTTTCATATCTAAGTTTATATGTGCTGTAATACTGTTTTCGTATCTAAGTTTATATGTGCTGTAATACTGTTTTCGTATCTAAGTTTATATGTGCTGTAATACTGTTTTCATATCTAAGTTTATATGTGCTGTAATACTGTTTTCATATCTAAGTTTATATGTGCTGTAATACTGTTTTCATATCTAAGTTTATATGTGCTGTAATATTTTCTTCTGCAGGTGTGTCAGCACTCGTCCTCCGACTTGAGAACATTACTGGAAAATGGACTAGCTGAGAGTGTGTGTAACTTGATTGTAGAAATCGGTCATTCTGAGCCAAGGTAAGAAATGCTAGGTGTTGGATGTACAAAACTGTTTAGCATAAGAGTTATTGTTTTTCATTTAGTGGTATGTAATGATTATTTAATTGTCATAACAATGGTGGCTAAAGTTAATTATATTAAAAGTGATAGTTGTGACAAATTATAGTACACAACTCTATAAAAGTTGTAAGTTGTGTGTGTAGTTGTTATGAGTTGACTTCGTGGGAGCGTTCAAAGAAAAACCCACTTTCACTAAGCATGTGCCAAATGATCAACCTGTCATTAACAGGTATAAATCATGAAACTTAGGTTAAGGTTATTTGTAACTTAAGTGGCTTGTGAATCAATATTCTTAAAATTTTCAGTCAGTTAAAAGGTATCTGCTCCAGGAGGCTATGATTTGAGAGTATTCTTGTATTTGTAAGGCGCAGTTGTAATAACAAAATACTAACTTTAATAAATGTTCTATCAAGTGTGCTATGACTAAAAATTAATTTGGGTAATTGAGTAGTGAGTCTGTGGGCTATTTTAATTGTCTATTATGAAGGTTTTACAACTCTTTAAATTGATAGTGTGACATATTACCATATTCAAATAAAGGTCTAATACAAGCACAATAGACAGTAATGACTATTCTGACACTACAACCTTTATCATGATACACCCTAAGTAATTGATTCTGTTACTTGTTTTCATAATGATCTCTTTAAATCTGTTGAATTCCAAGGTTTAACTTTCATTTTAGAATAGGATTACTGCTATGTAGTGAACTTAATGTTAACCTTATTTCATCCATCTGTGCTGTTAGAGCGAAGATATCCCTCTTGTCACATTTCTTTACAAAAATAAAAGTAGTGAGTGAAAATGTTTGAAATTTGACAAAAAATTTTCAAACTGTATGTAGTTTCAGAAAACAAAATATTTAGCTATTTTTCTAATAATAAACATTTTCATTTAGTTTATTTGCTCTTGGACTAAAAACTTTCAAATTATTCAATGAAGTATAAAAATACTGTTTTTAATCTTAGTTTCAACATTTCATATGTTTTATTTCTAACACTCTGTAAGTGAATATAGTTTTTTGATTAAGGTAAATATTTCTATCTTATTTTTCATTTTTTATACTATATCATTAACTTTGTCATCAATGTACAGTACAATTGAATGTTTAAAATTAACAAATGGAAATATGTACATACCTTTCAATTCTTTATATTTGTCCACTAGAATACTTGTATTTTCCTTTTCTTTAATTTCCTGTCTTTATCTTTTAATTTATTCTTTATGTAAATTTTCCTTTTAAACTATTTGTCTATCATATTTTATGCCTACACGTTATCTGATGCCGCAGACTTTATGAAGCTATTTTGGCAGGCCCCCTGTTGCCTAAACAAGGAACTTGTGCATGCCATTTTGTTTATATTTTATTTCAAAATCCAGATGACAAGTTAAACTTCTTAAAATTAAGTAACTCAAATGTGGATTTGAGAACATACAAAATATATATTTAAAATATAAACATATGACCTGAATAAGTCAATGCCAACCTTGGGCTATATCAATTTCTTTGGGAGACACGTGCAACCTTTTGACAAAATATTTGTTCAGTGTTTACCACTGTTAAACTTTGAAATGGATAAAAAGTTTGTGTATTTAAATATGTTTGAACCTTTTAACTCTGCATTTTAAAATCTAACTAAAACATAATTAACTAAAACATTACAGTAGGCTTGAAATACAATTTGGCTGTCTTTATATTATATTCAGGTAAGAAACCACTGTGTGCTATAGTCATTCAAATAGATAATATGAATGACAGTTACATGTACACAGTAAGGAAACTGCATGTCAATTTCAAATTAACTGTAGGTAGTGTGTAAACGGAAATCTTTCTAATGACTACATTCACTTCTGTCAACTAACGACATCTACATTTTACATCTCAAAATAATGTATAAAAGTTAGGTATAAAGGGTTGAGAAACTTGTTTCCCATACATGTTATTTTCTAGATATGTACATTGCTAAAGTCTATTGTTTTGAAACAAAGTAATTAACATAAAAATTCAAATAACATACATTATAATACAATTCAAGTTTCAATTTTATTGACACATATTCATAGTTAAGTGGTTTCATTAAATTCTAAATGTCATGCGAGTACCACATGCAGACTTTAATTTTTAAATTGGCACCAAAAGTTATATGTTTAACTAATTTCTTTTGATAAATGTATAGTCCTTGTGAATGTGCAGCAAGTTGGTTTGCACATTCACAATTTAAATCAAATTTATATAGTTATGAATATTAAAACTTTCTATAACAATTGTTCATTGGTGTGGTTTTAGTGGCATAGTTAGACCTATTTCAGTGACAGCTAGAATAAAATTCCACATACATAATGGCACTTGTTACTTAAGAATTGTATATCCTTTTTTGCTGTAATTAGCTTATCTGAACTTTTAAAACTTGAATTGCAATATTTGCATGTAATCCTGTTTTATACTGGGTTTAGACCAACCGATGTAGAGTGTGTTTGTGAACAAGATCTTCTCAAGGATGATGTCTTCCAGCTCCTTCATCTTATAGCTTCAACTCTTTTTGGGTAAGGTACAATGTTATTCTCTTTATTTGATATTTGAATAAGTACTTCCTGACTCGTGTATTTATTTTTGTTTTTGTAATTGGGCAAATTGTAACTAATTGTTTTAATGATATACCTTGTATAGAGTCTTGTAATTATTTGCAATGCTTCATGCTGATTCAATACTACAATAAGCTAGTCATCAAACACACAGGGAAAGTGAATGAAGACACAAGACTACATCTTGATGAAAAGGTAATCCAATAATCAAAATGCATCAATATAAGACATGAAATGATCCTACAACCTGGTGCTTTTGAAAGGTGGACCTTTTGTCTTCAGGATAAAAAAGTGAATGGTGGTGTAACTGAATCTATGATATATAGATGAGTGACTTTGTAGAGGTCATCTGGGCTTCCAGGAAGCTTTTGTTCATTGTACTGTTGTGTGTGTTGTTTCTGGTGCCACATGATTGTAAATGAGTGTTTGGTCCTGAATAAAGTCAACTTTTGAAAAGTGCTCAATTAATATTTTTATCATTTAATATTAAAACTTTTTAACTTTTAATACCATATGTCTTGTATCCATGATGTTAGAAAAATACATAGGTTCAAGGAAAGAGATTGGTAAATGGATAATTTGTTTCCAAAGGTGGTATAATAGCTTTCTATTATGCTGCATATTATTGTTTAAGGGTACTCTATTTGTTTGCAATTGGTGTTACTACAGTTGCCAGTTGTAGTATGCATGCAGAATTTGAAGTATTCAAAGTGCCACTGAATTCATGACTTAACATTTGTTAGCCGAAGTTGAACAACTTTATTTGATAAAGCTGTTTGTGATGCATACTTCACTGACAAGATTAGCTTTTCTCTTTGTGCTGCTCTCTATTTTCAAACATTTTTGAATGCACGCTACAAGCCTTCAACATTCCTTTTGTTGGACTCAAGTTCCAACTTGCGTATATCACTGTCACTTCTCTCAGTAAGAGTACTACAATCATGTGACTCCCCCTATACATCACTAGCATGTGAAGTTTGGCTATACTGAAGTGCAGATGTTTTTGTTTAGAACAGTTATTACCTACAAAGGGCTCAACTTTTCTAATATATGTAAAAACGGCTGGTTTGGGTTGAAAATCTTTTTATGTAGAGAAGCGAACAACGTTTTAACCTTCTTTGGTCATTGGCAGGTTCACAAAGAAAGAAAGAAGTAACTGACCAGTAGCTGACCACATGTTTTAAGAGGGCTGTGTAAATTGTCTGAACCCAAACCAGCCGTTTTTACATATTTTTCTCTACAAGTGGGTTTTCTCGTCATCACTGATTAACTTTTCTTAATTTTGTTCAAATTAACTTCATTTCCATCTTCAGTCTTTAATTTTATTAACTTTGTTTCATTTCTCCAAATATTTGTATTAATCCTACCTATGCCCTGATTTCCATCCCTTCTTCCAATTTTAGGTTGTTTTGTGGTAAATCCTCGGGGCTTATGAAGGTGTTTCCCCCTCTTCTTTTCAACTGTTGCCTACAGATTGCTTAGCTATGGTCCCTATATACATGGTTGACTTCTCTTTAGTGTTTTTTTTGCAAGAAATCTAGAATTTAGTGTTTTTTTCAGGTGTGGCTCAAAGTTCTATTTCCTGACCTCAACGTTTCTGGTCTTGTCTATAACAATTTCCTGTGATACCAATGTATGCTGTCTTTAGCAGCAGTATGTAGTTTTTTTACCTTCCTTCTCCACACGATCCCTGGCCAAGCCAATGTTTATCTTACACAGTCCTTGTTCTCCTGCCTGATGTGTGATATACCTTCTCCATGAAGGTTTTACTGGTGCCAGTTTACCCATTGTGGAATTTTATACTGTTTTAGGGCCTTCTCAGTTTGCTTCCTTGCCATCTGTTTTTATCAAATGTGCCCTCATGTGACACTCGTATCCTGCAATCTGTGCATCCACAGACAACTGGCTTCTTGCCATTTCCAAATGGGAAGTTCTGCTGGTCAGCTCCATCTGATAGCTGTGCTGGCGGGATGATTGATCAGTTTGGAGAGGTCCTTTCATCCTCCACATTACTTTGTACATCTCTGTTTGTTTTTTAAATACCTATTTTGGCAGGTCTCTATCCTCTTTTCTTGGATTCCATTTTATGGAGCTGGTTGTGTGTGGACTGCCCTATCTGCTACAGATAGGAAACCAGTACTTTCCTACTGGTTAAGTTCTATGGCTTTAGGGGTGGTGATCACCTCTGACACTTGCCAGAGCTGGGCTCAAGTTTGCCTCAGTAGACCCTTCATGATGAGTGAACTTTACAGGGGATACTTTGGATGCTCCTATTCATCTTGCTTCCCAATTGCTTGTTGGTTTTATTGGTGTTGGACAAGACCCATATGTTGATGGAAGGCCTGCTTCCTTCTCTGTAGCCCGAGTTACATCTATTTGTGGATGTTTCCTTTTAAAGTTAGGGCGTAATGTTTATTGCCAAAAGGTTTCAGGTTATTGGTCTTTGTAGAAGATTTCTCTCCATTCCTCTCAAATTCCTGCTGTTCTTTGTGCTTTGGATAATTTTTCAGCTTGTATACAGGTAAGAAGCATTCTAATATTTCTACTAGGTGGCTTCTATCAATCACCCAGGGGACACGAGATCCCATTTCCTGTGTTTTTGCACTACAAGTCTATGTGCACGTGCATGCACACAAAATACTCATAATCCTTACTAAAACTCCATCAAATTTGATGAAGATACACATGCTATATCAAAAGTTAAAGTACATGATGTGTGCAAAAGTGCAGATGAACTTGTGCATATTATACCAAGCCTGTCATGAAAGGGTTAAGGTGTGTCCTTCAGATGCTTTTGGGGAAAATACACCTGTGTTTCTCCCACACACATTCTATCCTTCAATTCATTTGTGGGGTTCAAGCTAATCTTGTGAGAACAGAGAGTACCCTATTAGAAGTTATAATTTTTCTAAAGGAAGTTATATTATTGCTCAGTACTTTGCAAGGTTATTATACCTGCTAAAGTTTTAATTGTTCAGATTGGTTTTTAAATACACTCTTATAAAGCTTTGACTTGTACTTTATAATAATAATGTCATTGAAATATGTATAAAGTGAAGTGGCTTAATTAAAAGTTTGAATATAAGTGGTAACATGCACAAAAAGGGGATTAAAAGTGCCATCGTTATCACATGGTTAATGCCCTTATTTCACCATTTTGTTTTCACTTTTATATTTTGACAGATTTTTTTTCTACCTGTTTATGTTCAGGAGAGTTAAGGTGACCAAAACTACAGTACTTAGCATGTCATATTACAAAACCCATATCATGACAAGTGGGAATACCCTGTTATTGTCACTGACTTAGACTGATCATTACTGATTTTGCTCGAGATTGTTGTATTCTTCTATAAGCATTTTATAATGTGGGTTTTTGTTTTATAATTCATTTTGTATCTCTCAGCATCCCATATCATAAATTACTTACTGTTTAATGCTGATTTTGCTATTTAACCTCTTATTTGTTATTTTTGTGGTTGAAAGGCAGAGTTTGTAGATATTTAGTATATTTTCCTTTTCCTTTCTAGTGGGATTGGAGCTGCTAGTATTCATATGTATTTTGATCTCTTGACACTACTCTATTCTGTTGAGCAGCAGTCACAAAAACAGTGTGGTAAGTAATATTCTGTTGAATGTCAGCCACTATATTCACATGGTAAATAATCATTTTGTAAGATGTAAGCCATAGAAATGGTCTGGTTATTTGTTGTATTCTGAATGTCAGCCACAAGAAGTGTTTCAAGTTTTAATTACAACTTTCTGTTCATAATCTTTCAGTTTGGTTTATTTCAAAATATTTCAGGTTAGTAAGACAGGTTGTTATTTCCTTGTATTTATAATCACTGTTGCTTGAGTTTTGCAGACAGTAAATGCTTGCAAAGAATGTACTCACTTAAGAATAATTAGTTTTAGTATTTCTGCTTGTGTTGTTCAATCACATATTAAAATATCTATTTAGTACTTCTAATACAGGTGAATTTCACTTGTTCTACATCCATAAAGGAGGTATACTGTAATGTTTTCAAATGTACATGTGTTCATGAAATTTTGCAGGTTATCAGTGAACATTACAGATCAAAACTGCTAGAAACAATACATTTTGTAAGATTTAATTTACATGCTAAATGTTCAGTGACAGTGGGAAAGTAAAGTGTTCATAGCTAAAATAAAGAATTTTGTTGTCTATACAGTTAATTATTGTTGTATTGAGGGGTTTAATTGAGTAAAATAATGAAGTTACATCTTTGATATTAAGGATCAGTAGTATTAGAAATGTCTCTAGAGGTAAATTATAAGTTATTTTTACTTTTCATGTCAGATGTTTAATTTTATTTATTATGCTTGGCTCTTTGGTCCTGTAAACATTCATAAATATGAACATTGTGATTCTAAACAAGGAACAGGAATTCAACATGATGACAGTATTTAAAACAAAATCAAGAGCTGCTTGCTATCTTAGATACAACAAAATATTCACTACATGAGAAGAGTCTAAAAGTTGTATGTTAATGCCAAGTAAAATTTATTTTAGGAATGTCTATTTCAGAAATAAACACCTAACATACCTCTAAGTGCAATATTTCTATAAGTTAGGTGTAGTATGTCCAGAATTTTAGTATTTTGCTTCCAAAACAAGGTAATATTTTACTATTTGTCAGTTTTACTCAGAAAAGATGAGTTTCTGGATAAGACATTTTTTTTTTTATACCAGTTAAATGTTTTTTCTTCCAGAAAATTTTGTAAAACCCTGCAAAGTTTTGACAGATTTCAAAAATGTAGGTGTACTTGTGTGTATGAATGTCTTATTTGAATTAGTTTCATTTAAGTCTGATATAAAATTCTATTTTTTCAGGTTCACAGATGGGATGTGTTCAGTTACTGAGAGAATGCCAATGTGTAGTCTTCCAGGCAGCTTTAGACTTTGTTTACCTTTACACTAATGTCCTAGCCAGTCATTCATCTGATGAAAAATTAGCTAAAACTGGTAAAAACAATGTTTTGTAAGATTTAATCTGCATATTAAGCATGCTCAGTGACAGTGGGAGTATATAGTGTTATATAGCTAAAATAAAGAACTTTGTCCATACAGTAAATTCTTATCAGGGGTTTCAATAAGTAGAAAATAACTTTCACATCTTTTATAATTTACCTCAAAAGATTTGGAGGCATTTGTAATATTGGGAAGACCACTTATTCTTATTACCAATAAGTTTTATTTTGTGGAATCTATCATTTGATGCAAAATTATGCTGGGCTATTTTGTTCTGTTATTTGTAAGAGGTAATGCTAGTTCAGCATTGTACATGTATATGCGAGTTTTTTTGTATTTCCAATTAGTAACAAAGTTGGGTTTATCGGTTCCCTTTCAGCAGATGCCAGAGATTGTTTTTATTAGTATTATAATTGATCAAAATCTTGTTACTTTTCAATAAACAATAAGATATACAATGTAAAGTATCGTTCTAATCAGTCGGGTATGACATCATTCATTGTTTAACTGGTCAGTGAAGGCAGTTAATGTTGTACACTTATTTTTCAGTATTTGTTAGCTATCCTTTTGTAGATACAGATTAGAATTCCAAAGTGATGGCTGGAATTATTTCACCCTGCAAAACTCTGGTATTAAAGTAATGAATGTTTGTTGGAAACTATATTTGATTCTCTTGTTAAGGTTTCTGTAATGTTGGAAGCATTTCAAAAAGGTTTTTGCATCCTTTTTGTAAACATAGATTTTGTTTTATAATGAAATCTTTTGTGTACAGACTTTATGGTATCACCTACTTCCTTAGTATTGGATAACAAATTTTTTTCATCAAACAGTTAAAAACATGAAAGAAACTTGCTCTAAACATTTTAATGTAGTTAAAAATTTGACTTCATAAGAATTGTAAATGTTTGTTTACGGATGACATTTCTCAGCAATGCAGGTTTTTTTTTTTGTCACTATTGTAAAAGACTTAAGTTTTTATACCTCCATTTTATGATTTACACCATTCAGTATAGCACTCAGATAAACTATAGTAAATAACTAACTTGTAAATCATCTGAAGCACAGAACACCTTGTATCATCTGTATATACCCCTGATGAACCAGTGGATGATGACTTGTAGCACATTGTTTCATTTCTCTGAAAGGGCATCTCTCCCAGTTCATGGAGATTCCTGGGCTAAATAATGTGGTATATGTAGGTAGCTTGTTATGGACAACATGAGTTTTACTGTTTAACTTGGTTTTGATTTTTATTACAGGAAGCAGGACAGCTGAAGCATTTTTTAGTTTAATGACCATTTTACCGGAAAGCTTGAACCCATATTCTATACGAACACCAGGTGAGATAGACTATCCTGCATCAGTTTTACCATCACTGTCACTAAGTGTTCAGGATATGAATTCCTCCATAATGCCGTATTCAGACAATAGGCGGTTTTCTTTAGGTGGTGCATCTCCTACAAGTAAACAAAAATCCACAACAGGAAAGGAGCTTGGTGTCACAGATGCTACTGACCGTTTTCGTCGGATGTTGATCAGAGCATCAGATTTTGTGATTTATAGAGGTGGGAAGTAGTCAAGTAAACCTAAGATATTAAAAACTTGTTGTAATCTTGTAATTGACACTGACAGGGCAGATTGTTTTACTTCTTTGTAATTGACACTTTGACAGATTGTTTTTCTTCTTTGTACCACTTAAATTTTAAGAAAATGCTGAAAGCTTGTTGTTTTTTGAAAGATAGTTTCCTTTGCATAAAAAACACTTAACTTTTAAATTCAGAAAATTTGTTTTAGGAAAGAGCAAATAATATATATTAAAATGTGTATATTTCATTTTTTACTGAACACAAAATTATATAAACTCCTTTTAAAGGAAAATTTTCATTTGTTCTTGAACATAAGCGGTTGTGTATTTATTCACATTGAGATTTAGAGTAGTACACTAACTAAATTAAATTTCTTTCTAACAGAAAGAAAACAATATTAGCTACTTTATAAACAAACTAAAACCTGAACAAAGTTCTTGATAACCTGTACCCCATGGTGTTTCATGCACAGGTGGTCAATTTCACACACCAGTTATATCGTACAGGTATATTTATGCATGAATAATTAATAACAATTAGTTTTAGTGTTTTTTAATGCTGTTACTGACTAGTGATATCAAATACAACCGTATTTTGAGATGAGTGTTAGGTACATTTATGTAGTAAATAGTCATGTAAACAATAGCTGAGTTCATGGATGTCATGGTCAGATGTTGAGTACACTTACGTAGCAAATAACTATGTAAGTGGTAGTTGGTAGTGAGTGTCAGTTTTATTTTCTTTTATAACTTGTTTTGAATTTTGTTTTGTAAAATAATATTTTTATTAAATGTGTTAATTTTAACCTAAAGTCCTTAATAAACTAAACTTTTATATATGTACAATGATATATTTGTTCTCTTTTATATTTAAGGTACACCTTCAGTTTTCTTTTATTACATGTTGTCTATTTTAATAAAGATGCAGACATAGCTATATCTCCAAAAGAAAAGTCATTTACTAGAGGACTATTGCAGTGCACCATTCAAGGGGTTGTTACTGTTCTGGTAAGTTTTCATTGGCTTTTTATTTTAAAGTAATGGAATTTTAACCATGGAATAAAAGTGTAGAACTTGTTTGTACTAATTTAGGGATGTTGCTTCACACAAAATTCTGCTCTACATTGTATAACAATTCATAGCATTGTTCACAAACATGTCTTGGTTTAGTACTGTTGTCTTTTTGTGACTTCAATAGAATATCAAAGAATTTATAAAGAAATTGATACAAAATTGGAACATTTGGTGGTATAAATGTGGGTATTGGAAAAATGGTTATCTTGATTATATGAGAATAATTCAATGTGAAAAGTAAATACAAGGAAAGTTATTATAGAATACGTCTTATTTCTACAAAACGTGTTCATTGTACCAGTTTAAAAACAGGATGCTATGACTGAACAATTCTTAGCCAAGAACCCAAATATCACATCTTTCTTGATATTACTGTTAAGTTGTAGGCAAGAAATCAGATGATATTCTTTATGTGCATACTTTCTAGAGTTTGATATTGAATTTGGGTCATTTTGACTGCTGCAAGGTGGACACTCACTTCTTAATTCATACAAGAAAAGGTTGGAGATTAAACACTGCTTGTAATGATGCTTTTCATATATATTGTTTTTAAATACTTCAACATACAGATATTTAAGTGTCATGGATAACACAGGCCTGCAATGGTTTTATATTCTTGATTTTTAAATGTTCTATAGTAACTCCTATACACTGAATCTGAAAATAATCATTTTTCTCCAGCATGTATGGACGTTCAGAAACATCATATGTACATTTATGCAAATGAATCATTTTCACTGATATCTGACCACATCTTGTTACACTCAACACTGACAACCACTGGCTATAGATTTCTCAAGACCAATCATTCTAGAACCCAAATGTAATAATAAAAAATGTTCATTATGGTAAATGAAATAACAATTTGATCTTAAAGTTTTTTTTCTTCCACCTTTGTAAAACATTCTTTTCTGATAGATTTTGAAAATATTTTTTTTGTGTAGCTGAATTATGGAAAATCTGTTATTCAAACTAACTTTTATCTTTAAATTCTCAAGACTGTATAATTTGTACCTTCAATAGAGGGATGATGTCTGCCTATTCATTATGATATGTATAATTTGTACCTTCAATAGATGGATGATGTCTGCCTATTCATTATGATATGTATAATTTGTACCTTCAATAGAGGGATGATGTCTGCCTATTCATTATGATATGTATAATTTGTACCTTCAATAGAGGAATGATGTCTGCCTATTCATTATGATATGTATAATTTGTACCTTCAATAGATGGATGATGTCTGCCTATTCATTATGATATGTATAATTTGTACCTTCAATAGAGGGATGATGTCTGCCTATTCATTATGATATGTATAATTTGTACCTTCAATAGAGGGATGATGTCTGCCTATTCATTATGATATGCATAATTTGTACCTTCAATAGAGGGATGATGTCTGCCTATTCATTATGATATGTATAATTTGTACCTTCAATAGAGGGATGATGTCTGCCTATTCATTATGATATGTATAATTTGTACCTTCAATAGATGGATGATGTCTGCCTATTCATTATGATATGTATAATTTGTACCTTCAATAGATGGATGATGTCTGCCTATTCATTATGATATGTATAATTTGTACCTTCAATAGATGGATGATGTCTGCCTATTCATTATGATATGTATAATTTGTACCTTCAATAGAGGGATGTCTGCCTATTCATTATGATATGTATAATTTGTACCTTCAATAGAGGGATGATGTCTGCCTATTCATTATGATATGCATAATTTGTACCTTCAATAGAGGGATGATGTCTGCCTATTCATTATGATATGTATAATTTGTACCTTCAATAGAGGGATGATGTCTGCCTATTCATTATGATATGTATAATTTGTACCTTCAATAGAGGGATGATGTCTGCCTATTCATTATGATATGTATAATTTGTACCTTCAATAGAGGGATGATGTCTGCCTATTCATTATGATAATTACAGCACTGTGGAAGAACTCTGAATGGAGTTTTTTTTTTTTTTTTTTTTTTAGTCTTATATAAATAGTTAGGTGAACATACTCTGGGAGTTGTCTAATCAAACTGCTCATGGTCAGGTTAGGATTGTTAAGCAAATGTCCAACAATATCTTTAATGACTTTGCACTTTTGATGCTTGGTAATAATTTATCTTATTTCTGTGTTCAAAACACTTAATGTATCCAAGTCTGATGTTAAGTATATATTTTTCAATTCACTGGAGAGAGATCTGGCTGACTTTACAACCTGACATTAATTAATCTAAATGTTGCTATTAGTTGGTTTTGTTTGTGTGTTTTCATATGATAACAAACATTTGTTAAATTCATTTTTATATTTTTACTGATTTCAATAAACTAATGAACATTATATTTGTGATGTAATTTGAAATTTTCACGAGGGTTGTCTTCATTTATGGTTTAAAATAATGTTCAGACCAACTGATACAATAACACATTCTAATGTTTAAATATATGAGTGTAAGAAAAGTACATTTCATTAGCTGTATTCACTGTCAAAAGTAGATTTTTATCCAGGTAGGTTGCTTGTTCTTATCAGAACTTAATAATGAAGCATCCATTTATTAATAGCTTTGATAAAATAATACAAATTGATATCTAACTTGTATGAAATGTCAGCACTTCAGTTTTTTGTTTTTAACTATCTAAACACCATCACTAAAACTGATGTATGCAGGTTTGTTAAAGATGTGAACTTCTATTTATTAGAGCTATTTTTATACTAATATCACATTTTCTTTTGAAAGGAAAGACAGAAGAAAACCCAAGGTTCACATTGGTTCAACATAATGTGGTCAGCTAAAGATACTGTTCGGGCTCAGGTAAATTTCGCTGCTTTTGTTTTGGTTCTGTGAAATGTGGTCAGCTAAAAATACTGTTTGAAGTCAAGTAAATTTTGTGACCTTTATTTAATTCAGTGTAATGTGGTTGGTTAAAGATATTGTTTTGGTTGAAGTAATTTTCATTACTTTTGTTTGGTTCATTGAAATGTGATCAACAAAGACAGCTCAAGTAAGTTTTATGGTTCATTATGGTCTGAACTCAATTCTTCATTTCAGAATTTTAAAATTCTAAAATATTTCTAATTCTAATCATAATTGTAACCAGTATCTAAAACATTAATATCTTACCTTTTCTTTTGCTGAAATATTGCTAAATGTGTCAAACTCACCAGAGTAACTCCTCTCTCTCTCTGACTTTTTTGATGTTTCTTGATTAACATTAGGTAGTTGATGGACTTGTTTATAACCAATAAAGATTTTCCTCCATACCAAACTTAACAATCTTTTTAAATTTGACAGATAGAATATTCTCTTGATAGAAATGTCTTATTATTTTATGATCATGATTTTACTTCTCTTAAAAGCAATAGAATATTTTAACCTTGTTTATGCCTCATTTAGAAAGCTTTATAAATTCCTTTGTCCTAACATTGTTGGATGTTTAAATTAGTAAGGCTTAGGGGAGAATGTTGTTTTTACATAAGAGAAAATAGCTCAATATTTTGTGTATAAGAAAATCATGCTTATTTACACTTTATTAATAAAAGAACTAAAATATTAAATTTATAAACTTTTCAGCTTAGCCTAATAAAACCAGTAAAATCAAATGTTTAAAATCACACTAGCTTATAATTATGACATGTGATTACTAGCTGTTACCACTAGGGGGAACAGTTTGGTGGGAGGTTCTGTGATTTTTGTAAGGATTATTGTTACAGTAGTACAAATTATGACAATTAAAATAATGTGAAAGAGTTAACAGTTGAAAATGATAAGAGAAGTCATTTGACACTTTCTGGTCTAAAGTGCAATCTGGGCAGAGGAGTGAATGGTAAAATTAATTTTATTTTATAACTTCCAACTTCAATTTTCTAGGTAGAGAATTTTACAGAAGTAAATTTAATACTCTTTTCAGAAGCTAAGTTATGCAAAGATATATCAAAACTGTAAAATCAAATGAAATATATTTTATTCTTAACATGAAAATCACATGCTATCTGTGGAAATTCTTGTATGATTAGTGTAGAGGAAAGAATATTAATTTTATTTTATAATTTGAAACTTTTAATTTTTTAAACATTGTTTTCTCTACAGTTAGTGTTAGGGAGAGAAAATGAGTTTTACAAAAAGTGATTTAGTTTGAAGGCCAAAGGTTGTTTAATGAAATATGAAAACTCAGAGGAAAAGTATTTATATTCTAGTAAAGACTTTGGAAATTCATATCAGTTTTTAGTAGAAATGTTTCAGCAAGAAATCCTGTGAAAATGTGTACTAATAGCTTGCCAAATTTTATTGGGATGCACTTAGTAAATGCAGAGTTATGCATAGTTTCATGGTCTGAAGATTGGTCAGCATTGGTGTAGTTTCATGGTCTGAAGATTGGTCAGCTGAACCAACTTTGTTCTTATAAAGGTTAATATTCAACTTTACCACATTTTAAAATGTGGTACATTTCAGTCAGACCTATGGTAAACAATCAATTCAAGTAAGAGTAACTTATTAACACAGTGAAGTGTTTTAGCTGATTCTAAATTTCTAGTATATAAATCACATATTCAGTCAATCAACCAAACAGCAGTGATTGTTATACTAATCAGTGTGCATATTTGTAAGTGTAAAATTGAGCCATAATTAAGTGGTGTATCTATATGTGAGTTGTTCATTTGGGTACACTATTAGAAGTTTTAACTTTTTCATTAAATTCAAGACTTTTAGTGATGGATATGCTGCAATAGAACGATTCCTTTTAACCACTAGTTCATCACAACCACCTTGTCAAACAGTGGGATTTCATGAAAACAAAAGTTAACAGAATATTCCTATGTAAATTGTGATGGTTTTTCACTAAACTTGAATTTTAGTAGTTCACAACAGCTTAGGGATGCAGTAAGCTAGTTTCTGGTATTGAATGGGTTGAGAAATATTGCATTAGACACATGCAGTCACCTCTACTAATTAATAATCTACTACTGTATAATGAACCATCACAGCAGAGTAACAGAAGTTTAACCCTTGTAGCAATATACAAACTTACAAAACAATCAGCTTTTAATAATTTATCAACTATTGTGTGGATACCTAATTTTAAAACTCTTGCAGATGGGTCGATTGTTTCTAGCTTTAACTGCTCCATCACAACCAATAGAGGAGAGATTCTTTTGTGTGGAATGTGTGGTCAGAGAGCGCCGCTGTTTGGACATAACTCATTCTATTCTACATAGTTCACAACAGGCAAGTTTTTAAAACCTTTGTGTTCTAAGATGAATCCACAGAATGATGTAGAATTTGAAATCAAAGTTTTTCACTAATTAAGACTGAGGACAAGTAATTTAAGGAGAAATGTAATGGAAACAACTAATTTAATTAACATATAAGTTACCTATCTGTGTTGGTTGAACTTTTAGTGTCATTCATTGTTGTTATGGTAGTTTTCATTTCCTTTAATTATTGTATTATTCTTTTGTAATAAATTATTAGGTTTTCTAATTACTTTTCAACAGATATCTTGGATGCTTAGTATCATGTTAAATATATTAAATAAAAGTTTGGGGAGTTTCATTATGATGTTAAAAATTAAAACAGTTTTTCTAATATATGGAAGTGTATAATGGAAAAGAGTAATGTGTTTATTAGTGAAACAGGTCAGTGCCTCACAATGCATTTTTCATTTCTGTGGTTTATTCAGCAAGAACAATGGGTTGGTTAGCAATTTGTTTGTAGATTATTTTAGTAAGAGGAAATTTAATGAGTAAAGTTCTTTCAGAGTTACATACATCATTGTGTTCTGATGTTGCATTTCAAGTTGGGTCTATTGACATATTAGTAACCTATGGTGAATGATACTGAAGAAATGAAATAATTCTTTATCATTATGCACACTGGACTTTTACTAAACATTAAAAACAACAAACCCTAATAAAAGAACACATCACAGCAGTGTTGTCACAAGCTAGATTAATTTGGTGACAATAAAACTAAATTTCAAGATGACAACCTAATCACAAAGTGAGATTGAAACTTTGCTAGGAAACAGTTGAAATGGAATTGTTAAACCTGGTTATTAAAGCTAAGACTGGGGAATCAGCTATTCACACACCAGGGGTCAATGCCCTAAGGATGTCTTCATGCCTAATCAGATCAAAAGAAAACAAAATGGTTAATCAGATATGAATTATCTGGACTTATGGGTTAAAGTTCAGCTGAGAATATTTCATTTGCTCCAAACAGCACAAGATATTCATTGTCTGAAGGAACCAGTCCATGTGTTTATTTACGGGAGGCCTTTAGTCTGTCGATTGAGCCTGGTTTTGTTAATAAAATTGTTTCACCACAGGGATGCAAATGCAAGACTGAGTTATAGCTTCAGGTAGTTTCATGTTATTACCAGGAAATCCATGTGCAAAACATGGCATTTACTATGCCAGGGGTTAAAATTCCAGTGACATCAAGGAAGAAATCCATTTTCACACCTAGAAGTGAAATACTAAAATGAAGACTTCTTAGGAATAAATTTGCATATACTAACTGCACTCTAGTGGAATGAAACATTGGCACTTTCTGATTGAGTAATGATTGGAAAAGTTTCTGTATTTTTGGAATAAAGATGTCATCATTAGAGCCATGGACATAACCCACCAAAGCATTTGAATTGAGTCTGGGTGGGATATCACAAGATGTGAAACTATACTGTTATACTTAAACATTAGAGTAGTCACCATTGAAGCAAGATCTGTTAAGAAGTCTTTATGTAAGGAGTTGTATAACCAAAGCTGTGAAGCACTTAACCAAGGAATGACAGTTTGTACTGCTACTAGTAATATGCACCAATGAACTGCATTTGTTTGTTCTCGATACTGTTACCAATATCCACTAAGGAATGACACATTATGTATGTTTTAGGCATTACTAATAGGTGAATTATATTTTTAGCTCTAAGATTAATTCATGACCACTTGTGAGATCACTATCTCTTCAGTATAAAAAAGTCTGTAAAAACCAAGTTACCTATATGTTTATATTTTTAGTTCAACCCAAGAATACTGATAATTTTAATTTTTCCTCTTAAGAATGATCCACGAATCGTGTTATTCATCTGTGATCTCCTCTACAACCAAACAGAAAATATGAGTGGAAACCAGTTAGAGGATATTTCAACATTTCTTCGTTTTCTTCACAAAATGGGAGCATCTGTTCTGTCCACCAACAGGGAAGATATCAAAGCTGCCTTAGAAAATGTTAGTTGTGCTATTAATAAAACTGTTACATATTAAGCCTGTTTTGTAATAGATAAAATAAGAACAGATTGTTCTGTCCATTTAAGTAGTTGAGTGTTTTGTTATGTATATTTACAAGTGTATACAACAGTATTATATGATCCGAAGAATACACTGATTTTGTTTTTTTATTTAAGAACCTATTAAGTTTTATCATTCAATGTAGTATACAGAATATTTTATTTTAAATATATTTAAACTTTAATACTGTGGTTTAATTTATTTAGTAGAAAGTAGTTTTATGTTGTGTGTTTTGGAAGATGTTTGCTTATTAGAAATATTCATGATACAATTAAGTTTTATCAGGAAAGTAGATAGAAAGTAGGTTATTCGTTCAGTTTTTTTTAGTGTGGTGTTTATGTTTGTGAAGAACTGTTTAGAGTAGCTGTTCACTTATATTTTTTGAGTGGTGTGTGAAGTGGTTAAATAGACTTTTTACTAAGAATTTTAACATTGGTGTGTTTATAAAAAAAAATACAGCTTTTATTATTATATGCATATGATTTTCTCCTGTCAGGAAATTCTAGCTTGGAAGCAGATATTAAATAATGAACATGAACAGTGGATCCAAACCAATCGTGCTTCAGAGTGCAGGTAAGGGAAGTAGATCGTTGTTTGTATGCACGTATTTTCCTGTTTTGGAGTAGTAAAACTTCCTGTTTTGGAGTAGTAAAACTTCCTGTTTTGGAGTAGTAAAACTTCCTGTTTTGGAGTAGTAAAACAGTAGATTATGCTGGTTTATCACTTAGTATAAATCTGTGTTTGTGCTGTTGCTAATACTTATTTCATAATAATGAGAGTAACTGAAAACTAGTAATTAACTGAATATTACTTAGTGAAAATATATTTGACAATTACTAAAGTTTTTGAATCTTTAACATGCACAGGGTTCTGCAAAGACATGAAAATCTGACAAAGTTGGTGTCCCAGAATGCAATGTCTGTGACACGAACAGTAGTTGAAGCCCAGAACATGGAGAGAAAACTCTTTATTGAAAACATCAAAAGCATGTATAGTCAAGGTTTGGCAGCCAAAAGAGCATGGCTTTCCATGATCACCCAGCTGACACATGAAAGGTGATCAGTCTTCTGTTGTAAATATATTGTATACTTTTATGAAAATTTGACATTGGGCAAACATACATTAGATAACTGTTTTAGTTCAAGTGTCAGATCCATTGCATTAGGGTTAACTAGATCAAATATTAGAGGAATATAATAAGTTTACTTCCCACTAGGGGATCCCAGTGAAATTACACTAAATATTTTGGTTCCCTGAAGTCTGATTTGTTTTGTGAATGTGTGCAGTCAAACTGGTGAAAGTTAATACATTTTGAAGTTTTTCAAGTAACTTACTTTCTGATTTTATAAAACATACTACCAAATATTTATGTAAAAGTGCATTTGGATTTAATGTGGACATATCACCTGTTGACATTTAGTGGTTATGGATAATTTTATGTCCTTGCTCAGAGCTACTTGGTTTTTTGAAAAGTCGTATCCACAAAGTTGGGAATTGGATCCAACAGAAGGACCCCAGCGGGTAAGACGTCGGATTCGCCGTTGTCATCTTCATGTGAATCCACGTTTTTTGATGCCAGAATATCAATATAAACTTGGTAAGTAATAGAAATAAGTGACAGTATTAATATAAATCCATGTGAATACTGGAATCTCTTATACTTGTTTCATTCTCTATAAACTGAGTATACCTAGTCTCTACAGAAACAGTTTAAGGAAGAAGATAATTTTTTGTTTATTTGAAACAAAGTGAAACATGTGTGTGTGTGTGTGTGTATGTATTTACTGTTTTGACATTCACTGAAAGATGAATTGCTCTTGTAAACAAGTTAATCTAAGGACTTTTAACTGTCTTTGAATTTAAAACTATGTATAGTAACTAGTTGCTTAACCATATACTTGTCCTGTACGTTGCATGTGATTGACAGTACATAATACTAAAGGTCTCGTATATATATGATATACAGATGTTTGATATATAGCTAATGCTCAGGAAAATGAAAATAGGAACTGGTTTTTTGGTTCAATATACAAAATTAGAATAGAACTTTATATCAGCATTACATATTGATGATAGTTTATATTACTTTAATTGCAGAGGAAATGGAAACCTGGGATAAATACAAGTTTTTTAATTTGAATACTCATTACATCATTTGGTAACAAATGAGTAGTGTCTATAAAAACACAAACATTACCATTAAATAACAGGAAAGGGTTAAGCTGCAGTGTTAACTGTAGGATTTACTTTAGATTTTATTTGTTAAAGTATAGAGATATCATAACTAGCAAACTACACCTGATGAACTGTTTAAGATGTATGTTCCAGTCAGGTGTTTGTTTTTTTCCAAGACCCAGCGAACCATCCACCACCTCTTGCTTATTTGTTTGAGGAATATGATATTGCAGCAGATTCTGCATCTCTGATCGAAAAGCTACACATGAATGAAAGAATCAGGTAAGCTGGTCCAGCTTGTGTTTAATGGTTTTGTATTAAAAAATGTTTTATATACTACAGTTTGCTCTTATGGCCCAGCATGACCAGGTGGTTAGGACGCTCAGCTCGTAATCTGAGGGCTGCAGAGTCTTGCCTTTTCAGCCATGTATTTGTTATAATGTTATGATGAATCTCACTATTTGTTGGTAAGAATAGCCCAAGAATTGGTAGTAGGTGGTGATTAGCTGCCTTCCCTTGTCTTGTACTGCTAAATTGGGAACAGCTTGTGCAGATAGCCCTCATGTAGCTTTGCATGAAATTCAAACAGAGCAAACAGTTTATTTTTTGTTTAGAAACTGATTTTTGTAGTGTTTTCAGAAGTACGACTAGCATTATCGGTGGTCAGTGTCTACTGAACCTTCTAATGATGGTTATTTCATTTAAAAGATAGTGTGATTTTTATTTGAGCATTTGTTTTGTCAGAATATGCATGTATAATGTTCAGGTACTTTTCAGATAGTGTATATAGGATATGAATACATGAGATTGTTGCATAGTAACCAGATTATTATTAACATTAATGTCAATAACATCTTTGAATTATTGTACATCTTAGTGGACACTTTTGTTATATATAGCTGTTTGATTTTTTTTCTCCAAAGTTGTTAGAAACATTTACTATCAGCAACACACAGTGACTGCTATAATTTTTACCAATGTGATATTATGAGCAAAAGCACCATGTCAATTTCTCACTTTATATAATGACATTTTAGATAGAACTACAGGTGGATTTTTCCCCACAATTACAAAAAAGATCTTAAATAAAGCATGTCATATCCTTTTATCTCTATAGCTTTTGTTGTACCCTCATTTTAAATTCTAATTCTTTTCACACTTGTGCAGTGTGAATGTATACTTGCAAAATAAGTTTCATCAAATTTAGTTTTCAAAATATTTTCCATTTATCAGCTAAATTTAAAAGTGGACACATGGTAGTGTTTGATAAGAATTACTGGGATAAGTCTGTTCAGGGAAACTGTGTAGGCTTTTTTGTTTTTCCCTACATATTACTTTATAATACTGCTACACTGCCTTTTGTACAAAATCAAACAGATTGAGTATTTGAAGAGTGAATGATGTTATAAAACCTTTTTTGAATTTGTCATAACACTACCTGACACTAACTCAAAGTTTGGGGTTATCTGGAGTGTACTTGTTTGTTATGTGAATAAAGTGGTGTTGATTATGTCGTACTATTTAATTATTTGAAACTGATTACTGTATTCTTTTCTTTAAGCACTTCAGATACAAAAATATTTCTTAAAAATGGTGGTGGCTATGCTAATAAGGAAATAAAGTTTTTCAGTAGTAGCTACTATCACCTGCTGCTAAACATGGTATTTACCACTCCTGTATTACTATCACCTGCTGCTAAACGTGGTATTTACCACTCCTGTATTACTATCACCTGCTGCTAAACGTGGTATTTACGTGGCGTATTTTGAAGTAGTACTCCTGTATTACTATCACCTGCTGCATGGTATTTAACTCCTGTATTACTATCGTGGTATTTACCACTCCCATTATTACCATCACCCTGTATTATATTTTAAGCTGTGGCTTATGCTCTTGTACATTTGATATTTGAAAGATAAATTATAGCACCTATTCATTGTATGCCATGAATATGGCTGTTATTGTATTCTAGGTAGATTAAAAATTACATGTCAGTTAGATTTTCTCAACAGAAAATGAAAGAAACATAAACCTTGTATTAGGTAAATTGCCATTGATCTTTCAAACAAAAAAATATCCAATGAGGGATGTTAAAAAGGAGTCTTCATTTTTATCTTAAGTTATGCAGGGGGGAACTTATAACAGCTTCAGTAGAGGAATAGTGGCTTATTTTAAGTTTAATATTATTACTGTAAGAATCAACAGTTCTTCTCTGTCATAAAAGTTTGAATATCCCTGTTAGCAGTGATTTTAAGAATATTGTTGGTTTTTTTTGTGCTGTAGTTACACGTGCACTTGTACTGTTATTACACCATCACAAGAAACTCCGGGAGAAGTTCTTATAGGTGAGTGGTTTCACGTGGGAGAAATTCTTATTCTATAGTTCAGATAAATTCTTTTGTTTATTACAGTATTTCTCTACTTGTTTACTGTTCTCATAAAAGCATTTTATTTTATCAAACTGGCATCAGCCTTAAAATATACAAGTTTTTGTTAAACAATACTCAAACCTGGCATGTTTTATTCATAATTGTTGTTCCTTTAGTACTGTGATTATTATGTTGAGGTAGTTAGACTTTATAACATGTGTTCTTTTAGATTTGTAAACAAAATTAATGCTTGATCCAATACAATAGATATCAGTATTTTATAACCTTCCAAATAGTTTAGTTTGACAGAACAGTTTGTAATTCATATCCACTGTATGATCTTAAGCTGAGAATTAAAGCCACTTTTTGTTTTAGGTTACATATACTCAACAGTATTTAATAATAACCGATTTTATTTCTACTGTTAGTATTCTGCATTCTTATACACAGCAAGCTCTAGACAAGCTACTGTTTCTTAGTATGTTTACAGATTTAGATCTGTATGAGGTAAACAAGCTGCTGTTTCTTAGTATGTTTACAAATTTAGATCTGTATGAGGTAGACAAGCTACTGTTTCTTAGTATGTTTACAGATTTAGATCTGTATGACGTGAGCTGTTTTCTTTGATTTTAAACTTGTACGTACTTTTATTCTAAACTTCTATGTTTTTGTTAATGTTGATAAAGGGATTCTAAAGTTTACTTGGGTGGATGTTATCCATTCACATCTTTTATTTGAGAAATGAACATAGTCCACCCAATATTTTTTGGTAGTGTCATTTTTTAAACTTCTGTATTTTATCTTTAATAGTAATGTAAGAAGGTTCATATTTTGCTGTCATCTTGTGTACTTCTGTAGGTCATCCTTTTTTGTTTCAGGAGTTTAAACATGGGACAATATGCACATCAGTAGTATCTTTTCCCATGTAAAGTTAAAATTTAAATAAATTTTGAGTTGTGTGACAATAGATCTTTTAAAACAAGAAAGGATGCTGTGTTCTATATTAAAATGTAACCACACTTCCTCATCTTCACTTCCATGTAATAGGCAGATTTCTCCATCTGTTTAGTTACAAGGACTTCTCTCAGTATTGGGAAATGTACATGTTTAGAATTTTACAAACAATTGGTGTTAATTTGTTTGCATATCAAGAAATATGTCTTGTTCGAATGAGATGCACTGTGAACTTTGTGAATAGATAATTTATACATAAATTGTATGTCAGTTACTAAATCTGTTTTTTTTGTCAGTATAAAAACACATTCAAACTTATTGACAGTAAAAGATTAATTTTAATTTTAAAGCATGTCTATTGTGATGCAACAGTTATGTTCTGGATCTGTTTGTTGAAACAAAGAGATGGTTCTGATTGTTGCTATAACTATTATATAAGAGATGAAACCAAGTTGATTTTTAGACTTTATTTTAATTTTTACTGATCATATAAATATATAATCATATAAAAAGAAAATGTCTGACCACGAAGTGTCAGGATGTTCTAAAATGTACAGTCACAAAATGTCTAATCATATGATGAAATATAATTTTATAGTTGCAAAATTCTAACTTGTATTCAAACTATTATAAAAGCCTTGATCTGAAAAGACTATTAAATCATATGGGAAATGTTGAAATACTAGGTCAGTGAATTGTCCCACAGTGGTTATGGAAACAAAGTGTGAGGGGTCTTGGGCATGAAATGCTAGATCACTGATAGATAGCATAGTGGTTTCAAGTAACACTCTGAGCCTTTCTCTATTTTATAATAATATTTCAATCACTACTTTGGCATTTATCATTCTTTCTAAGTTGTTTTGGCCTCTTGTTCTGGATCTCTAACTACTCATTTAATTAAACTGTTTTGCTGGTTAAGATACAATATTCCAGTTCATCAGCATGCTTTAGTATTCAGTGTACACTACAGATTTATGATATCCAGTATTTCTGTGTTACTTAAAATTATGTGCAAGAAGTTACTTTGTTTTACAACTTGTGAATACTGGTTTTTTAAGTTAATCTGTGGGCGAGTTAATTTGTGTCTTGCAACTTGTGAACATTTTCATATCTTAAGTTATGGATGAGTTGTTCTATAAATTTAATACAGTGTGTATGTTTTTATAGGAAATCGCTGCATTCACTTTGTGGGAGAAGAAACTGCTGGACAGGTAATTCCTTTCTCTTCCTGTAGAGTTTGAGTGCAAAATTTCTAAATGTTTTTCTTAACTTCTAGATAAGTCTTTTACAATGTTATGTGAATTTTGAAATAATTTCTTTGATTTTAGAAAAATCCTAAAGTCATAGAAAATAGTTTAAGAAAAATTGTCACAACTCCAGAAAAAGATGTTCTGCTTAGTCTTTAAGTAATATATATTACCTCTTGTGATCTGTGTAATGTTTATTACAGTACTATGGTGGAATAAGCAAGTAAGATGTATTACCTCCCAGACAGTAAGAACTAATGCCAGCATGAATCTGAAACACCTTGTGCATATTTAATACTGTATACAAGTTTTAGATTGTTTGTTTAGATGTTTGTTGTTTGGCCACAGGAGGGTTGATGTAGAAGGACGGGTGTGACTGAATGACAAGAACCTAGTTCAAAGCGGTTACTGACTAGTATAAAACAAAAGTTAAGCTGGAATAGAAACTTAATCATTTTTGGGTTTATAAACAAGTTGCACAGGATCTTAAACATTAAGATTATCTGTCACTATTATTAAACATTAATATTTAAATTTGTATTTAAGCATTTGTATTATCTTTATTTTAAACCTTAAGTAACTAAACTTTTGGATTATAGTTCAGCTGAACTTAACACTTTAATGATATAATTAATTTTGTTACAGTCTTTGTTATTTTATCACAAATGTATTTTAACCCAATTTTATTGTTGATGTTGCTTTGAAATGTGTTGAAATTACTTAAGAGTTAGTTAACTGATAGTTTTACTGACATGTTAAGTACTGTGATATGATTATAAGGCACCAGACATTTTGTCACAGGTTGTTCGAGGAGACAGGGCAGTTGTTTCTCAAGCCTGGCCTTTTGACAACATCAAAGAAATTGTGAAGAGAAGGTTTCAACTGCAGGATAATGCCCTGGAAATATTCCTAACCAACGGTCTAACTTACTTGGTTGCTTTTCACTCGACAAGGGTAGGTTTCAGTCATAATGTGATTTTACTTGTTAAATTCTAAAGATACATTTCTACTGCACTACATGCATCATTTTTGCTTTATTAAATGTTTAAATAATAAAGACAAAGTTTTGAAGTTGCTTTTGTATATAATAATCTAAACATAAATTAATTGCTTTCAGTCATTGAAGTTTGCAGGAAGAAGACAGTAATATTCTGTCAAAACATGTAATATGGTAAACTCTTCAGGTAAGGGATAGAGTGCTGTTCTGTCAACTTCTAATATGGTCCCCAAAATTTGTTTTAAATAGTTTTTACCATTTATTATTTTAACATAACATAATATTTCTCCAAACACAAATAATAAGAAACTCAATTCTTATTAAATATCTATCTTAGATAAGAAAGTATTGGTGTAAATAATTTCAGCCATGGAGTAAGCATTAATTTTCCAAATAAGGAGGAATGAAAAGTTCAACAGGAGGCTACTACTGTGTTTAAATAACACACAACTTCTTATAGTGTTTGTACAACACTGCATTTCTCACAACTTTCATATGCAACACTTTAGAACTTTAAAAAAAGTAACTTAAACCTAAATTGTTTTGCTGTAGGGTTGTTTGGAAAGATATCTGAGAAAGTCACAAAACAAGCTGCAAATTGGAAGGTTATTCTTATGAAAACATTTGAATGCAGGACATTAATAAGACCAGTGGTTATCTGATTGGCAGATTCCACTGTTTGCCAAACTTTGGTCACGAGTCTCAACTTCCAGATGTTTAACACCTGACAAATTGCACAAAAGATTAGAAAAAGAAGAAAAGTTTCAATCGAAGCTCTGGTAGAGAAGGATTTCTCTCGTGTATAATTATCTTATGGTAGAGAAGGGTTTCTCTCGTGTATAATTATCTTATGGTAGAGAAGGGTTTCTCTCGTGTATAATTATCTTATGGTAGAGAAGGGTTTCTCTCGTGTATAATTATCTTATGGTAGAGAAGGGTTTCTCTCGCGTGTATAATTATCTTATGGTAGAGAAGGATTTCTCTCTCGTGTATAATTATCTTATGGTAGAGAAGGGTTTCTCTCTCGTGTATAATTATCTTATGGTAGAGAAGGGTTTCTCTCTCGTGTATAATTATCTTATGGTAGAGAAGGGTTTCTCTCGTGTATAATTATCTTATGGTAGAGAAGGGTTTCTCTCTAGTATAATTATCTTATGGTAGAGAAGGATTTCTCTCTCGTATAATTATCTTATGGTAGAGAAGGGTTTCTCTCTCGTATAATTATCTTATGGTAGAGAAGGGTTTCTCTCTCGTATAATTATCTTATGGTAGAGAAGGGTTCTCTCCTGTATAATTATCTTATGGTAGAGAAGGATTTCTCTCGTGTATAATTATCTTATGGTAGAGAAGGGTTTCTCTCTCGTGTATAATTATCTTATGGTAGAGAAGGATTTCTCTCTCGTGTATAATTATCTTATGGTAGAGAAGGGTTTCTCTCTCGTGTATAATTATCTTATGGTAGAGAAGGATTTTCTGGGTGTATAATTATCTTATGGTAGAGAAGGGTCTCTCTAGAGAAGGGTTTCTCTCTGGGTGTATAATTATCTTATGGTAGAGAAGGGTCTCTCTCGTGTATAATTATCTTATGGTAGAGAAGGGTCTCTCTCGTGTATAATTATCTTATGGTAGAGAAGGGTCTCTCTCGTGTATAATTATCTTATGGTAGAGAAGGGTTTCTCTCGTGTATAATTATCTTATGGTAGAGAAGGATCTCTGTGTATAATTATCTTATAATTATCTTATGGTAGAGAAGGATTTCTCTCTGTGTATAATTATCTTATGGTAGAGAAGGATTTCTCTCTCGTATAATTATCTTATGGTAGAGAAGGATTTCTCTCGTATAATTATCTTATGGTAGAGAAGGATTTCTCTCGTATAATTATCTTATGGTAGAGAAGGATTTCTCTAGAGAAGGGTGTATAATTATCTTATGGTAGAGAAGGATTTCTCTGGGTGTATAATTATCTTATGGTAGAGAAGGATCTCTCTCGTGTATAATTATCTTATGGTAGAGAAGGATCTCTCTCGTGTATAATTATCTTATGGTAGAGAAGGATTTCTCTCGTGTATAATTATCTTATGGTAGAGAAGGATTTCTCTCGTGTATAATTATCTTATGGTAGAGAAGGGTTTCTCTCTCGTATAATTATCTTATGGTAGAGAAGGGTTTCTCTCGTGTATAATTATCTTATGGTAGAGAAGGGTTTCTCTCGTGTATAATTATCTTATGGTAGAGAAGGGTTTCTCTGTATAATTATCTTATGGTAGAGAAGGGTTTCTCTCGTGTATAATTATCTTATGGTAGAGAAGGGTTTCTCTCTGTATAATTATCTTATGGTAGAGAAGGATTTCTCTCTCGTGTATAATTATCTTATGGTAGAGAAGGGTTTCTTTCTCGTATAATTATCTTATGAGAAATGTTTGCATCGCAGCATGGGAGGCCTCTATAGTAATGTTTTTAATGGTGCTAGGCAATCTGTTGATTATCTAATTAAGCAGTTGCTGAGGATGTGTAATTTTGTTTAAAAAAAAAAAACGTAGAAAACTTGACAGTAAAAGCTTATTTGCTGTCAGCTTAAGCTTAATATGAAACAGCTGTGCCATAATCCTAAGGTGTTACAGGTAGCAACAGGAGTTGAAGATGAACAATGTAGAGCTGTATATATTGCATGGAAAATGTTATGTAGTTCCATCTACAACTTCCTTGAACATTTGAAACTTTGCATGCTTATAACATCACATTGATTCTAGAACTCTATGTAGCCAACCATGTAAACATCTAAATATTTTAAAGCTCAGTTTAAAACAAGTTATAATTATCTTTTCCTGAAACTATGGCTTCTGAAAGTTGACAGCAAAAATTAAAGTATTACTTTCCGCAAACATCTGGAAAAGTCTTTGCCATTCTGATAATGACCTAATTGCAAAGTCATTTCAAAACGTAAGATGCTACTTTGGTTTTGTTCATATGTTAGTTCATCTTTTATATATATCTTTAAAAACTTGTAAATGTTTAATTTTATGATAATACAATACTATCAAAAATAAAGTACTGAGTGTTATAGTTTACAATCAAAGCACTAATCACTTAAACTCGCCAGCTTCTTCACCCTAGGATGTAATGCAGCTAGACCTTGCACCCCTAATGCAAAAGTTTGTTTTTAATATTTTAAAGAAATCTGTAAATAATATATTTTAAAACCAAGTTAAATGAACACTGTCTTTTATCTTTTTTTAATGAAACAAATCTGTACCTCTTTCTCTAGGAACAGGAAGAATTTTTCTCTCACCTAATGAACTGTCCACTCCCACAGCTTGTAGAGGCAGAAACTTTAACAGCACTGACACACATGTGGCGTGAACGGACTTTGACTAACTTTGAGTACTTAACACAGTTAAATAAACTAGCTGGCCGTTCTTTCAATGATTTGATGCAATACCCTGTGTTTCCATTTATCCTGTGTGATTATTCCAGTCCAACTATAAATCTGAAAGATCCTGATACATACAGGTGAGGCAATAGAGGTTCAACATGGTCATAGTTTTGTTAAATATGATATGGAGACAACATTTTTATTCTTTGGATATCTATCTTCATTGCTCATAGCTTCATTGTGTCTTCTGTTACCTTAACTTTTTCAGAATGGGCATAATTTTGTTACATATCAGGAGGTTTTAGTGATTTACATTCAAATTTTAAACTGCTTTCTCATCATAAAATAAACAATACATAAAATGTAACTAATAATCCAAATTTTAATACAAATTCTTAATTTAATTTTATTAAAACTAAATCCTTGATCCATAATATAAACACTGAAATTTGCTGTCTAGGTATTCTGTAACTAATTTACCACATTTATGAGAAATATGATACGTCAATTACTTATTGTAATCAGTTGAGGAAGTGTAATTTTTCCAGTTTATGGCTATTGTAACCAAATAAGATCCAGGCTCCTCTTATAAAAATGTTTGATTGTTAATATTACATTATTTATAATTGGTGGAAACCAAGATTTTAACCTATCAAGTGATGTATTATATTACAATGTTTTCTATACAAAGAATTGTGTACTTCTGAATCAGACTTGTTTCCTCCAGGAAATGCATCCAGGAACTTAGCTGAATTTGTAATTACTCTTGTTGATTAATTAAAATAACAGAAAAAATTGTGGTGCATGTGGGACATTGTCTTTTTTGCATATTATTACTGTGTTTTTTTATTTAATTAAATAATGAACCAAAGAACAAATTCAGTGCAGTAGTACTGTGTTAGTATGAAAAAGTAGGGTTAAGTGTAATTCACAGTAGACAGGAAAATAAGGGAGATAATTGTGTATACTTCAGCTATTATACTGTAAAATTTACTGAATCATAAAACAATCATTTTAGGTTAGATAATATTAATTAGGTAAAATAAATTTTTCAAGATTTGTTTAAAAGTACCCTGTGCATTACACTATAACACAAATTTTGTTCCTGGATAGTATGTTATTACACTATGTAACACAAATTTTGTTCCTGGATAGTATGTGTTATTATACTATGTAACACAAATTTTGTTCCTGGATAGTATGTGTTATTTCTTAATTGCTTATGTTGTAAAAGAACAGAAAATGGCCATTATTCCCTTCAAACTTTGCTTTTGTGACCTGTTTAATGAAATTTAGAAACTAACCCATAAAAACGGGCAGATTTGCACATGTTCATTTACATAAGGTCTGAATAAAACAACATATGAATCAAGATTTACATGTATTTATACTAAAGTTATATAAAAATGTTTAGAAGCGAGTAGTTATTCTAGATTTGCGACCATAATGTAAGTCACTTTCACATATCAGCCCCCAAATATAGTCTCCCATTATGTTTTCGTTATATGCTCCCAGGTCACAAAAGCAAAGTTTGAAGAGAGAAATAGGTCTTTTCCTTTTACTTTAGACATAAGCAATTGTGAAATAACACTTTCTATCCAGGAACAGGAAAAAGTAAAGATTGACAGTGTTATAATTAAGTGAGGTATCGTGGTGCACTTGTATTGATCTCTTTGTCACTCTGGTCTGTATAAAGACAATAAAGGGTACTAATATTAATTATTCTAGTTTATGGTACAGTTATTTATTCTTTATGTAAATTTTTTTTTTTTTAAATTAAGATCTGAGTTATAAGTATCAAAATGTTAAAATTGCATTTTGTAATTTTTTTTGAGGATTTTAACATGTAACAGGTTATTTGGAATTGTAATGTGCAGTATGAAACCTCAAAGTAATTCAAATGTATATTTTTTTTAAGTTTGCTAGATGTTTTAAACTGTTATTTGCACAACATTACACATTTAAATATTACACACATGAAATGAGATAATGTTAAAACTAAACATTAGTAACTGCTAAGTAGGGAATGATATGGTAACACTCTTAATTATCTTATCACAGTTAGGTCAGTAGTTGAGAAATACCCTTTTTTAAGGATTAACTTTTCTTGGATAAAGATCTAATGGAGAAAGTCACCATTAGGAATGTCTTTGAGAAGCACAGCTCTAACCATCTGGACATTTTAAAATTTCTGCTAATAAATAGTGTTACACTTAATTCAAAACATAAGTTCAAAGTGAACTTTAATTGTGAAAATATATTAATAGGCAAGACTTTAAGATCCAACATGACGAACATGAGTGACCTTTGAAGTAAGGTCATACATCCCAGTGAACTCGAGCAGCATATTTGTAAGATTAATTAGCACAGTGTGCCTTTTCACATTTAAAATTTTCTTCTACTTCATGATTTTAAACGTATTAACTTTGTTCTACAGTAACTCTTTTCAACGTTAATTTAAAAATACAGCAACTTTTACACTTCTAATGTTAATGAGCATATCATTTCAATCAATAGTATTGATAATTGCTTTGTCAGGTGACAGCAACTCTTACTTAAAGATAATCTGGTACTATGGATCATAAAACAAACAAATAAAACATCTTAGTATTAAAATCAAAATGCAACTGTTGTAGACATTACTGTTATTGTGCATTTCAGTTAATTATACAGTTCAGCTGGTTCTGTACTAAACATTATTCACAATTATTTTAACACATCTGAACATGTAAGGAATTAGTATAAGTATTATAAAACTTTAGCATATCAGAAGTATTTGATTTTTCACTGATCTGCAAAAACACACTAATGGCGTTTTTTTAAACTAATGTTGCTGTTAATGTTTATATCTGTACATGTTTATCACAAGTAACATTGTGCAAGTTTTTGTGACACTATTTTGTGCTGTATAAGTAAAAAGTAAAATTCTTTGCAGATGTTTGTCGAGACCAATGGCAATTCAGGACAAATCCAAGGAAGAACATTATGTGAAGCTATACAATGTATGTTTTTAATTGGTACATTATGTGAAGCTATACAATGTATGTTTTTAATTGGTACGTTGTGTGAAGCCATACAATGTACGTTTTTAATTGGTACGTTGTGTGAAGCCATACAATGTACGTTTTTAATTGGTGCGTTGTGTGAAGCCACACAATGTACGTTTTTAATTAGTGTATTATCTATTATGAAAATATCTCTGAGCAAGTTATTTATTTGTGAAATGCTCTTTAGGATTTAGTTTTTAATTAGCATTTATATTAGACTGATACACAAGGACATTCATGATATATGGTAATAATTCGAGATGAGTATCTATGCCTTAAAACCTTTTCCTGCCACCATTGAAGATGTTTTGTGATATTCTGCTGCAGAGCAATAGCCCATAATTGGGACTATCAAATGTTTGTTTTTCAACATCTGAGGGCATATTTATACTGTTTATCTTTGCTTTCTAAAGTCCATTAGCTATGTGCAGATGATGGCTCCTCAGTGCTTTTTTAAGTATCTTTAGAGGTGCAAAGTCTGTGTGAGATGTAGATAATATAACAAATTCTCATTTGTACCTTCATTTTGAAGAGAAGCTGACATGCAGAAATGGGCACATGGATGTTTTTGTTTTTTTAGTGATGGAGCCACTTATTTTGGCATCCAAATCACACAATGACAATTTAATACAATGATGAAATGCTTAGGTGTACAGCTGAAATGGCTAGTTACAGAATGTGTTGATTTAGGACCTCTTACAAATGGTCTGTGGTCAATGTAAGGTAGTGTTGTATCTGATAATTATATGTACCAACTTGAAAATAGCAGTTGTATGTTTGGAAGTTGGCTGTTGGTCAATTAATCTTTATTGCTAGTGTCTTGTTTATAAGAAATTATGGATTCATTGATAAACTTGACTGGTATTGTCCTGTTATGATGTGGAAGTTATTAAACAGTATACATGCTGTGTGTTGAATGGGTGAATTAAATATTTCCACATTTTATGAACTAGATTGAGAATTGTTTTTATTTTATTTAGTATTTAAAATCTGAGGAAGAACAAAGTACCTCTTCAGATATGATGCTACCAGCAGCAGGCTCGTATCACTATGGGTCTCACTACAGTAACAGTGGAACAGTTCTCCATTTCCTGGTTCGTCTTCCACCTTTTACTCAGATGTTTCTAAGTTATCAAGGTAAAGCTATATTTTATTACAAACTTCTTCCATTTGTAGAAATGTCTATTTTATCATAAACCATTACTAGCTTGAAGATGAAAATTGTATTCTAAGATGAAAAGGTTTTAACCAATAGGAACAATTTATTATAAAGTTTCTCAACTTGTAAGATAGCATGATAAAAAAAGAAACATTTTGATTTTCTCAACTACCAAAATAAGTCTGTAGGAATTTGTCAGATTCCAACATAGATTTTTATCATCAAGACTTACCCAGTTCATCTGAATGTCTGCATTTTATCATTAATCATTCTTCAAAATAAACCCTTGTTCTATCGTGATGCTTTTCCCCTGGTGGGTGAACAGTAAAGTTATTGACTTGCAATGCTAAAATCAGGGTTAAACTCTCAGTAGGTTAGAGTGCACATGCTCCATTTTGTTGCTTTGTACTAAAACATCATGATCGTAATGTATTTGTCAGTTTCAAAGAGAAACCTATATTCTAATGTGCTTCATTTCTTAGCTTGCAAGTTAAACCTGTATTTTATTGGGATAATTTTGAGTGGCAAAGCATAGTCGTTTGTGAAAAAGAAATCAAATTAATTAGCTTAAAGGCAGTAAATATATTTTAAACTTGCTTATGCTTTTATTAATTTTCTTTTAGTTGAATTGTGTTAAGTACAAAACTAGATTTTGGTTCTTTTATTTGTGATGATACAGCTGATGCTTTTTAAAACTGAAAACAAAATAAATCTGTAATCCTTAACATCTTCCAACATATCAAGTTCCTCAAAATTGTTTTAATATCTGTTTTACATATTTGTTTCTGAAAACAAAGTTTATGTACTTGTGATGATGAGATATTTAAAGATATATTAGTTATTATTCCAAAAGACTACAGAAATAACAATTATTGTTTTCATCATTGTTACTTATGATGAGTTGTCAACTGTAGTTATTCAACTGTCTCTCAATATAAGATCACAATTTTGACATACCGGATCGGACATTTCATTCCTTAAGTACCACATGGCGACTATCCAGTGGCGATTCTACGACAGATGTTAAAGAACTGATTCCTGAATTTTTCTTCATACCGGAATTTCTCATTAACTCAGAAGGTAAAAATGTAGTTTTAAAGGTAGCTTAACAATAATATTAAAACTCATGAGCAGTAGTATAGCATTTTAGCTTCAAAGTAAACAGGAATTTCTAAATTTATATCTTTAAATGACTTGCTGTTTTGATTCTGTGGTTTTAAAAAGCTTGGTTTAAAAAATAAAAATACAGTTGCATTTAGATAAACTGTGTTTGAACAATGTGAAACAATGACAGAAAAAATTGGCATGATCCATGCATAGAAGAGCATCAATACATACAAAAATTGAAGCAAAATATATAAGGTTTAATTTATATTTTTAAATTTAAATTGATGAATATATTATGTCTTAGTTCTAAGCAGTGTTTACACAATCAAATAACATAAAAGGTCTATTTATTACTTTCTGGATTTTGGTTTTATTGATAAATGTTGTTCCTTACTTTATCTGTAATTGTCAACATCTGATTTGTTTTGAAGTTGTTCATCTGTGCTTTAAGAGATGATGTACAACTGCATTTCCCTCCTGTCTTCTCTGTGAAACATGTTCTTGAGTGAAAGGCATTATTTCTGATACAAGATGGCTTCACATTATATATAAAATTGTACATAAATATTATAATATAAAAGATACTAGGTCCATATTACTCGTATATTGTCATTCCACTGCTAAGTTTAATAATTTATTCAGTGAAATGAATATATATAATTTTTGTATGTTCTGTAAAAGTTTTATATAACTTACTTTTGTATTGTTCTGTAAAAGTTTTATATAACTCACTTTTGTATTGTTCTGTAAAAGTTTTATACAACTTACTTTTGTATTGTTCTGTAAAAGTTTTATACAACTTACTTTTGTATTGTTCTGTAAAAGTTTTATACAACTTACTTTTGTATTGTTCTGTAAAAGTTTTATACAACTTACTTTAATAGCAGTTTAAACATTATATTTTTTTTCCACCAGGGTTTAATTTTGGAGTTAGACAAATGGGTGAAAAAGTTCATGATGTGTGTTTACCACCTTGGTGTAGAAATGACCCTCGTCTCTTCATTTTGATTCATCGCCAGTCTTTAGAATCAGATTATGTCACAGAAAACCTTCACAGTTGGATTGACTTGGTGTTTGGGTACAAGCAGACAGGAAAAGCTGCAGTAGAAGCTATTAATGTGTTTCATCCTTCTGTGAGTCTACTCTTTTAACTCCAGTAGGACCTGTTAATGTGTTTCATCCTGCTGTGAGTCTACTCTTTTAACTCTAGTAGGACCTGTTAATGTGTTTCATCCTGCTGTGAGTCTACTCTTTTAACTCTAGTAGGACCTGTTAATGTGTTTCATCCTGCTGTGAGTCTACTCTTTTAACTCTAGTAGGACCTGTTAATGTGTTTCATCCTGCTGTGAGTCTACTCTTTTAACTCTAGTAGGACCTGTTAATGTGTTTCATCCTGTTGTGAGTCTACTCTTTTAACTCTAGTAGGACCTGTTCATGTGTTTCATCCTGTTGTGGGTCTACTCTTTTAACTCTAGTAGGACCTGTTCATGTGTTTCATCCTGTTGTGGGTCTACTCTTTTAACTCTAGTAGGACCTGTTCATGTGTTTCATCCTGTTGTGAGTCTACTCTTAACTCTAGTAGGACCTGTTTGTGTTTCTTTTATACACATCTACATTTTGTGACACTAATACTTTATTAGAGGAGTAATATCTTGCATACACAGCTATGTTGTATGACACCACATTACCACTTCATTACAGAAGCATTAGTACTATCTGCCCTGGGTATCATTTACTGCATGTGCTAAGGGTTTATAATAGCTTACATTCAGAATTTAAACTACTTTGTTTCTTATACTGGTTCTTGTTTCTTATACCTGTTCATGTAGTATAAAGTCATTGCTAATAATTTGTATTTTAATAGTTTATAAGTTTTAAGTTCTTCATTTTATTAGGTAATGTTTAAAGAAACACATTAATTGCTCATAGCTTGAGAAAGAGTTTCTGTAGTTATCCCTTTGTCTGTATTTTATTCATCACCCCCTCTAATAAGTATGAAATTTAACTTAAATTATTCATAAAATCATAATTTCTTAAACATACCATGTTTTTGTACAGCTTTAAATTTGTTTCAATTACAAAGCCATCAAATACAAAATTAGATCCCTCTTGCCACATCCATGTTTCAAATCCTCTTTTAGGATTTATTAATAATTCTTTTATATTTAATTCTTTATTTATAACAAATAGAAAGACAATATTTTCATCTATCAAATGACATGTTATATCACGTTGCTTTTTGAACAGAGAAATGCCATTTTTGGTTTTAGTACAAGGTTTGTTCCTATAGGAGAGTTAACAACTAACTTTGGTGAATTTGTAACAGTTATCATAGTTATAAAGCCAGAATAATTATGATAGTTAGAAGAAAATGTCTGCACTGTGTGATTATATTTGGTGCATTACTACCATTAAAATTTATAAAGTGACATCAGTCAAGAGCAAAACAAAAACCACAAACAAAACACATTGTACTTTATGTTTTGTTTATTTTTATAAAAGTAACTAAAATATAAAAAATGAGTATCTCTTTAGGTTAGTTAAGGTTACATTAGGTAAAATAAATATTAAAAAATGTTTCACGAGGCACTCGAGCTACTCATGTAGTTGTCACATTGTAGTCATTACAGGAAGAAAGAGGGTAATTTAGATTTTTGTGGTGGTTACAAGGTTGGTCAAATTCACCAACTTTGTATAGAGATAGGGTAGACAAAATAACAAACAACTATACTGAATATAAACATTTGAAATGAATTTTTGAGGTTTGATATAACAAAGATAAAATCTGAGATGAAGAAAAGTATTTTTAATGTTAATATGAAAATCACTTTAACACTGAATATTCAAAATATATACAAATTCATAGGTCAATTTTTTTATTGGTTTATGAAAAAATATTTCACTAAAAATATATTTAGACACTTATAATATTTTCTGAAAGACTTTAAAATTCCTGAAGACAGACACACTATATTAAAATTTAGTAGCATCAAATCTATAAAAAAACAGATAATTAATATCTTTCATATACAGCTACATATTGTGAAACTACATTTATTGTTTTATTATGGCATATCTTGCAACTACATTGCATAACATTTCTTTTTATTGTTGAGGTTAATAACATTTTTCTTGTTTTTCAGACTTATTATGGTATGGATGTTAACAAGACGGAAGACCCTGTGAAACGTAAAGCCCTACAGACAATGATCAAAACATTTGGACAAATGCCACGTCAGTTATTCAATTCACCTCATCCTCCCATAGCTCCATTTGGAAGTGAAGAAATTGTTCATACACGTGTAAGGTTATTTAGAGAAACGTCTCTTATTGTGATGTGTAGTATATTATATGCTGCTTAATGTTCTGTGAGATTGGATATTTCTTCTGTGTATGTTGTTGCCAATGCAATGACCTGACTGCTGGTATGAGGAAAGGAACAATGTTAGATAAATAAGCAGGTAATGGTACCTGAGTTATCAGTGTGCAGTTTTTGGTATCAGTTTCTCATAGAAGTACAGAGAGTAGCAGTATGTTTTGAATTTGTACTAAGCAGTAGTCTTCAGGTTATGTAGGGTTGCATACGGCATGAAATCGTGTAGTTTCCAGCTGTCATCCTGTGATGTGGATATCATCAGTTCATAAATGTTGACTTAACTGGCTCGTAAAAAGCCTTTTAGGCCATTAAAACTGGTATGTAAAAAAGATAGACAAACTTGTTTAAATAGTCCTAAGAAACCAGTATAACCCATTTATGGAAATTGCATATTGTTTTTTAGGTCTGTGGGTTCTCCAGATGTGGACTCCACAGGTGCAAGCTCTTCTACACTAATTTGTTTAGTAATTCATTAACTATAGGGTTCGAATCCACCTGCTACCATTTTTTCTGGCCCCGCATGGCCAGATGGTTTTAAGGCAATTGACTCGTTATCTGAGGGTTGCGGGTTCGAATCCCGGTTACACTAAACACACTCACCCTTTCAGCTGTGGGAGTGTTATAATGTGATGGTCAATCCCACTATTCATTGGTAAGAGTAACCGAAGAGTTGGCAGTGGGTGGTGAGGGCTAGCTGCCTTCTCTCTCGTCTTGCGCTGCTAAATTAGGTAAAGCTAGCTCAGATAGCCCTCATGCAGCTTTGCACAAAATTAAAAAAAACAAACACCGAGTCCAAGCATTATCGCCCTTAATTGGTTGTTTGTGAACAACCTCTGTTATCTTTGCAATATCATCATGTTGAATCTTCCAGCTGTGGTGTTATAACACTCTGAAGTGGGGTGTTTTTGTGTGTTAAATTAAAACTTATATGTTGATCATTGTTTGAAGGTAACATTATGATATGCCACATGAGGTTTCACATATCAGTGTAAGACAGACTGGTGCTAAACAGTCTCTACCTATTATTTTGCAAGTTAGTAAGCCACTGTTACAAAATTGTATGTATAGTATTGTAATAGTTTTTTTATATTTTCAGGTGTATTGGAAAAAGTCTGAGCTTTGATTGAAATGTTTGTGTGAAATGAAAGATTTATTTATTTCTCTGAGAACGAATTTAATAGTACCTTTTTTTTCAGAGTGCATTATCAGAGGTTCAGGGCTTGAAGTGGGGAGGCTATGTTGGTTCTTTATGTGAAACTGAACCTAATCTCATCTGGAGAAGGTCACATCCTGCACCTATTGCTTGCTTGTTGCCTCTCATCACCAATGATGTTTTTGGATTGGCTCTCAACACCTGTTTGATTCTGAGCTACAAAAAAGAAAAAGGTGAACTGTTAGAGTATCAATAAACAATTGATAAGATTATTGTGAAGGTGTTAAAGAGTGTCACTAAACAATTGATAAGATTATTGTGAAGGTGTTAAAGAGTGTCACTAAACAATTGATAAGATTATTGTGAAGGTGTTAAAGAGTGTCACTAAACAATTGATAAGATCACTATTGTGAAGGTGTTAAAGAGTGTCACTAAACAATTGATAAGATTATTGTGAAGGTGTTAAAGAGTGTCACTAAACAATTGATAAGATTATTGTGAAGGTGTTAAAGAGTGTCACTAAACAATTGATAAGATTATTGTGAAGGTGTTAAAGAGTGTCACTAAACAATTGATAAGATTATTGTGAAGGTGTTAAAGAGTGTCACTAAACAATTGATAAGATTATTATGAAGGTGTTAAAGAGTGTCACTAAACAATTGATAAGATTATTATGAAGGTGTGAGTATTTTTCATTGTTGGATTATGTTAGAAGGTCATGTTTGATTTCTAACAAATCTTATTCTATTTTATTTAAATAGTTGTTCACCAAATCCACTTTTTCATTCATGGTTTTAAGTATTATATGACTTGAATTTGATTTTTCAGACTATAACAGTTTGTTTGTACCATAGAGTATATATAAATTTTTATATTAAACAATTTTATTGTATATTCTATGTAATAACCAAAACATTTATTTCACTTAATAATCACAAATGTAATTGATATATTATTTTGGTTATTTAGTTGGAATAATTTAATTTCCTGCTTGCTTTCCTTGTTTCTTGGAAAGTGTTATTTATGTGCAGGATTTTACTCAAAATGATTTTTTTTATTTTGTCTACAGATTCAATTGTTTTTTTTTAATCTTTCAAGAAAGTTTTTTTATTATAAAAACATTGAGTATGAATACGATTTATCCTTCACATCTTCAAGCTTCTGGTGTAATGAATACAACCTATGTTACTTCTGCTGCTTTGATCACATGGGGCTATCAAGATGGTGTTGTTCGCATCAAACTACGAAAGGATCATCCTACTATACCATTAATACAAGGGAATATCCTTGATCCAGTAAGATGGCAAAATTTAAATAGTGTAATATTTTGTTAACGTCTTGTAGCATTTTAGTGATATGTTTATTTCCACGTAAGTGGTTCAAGAAGAAATCTTTGGTAAATAGTATGGTGTATGTTTTACACACATCTTAGTTTTAACATCTATTTTCTCTATTTTTTACTTCCATGTATTTTCCTCTAGAGGGGTGTCACACGTGTGTGTGTGTGTGTGTGTGTGTGTGTGTGTGTATATATGTATTGTTTTGATCTTGTAATTGTGTGATTTCTTTATCTTTTAATATTACTTTCTGTGTGTCTTGATTTGTTTATATTTTTGTTTAACTGTGTACATTTCATGATCTTTGTTTATCATTCTGTTTTTGATGTTATAGTTACAAACATTTCTGGATGTTCCATATTTCTCTGTTTAGACATCTTAGTTTTGTATTTTACAAAATGGGTAGGCTTATTGTTTTATACTTGTACGTAAGTCATCCTTTTTTATAAAAAAAACATTCTTAATGGTGAATATTCTTTCTCCTTCATGTATCAAAGAAATGTTAAACTGTTTAAAACACCTTTCAGATCTGTATTTGTGCATCTGTTCCTGATTGTAACCTACTGTTTCTGGGTCACACGTCTGGCATTATCAGGGTACATCAACTGATCTGTGACTCTGTTAAGGTAAGGTAACCTATAAATATATAGTTCATTGTTATTATAAAGTTTATTAAGGAAAGGTAACCAGTAAATAGTTAGTGACACTTGTTCATATAGTTTGATATGGGATGAACAATGTTCAGTCTATACCCAACAGCTTTAATGCACCTTTTAATAACAAATATAAATTTTAACAGGGAAGAAATTATTTATCTTCAGCTCAGTTTGTTTTGTAATAGGATGGTTGGCCTCTGGAAGAGGTTACTGTTTATGATGTGGTTAATTTAAGGGAAAGCTTGATAAATATTTCAGTTATAAAGGCTGGCTTAGTTTGTTTATTTTATAGTGTAGTGTAGAAGACAGCCTAGATGGAACAAAAGGTCTTTTTATGTTAGGATATATTCTGTACATTTGGTTGCCACTAAAGGTTTGCTCATTTATTTTAATATAAAAGTAAAATTGTTCTTCTTTATTTGAGTAATAAAAAAGTTTTTCAAACCACGTTGCATTTTATAATTTAAATTTGACATCAAATTATTTTTTCTACCATTTAAATATATATATCCATGGTGTTACTTTAATTTTGAATTCTAATTTTGGAAATATTGAAATACAATGGTTATTGAAAGCAAAAAAATAGGAATTGGTGTTTAATAAGGTATGAAGCAGCTTGTAACTGTGTTTCTGTTTACTTTGTTTACATGTGTGATTTACCATGAAATGAAGCAGCTTGTAACTGTGTTTCTGTTTACATTATGTTTACATGTGTGATTTACCATGAAATGAAGCAGCTTGTAACTGAGTTTCTGTTTACATTATGTTTACATGTGTGATTTACCATGAAATCAGATTTTCTATTTTAATCCAATAAAAGCAATATTATTAGTTATATGTTACGTAGTGATCATTAGTTTCCACACTTGTTTTGGTTATTTATTACAGCTACAGGTAGAAGAAAAGAAACCCTTTGTACAACTGTGTGGCCATTCTGGCCAGATATCTACTATTCAGATCTGTAAAGGTTATAGCATTGCAGTTAGTGGAAGTGATAATGGACAATGTATTATATGGGATCTCAATAGGTAAGACAGAGTTCTAGTTGTGAGATTATTGCTGAAGCATTGGCTCTTCAGATTTGTAAAAAACTAAATTAGTTGATGAAACTACAGACAAGTTGTTGTTGAAGTTAGTTGTTGAGGGCTGAGCACGAAGCATTACAGTTGTGAAGTGTTAATTGTTGAGGGCTGAACATGTACATTTCAATAAAACAACTTGAACATTTTTCATTCTTTTGTTAATTATATTTTTGAAATATTTTATTTACTAACTGATTTTTATGAAATAGCTAAGGTTTACTTGTGTTTGGAAGTGAACAATAAGGTTGTACTGGTTACACTGAGATTCTCACAAGTGTGGATGGCCAACTGTCTTTTCCACAATGTTTTTAATGTGGTTACACTGAGATTCTCACACGTGTGGATGGCCAACTGTCTTTTCCACAATGTTTTTAATGTGGTTTCACTGAGATTCTCACACGTGTGGATGGCCAACTGTCTTTTCCACAATGTTTTTAATGTGGTTTCACTGAGATTCTCATACGTGTGGATGGCCAACTGTCTTTTCCACAATGTTTTTAATGTGGTTACACTGAGATTCTCACACGTGTGGATGGCCAACTGTCTTTTCCACAATGTTTTTAATGTGGTTACACCGAGATTCTCACACGTGTGGATGGCCAACTGTGTTTTCCACAATGTTTTTAATGTGGTTACACCGAGATTCTCACACGTGTGGATGGCCAGCTGTGTTTTCCACAATGTTTTTAATGTGGTTACACTGAGATTCTCACACGTGTGGATGGCCAACTGTGTTTTCCACAATGTTTTTAATGTGGTTACACTGAGATTCTCATACGTGTGCATGGCCAACTGTGTTTTCCACAATGTTTTTAATGTGGTTACACTGAGATTCTCACGCGTGTGCATGGCCAACTGTGGTTACACTGAGATTTCCACAATGTTTTTAATGTGGTTACACTGAGATTCTCACACGTGTGCATGGCCAACTGTGTTTTCCACAATGTTTTTAATGTGGTTACACTGAGATTCTCACACGTGTGCATGGCCAACTGTGTTTTCCACAACGTTTTTAATGTGGTTACACTGAGATTCTCACACGTGTGCATGGCCAACTGTGTTTTCCACAACGTTTTTAATGTGGTTACACTGAGATTCTCACTGCGTGTGCATGGCCAACTGTGTTTTCCACAACGTTTTTAATGTGGTTACACTGAGATTCTCACACGCGTGTGCATGGCCAACTGTGTTTTCCACAACGTTTTAATGTGGTTACACTGAGATTCTCACACGCGTGTGCATGGCCAACTGTGTTTTCCCCAACGTTTTTAATGTGGTTACACTGAGATTCTCACACGTGTGCATGGCCAACTGTGTTTTCCACAACGTTTTTAATGTGGTTACACTGAGATTCTCACACGTGTGCATGGCCAACTGTGTTTTCCACAACGTTTTTAATGTGGTTACACTGAGATTCTCACACGTGTGCATGGCCAACTGTGTTTTCCACAACGTTTTTAATGTGGTTACACTGAGATTCTCACTGCGTGTGCATGGCCAACTGTGTTTTCCACAACGTTTTAATGTGGTTACACTGAGATTCTCGTGTGCATGGCCAACTGTGTTTTCCACAACGTTTTTTAATGTGGTTACACTGAGATTCTCACACGCGTGTGCATGGCCAACTGTGTTTTCCACAACGTTTTTAATGTGGTTACACTGAGATTCTCACACGCGTGCATGGCCAACTGTTTTCCCAACGTTTTAATGTGGTTACACTTTTCCACAACGTTTTAATGTGGTTACACTGAGATTCTCACAAGTGTGCATGGCCAACTGTGTTTTCCACAACGTTTTTAATGTGGTTACACTGAGATTCTCACAAGTGTGCATGGCCAACTGTGTTTTCCACAATGTTTTAAATGAGTAGAGAACAGTAATATTAAAATATTTGGGATAGAGCACAACTTTGTATTGTTCTTCCTTGCACCTTTCTTACTATGTTTAGAACTAACAATTTTATCATTCTGCATGCAGATTCTCAAGGATTTTGTTCACCCAGTTCTTGATAGTGTTTTAATAAAACTTCACAGATCACTTTCTTTGGGGATTGTAAAGAATCCATTTGATTGTGGTGTTAAAGGGTCAAACGTGAAGATTACCATTTTGAAGAAAACAAATTTTATATGCATAAGAAAGCATAACAACAAAATGCATATATATGTATACACATTTTTCAAGACAAAAGGGCTAAATCAAACACGTGAAACTAATGGCTGCAGTAGGTTCAGTTTTATCTTGAGGTGTGTACTATAACATTACTGAAGTGAATCACCACAGTAAAGGAACATCTGTATTTATAGTCACAGAAGTCTTTCAAAATTTAAAGCTGCATTTCTTAGTGTTTGTTCTGTGCAAACACTTAATGTTTCTTTATTCATGGGAGGCAGTGTAATTTGTTGAGTCTTAAAGTATTTAATGTCAAAGACACTGGATAATTCAGCCGCAGTTTATCAGTAGATTTCTCCATTCCTACACATAATGAAAGGTTCCTTTTGCATCTCATAAGTAAGAATTCCAAGAAGTAGTGGAACAGTCAAACTTTATTGGTTAGTGTACCCAGATTGTGATTACATAAAGATTTGGACTTGCATCACTTTTCTACAAAAACATTCCACATTTTGTGACTGTAGTTGTATTACAAGTGACAGTTAAGTATACTATTTGCTAAGAGAAGAGCACTCATATTTATCCCAATATGCCAAGAGGCAATTAGCTAATCCAATCTCCAACTCTCAGGCCAGGCAGCCCTCGTGTAGCTTTACATATATTGGGATGGCCACTAGCAGACAGCCCTCATGTAGCATACAAATTAAAGGAAACTAATGGAACACTAGTAAGCTAATTATTGCCACACTGGTGTAAGTTTTAAGTAATTAGCTAGAATGTATTAAGTGATTAAAGTGGTAAAAAATGCTAATTCAGCTGCATGGTGTAAGTGTTGTAACTTTTGTACATTCTAATGTAGAAGTTAACATTACATTTCTGTTTTAAAATATTACAGATAACATTCATTTGTTTAAATGAGTAATGAACCCTTTTGATTCCTAAAGGTTATCGTATGTTCGAACTCTCCAGAGTAATGGCCAACCTGTATTGTTGATTGCTATCAGTGAAACCTTGGGTGATGTAGCCGTTGTCAGTCATGTTGGTAAGATCACGATTCTTCCAAGTAATTTGTGTGTTATAGTAGCCGTTGTCAGTCATGTTGGTAAGATCACGATTCTTCCAAGTAATACGTGTGTTATAGTAGCCTTTGTCAGTCATGTTGGTAAGATCATGATTCTTCCAAGTAATTTGTGTTATAGTAGCCGTTGTCAGTCATGTTGGTAAGATCATGATTCTTCCAAGTAATTTGTGTGTTATAGTAGCCGTTGTCAGTCATGTTGGTAAGATCACGATTCTTCCAAGTAATTTGTGTGTTATAGTAGCCGTTGTCAGTCATGTTGGTAAGATCATGATTCTTCCAAGTAATTTGTGTGTTATAGTAGCCGTTGTCAGTCATGTTGGTAAGATCATGATTCTTCCAAGTAATTTGTGTGTTATAGTAGCCGTTGTCAGTCATGTTGGTAAGATCACGATTCTTCCAAGTAATTTGTGTGTTATAGTAGCCGTTGTCAGTCATGTTGGTAAGATCACGATTCTTCCAAGTAATTTGTGTGTTATAGTAGCCGTTGTCAGTCATGTTGGTAAGATCCGATTCTTCCAAGTAATTTGTGTGTTATAGTAGCCGTTGTCAGTCGCGTTGGTAAGATCCACGATTCTTCCAAGTAATTTGTGTGTTATAGTAGCCGTTGTAAGTCACGTTGGTAAGATCACGATTCTTCCAAGTAATTTGTGTGTTATAGTAGCCGTTGTCAGTCATGTTGGTAAGATCACGATTCTTCCAAGTAATTTGTGTGTTATAGTAGCTGTTGTCAGTCATGTTGGTAAGATCACGATTCTTCCAAGTAATTTGTGTGTTATAGTAGCCGTTGTCAGTCATGTTGGTAAGATCACGATTCTTCCAAGTAATTTGTGTGTTATAGTAGCCGTTGTCAGTCATGTTGGTAAGATCACGATTCTTCCAAGTAATTTGTGTGTTATAGTAGCTGTTGTCAGTCATGTTGGTAAGATCATGATTCTTCCAAGTAATTTGTGTGTTATAGTAGCCGTTGTCAGTCATGTTGGTAAGATCACGATTCTTCCAAGTAATTTGTGTGTTATAGTAGCTGTTGTCAGTCATGTTGGTAAGATCATGATTCTTCCAAGTAATTTGTGTGTTATAGTAGCTGTTGTCAGTCATGTTGGTAAGATCATGATTCTTCCAAGTAATTTGTGTGTTATAGTAGCCGTTGTCAGTCATGTTGGTAAGATCCACGATTCTTCCAAGTAATTTGTGTGTTATAGTAGCCGTTGTCAGTCACGTTGGTAAGATCACGATTCTTCCAAGTAATTTGTGTGTTATAGTAGCCGTTGTCAGTCATGTTGGTAAGATCACGATTCTTCCAAGTAATTTGTGTGTTATAGTAGCCGTTGTCAGTCATGTTGGTAAGATCACGATTCTTCCAAGTAATTTGTGTGTTATAGTAGCTGTTGTCAGTCATGTTGGTAAGATCACGATTCTTCCAAGTAATTTGTGTGTTACAGTAGCCGTTGTCAGTCATGTTGGTAAGATCATGATTCTTATAAGTAATATGTGTGTTATAACATTATAACTCCTTTAATACTGCAACTTTCGGAGTGCTATTTGGATCTCAGCTTTTATTAAATTATTCACTTGTATTGCAGTACTGGGAGTGTTTATTTAGTCTAGTAGTATTCCAAAGTATTTATTTAACATTATCTCAATGGGCTGTGTATAAAATATGAGAGTTCATCTACACATTCATATTTCAAATACTTAGCATGTGTAAGAGTTCATCTACACATTTACACATGCTAAGTATTTGCACTACAACTTTTGATACAGCATGTGTTTCTTCAAAGTGTTGTAAACTTTTAATAAATATCACAAGTATTTTGGACAAACAAAATTAGGTTTTTGATGAAATAGACAACTAAGGAAACAAACTCTATATTCACAAACAAATCTTTAATACAAATTAGTGCAAAGTGATTTCATGTTATGATTAAAAGACTTCTTTATCCCACAATTCTCGTATTACTGATATAGTTATGTAATCTCTTACAACCTTCTAATTTTGTTTTCTTCACTGTAACTGTGGGATATGTTAGTTAACCAACCTGCAAGTATCATAAAAGATTAGGAAATAAATATAAATTATGCTTTTGTGTATCAGACTGACTACGTATTATAACACGAAAGTACAAATGTTTAAGCACCTAAAGTCTCGTAACACTATATATTTATTATATCAACCTTCCAGTTATGCCTAGCTAACATTACATAGCTTGCAGTGATGTGGTTCTAGTGTATTTATGTATCCAATAACAAACTGATATTTATCTTCCCTATCTTTGCTGTGTTTTAGTGGACTTCTATTTTGTAATAATCACATTTCAGTTATTACTATTTAGAAATAAATTATTAAACTTTCTTAAAATATAGGACAATACATCAGGAAGTAAAACAATTATCTTTTCTCTGTATCACCTTTGAACTTTTGAATTTTTTAGGTTTTATATATACAGATAAATAACCAAAAAAAATCATATCTGCTACTACCGCAGAATTCCACTGTAATATGTTAAACTTAGTAGCGAAGATGTATTTATATTATAAAAAATATGAAACTTGAGTAGACGAATGGCATAGTCTCTTTCATTGAAATATTGGATCAAAAGAATGTTGTAGCAGTTTCAAAGATTAAAGTGGTGGAAAAACTACTGTGGGGGGATTATAAGCTGTTGATTTGTTATTCACATGTATATTGAAGTAGGTGTGTATAAGGAACAGTTTCCAAAGATGGAAAGAGGTGAATAGGGGGGTAAGGACTGTTTGATACTGTACGTAAGTCGAATAGGGGGAGTAAGGACTGTTTGATACTGTACGTAAGTCGAATGGGGGGGTAAGGACTGTTTGATACTATGCGTAAGTCGAATGGGGTAAGGACTGTTTGATACTATGCGTAAGTCGAATGGGGTGTAAGGACTGTTTGATACTATAAGTCGTAAGTCGAATAGGGGTGTTAAGGACTGTTTGATACTATACGTAAGTCGAATAGGGGTTAAGGACTGTTTGATACTGTACGTAAGTCGAATGGGGGTGTTAAGGACTGTTTGATACTGTACGTAAGTCGAATGGGGGTGTTAAGGACTGTTTGATACTGTACGTAAGTCGAATGGGGGTGTTAAGGACTGTTTGATACTGTACGTAAGTCGAATGGGGGGGTAAGGACTGTTTGATACTATACGTAAGTCGAATGGGGGGTAAGGACTGTTTGATACTATACGTAAGTCGAATGGGGGGTAAGGACTGTTTGATACTGTACGTAAGTCGAATGGGGGGGTAAGGACTGTTTGATACTGTACGTAAGTCGAATGGGGGGGTAAGGACTGTTTGATACTGTACGTAAGTCGAATGGGGGGGGTAAGGACTGTTTGATACTGTACGTAAGTCGAATGGGGGGGGTAAGGACTGTTTGATACTGTACGTAAGTCGAATGGGGGGTAAGGACTGTTTGATACTGTACGTAACTTTTTATCCAAAGCTATTCACTTAGTATTCCAGTTTTGAGAATATTATTTAGATTCTGACTTTGTACTGATCAAACTGTATCTATTCAAATTTTAGTCATGAGAGCATGTAATGAAGCTTCATAATCTTTCCTCCATTCAGCCAGTGTATAGCTTAGATAATTCTTGTTCTCCATCCTGCTAAACTATCAGTCTGTTGCATATGTAATATGAATGATACAGTGGTATGTGTACTGTGTATCAGTTATAGCTCAGTAATGTATCTGATAGGTATGTTACAGTATGAGGTACTGATGGTACAGTTGTATATATGTGACGGGTCCATCTGTTGTATGATATTAATGGTACACTTGTATTTTTGTATTGGATCTGTGTGACATAGAATGTTAGTGGTTTGTTTGTATCAGATCTGTGCTGTGTGTGACATTAACAAAGGTACCCCTTTAAATATTTTTCTGCACAAGCTGATGAGTTATGTTCAAAATGTTTGTGAATGAAATTAATACCATAACGTTTGTTATTGTTCAAAGTTTTATCTAATTTACAATTCATTTAATTTTTTTTAATGTATTTTAACTTCAGCAGTCTGTCATGACTTGAACTGTGAAAATTCTTAAGTTTTGTACTTGTTATCTTGTACATCCAAACCTTCTACAGGTATAATGTTAAGTGTATTTAATTGTTTACAGTTATCTTTATAACCTCTTTCTACTGCGTTCAGAAAGTTTGTCAATCCCAAAAGATGCCACACCAACTATACATATAATTGAATTTTATGTATGAAGTGCATGCATGTTATGTACATTATTAAAAGGAGCTTGTTTTACAGTATAATTCAGTAATGGTCATTTTGAAGTTGGTGCTTTGTTGTTGAGATCTTGTAGATGTAACTGCCTTATTGGCTACTTTATCTATAATAGCACTTAGTTTTTCTTAGTTAAATATGTTATACATAATTAGCTAAGATATAAAAGTAAAACCTAAATGCACTTCAACTTTCTCTAACTATAAGTTTTAAGATGTTATTAAAAGGTATAAAAAATTTAAAAAATTGCCTCGTGTTTCCCTAGTTTTTGAGGATTACAATCATGTGCAATTGTAACATAATTTTGCTGAATCTTTGTGGGTCACTCCCAAAGACACTGTAATGATATACTCCAGAGGGTGGCATTGGTTTTTGTTCAGAAAAATGAATGGTAAAAGACAGTAAAGAAAGGTAAAACATTGGTAAATTAGTATATGTCGAAAGGACAAGACCTGTCAGTATAAATATTACCAAAACGTGTGTACTTTCTAATGTTAAATTTCATTGTACTCTGTTGATGGTGACATCTAGTTAGTGATATGATAGAGAAAATGTAATATGAGTATAAACATTTACTTTAAAAACACTTTTTTATTTAGGAGGTTCTAGAGGTTATGCAAATAAAATATGAAAACTAACCAAGTATTCTTATACTTAGAATGCAAGTCACCTTTTACTTGATTTGTTAATAGTTTGAATGCAAGTAATTTCAAGAGATAGTGTTTGTACTAAAATTTACTTAAGTTAAAGTAATATACAAGCTACTTTAACAAGATCTTACCAGTTTTTGTGAGGATAAGTTACAAAAAAAACTTTTACCTTGTGTGTTGCATAAGTGAAAATCCAGTATGGCCTCCTGCAAAGTTCACAGTCCTGTGCCAAACAGGATTAATCATACAATGATACAGTGGTCTCTGTGAGGTTCATGTAGTGCATGGTTCTGATAGTACAATGGTATATATAAGGTCTGTTTAATGTATGGCAGTAATGGTACAGTGGTGTGTGTGTGTGGTGGAACTTATGGTACAGTGGTGTGTGTGTGTGTGGTGGAACTTATGGTACAGTGGTGTGTGTGTGTGTGGTGGAACTTATGGTACAGTGGTGTGTGTGTGTGTGGTGGAACTTATGGTACAGTGGTGTGTGTGTGTGTGGTGGAACTTGTGGCACAGTGGTGTGTGTGTGTGGTGGAACTTGTGGCACAGTGGTGTGTGTGTGTGGTGGAACTTGTGGCACAGTGGTGTGTGTGTGTGTGGTGGAACTTATGGCACAGTGGTGTGTGTGTGTGTGGTGGAACTTATGGCACAGTGTGTGTGTGTGTGTGTGGTGGAACTTGTGTGTGTGTGTGTGTGGTGGAACTTATGGTACAGTGGTGTGTGTGTGTGTGTGGTGGAACTTATGGTACAGTGGTGTGTGTGTGTGTGGTGGAACTTATGGTACAGTGGTGTGTGTGTGTGTGTGGTGGAACTTGTGGTACAGTGGTGTGTGTGTGTGTGTGTGGTGGAACTTGTGGCACAGTGGTGTGTGTGTGTGTGTGTGGTGGAACTTGTGGCACAGTGGTGTGTGTGTGTGTGGTGGAACTTGTGGCACAGTGGTGTGTGTGTGTGTGTGGTGGAACTTGTGGCACAGTGGTGTGTGTGTGTGTGTGGTGGAACTTGTGGCACAGTGGTGTGTGTGTGTGTGTGTGGTGGAACTTATGGCACAGTGGTGTGTGTGTGTGTGGTGGAACTTGTGGCACAGTGGTGTGTGTGTGTGTGTGGTGGAACTTGAGAATCCTTCAAGAGTAGCTTACCCTTGTTAGTTGTCTTTATGACTGATCATGAATTTTATTTTAATCTTTAAAAACATTACTTCATCTCTGCAAATTATCTAGTTTGGTTTTCAATGTCCTTAATACAAGGGTAGTTGAGTAGAGGTATAGCTTTACAATAAATACATAACCTTTTGACTTGTACATTCCAAAGTTCTCTGAATAAATAGTTCATTGACTGTAACACTTAGTTGTATCTTACCTAAATATGGTAGAGTTAGATACAATTTAAATTGTAGTTACGTATTACTATCAGTTTAGTTAATTGTGTATTACTATCAGTTTAGTTAATTGTGTATTACTATCAGTTTAGTTAATTGTGTATTACTATCAGTTTAGTTAATTGTATACTAGTTGTTTTAAAATTCATAATTTAAGGTTTTAAACTTTTTTAAATATACATCACAGTTTGCACCCATTCTCAAGGCTTATGGTATTACACACTAAACTAAAATTCTGTCAAAGGGTTGTACATGTCTCCTAAGGAAATTAATATGCCTTGAGGATACTGACTTGTGTTCTGATGAATAATAAGTGGTAAAAGGAATGAAAGAAAAATACAAAACATTAAAATGAACTGTATGTGAAAAGGAAAATACTTGAAATAAGTAGTTAGTGATATGGTAGAGAAAATGAAATATAAAATAAATATTTACTTTAAAGACTTGGTATTCATTTAGAAGGTTCTACAGATTATGCAATGAAATCTGAAAACCATAAGATGAAGAAAAGTGTTTTTATATTCTGAAGTGAAAATCACCTTGCATTAGTTTTAGTGCAAGTAACCACAAAAAATCTTTTAGAAAATATATTTTGTTTTGTATACCAGATATTTGTAATCTTTAACAAAATATTTTCAGTTTTTGAGAAGATGGTTAAATCCGATTCTCGGTGAATGTTTTACAAGTGAAATTTAAAATTCAACTTCTGAGAATTGTGTAAGCCTAACATGAAGGGGTTCAAGAGTATCGTTAAACTAGACATGTTTATGCTATATATATAAAAAAAAAAAAAAAGTTTTGCAAATTAGCATCACCCACTCATTTATTGTTTGTGTAATGTTTTCATTGCTTCTCTCATTATAAGCTAGTTATAGTCATCATTATAAGCTAGTTATAGTCGTCATTATAAGCTAGTTGTAGTTGTTGAAACAATTTTCATACCTTGGAATTTTCTGTGTAATATCACTTTTTCATTTCTACATTAATGCTTCATTTATTATAGATTGAGGCATTACATCATTACATCTTTGCATTACATCTTTTTAAATCTAAATAAATATATATTTTTTAAAACAGTTTTAACACTATCAGTTCTATATTCTGCAGATGTGATTATTTTCTCATCTTTGGATAGTGGTTTCTGTTGCTACATCTTCTTGTGGTAGTTGAATATGTTATTGTGAGAAGTGTCCTGTATTCTGTCAGCTGTGTCTTGGAAGATAAAATTTAAGTCAGTTCAAGTAATCATCATTTGACATAAATATTTTTTGTTTTTAAGTGCAGTACTTTATTGGAGGTAAATTTTATTACCACTAATGTATATAAATTGTTTCAAGATATGTAATCAAAACAAACTGTTGTGTTGCTGGTCATTTTGATAGAAATCTATAACTTGCAAAATTGATAGTGCTATAGGACGTTTAAAATAAAACTGTTAATTGAATGTTGACAGTAATATAAATTTTGATGGTTTAATCTTGAATTTTCTTACTAATTAAGTATATTTTATTCTCAGTTACAGCTTTAACAGTAAGGAAGATTTAATTTTAGGACAGGTGTTATGTTTCAATCACTGGTGTTGTCAGTTGTAAACCTTGGTTACTATTGTTCACTTCAGAATAATCACACCTGTGATTGAAACATTGTACCTGTATGACTTCAGTTCTGCTCTATTAGTGAAATATTAGATCTGTTCCCATAAAAGACAACTGTTTTGTTGTTTTTTACCCTTAACTATAATTATCTTTTGGCTGCTTTCAATGTGTATAGACTAAATACAATTTTAACTTAAACTGTTACAGCTGATTAATTTTTGGCTAATATTTTATTCTGTTGATCTACCTGTTAAACAGTTAAACAGCCAATTTCTAACAATATGTTTATATATAAAGTTCCTTTAGTTGTATGTTTAATGAAAATTGGATTGATTCTTCCTTATATCAGGATAAGTAATTATGCTGTTTACAAATATACTTCAGTGTGTATTAATGTAACAAATCCAATCTCTCTCTCTCTAGATACAAAAAGTCTTCTGAAGGTGTACACAATAAATGGTAAAACTGTAGGTGAAGCTTATGCTTCTCGTATTACTGCCCTCTGCTACTCCTCAGCTCCTGAAGGAATATCCATCAATGTAATAGCCACTGGTCATTTCAATGGAAATATCAGGTGAGTTGTTTGCAGTTTAATCCTGATTGAGAAAGTGTCAGTAATAAATTATATGTTAACAAAACTTGATTGATCATTCAAATTAATTTAGTTGTTAATTAAGTTGTAGAAGTCATTAATTGTGTTTTGCATCTGAATTTTTGAGTCCAAGACAATGGACTTAATTCACATCTTGTTTTGTTGGATCTAATACTGTACAGTTAAATGTACAATATATAAAGGTTATGTCTCAAGTTTTCTGTAATGTTATAGTTCTGTATGAGACTAATCAAATGTATCATACAGCCCTTAACCTCCAGTATCACAACAATGAGACATTAAAGAAACAAATTTGTCATTCTTGTCAAATCTATGCTCTTCCTGTTGATGTTCAGCCTTCAGTTCAGTGTTAAATCTGAATAAAATAGCATAAACTAGTCCAGTATCAGTAGTGGTTTGGTGTTACTTTTCACCATTCTTCTGTAACCAACTGAGAAGTGAATCAGTCCGTTGTCTTTATGAACACAATATAACAGGAAAAAAACAGTAAACCTAAGTTTGCATGTTCATTGCTTCTTATTTGAACTCCTTTAATTTTTGTTCTTTTGAAAGATGTTAAAATATCTGGATCCATTGTTATATTTTGTGGCTTGATTATTTCTCTTGTTTACAACAATTTTTAAAAGGTTTTGGATCTGAATCTGTGTTTCACTCCTTACATCCAGTAGTGTGAAGAGATATTTCAACTGAATTGTTATTATTATTGGAGTAAAAGATCACTCATAAACTTGATAATAAATAAAACTTCATAGTCCATGTTTACTTGCATAGTTCTTAAAACAAAGGAATGGTTTGTCAGTATTAAAACGGGTAATTCGTGTCTGAACCACAGCTCACAAAACATGAATAGTGATATCAAACAAGATGAATACATTAATTCTGAGCTGGTTAAGAAAGAAAAACAGTTGGAAAGTTTTAAAAAACAATAAGGTTTCTGTGCCAGATGATATTTTCCAAGGTTTTTGAAGGAAGTTAAGGATTAGATATGTTAGCCACAATTTACTGCTTTCTGTCAACTGTGGACAGATACGAGAAGATTGGAAATCAGCTAATGTAACTCCTCTTTTCAAAGGAATTGATAAAAATTGTTCTACTAATTACCTGTTAATCTTGCATCAGTTGTTAAAAAAAGGTTTGAAAAATTCTCTTATTAGGTGATTTGCAAAATTGTTTAATAAAATTGACTGTCAAACAACGTTTAATCAAGTTTTCACTAAGGGAAACATTTGTTATGAATCTTTCAATATTCTTTGAAAAAGCTACTGTTTATGCAGATAAGGGTAAAGGTGTATAACTAGTTTATCTGGATTTTCACAAAGCATAAGACAAGGTGCCACATGAATTATCTATATAGGTGTTAGAAATAAATTAGCTTATTGCATTGGAAAGTGTCTGGATTGTAAAAGTGGATTTTACTGCTAGACTCATTGGCCAGGTATTGATTACCTTGTAGCGATGTAAGTACAAAGCATCATTACTACAAACTTTTAAAATCATTCTTAGATTCACCAGTTCAAATTGACCATCTACTTCTGTCCTAACCTTTACTTATATTACATGAACATTCTGCCTGAAGTGTCCCTAACATTTAAATGTATAAATAACTACAGAATGCTACTGTTAAAGTTTTTCCTTTGTTGCAGACACTATAACATAGGGACACATTTAAGATCATACATCATTAATCATTACAGAGTGTAATATCTTATAAAATGTTATTGTATGCAGATTATTCCTGTATATTTAAGTATTATAAAATCAAATAAATCTCTGTTATGACATCTCAGAATAATTCAAACTGCTCATCCATTGTGACATCCTTGGAAAAGCTCTTCAGTACATGTCAGTGTGAGTGACATTTATGTGGAAGTGAGTGTTTGAAGGTAATCTTGGAAACTATATTTTAGTGGTTGAAGTTTATGTGTTTCTTCATAATATTTAGTGTATGTTACAAAAATAATGTTTGTCAGTGTTTGTGAATTTCATACTTAGGTCTTTCAGAATGCTTGTGAAACACTACATTGTTGAGTGGAAGGAAAAAAACATTGTAAATTGCTCACAAAGTAAGGATGTCCTTAATGAATTAAACGTAATAATCAGTCAACCTGTGAAGGTTTTGTTTCTTATCATATAAAATTTCTTTTAGTTTTTGAGTACACACATGCTTGAGTTAATTGGATAATAATTGTCTCTAGGTTATGGAGTTCGTGGGATTTGAGTCCTGTCAGACTGATTAAGGCTGAACGATTCTCCTGTCCTGTAGTTTGGTAAGGAGACAACTTTATTTGTTGTTTTCATGTGTCCAACTGCATATTCAATACATCTGAGCTTTGTACAGTAAGAGACATGTTTAAAACTTTCATCAAATTGTTTTCTCAGTCCACCTGTTTATTATTGTAAGAATCTTGTATATTTACAAATGATTGAAGTTTTTCTGTGGAAACCTTACACTAAAGATACAATTGTAGTTGTGGTTAACAACTAAACAACTGAGTGGATATTAATTTAGTAATATATCTGTTTCTCTGTTTCAGTTTTATTGTGTTAATAATAACTTTATATATATAGACAGACAGATATACACACAAACAAGAATATTTCTTTTTGAACTAAAATAAATTTGAAAAACCCAACTAAATCTATTACATTCTTGTTTTAGTTGTAATAATATGATTTTAAGACTTAGCTTTATTGTAAAAGGATCTTCACTAAACTTCACTGTGGCATTGGTCAGAATACATCTAAATAAATATATGTATTACCTAACAAAATCAACATAATGACAACCTGAGAACTGTATTATGTGGTAGTTTAAGTTCTAGTCAGTCCAACATTACATTAAGTTTACATAATTGACAACCTGTATACTGTATTTTTTGGTAGTGTAAGTTTTAATTGGCCCAGCATAACACAATAAACAATTTAAAACTGGAGATCTTGTATCATGATGAAATTATAATAAAATGAATTTTGTTTTCTGCATTACTAACTGTACTATCAAGATTTTATGTTGTTTAATTACAGTATAATTGTATTGTCTTTATTTTTATTTCTCCCCCTTTTAAAATAAAAGTATTAAACATTTGATTGTTATGCTGAATTATGTCTCTTGTGATTTTAAATCATCTTGCAGACCACTTTAATCTATTAAAGTGTGCAGAATAATTTAATCACAAAGAATATGCTAGGCAGCAACAACATTTTCTTTGCTACTAGCAACAAAATTCAACTGTAATTTGATGTTGGTTCTAAAACTTGTAAAGTTACTGATTGCTTCTAATTATAAAGTTTTAATAGATTCTTGTATGTACTGCTGTTATTGAAACAAGTCGTGAATCAAACCATTTAGCTATTTTTGTGTGATCAGATGATAGTTTATTTTGGGATGCCACAGGAATAAAGTACTAGACAAAATGGATGAAAATGATTTATTGTCCTCTTAACAAAATAAATCTTCTGTTTTCTAATTTGCTAATGGATGTGGCACCAGAAAACCATCCCAATGAGGCACTGGTTTCATTGCACGTGTAATATCTGGGTATTTGATGTACTGTTTAGTTTCACCTGACTATTTAGAAGCATTGGTGATGTAAAAATAACAATTGGTTAGATGATCTTTAGACTTGCACTATATCATGGGAACTACAAATAACACACATTCTCAGTTCTTATTCAACCATTATGTCATGCCAGATGTATAAACTGTTTGACACACATGGAATCTCATGTTTCTTGAACCTTAATTTTACACCCAGAATAGTGGTGGTAAGCTACCTTTACCTTGTATGTAATAGTTTTTCCTCACAAAACTGTAATATATTTTCCACAAACCTGGCAGACACAGTTTGTGATTTTTCATTCTCAAACTTAAACTGGAGGAAAACTGCATTTCAAATGATTTTCAAAAAATGCAAAAGAATCTATATTTACAGAACACTAGTTTTGCAGAATTTGATTATATTGTGTGGGAAATCAGATATGGTTTTGACTGTGTGTGGAGTGAAGGAAAATGACCAATGGAGTAAGAGACAGAGAAAAGATATCCAACTTTCACTCCTTTTATGTTCATTCAAGGGTTGTCTTCAGTGTTCTTGCAAATTAAGCATATGATTTCATGATTCCTAAGTAGAGCAGATAAGCATCAGAATGAGGCAAAGATAGTGAATTTGCTACATTTATATAGAACAGACAGCATATATGACTAATATACTTGATACTTAACACTAATACAATGTATTCAATGTTTGAAGTAATTGAAAATGTATGCCTTTTCCCAATTTTTACTCTGGGTCTTTTTTTGTGTACGTGCTGTAAGGGAACCTGTTTTGTAATTCATTGGAAGTTACTTGTGCCTGTAGTTTATGTATTGGCTCTGTCATTAAATACTACTGTGAACAACAAGAATCACATATTGTTAATGTGTATCATGTTTCTTTATTTGTCCACTTCATAATTTATTACAGCTGTCATCAGAGATGAAAAACAATGACAGCAAGTCACTGGGAGAAAACAGAAGGTGGTACAAACTAAGAGAGGAGATTGAACAACCTTTATTGTCAGGCTTTTCTTCTATTTTAGGGTTAGAACAAGATAAAAAAAATTATCTTCTGGCTACAGTTGTTTTTATATAAGATATTATAGTCCACTGAATTGTGCTACACAAATAATATCCATTGGCAGAATGACAAGTTTTACACAAGTGTCTTGTTTAAATCACCAAAGTTAACTTAAAGACAACAAGGGAGCTTATTTGTCCATCTAGGTTATGCATTCGTTAAAAAAAACAACTCCTAAGCCAGCTTTTATCATCCATTTAGATATTGGGCTTTTTTTTAAACTTATAAATTGTAAGTGTTATAGCTGAAGATGGCTTCTACAGTTTACCCTTCTGTCACCTAGACATGCCATTCTCCCTATTAAATAGGAAAAAATGATGCATCAACACTATCAGTTACCTTAATCTTACACTTCAGTTAGATCCCTTCTAACTTGTTTCTCTTGGAAAAAAAAAAATTAAGTATCTTTATCTCTCATGACAACCCCTCCATCTTGGTACCATTTTAGTAACCCTTTCTGACAAGGCAATATCCTCTCTAAGGCAAGGACCTGAAGATTGGTAATAATATTCCACATATGGCCTAACCAGTTAAATGTACAATGAAATTATGACATCTTTAGACTTATATTCAACATTTCTGTAGATACAACCTAAAATCCAATTTGCCCTGCACATTGCTTGGATGGCATAAGAGACTGGTCAACTATTATACCAAGAACCTTTTATTTCATGACAGTGTAAAAGCTATTCCTTTCCAAATTTACTTAATGCATTTATAATTCAAAATTATGATAATCTATCTTTCATTTGTTATAATTAAAATCTGCCATATATTTGCCCAACTCAATACATCATCTAAATCCATTTGTAATCATCATCCTCCTCACAGCCAGCAACACCCCTAACCTTTATATTATCTGCAAATTTAAATAATGTATTAACCACTCCATCTATCATTGTTTTAAGTCAAAAATGGCAGAGGTCCTAAGCACTGTTTTTTATTATAATCCTGTAAACAGCTATACAAAAAACTGAAGTAAATATTGTTCATTGAGTATTCCATGATTGTTTATTTAATCTTCAAGTAGATATAGCGTTTTATAGTAATCACATTGAAATATAACTTTTTTTGTGTGATTTAATTACAAATCAATTATACTGTAGATATTTTATATTGTGGCTTAATTACAATATAATTGTATTGTGAGATTTTTTCCTGGTTTGATCACAATATAACCACAAGATAGATATTTATCTTGGTTATCATAGTGCTATTTTGGTGTAGATATTTTCCTCTGTAGGTTTTCACAGTACTGATCTTAAGTATGTCTTAGCTTTCAGCACTCATAAGAGTATTTGTCAAACATCACACATTTCTGAATACGTTAAACAATTTCATCTGAAAACCACCACCATAGAAGCTGTAGGGTTAAAGTTGTGTATCTGTCTATAAAGTAGTTAACACTTTGTTTTTTTTTATTTTCAGTTTGACATACTCTTTCGACAATCAACATCTTTATGCAGCTAATTCAGAAGGAACTGTACTTGTTTGGGAGAGACCAGTTAAAGGGTTGATGAAGACACCTCGGTTTCTTACACTGATCTAAACAACTCTGGCACTGATTAGTTTCCAGTGCATGTGAATTACTTCAGATTTCTCATTTTTGAAAGTTTAATGTGATGTTTTCGGAAAACAATATCTGACATGTCATGTTTTAAAAGAATCTTCATTTAATAAGCAACTATTTATTGTCATAAGAATTGTGAATCTGAGTTACTATTGGCCATATTTAGGTTTAGTTTGCTTTCAATTTGGGACCAAATAGTTCAATAGTGTTTGTAAGAGCAACAAGTCTATTTAGCTTACACACATTTTCTGTATTAGATAAAATATACTTAATTCTACAGGATATCTTGACAGATCCTGTTGTCAGCCAAGTTGTACAATATAGTTTATCATTTTTGTCACCATTACATTACTCTTGGATTCAGAATCCAGGAATTGTTTCACCTCTAAATGTTGTGAGAACTACAAAACACCTACATGTTTATATAAATATATATATAATGAATATTGGGCTTTGAGGAAACACGTTTTTGGTTTTAGTTTTGTTGTATCTCTTGAAGCTGCATTACAGTATGAAGTTGAAATGACCATGTTGAGTGATGTGAAGTACATTGTTTTCTAGTGTTACTTTAATTAAATTTATAAAGATTTTCACAGCTCTGCTGGTGTTCAGTTAAACAGTCTAGTCACCAGGAATTTATATTTTCAACACTAGTTTAATGTGTTTTTTTGCAAAGTTTGAATTTGTTCATTTACAAACTGAATGTATTTTATTAGCAAATATTTAGTGCAGAGGTTAATTTTTGTTTTCTCTGAAAAAAAAAATCTATGTATACTTTCTGATGTTCCTACAGTTTCTCTATTCATTACAATTTTTTAAAATCAAAGTTAGCTTGAGGAAAGAGCAGATTTTTAATACTGAAGTTTCATTGTGAATATTTTTCTGTGAAAAGAAATTTTAAAATATTTTCTTATGTGAGTTTTAGATTTTTCCAACATAAAGTGCATGCTACATTTATTTTTAGGATATAAATTACAAGGCACAGCATATATCTTGAGCTTTAGGTCAGTAGCATGTAAATTGGCAAATTCTGTCAAGTTTATTGTTAAGATGTGTGGTCGTACAATTCTTTTAGTTCCATGCAACGCTTTAAGTACACATTTCTTAGCATCTAGTTTCTGTTTGTATGTAAACATAGAACTGTTACTACTAAATACAAGAGGTTAAGTGCTCTTCTGTTGATGGGATCCTTTCAGTGTATGTATGCCTCGTAAGAATTGTATTCACAGTAGTGTTCATAATACTTTTAATATTTTTATAATTCAAAAGAAATGCTGCAAGTATACTTTTGTCAAATATTCTCGTGTTTAAAATGTAAAACAATAGTGTTCTATACTCCCCTATACAACAAATGTAAAACAATAGTGTTCTATACTCCCCTATACAACAAATGTAAAACAATAGTGTTCTATACTCCCCTATACAACATAGGACTGACTGGCACTCTATATTTTTTAAACTTCTGTATTCATGTATTATATGAAATTTCAAAATTTTGTTCTTCAAAAGAAATGGATATTATATAACACACATTAATACTGACGTAATTTTAATGTAATGGTTTGGCAACAAAAGCTATGTATAAACTACTTAATATCAAGTGCATTCTACATTTAAGACATATTTAATTCAAAGATGTGTGTGTTAGGCTAAGTCTATTACTACAGCTTTTACTGTTTTACTCACAGGTTTGAAACTAAGCTTGAAAGGTGGTGAACATGATTGTTGGTATCATGTTATAGCAGCATTTTGACACTTGTACAACACTAAACTTAATTTGATGTTTTAAAGAGCTTTGTTAGTTTTTAATCTGTTGTTGAAACTATTGTCTGCTAAGCTATTATGTATTAGAATGTGTCTGAATAGTTTAAGATGACTTTTGTGCAAAAACATTTAGTCATTCTTGGATGACTACTCAACAGAAGATAAGTTTAAGGGTGGAGATGTGCTTAAGAACTAGAATGACTTATAATTATACCAGCTGTGTAACTAGATGTTGGTTTACAGTACTGCTTTGTCTTAAGATTGACCACAGCTGACTGTTTATTATAATTATACCAGCTGTGTAACTAGATGTTGGTTTACAGTACTGCTTTGTCTTAAGATTGACCACAGCTGACTGTTTATTGTTTCATCTATACAAGTTGTCTTCATCTATCTTAAGATTGACCACAGTTGATAGTTTGTTTAACGTATGTAGTTTTAAGTAAACTTCTCTATCTTAAGATTAAATACAGTTAACAATCTATTTAACTTGTGTGGTTTTGAGTACACTTCTCCTCTATCTTAAGATTAAATACAGTTAACAATCTATTTAACTTGTGTGGTTTTGAGTACACTTCTCCTCTACCTTAAGATTAAATACAGTTAACAATCTATTTAACTTGTGTGGTTTTGAGTACACTTCTCCTCTATCTTAAGATTAAATACAGTTAACAATCTATTTAACTTGTGTGGTTTTGAGTACACTTCTCCTCTACCTTAATATTAAATACAGTTAACAATCTATTTAACTTGTGTGGTTTTGAGTACACTTCTCCTCTATCTTAAGATTAAATACAGTTAACAATCTATTTAACTTGTGTGGTTTTGAGTACACTTCTCCTCTATCTTAAGATTAAATACAGTTAACAATCTATTTAACTTGTGTGGTTTTGAGAACACTTCTCCTCTACCTTAATATTAAATACAGTTAACAATCTATTTAACTTGTGTGGTTTTGAGTACACTTCTCCTCTACCTTAATATTAAATACAGTTAACAATCTATTTAACTTGTGTGGTTTTGAGTACACTTCTCCTCTATCTTAAGATTAAATACAGTTAACAATCTATTTAACTTGTGTGGTTTTGAGTACACTTCTCCTCTATCTTAAGATTAAATACAGTTAACAATCTATTTAACTTGTGTGGTTTTGAGTACACTTCTCCTCTATCTTAAGATTAAATACAGTTAACAATCTATTTAACTTGTGTGGTTTTGAGTACACTTCTCCTCTACCTTAAGATTAAATACAGTTAACAATCTATTTAACTTGTGTGGTTTTGAGTACACTTCTCCTCTACCTTAAGATTAAATACAGTTAACAATCTATTTAACTTGTGTGGTTTTGAGTACACTTCTCCTCTACCTTAAGATTAAATACAGTTAACAATCTATTTAACTTGTGTGGTTTTGAGTACACTTCTCCTCTACCTTAAGATTAAATACAGTTAACAATCTATTTAACTTGTGTGGTTTTGAGTACACTTCTCCTCTATCTTAAGATTAAATACAGTTAACAATCTATTTAACTTGTGTGGTTTTGAGTACACTTCTCCTCTATCTTAAGATTAAATACAGTTAACAATCTATTTAACTTGTGTGGTTTTGAGTACACTTCTCCTCTATCTTAAGATTAAATACAGTTAACAATCTATTTAACTTGTGTGGTTTTGAGTACACTTCTCCTCTATCTTAAGATTAAATACAGTTAACAATCTATTTAACTTGTGTGGTTTTGAGTACACTTCTCCTCTATCTTAAGATTAAATACAGTTAACAATCTATTTAACTTGTGTGGTTTTGAGTACACTTCTCCTCTATCTTAAGATTAAATACAGTTAACAATCTATTTAACTTGTGTGGTTTTGAGTACACTTCTCCTCTATCTTAAGATTAAATACAGTTAACAATCTATTTAACTTGTGTGGTTTTGAGTACACTTCTCCTCTATCTTAAGATTAAATACAGTTAACAATCTATTTAACTTGTGTGGTTTTGAGTACACTTCTCCTCTATCTTAAGATTAAATACACTTTGCTGTTTATTGTTTGATGTAGATAGTTTTTGCGTACAGTCCGTCTCTATCTCAAGTATATCTAAGTTGGCTGTTTGACATGCATGATTTTGTGTAGAGTATTCCTCTATCTCAAATCTACCACTGTTGGCTGTTTATTTGACTTCTATAGTTTTACTGAGCCTACACCATAATATGCTTTAGTTGATAACGTAATACACTACAGATGTGGAGGTTACTGGTGAATTATACTTTGTGTTAAACAGCAGTTTGCATGATTTATCAGTTTTCCATTGATAAGACCTTTTGCAGTGGGAAAACATGAGAACTGTCTGCAGTGTTGGTAGAGATTTGGGGAGCATCATTTTAATTACTTATTGTATTACACTTCTATAAAATAAATGTCCTCCTTATAGTTTTTGCAAGAAATCTATGGAATGTTTTACAGACTGATTGGAAATCATAATTTGTATGTGTAGTCTTTTCAAATACATCAAACTTGGGATTAATTAATCCTTCTAGCACTTAAATTACAATATCAACACTGGCAGTATTGTTGAGCTGGTTACTCCTTGTATGTCAAATCTACAAGAAAAGGACCTGAAAATAAATTGTGTTTAACTTCAAGATATTTACCGGTGAAATATTTCTCCTTTTATGTAAATATGAGTGTTTTTGTGTAAATATGAGTGTTTTTGCAAAAATTAAAGATGGTTAGATATTTGTGATAGAGATATATAAATTGATCATTGTAACAAAACATTGGAAAAATTAATGTGCCAGACCGAAGATTTCGTTTTCTTCCATTTTTTGATCCTAAACCACACAAATTTGTGTAAATAGTGTTTTATTTTACAAGTGTGGTTTTGAGAATACTTAGAAGTTATTTTACTTGTTAAAATAAAATTTGTGGCATTCAGAAAATAGCTGTGTGGTCCTTCAGCTTAATGCGGCTGTTAATAAAGGTTTTAGAATAATTAGTGCTCTCAAATTTGTCTGTGTAATAACTTTTGTAATGAAAATAAAAGTTTAACTTCACAAAACATTCTTTAAATGTTTATGAATAAACAATACATTTGTTGGTATTCATTTCTTACCTGTTTGAGTTTGGTATAAGTCACTGTCAGTTAAGATGTATAGTAAACTTTATTGTAGATGTTTGCTATAGCAGGAAGGTGTTATGGTTCACTTCTCAACAGATACCTTCACTACTTGAACTTTTCTTTTTCCACCCAATTTACTGACCGATGCTCTCAACATGGGTAAATAATATACTCAGTTGAGATGTGGTGTGGGTTCCCATCAGTGTTCCTCGAATAAGAGAAATTGTATTCCATTGACATTCTTTATACACACTCTGAAGGATGGTTATCTAAATAAATTTTCACAGGTCCCTCAACCTAGTCAATGTGGGATTCTAGCCATTATGTGAATAGAGATAAGGTATTGGAAGTTAATACTTTTTTCAATATTAACATTTCTGATAGATACTTATTCTGTCAGCCTTCATTACTGTTTCTGGTTCTTCTTTTCTGCCTAGTCTCAAAGTTAAGATTGGAAGCTACAGTTTAATGAATTGTAATTATTTGTATATAACAATGCAGGTGAACCAAGATGAAACATGAAGTTTCAAGGTTAATAGTGAGAAAAAAAAACAGTTGTACATGCAGAGAGCATCAATGAATAACAAATGAGTTAAGGTAGCATATCAAATATATTATGGTAATATATGTTTTAAAGCATATAAGTGATCTATCATGCTGTATGTGTGTATGGTTCATCAAAGTGTGAAATGTTTCTGAATGGTTGCTCAATAAAACACTTTGAGAACCCCTGTTACAGTGGAATAAATTTATGTAATACACTGTTAATTCAAAATGAAATAGATAAGCTAATAAGTCCAAACACACATTTAACTACAAAATGTTTCAATATTCTTGAGGAATTTGATCTTTATGTAATTACACTAGGAGACATGTTAATCTGCTATCTCCTAAGTGTCTTGTAATAAGGTTTCTGTAAATTACAAATTAACATATAAAACCAGATTAATAAGTAAGGTTGAAAAAAAATTTGAACTCGAAAGACCCAAGGATGGTATCAAGATTTCTAGGAAAGAGCAATGGTAACGTAGGCTGTATTCTTTAATACATTTCATGTTTTAAGTAGGAAGGCTCAGTAGAAGTCCTTCAAAACAAAACAAAGTATGTGAAGGATCAAGGTACAGGTTCTAGCTCATCTTATGCCTGATTCAAATACTAATTGAAGATATGGTTTGAGAGAATGGTGACAGGATGAAGAATCCACTTAAAGTTCTAAGGAAGAAAAAGCAAAACATGCAAGATTAAGTTCCACATCGGGCAATGTCTAGAAGCTTGGTATCACTGAAGATATACAGCTTTCAAAATGTCTTTGAATAGGGAGGGCAGAAGATAATGTCATGGTATCTGAAAGTGGCAGATAAAGGAACTCTGTAACCAGTTTTGGATGAAGCTGACAATCGTAAAAGAATTTATTGAAGAGTTGGAGATAAGATATGTTTCATGTGCCAACTCTGGAAGGTAGCCCAATAAGACTGTTGTGCAACTGGGCAATAGGATCTTGCTATTGAGATATTGAAGACCTTTTATCAAACATTTGAAACAACTTGTTAAATGGCTTCACAAAAAAAAAAAAAAGAGCTATTCTATATGTAAAAAAAAAGTCTGTACCACATCAGTTTTGAACTACAAGTCTACCATCAAATTTCAAAATGAAACATTTTGGGTAGATTCTTCTGAATGGCATTTAAAATTATTTAAAAAGATCATCCAAATCAGAAAAAACTGATTGTTGTCTGTTTTGTATTTACATTGAGGATGTTAATTTTGATTTCCAAAATGGCCACCATTTTCTCAATGTAAAGTTGTGTTTTCTATCATACATTCAGGTCTTCATATGATTTAATATTTTTTATATAGAATAAAAGAAATATTCTGTCCTTTACATGATAATAAATAATATGATACTCTGTTTTATCATAATCTCTCATCATTTCATGACAGACCTGTTTGCATTCATGTAAACATAGTTGTTTTCTTATAGCAAAGCCACATTGGGCTATCTACGGAGCCCATTGACGGGAATCAAACCCCTGATTTCAGAGTTGTTGATCCATCGATATACTGCTGTAGGCATAGAAACAAGCTTCTTACCTTTCCAAACATTGACTGGATGTGATACAACATGACACAAGTATGCCAGTTAATGCCTTTTATCACTATGTTTTTCAAAGACTTAGTTAGTTCCAGTCTGATGATATGATGATGCTGATTTGTTCCAGTGATCAAGAGAGTACTGGGACCAAGTAATGTTCTGTGCAGGGACAACAACATAACATCAATGTCACGTAAATAAAGATGAAATTAGCTGACCTCAGCTCTCCCTTGAAATTATTCATTGTTCTGATCAACAAAACCATGGTATACCCTTGCATACATTGAAAAGGCATCATTATTGCCATGTCTAGTTAGTAAAACTTAGCAACTTTATATTTCATTTCGTACATGACTGGATCCCTAATGTCTTATTTCCATACAAATGGTCTGAAATAGCTGAAAATGACAGCCATTTTTAAATTCAAAATAAATGCCCCAAACATTAACAGACAACGTGACAATAATTACTTTCTGAATTGGTGTCCAATTTATATAATTTGTAGACACAGTTGGTAAGTATCTAGAAAAAATGTAACTGGGAATTTATATTTATAAAATGTTTGTGTGATATGGAAATGATTTGATATGATTTACAGTTGCAATAATTGGATATATCTGTTTGGGCCAACCTGAATGTGAATTAGGCTATAGTAAAAACTTATTCTGTGATATGGATTAGGTAATGATTAGCTGAAATGTTTTCAGTTTTATTATCAAAAATAAATTAAGAAACATCTGATTAATTTTCTCATCTCTTCATGTATTTTCCATTCTTTAATACAATTTGTACAAAATGTAAAGCTGGTTAACAGACACAAGTAATTAATTCATAACTTTAAGAAAATCAGGAACTCTAGTAATGGATGTTCTAAATTAAATATTTCGAGCCAATGTGTATATTTAAAACTAACAGTAATATATTGTACTTTAACAAATACACTAGATTTTCAGGAGTAATATATATATATATATATATATATATATAAACAATTACTGTAACCTTAAATATAATGTCTGTACATAGTTACTTATGCACTGAACTGACAGTTGATGCTATAAACAAATGTATTCTTTCTACTGGACAGCAAGTCTCTTTCATCAAGACACCTTTTAACAGAACAAGACTGTGATGCTTGATCTGTGAACATATTTTTGCATCAACAGCCTAACCATAGATGAACCACATCAAGCATTTCTCCTGCTGTTAAAAATGGTCATTAGAATAGAAACACTAAACCAAACTTTTTTTTCAAGTGGGTTTCTTGTCATCAAGAAATGACAAAATTATTGCAGAACAGCTGGTATGGATATTAACACTATTATTGATAGGTAGAGAACAATGTTTCTTGTCATCAAGAGATGACAGCTTGCTTCAGGTTTTGTTAACCTGAAGATGACCTTGCATGGTCAAAATGTTCTCTGCTTCTCAGTAAAAGTGTTAATACCCATAGAAGCTGTTATTTCTGCCTGAAAAGATTATTGCAGGAATTTTAAAAACACTTTTTTTTTTACTCAAAACTCTTATATTGATAATAACTTTGGTGCACTTTGCAAGCAGTCTAGTATGTTAATTCACTAATAAGATAATTTATATCATCTTAATGTCACTTAAGTACTAAATTCCATATACACGTATGTGTAATTAAGTTATAAAATACATTGCAGTAAAAAACTGAGCAAGTGGAGAATTACAGTTATTTCACATTACATTATTCTGTACATATTCATATTATTGTACTATATAAATAAATTTCATAATTAACCAACAGTACACAGAAAATCATATTCATACACAAATAGAAGTTATACACAAACAAACAAAACTAATATTAAATTTGTACACAAATACACTTGCTATACTATTGTTAGCATCATATCAAAATAAATAATTTTTCAGTTTTATATTACTAGTGGAGACATTATTACATCCTAGGTGGCGCCCACTGTACTAAGTAAAAGCTAATAGTGGTAATTGTTCATTCTGTACAGAATACTGTATTCCACAGTCTTCATTACCTGTCACCATTTTTTATAAGCTTCTTCATAGTTTCTAAATTATATTAAAAATCTGCAGAACAAACATTTTTATGTGATTTTAACTGATCTACAAGAACAGATATCGTCATAAAGGTACATTATTTATATTTATAAATCTAAAACATATTTCCGTATATATGTATAATAAACTACCTGATTATATGCTTATACTTTTATATATGGCATGAAAAAGATTGCTTATTTTGAAGGAAGAATTTTCACCAATGTCTGAACATTATTTTCTCATAACTGTTTCCATATCAAAGGCCAACTTGGATTAGTAAGTTTACTTTTGTTACCAATATGGTGCAAATTTTTGAAATTTTCTTAACATATGGTTAGCTTCGTTTATTCTTTTGCTTCTCAAAAAAGCATCAGATTTTACCATTCAGCAAATAACTTTTTGAATATTTAACACGTTGGCTCCAACAAAACCCTCTGGTAGGTCGTGACAGTCTTCTAGTAACACACACCAGTGAGTCGTGCTCTATTTTCTTTTCAAAGGGCTACTTAATGGCTACATATACATTCTTACTGAAAAAGTACTTGTAAAATGAATAGAGGGATCCTTCAAAGTGTCGGCAAAATAGGCTTGTGAGCCAATGTGTTAATTTATATTTTTATAAATATTTATTCATAACTGCTGTGCCAATTTTATTATGGAACGATTATTAAACAACAGAAAATAGTGGGATTTAACTTGTAAAAATCATGTTGATTAAAATATGTTTTTCAAGCTGATATTTTCCTTGTATTAATTTGGTGTTCTGCTTTCAAAAGGAGAGAGTCGTTATTAAAAATTCATAAATATGTAAAAAATTCAATTACATTCCATTAAAACCACAAGCTTACTTTAAATATGCCACAGTAATGTTTGTTTAAGACTCCAGAAATTTTTTTTATCTCTGCTTAATTAGACATTTAGTCTATACATCACCCACCTTCCCATATTAAACCTTTATTATTGTTTCTTTTGAGAAAGTAAAATAAGTCCAGGTATGTAACTATAAACTCCTTAATTTTAACTTGCATTTTAAATGGGATGGTAAAAAGAACAATTTTAAAGTACATATCGTAAGCAAACATATTTATAACAACTACAAGAAATACTGTTACTATCAAGTGGCTATTTTGTAGGTACATTTATACATTATACATATAGCATTTGACCACATGCTGAGCTTTGCCATCTCTGCTGAGATCCACAATTATGGGAGCCATTGGTATTGTAACGAATATAATATATAATATTTATATCAAAATAATAAATGAAGACTTTCAGAGAAACGGGTTGTTCAATTTTTACTGTGCTGTACTTACTACGTGTTGTAGTACTACTAACAGCATTAAATTACAAAAATTGCATCAAGAAGTGAAAAACAGATAACCTTAACTTTCGGATCTCATTTGTCAATGATCATGCTTTAAACACATAACATGAAAATATAGTCTGAAGTTCTGAAAAAAACGGGACATGATTTGTATGTAAACAGAACTGTGTAATGAACAGCAAGAAACTTTTAGTAACTTTTTACAAATTGCTAAAGTACTATTAAAAGTGGCCCGACATGGCCAGGTGGGTTAAGGCGTGCGACTCCTACTCCGAGGGTCGCGGGTTCGCATCCCCGTCACACCAAACATGCTCGCCTTTTCAGCCGTGGGGGCGTTATAATGTGACGGTCAATCTCACTATTCGTTGGTAAAAGAGTAGCCCAAGAATTGGCGGTGGGTATTTGTGGTAATGACTAGCTGCCTTCTTGATAAGAGATGGGAATTCTATGTTCTTTTTATTGCTTTTCGTGAATATGTGAAGAAACACAGTGTTACAAAGATATTTATTAATTAGAACTACAGTGCCATTAAAAACTAGTTTACTTTACCTTTTGGTAAAGTAGTCTTACATTGTTAAATTAAGAACGGCTAACGCAGATAGCCCTCAAGTAGCTTTGCGCGAAATTCTAAAACAAAAACTATTAAAAGCTTATAGCTTCAATATATTTATATAAGGCCAAAAAGGAACTGGAAGCTTCGAATCAATAATTGCTACAATTGTAATGGCATTTAAATTTTCTTTATGAAAAATGCTCCAGTTTTTTTAACAATTTCAACAAACTGTTCTTTATTTTGGGGCTATTTACATGCTCCAGGTTTCCTAATTTAACATAACAGATATTCACAGTGAAAATTACCATCCTAACTCTGCGCCATATTATCAATTACATATCACTATTACAGTCACTAGATGGCAGGTAATTACAAAAAAAATGTATTTTTTTTTCTCAAAACATTTCAGACAACAAATTTAACATTCTTAAGTTTAGCACAACAAGTATAAATTTCATGCTAAGAATTAATTTACCTAAAGAATATTATACTTAAAAACGTATAAAAAGAAATTTAATTATTCAATAATAAGGATGAAGACGATTAACAAAACACACATTTAATTTGCATGGTTCGAAAATCTTTTTTCTTCTTCAGCGAAATTCCAAAAGGTAAAGCAAACTAGTTTTTAATGGCACTGTAGTTCTAATTAATAAATATCTTTGTAACACTGTGTTTCTTCACATATTCACGAAAAGCAATAAAAAGAACATAGAATTCCCATCTCTTATCAAAAGTAAATATTATGATAAACAACTCTTAAGATCATAGATAACGATTTCATAATAGATGTTCCAATTTCATTACTAGTTTTCTGTTTAATAAATGTCACAAAAACAAAGATAAAATAATCTACAGAATATAACTTCCAAATAACGCCAATATTAATCCATAATTATAATGACATTCAACCTTTCTTGATTAAAATAATTTGTAATTTCTGAAATCATTCAAAAATCTTTTTCCAGTAAATATAGAAAACATATTCGTTTTCTTCACATTTGTAGCCCCGCGCTAGTACAGCGGTAAGTCTACGGATTTACAATGCTAAATTCAGGGGCTTGATTCCTCTAGAAAAATTCAGTAGATGGTTGGGTGTGGCTTTGCTATAAGAAAACAAACACACACTCGTACATGTATGCTATAGCTTTCATAATTTAAAGAACTTAACATAAGCACGAAAATTCACAAACAAATAGAACAAATGTTCACTTTTTACCATCTTGTCAAACTCAAGTCATTATTACCATCACGAAACGGCATGTAATTTATAAAAAAAAAGTTAGTTTTTCTTGTCAGAATTTATTTTGCGCACTACAAATATATAAGTGTAACACAACAGATTTTTCCTGTTACAAGTATATGCTACTAGAAAAGATATAATTTACCTACATATTATTTTTTTAAAATTATCAAAAGAAATACAGTTATTCAATAATTAGGATGAAGACCGTTAATAAAAAACAAATATTTTATTTACAAAGTTAATAAATAACTTAGTAACACATTTTTTGTGTGTGTATATATATCTGTTATCAAAATTTAAAAGTATGAAAAACTCCCTGTAACGCAAAATAGCTTTCAAGACACCTGATAGTGGTATATGCTATTATCTTTTTCTTTCTTTCTGAGGCAATAGACGAAGGTAATGCATTTCCGAATTCACAAAGAGTTTTCTACATAATATAGATACAACAAAACAGAAAAAAAATATTTTTCTTTCAATTGTTTGGAATCTAAATAACCGCTCTACGCATACTATTTGCAATGATATTTAAATACTGTATTAATAATTTTATTGAGACTAGATTTTAACACAATTTTGAATTTATTTCAAATGGGCTTACATACTAAACGTGTATAATATAAATTATAAAGCCTGATGTTAAGATATGAAAACTCCCCTTGTATTATTTGGCATTTATTTTAAATAGATTTAAATATTTGATGTATTTACAAAAAAAAATAAAAAAATACAGCTACTCAATCCTAATTCTAACAACTTTTTCGTCATGATATATATATATATAAACAAAATTATAAATATTTCTGTAATATTTTGTTAATAAAGCGAGTTTTGTTCATAATTAGTATTAAGTTGCAACGTATGGGAACTCAGTTTGCAATGTCATTTATTTTGAAGAAATTAAATTTGAAACTGTATTACATTCCATGGAATTAGTGAAACTTATTGTGAAGATAACTGTCTTGATTTCAAAATTTGTATTTTATTTTACATGGATTTGTAATTTTCTTGTACTTGTATTAAAAGCGTATATCTTTGTGAAATGTTGAACAGGTTGTTTAAGTGTAAGGATTGGGCTATACTTTATAATTAGGTTTGTAGCCCAATTTCTAACATTATGTCTCCATGGGCTATATTGGGTAAACTTTTCACTACCAGTTATAGAATTTTGTTCCTTAATATTTTTCCTGAAGTATTATTGGAAAATAACAAGAGTAATAGAACTGTTTTTGCTTATATTTGTTACAGATTATATACTTGTTACGTGTCTAACAAAAGTAAAGTTAAATAACAATTTAATCACAGCTCCATCAGTATACCTAAAAGTAATCGAGTACAAACTTTCAGAACAACTGTAGGTAATAACTCAAACGTGTCATTTTGAAATTCACTTGTACTTATATCATCCTCATGACTTAATTATATACGTATTGTGTTCTTTCAAATTTTTTATTGTTGTTTCTTGTTAACTTTGATATGGTGGAATTTATCTCCATATTAAATTATTAACAGTAAACATTTTGGGCAAAAAATAAAAAAAATACAGCAATTTTGTAGACATATTTTTCAGAGCTACATCTGGACACTATACATTTTTGTACATAAAACATCTTTTCATTTTTAACACTAATTTGTTATATCATTTCTTCATATCATTATGGCCGATTTCATCTAGAATCAAAATAAGCTTATGAAGAGAGACTGTTGAACAAAATTAAAATACATATTTATGTTTAAAGAAATTATAGCTTTCTAAAGAGTTGGGACAATTGCAGTGATTTTTTTTGCTATTAAGTTCTTTATTATTTGACTTAAATTGTAGTTATAGATATTTGTATATATGTGTTAAACATCTCTTTTTTCACCAGAAGTAAAACTGAAAAAACAATTGTGATATACAGGCCTAATGCATTCTTTAACGGGTCATATCCTCTACTATAATAGAGCAGTTTTGCTTGTTCCACAAAATATTGCTTCATTCATTGTATACAGTATAGAATTTACTACCATATAATATTCATATATATCTTTATTTTAAATATTAACAGTTTCCTTTCTTTTTTCTTCTAAGTTTTTATTTATTTACTGATAACAACATCTAAATAAAATGCAAAACAAACGAAGTTTGAACAAAAGAGATAAAGCAGTGTTTCTAAACTGAAAATAATGTTAAAGATAAATAGATAGGATAATTCAGATGGTCATACAAAGGTAATAACACAAATTAAATGGATGATATATAAGAGAGAAAGAGACATTTTTCTGGATTAAGCTCAATATTAAGGTGTTACATTTTACCATTGTGTTTGTAAATATAACTATTTTTTATTAAGTATAAAGAGTTTAATTTGTTATAACTTTAATATCTTAGATTTCATTTGGACACAGAATGGCAGCATATTTTACCTAAAGTTTAATAAAAAACCAACAAATGTAATAAATACAAAGTAAATAAAGTTTGAAATGAATAAAGTAGAAAAAAAAAGCCATTTGTTGAGATTGGAAAAAGTTAAATCATCTTATGCTTGTCCAAATTTGTTTTATTTATTTAACTTATCTTTGCTTTTACACATTGAATTATAATTAAGATAAGAGAACAGTAGAAGAAACTGTATACCATGTTAAGTTTTTAATTTTATGAATATCTTTTGATAGTTCGGCTATTTGTGAATTTCAACTTAAAACACCTCGGTGTTGATTCCTGTACGTGGTGAGTGGATCTCCCAGGGAAGGTTCTGTTCTTTCAGTTTACCTCCTCTGAGATCTAAACATTCATCCACATGTTTGCTGTGCATGGTAACCCTTGAAGGGGAGGAGAGGATCCTGGTGGTTGAAGGGTCCAACCCTAACACATACCACTTTGGCCTTGAATTCCTGTAGATGGACAGCCTTGGGGTGGCCCCCTTGGGACAGTCAGCTTGTCCACTTGGGTTAGGGTCAACCTGTTGGATGCTCTCAACAGGTGTTGTGAACATTGTATCTGATGCTGGTGTTTGGATATAGTGCTCACGAAACCATGGCATTGCTGCAATGTCCTTGCATGACATTGTAGTGCGTCCCCTCGTAGGGCTCCATGGTGGGTGGGGTCAGTGGGCACTGAAATATTCCATTTTTTATTATGGATCTGCCAAATAAAAACATAAATAAAATAGTTAAAAAACAGTCCATAGGTAAACAACCATGTTTTGAAGATTCTGAGCAGCAATTTTCAACATCTGTAACACCTGTTGTACCTCATTTTCTAATACTACATATCTTTCAGACAAACCTTTAGGAGAGATGTCTCCATTTTTCATTCAGAAGAGATTAGAGGGACTTGCTGTCTCTCCAAAGTCAGTAAAGAAGCTTCGATCTGGTGAGATATTGATGGAAGCATCCACATCTTAACATCAACACAGTGAACTCTGGTGATCAGGGATATACCTATTTAGGTTACGTTATACTACTTTGAATACATCACAAGGAGTTATTGTTGAGAGGGATTTGATTAACATCCCCCAGTCAGAGATTCTCGTTGGTTTCTCTACTCAAGGAGCTACTGCAGTGAGGCATATCTTCACTCACAAAGATGGAATTACAATGCCAACCAATATCCTCATTCTGACATTTACATCACCACATCCACCTGCCACCAACAAGGCAGGTTATCTTAATTGCAGGGTATGGCCATACATTCCAAACCCTCTCTGATGTTTCCAGTGTCAGCGGTTCAGTCACTCAAAGACATCATGTCGTGGTTCCTTGACGTGTGCTTGTTGCGGTATCAAGGACTATGATGCTTATGAGTGTGAAACGGATCCTCATTGCGACAGTTGCAATGAATCTCACCCATTCTACTTTTGTTCTTGCCCTAAATGGTTGGAAGAAAAAATGGTGCAGCATTTCAAACCATTCATAACATTACTTATCCTGAGGCTCAAAAGTTGCTGTCCACCACTTCATCTTGGACATATGCTGCTGCACTTTTTTCCAGTACTACTGTGGGAGTGAGACAGATCTCTCGGTGCTTCCAAAAGTATCATTCTTAAAACAAATGAAAAGTCTTTTGACCTCCATGGATAAAAAAGTTGATGAATCAACTTCAACACCAATCTATGTTCCTTACATACATTCCAACAAATCCCAAGATCCACTTTCTTTGGTTCCAGGCACAGGCATTTCCTGGGATACATTTTCTTCTCCCACCCCAAGATGCAAAACGATCATTAGTTCACTTCCTCAGTCACTGGAATCCTCTTCCAAGAGCAAAGACCTGGTCATTCGACCCAGGGCAGGATCCATGGAGGTCGATAGATCTCCCATGAATAAAGATAGTAAAGAAGAAAAGACATGGTCATAAACAGAAGGGTTCTCCACCCAAGTCACCTACGAGTAATTAAAAATGGCCACCTTGATACTATGGAACTGTCAAGGTTTACGTTCTAATTTGGATAACATCAAAACACTGATTGCTTCCTACCATCCTGTATGTTTTTCATTACAGAAAACATTTCTGAAACCTGCTGATACAGTCATCTTTTGGCAATTTTCTTTGTACAGAAATGACAGGCTGTGTGATGGATGAGAGCATGGATGGGTGGCACTATTGGTTGATCAGCATGTGCCCACCCTGTCTTTGCCACTCAACACACCCTTGGAGGCCGTAGCCAGCTTGAGTCATACCATCACTGTTTGTTCTCTCTGCCTGTTGCCTGGAGAGACTTATGATATATCAGAAGTTGATGCTCTCGTTGAACAGTTGCCGTCTCCCTTTCTAATCCTGGGAGACTTTAATGGACATCATCCCCTCTGGGGAAGTGCTGATATTGATAAGAGGGGTCACTCTGTAGAGTGTACGCTCTCTGATCACAACCTTTCACTTTTCAATACCGGTTCTTCTACATAGTCAGTCCTTTACTGTTATTGATGTCTCAATTTTCTCCCATTTTACATGGAGGGTTAAAAATAATCCAGGAAGCAGTGATCATTTTCCTATAATTTTGAGAGAAACTAGCCGTGAGCAATGCCACCCGACCCACGTGCCATGGTAGAATCTGGATTCTACAAACTGGCCCTCTTTCACTGCTCTCACAGAACTTGATCCTATCATCATCTGTAAGTCATCAATAGATAACTGTGTAGCAACAGTAACTGACTGTATTATACAGGCAAATGCCCAATGTATTGCTAAAACCTTGACATATCCACCACGATATCCTTGTGCATGGTGGAATCCTGCCTGCCACATAGCACAGAATGCTCAAAATCGGGTCTGAGATACTTTCTGTAGATATCTCACACCCTCGAACAGCATCGCTTTCCAGCAGACTTGTGCATGTGCTCGATGGGTAAGATGTCAAAGCCAGAAGGAATCTTGGATCAAGTTCACAACCAGCATATAATTTACTACCAGTTTCAAAGTCATATGGGACAAGATTCAAAAGGTCAGGGGCAGTATAATTCTGTCTCCATCTTGATCTGATTCCCAGGAAATAGTTGATACCCATAGCATTGCCAATACTCTAGGTGAAGGTTTTTGCCAGGTATCTAGCACTTCTACTTCTTCCTCCACCTTCTTAGCCATCAAGACTCGGGTAGAGTGATCACCTCTTTCCTTTCTAGCTGATTGTCTCTATGACTGTAATCTTCCCTTTACACTGGTGGAACTCAAACTGGCCCTTCGTCCGTCTGGCAGTACATCGGTTGGACCTGATGATGTACACTATGAGATGCTGTGCCACCTATCTCATGCTTCTCCTGTTATTATTCTGATTGTTTTTAATTGGATACAGCAGGATAATGTTTTTCCTGATGCCTGGCACCAGGCTATTGTCCAACCTTTCTCTAAGCCTGGGAAGGATTCCAAGATTTCTTCAAAATATTTCTTCAAGATTTCGTCCAGTTGTTTTGACGAGCTGTCTCTGTAAGACCTTAGGGAGGATGGTTAATGCTCATCCTATTTGGTTCCTCGAATCAAACAACCTCTTCTTACCCACCCAGTGTGGATCCCAAAAACAGCACTCCACCATGGACCACCTTATTTGACTTGAAACTTCAATCAGAGAACCCTTTCTCAAATGACAACATCTTATATCAGTATTCTTTGACATTGAGAAGGCTTATGATACAACATGGAGTTATGGCATTTTGCCAGACCTTCATATATATGGTTACGTGCCTATTTTTATTAAAAATTTTTCAATGGACAGGAGATTCCAAGTTCTTGTGGGTTCGACACTTTACCATTCTTTTCTACAGGAACTTGGAGTCCCTCATGGCTGTGTTTTGAGTGTCACACTTTTCAGTATAAAGATTAATGACATCACTGAACAACTCCCTCTTACTGATGCAAGCGGGCTCTATGTTGACGACTTTCACCTCTCATGTCAGTCGTTGAATATGAGGTGTATTGAGTGGTAGTTACAGACTGTCCTCAGTCGTTTACTCAAGTGGACCCCAACAAATGACTAACTTCTCTCGTTCTAAAACTTTTTGCATTCTCTTTTGCCACCAATGGGGTATTCACTCTGATCTTGAACTCTGTATCTGTGAAGTTATGCTGCCTGTGGTCTCTGAGACAAAGTTCTTGGGGCTTATCTTAATCTGATCTTTATACCACACATCAAGCAGCTACGGTTCAAATGTACAAGAGCACTGAACATCCTCTACCACTTGGGGAGCAGATCAATGTTCTGTGCTAAAGATATATTCTGCTCTTATTAGATCAAAACTCTACTTTGGATCACTGGTCTATGGCTCTGCCAGGACCTCAGTCTTAAAGATGCTGGACCCCGTTCATCATCTAGGACTTCAGCTCTGCACTGTGGCTTTCTGCACTTCTCCAGATCAGAGCTTATACATAGAGTTTCTTTGCACCTCTGCCGTCTTTACTATATGCTTGATACTTCTTTCCTTACCAAAGCATCCCACCTGGGTTTGTGTTTTCCTTCCTCGGTGGGCGTACTTTTCAAAACAGGCGATCTGCCATTGCTCCTTTTGGCCTTCATATCCAGGCACAGATGGATGAATTGGTCTGCCCTTGGATAACATTGCTGAATCTACTGGTCAGCCCATCTAACCATGGCTTCTTACAGTCCCAAATGTGACCTAACTTTAAAGTCATCTGAGAAAAGCAGACACTCCCAAATGAATATACTGCCTGTTATTTACTGAACATCTTTCGATCCATCTTTTCATTCCTATTTATACAGATAGTTCAAGATCAGGTGACTGTGTGGGCTCAGTTATGGTTTGTTGTGGTTCGGTGGTTGCACACAGAATCCCCTCTACAGTTTCTATATTCACTGCTGAACTGTATGTCATTTCTCTTGCCCTGGATCACATAGAAGCTAAGCAGTACTTAAACTGCACTATTTATACGGACTCGCTTTGTTCTCTACTGGCCCTGAAATCGCTTCACATTAGTTCACACCCTGTTCTCACTGATATTCAAAACTGACTGGCCCATTTTTCTTCTAACATTTACTTCTACCAGTTTTTCTGGATATTGGGCCACGTTGGTATTCGCGGGAACAAGATCCCTGACACCGCAGCTAAATCTATCCGTTCTGGCACTATCACTGTTGTGCCTGTCCCACACATGGTCTGTGGTCCTGTATTTAAGGCTCGGCTCTGTGCCAGCTGGCAGTCAACTTGGAGTGAGCAATGCGAAAACAAGCTTTTCCAAATAAAACCCTATATTGGATTTTGGCCATCTTGCTTCTGTAACGATTGGAAAGAGGAAGTTGTTCTAACTAGACTACGCATTGGTCACAGTTTTTTAATTCATTGTTTTCTTTTATCTCTAACTGATGCACCATTGTGTAGTCTGTGTAACACTCAGGTCACAATAAGCTACATTTTTCTTTCTTGCTGTTGTTACGACTCTCAATCACAGAATCATTTTAAACATGTTATCTCCCAAGGTTTGTCCATAACGTTAGACAGTGTTATTGGTGATAATGTCCACCTTGTAAATGTTTTTAGTTTTTTAAAGGCCATTAATATTTGTAATGTCAGTTTTTAATTTATACATTGGACCTTTTTTGATGTGATTCCCTTTTAAGAAACAGTCCATCTAGTTCAATTTGAAATTAGAAAATGGCCATATCATATAACTAGGACTGGAATGGCCAACTTCAGGTGACTAAGGGCTGCTGTTTGAACTACCCATTAGTTATCCTAGTGAGTTATTATTAAAATTTTGCTATAAGTCTTTTAAAAGTTTTGATACTTTTTGAAAATGGTCATAATGTCAAATAACTCTGAACCCAGACTGAAAAGGCCAACTTCAGGTGACTGACAGTGGCTTTTATACTGACCTGTTAGTCTTCTTGGCGAGTTATGATAATTACAATGCCACAGAAAATCCTTTACAACTGGTGTTACTGTAGTTTTTCTCTTAATGTTGTAGATTAGATGTAAACATTGGTTTTATGCTATTTATCTGTTTTTTTAACTTTGTTTTACCTCAATTTCCTTTTTGAATTTTACTAAATTTACTTTAACTTTTTACTGGATGTTTGGCGCAGATAGCCAAGCTGCTTTGTGCCATAAAACACCAAATCAACCAACCAACCAAGCATTATTTGATGGTATAGTTTATAAGTTTTATAAACTTATACTAACACTGCACTTAAAACTGTAAAGTATGAAGTCTGTACTGTGTATTAAAAGCCATGTCAACAACTTATTGTTTTTTTAACTAACCTACTTTCATGCTGTATGCATGTGTAATTTCTAGCTTAGCACAATATATATATATGTATGTGTTTCTATTTATTATAAACAAATAAAGCTAACATTTATCAACTAATTTTCATGCCCAGTCAACACCAGTAGTTTAAATTTTTTTCATTTTACTACCAAATCTTGAAGACTCATAATGTATAATTGCCACTCTCTACTTGGTGTGTTTTAATCTTGAAACCAGACAGTATCACCCTACTTGAATAGATAGGGTACATAACAAAAACGTTCAAAAGCAATAGCCATATAAACCTGGGAAGAAGGTCACTAGCTTTTATTGTATATTATAGCAAATAAATACTCAGTTGCTTTTCGTTGTGTCAAATACCATGTCTAACTAGCTGTCTGTTGTTAAATTTTATTTATAAGAATGAATGAATGTGTATGTATGTGTGTGTTTATATGCATGTACGTATGTTTATATATATAATGCATGAAGACATTCAGAAAACATTGCTAGTTATTAAATTTTTTATGGAGGCAGACAGTTATTTTTAAATATTTACACTTTGGCCTTTAATTTTTTTTTCCAAATAAAATTAAAATGTATATAAATATATTGGGTGTTTTTTGTGTTTTACTGCTTTCTCTGCAAGTCCTGGTACTATAGTATGTCAGACAAAAGCTAACTGTTGTAAAACCACATCAACCCGTATGTTATCCCAGTTTATTATTTTTGTTATAGAAATATTTTGTTTGGACCTTTTCTGTTAGAATAGAATATTTCACATACTGAAGGCACTTAAAGATTATCAAAATGTATCATAAACTAGCAACAAATATGGAATTACAAGATAAGTGGGTCCTGGGATTTCATCTTTCTATTTTGCTGCAGGATACTCAATTTCTGTATCTCTCCTCATGAATAAGCTGTCTGAAACCATCCATGGTTTATATTTTGAGACTGTATTCACGTCTTAGAACTGTACAAACAAAATTCAGTAATGTATATGTTATGAGCTGATAAACATTTTATAAAAAGTAGCAAAAATTCTGTGAAATACAAATTATTCTTTATGTTCATGTATTGTAATCTTAAGGTTATACCTAACACAGATGTATTTAATCTACACAGAGTCTAGAGGAAAGTAAAGTCTGTGGTATTTGTATATTAAATATGAAGAACTTAGCAACATAATTCAATCATAACTAGAAATTTAGTGTTTCAAAATTGATGTATCATTGGTTAATTGCATATTGTATGTATTTGTATCTGTTGTGAGAGCAAAATATTATCTCACAATGTATTACATTTATTATTTACCCATGAAACATGTTACCGGAGTGATTACATTAAACACTTGTAAACACATGAATATGTCAAATTTTGTTAAAAGTTACAGATCCAAACTCTGAGAAATTGTTACTCAGGAGACAGATTCAAGATGTTGTAATGTTACAACTAGATTTTTAATAGCACTGGTGATAAATTTATATTACTTTCATGGTTTAATTCACCTCTAACTACACCACTAGTAACTTCAATAACAAAACTGATTAGAAAGCTTATAAGACTACTATATCTCTTTCTCCTGTGGTGTTTTTAGCCATGTCATAGCAGCTTACAGAATGACTGTGTTTTTTGTTTGCTCTGTCAAGTAAAAACTTGTAATCCAACCTATAAGAATCTCAATTTAAGGGTAAGCTAGTAGAGATCCTGATGAGTAATAAAATTGAATTGACAACACATGTGCTCCATGCTTGGTATTGCTGGTGCAGAAGAGTATAGCTAATAGAAAGGAAAAATGGTCTCTTAAGATTAATTTGTTATGTCTGAAAGACTTTCAAGTACCATAGCTACCGAGGATATCCTCTTGTTATTGGTTACTAAAGTTTACTTATCTGTAGTGAAAACAGTAATATTTAAAGTAAGAACCTCCATAAAACATTTGTTGAAAACATTGATCGTGTATTTAATGTACTTTCAACTATTCATTTTATTTATTCAGGTTGTATGAAGATAAGTATTACCAAAAAGTTTTGTTATGTGGACTGTATTCAGCCACTGACTGACCAGAAACAGTAGGAGAAAAACCTATTAATTTTGAGATGGAAGAAGAAATGTAACTTTCTACTTACAATCAATAATATTGATCTTTTGTCTTGATTCTAACTTTTTCATTAAAAATAAATTTTAATAATAAATATTTTTTTTCAATAAAAATAGGCTTTCTAACATCACTGGAAGTTAGTGAACCTTACATATTTTTAACTGATTGTACTGTGCAGTCACTTGTATAAGCTTGAGTTTCATGCCTTTTTAAATGTTTTTAAATAGCTGCTACATGAATTACTATATGCCCCTCATGAATAATTTTATATATATAGTGAGACAAATACTATCTATTCGTATTATATTTGATACCTTAGGTAGTTTTTATATGAACTGTTTCTTTTAACAAAGTTACCTACCATATGGTCCTTAGCCTAATTATTTTTGTGTACATGAACACTGCATACAAAATCTTCCAGTAAATGGCTATGTTAGATTGTGGTTTTTCGTCATCCAGTATTTTAGAGTACAGATAATCAAGTGACATGAGTCATGGTGCTCTATTTGATATTTCAGAAATTTAACCAGTTTCACGTCAGTGGTTAACGCACAGAGTGTTGCTTTCCCTTGGATATTGTAAATGGAGAACTCGTATAGATTCACCTGTTTCAGCATGGGTCTGTTTGACCGCTCACATAACGTCTTTGTCTCACTCACACTTTTGATACTAATGACTTTTAATGTAGTATACACATCTTCAAAACAATTGACAGACTTTCAGTAAATGTTATAAGTGTTTCATATTAAAAAAATTATTTTTGGTGAAGTGGTTTTAATAAAGTAAACAGTTTTTCTGTGAATATATTGAGTACTTTTGTCACTAATTTGTGTGAAAAGTGATTTACATGTTAAGATTTAAAATAATCTTCATCTAAAAATCCTAAATTTTATTTGCTTTATCTTGTATACAATTGTTTGTGTTTAGTAAAACTTTATATTTTATCTGTTATTTTCTTTATACAAGGTTGGTCAATTTGACCTACTTTCTAACAAACAAGATAAATTGTGATAATTAACGAAAGTTGTCTACTTTCTAATATTATTATTGAATGCTCATTACAACAATACCACGATACACACAGATGATAAAGCTAAACTCTTAATACAATATTACACACCACATTCAGCACACCCAATTAACTCACCTTTGACAGACAATATTACATTGATGTCGAGAAACCCACTTGTTGAGAAATTTATATGCAAAAACGACTCGTTTGGGTTGAGAAAATATTTTACGTAGAAGAGCGAACAACGTTTCGACCTTCTTAAGTCATCGTCAGATTCACAAAGAAAGAGGTAACCGACCGGAAGCTGACCACATGTTTGAAAGGGGTTGTGTAACTGAGTGTCGGAATGTAGAGTGCGGTATTAGATGTTTGAATATATAATTTTATTTATTTTATTATATTAATATAGGTATAAAGGCGTTCCTTTATATTGGTTTATTTTAGGTTTAAGTTGTTGTATAAGTAAGGTTTCTTTAATTTTGCGTTTGTTTATGTTTGTTTCTTTATTTAGTATTTGAGTGTTTTCTATGGTTATGTTGTGTTTATTTGATATGCAGTGTTCGAAAACGTGTGAAGGTGACTTTTTATGTTCTTTGAATCTGGTTTCCATTTTTCTACTTGTTTCTCCAATATAGAAGTCGTAGCAGTTATCACATTGTATTTTGTAAATAATGTTGGTGTGGTGTTTGTCAGTGTAGTTTTTACATAATATAGACCTCAGTTTTGTGCCTGGTTTTCGAATAAATTTGGTATTAACTGGAATGTCATATTTTGTTACTAATTTTTGCCAAATATCGGTTATTTGTTTGCTGATGTCAGGAATATATGGTATACAGCAGTATATGGTTTCCTGATTTTTTGATTCGTGAGATATATTTACTTGAGTTGGTTGATTTTGCTTTCTGTCTAGGTGTGTGCGTATAATGTTTTCTACGGTTTGTGGGGGAAACTTATTGATGTTGATGAAGTATTGTTTTATTTTGTCTACTTCATCGTTAATTTTATCTGGTGAGCATAGTTTTGTGGCTGTGTTTATTTGGTTTCTTAGTATGTTGAGTTTTTGTTTTGTTTCATGTGCTGAGTCCCAAGGAATGTATAGTCCAGTATGGGTGATTTTTTGGTGGATTTCTGTTTTGAATTGTGTGTCGGTTCTTGTAATTTTGACGTTAAGAAATGATATTTGATTGTTTTCTTCCAGTTCACATGTGAAGTTAATGTTGGGAGGTATAGAGTTAATGTGATTGAAAAGATCAAATATGTTCTGTAGATTTGAATCCCGCAACCGTGTCATCTACATATCTGTACCAGTATAGTGGTGGATGTAATGCTGTGTTAATTGCTTGTGTTTCAACTTGTGTCATAAAAATATTCTACAGAACACATACTTAATTTTTTCAATCACATTAACTCTATACATCCCAACATTAACTTCACATGTGAACAGGAAGAAAGCAATCAAATATCATTTCTTAACCTCAAGGTCAGTTACCTCTTTCTTTGTGAACCTGACGATGACCGAAGAAGGTCGAAACGTTGTTCGCTCTTCTACGTAAAATATTTTCTCAACCCAAACGAGCCGTTTTTGCATATAAATTAGACAATATTACACTTTCATCACAAATAGTGTCAACAGTAATCACTATACACGCTATCATTTTCTATCAATATAATAGACTGTCAAAACCAGCACACAATTTCCTTATCATAACTTAAAAAACCAAAAAACCCAGAAAAGATGGTATCAACAACTGTATAGTTAGAAACCTTTCTGATAGGAAACTTAGTAACCTTATATAATTTATCTATATCAGCCGATCATTATCCGTCAATCTAGGAACCTGCAGTAATTAAAGTATTCCCGAATAAGACACAAACCTTAAATTACCAAACGGCCATAGACCCAATAGTTTTCTTAATACATTAGGTAAAATGTTGGAAAAAAAAAAAACATTTATAAACCCTTACTGCACTTCTAGAAAGTAATAACATTCTAATTAATAGCAAAAATACCAGCAGAAAACAAAGACAAGCAACTGACCGTCTGGCTGGAATAATCGAGTCAGAATATAAAGGATGTAACCGCAAACATACAACAATAACCTTTCATTTCTAGGTTCAAATTGTTTAAATATACTTGAAGATCGTATCGTGCATAATATTATGCAGCGAGAATGAGGGACAGCACACATATACATAAGATATATAGATGGTTAGGGGCTTACGGGTCACCTTGTATTTAAAAAAAACAAAAAAACACTAAAATTAAAATTAACAACCTCATTATCCACACGGTCCCGTTAAAAGCACGAGTTCTACAAGGTTCCGTTCTCGGTTCACTACTACATGTCCTATTTGTAAATTAATATAACATACCATTACCTCAGCAATCTCACCGATGCACCAATAATATAAAACCAATCCATAAACTAAAGAGCGATAATCAACAACTGAGGCACAAAATGTTGTGAGAATGTTTCATCGAAAGTAAAACAACAACACTGATACGTCATTACGTCAAAAGTAGAACGTTCCCGTACCTAAGCAACAAGTTTCATTCAAAAGAAAAAAAAATCATGACAGAGAATTTCCGCAGTTTCAATAGTAAACTTATAAAAGGTTTATTAACATCTTCAGAGTAAAGTAGGTTGTTCTTTTAAGCACCATCTCTTATTGTTTTAAACTATTTTGCCAATTAACGTTTAGAATTGGCTGTGATTTATGATAATAACTTTCATCTCTGTAATGATTTTTCAACTTAACAGTCAAAAAATAAGGGTTAATTTGTCGAACACCTACTCTGAACCTTTTTTGCCAAAGGCAAATGTCCCATAAGGACATATAGTTACTCCTATACCAGTTATCATATATGTTAGCGAAATATCCCTAATAGATCAATTTTTATTTTTTTCCCTAATTTCGCAGATAATGCGTTTACGCAGAAGAGTTCAAAAACGTAGGCTATAATAGAAACGGTGCTTTAGGCCTAGGTATATTTCAATTCACTGGTAAATCATTAAACGTGTTAAAAATCGTAATCTTTAAACTAGTTTATTCAAATTATTGTGTTTTTTATGATTCATTATCAGAACTAAAAGCACTAAATTTAATTGTAACTAGCCGATTCTATTGAGCAACAACTTTGAGCCCTTGGCTTCTGCAGACCAAGCACTCGTGCATTTGGAGGGTTTGGTTTGTTTTGAATTTCGCGCATATCTACATGACGACTTCCTCCGCTAGCCGTCCCTAATTTTGCAGTGTAAGACTAGAGGGAAGGAAACTAGTCATCATTACTTTCTACCAACTCTTGAGCATACTTTTTTACCAATGAATAGTAAGATCGATTGTTACATTATAACGACCCCACGGCTGAAAGGGTGAGCTGTTAGGTGTAACCGGGATTCGAACACGCGAACCTCAAATTACGAGTCGAGTGCCTTAACTTCCTGGCTGTCATTTGGAGGGAAGGAAAACAAAAAATTCAGAGAAGGGAGGGGATGATAAAGAGATTATAGTTATAAGTGATTCATTGACAACACGTGGGTAAATAAGGAGAAAAGAATCATATTATGCTACCCGGGAGAACAGATGAGGGATATAACTGGCAGAACAGACGATATAAAGGGGTTAGCAGATATAACGTTTTTGCTCTGTATGTATACTAGATGCAAAAATAGAGACAGAGAAAAGCTTAGCATAGGAAATGAGTGTAGAAGTAGTTATAATGGTAGATGTATAAAAAATAAAATTGATGACTTCAGGACAGTGCCTGGTTGGGATAGAGAAATTTGATATGAGATAACTGAAAAATGGTTTTCATGACACAAAATCTTTGAAATATAGGGTTACAGGCTATTTAATAGGAATAGAGTACAAAAGACGGGGAGGGGTGGCATTATATGTAAAATATGATTTAGATCCTGTAGAAATTGAGGATATTAAAGACAATACCAAGGATATTGAATTAATCTGGGTTTCTATTAATCATTATAAAGCGAAATAAACTTAGCGAGAATCTGTTATAGACCATTAAATGATACTTAAGAAATTAGTGAGAAACTATGCATTGAAATTAAGATTTCAACTGTGAACTCTACCAACAGTTTTGTTAATATATATATATAAATATTCGGAAATTCTATTGAAAATAAAAAGTTAAATAAATATTGATATGTATCAAATTTATGATATGTGTTAACAAGATTGATAAAAACATTTTTTTTGTCCCAACACAAATATATTTTAATTGTTTGTTTTGAATTTCGCGCAGTTACATGAGAGCTATCTGCGGTAGCTGTCCCTAGTGTAGCAGTGTAAGATTAGAGGGAAGGCAACTAGTCATCACCACCCACCGCCAATTCTTGGGCTACTCTTTTACCAACGAATAGGGGGATTGATTGTAACATTATATCGACCCCACAGCTGAAAGGGCGAGCATGTTTGATGTGACAGGGATTCGAACCCGCAACCTTCGGATTACGAAACGAGTGCTTTAACCACCTATCCATATATTTCAATATGAAAAAAAAATATAATAACTGTTATTACTGATAGTTATTGCAAATTGTGGTTTATATACAACAGTTTTACAAACTTGTAAACAATACTGAGTTTTATATCCGGTCTAGAACTGAATAATTTATCGACGATCCAAATCCACGACGAGCAGGTCAGTCCTGAGCTGATACTGTCACGCCTCGCTTTAAATAGCTGGCTTGATTGGTCTCATACCACTGACTGTTTACCGAGGTAGAAATGCTAATGTCCGAAGTTAATTCACTAGACTTGAAGAGTTTGTAATGTTCGAAATCTGAAAACGTTCCTGGTCAAATTTTGTAGTTTTTCGATTAATAGGCGTTAAACACAATTATAGCTTCCGAGATCTATAATACACTGTAGCTGTCCAATAATGTTCTTGTATTGCTATCTCTTGGCTAATTGCTCTTATACGAATCACGCGAATCTCACGAAGTTGGAACAAACGCGCTAGTATTTGCATTAAAAATATCGTCGATTATTGTTTTCACGAATATTTTTACAAATCAAGAGAACAGGCGGGACATGCACAATACACAGCCAACGATACACGTCACAAGCAAAAAGAAAATATGCTGAAATAAGTGTAGGAATTAAAATAAACGTACAACGATGAATCCGTTACACCTCCCTCCTCAGATATTTAAAAATCGGCATTAGTTTTAAACTGATGTATATATATATATGTGTATGTTAAATACAATACATTATGAAAGAATTGTACATTTTCAAATATCAAGACAATTAATAAAAATAACCATATGAGACTAAATTTATACAGCACGTGAATGTGCTTAAACACAAATGTTATCTTATTGGCCTAACGTAGTCAATAATCATATGATTTAGATGTTTTTCGAGAGTTGGGACAGGTTTTGAAGGAGCAATGTGGATTTTCTGGCCAAGTGGGTTAAGGTGTTCAACTCGTAGTCTGAGGGTCGCGGGTCCGAATCGTGGGTGGTGATTACTAGCTGCCTTCCCTCTAGTCTTATATTGCTAAATTAGAGATGGCTAGCACAGATAGCCCTCGTGTAGCATTGAGCGAAATTCAAAAACAAACTCTCATCAGAGCTAGTTTGACACTTCATGTCGTCTCTCATTATCCGACATATTGACATTCACGACATTACAGATTTCTGAAATTCCTTTATAAGTCTCCTTCTATCTCCTGTAGTCTTCCCTGTGACATAAAACCACTTTATACTTAACCACGATTTACATAAAACTTAACTATGTGACTCGAACAATTATGTAGAAATACTGAATTTAAACTGAGTTTAACAAAGAAGGAATAAAAGTTGATTTTTTTTTAAATCAAGGACAAAAACTCCGTGTTCTGAACAATGAATGTCGTTACTTACCATGGGCCCAGCATGGTCAGGTGGTTAAGGCGTTCAACTCGTAATCTTAGGGTCGCAGGTTTGAATCCCGGTCGCACCAAACATGCTCGCCCTTTCAGCCGTGGGGGCGTTATAATGTTATGGTCAGTCCCACTATTCGTTGGTAAAAGAGTAGCGCAAGAGTTGGCGGTAGGTGATAATTACTAGCTGCCTTCCCTCTTGTCTTATACTGCTAAATTAGGGATGGCTAGCACAGATAGCCCTCGTGTAGCCTTGCTAGAAATTCAAAACAATTCAAACCACTTACTACAACCACATGCAGTCAGGAATCTTTATCTCCCACTCTACAGAAACAGATTTTTAGAGTTTTAAGTTCTCAGACTTACGGCCCAACTACCTGATAATATTGTAGTTTTTATTAATTGTTACTCTGGTGGAACAGATTTCAAACCAAATTAATTATTCTTATTTAAGTTATTTCACTCTGCTACTGCTAGGAGGATTAATGTACATTTTTTCTTTGTTTAAAAAATAAACTGTTGGTCTGAATAAATAAAACACATTAAGATGTTATATGAAATTAAACATTTTGTGATGTCCTTCGATGGGAAGTCAGCAAGTCCCCGAACTTATAACGCTACTAAAATTCGGGATTCGATTCCACTATTGAACACAGCAGATATAGCTCAAAGTGGCTTTGTTCTGAAACGAACAAATTTTGAGATTTTTCGTTTTTATAAGTTTTGTATTTTATAACCCCCCAAAAAGACTAGGAAGGATTCGAACCCAAGATAACACACAAATGAGAGACGCGTTTACACTAAGTAGTTGTAACGAATCTCAGTTTTCAATATATGGTCAATGGAATAGGATATTGTTTTTGAAACTGTTAACATAAATTAAAAACACATTGAATTTCTCGAGAGTAACAGCACTAAACTGATTTTCTGCACATGGAAGATACGTTTTAATACAGTGAATGTTTCATGATATACGAGGAATATTTCAAAATTCCACCAGCAGAGGCAGCACAGGTATTACATACTGTTGTAACCTAAAGAAATATTGTTCGTGACAACTAATAGGAATGGGTTGTGTAATACACACCACACACTGTTGTAACCTAAAGAAACATTGTCTGGGACCACTACTACGTGTGGGTTGTATATCCTGTACAAGCGACTGTTGTAGCGTTAAGAAATATTGCGTATGATCACCAGTTGTTGCGGGTTGTGTGATACCATACTCTGTTGTAGCGTTAAGAAATATTGCGTATGATCACCAGTTGTTGCGGGTTGTGTGATACCATACTCTGTTGTAGCGTTAAGAAATATTGCGTATGATCACCAGTTGTTGCGGGTTGTGTGATACCATACTCTGTTGTAGCGTTAAGAAATATTGCGTATGATCACAAGTTGTTGCGGGTTGTGTGATACCATACTCTGTTGTAGCGTTAAGAAATATTGCGTATGATTACAAGTTGTTGCGGGTTGTGTGATACCATACTCTGTTGTAGCGTTAAGAAATATTGCGTATGATCACCAGTTGTTGCGGGTTGTGTGATACCATACTATGTTGTAGCGTTAAGAAATATTGCGTATGATCACCAGTTGTTGCGGGTTGTGTGATACCATACTCTGTTGTAGCGTTAAGAAATATTGCGTATGATCACAAGTTGTTGCGGGTTGTGTGATACCATACTCTGTTGTAGCGTTAAGAAATATTGCGTATGATCACAAGTTGTTGCGGGTTGTGTGATACCATACTCTGTTGTAGCGTTAAGAAATATTGCGTATGATCACCAGTTGTTGCGGGTTGTGTGATACCATACTCTGTTGTAGCGTTAAGAAATATTGCGTATGATCACTAGTTGTTGCGGGTTGTGTGATACCATACTCTGTTGTAGCGTTAAGAAATATTGCGTATGATCACTAGTTGTTGCGGGTTGTGTGATACCATACTCTGTTGTGGCGTTCAGAGATTGATTTTCAATTGAATCATTGTACTAGACCTAAATACTTTGTTTCACGGTTACTTAGTCAGATAACTAAAGACGAAAGAAATGAGGATACATTTATCTCGTACGCGTGTGTTTTGTAACTATACACATTATTTGAGGACGACTTGAACAACATCTTAAGCTATGCTGAAAGCATGTGATGCCAAATATTCTGTGAAAATTGATGTTATTATGAAATGATACCTCTTGGCGACTATTTTAAGCGCTGTGAAATCTGATGTTGCTCAGGGCATTGTGTATCACATCTCCATAGTGTGTTCTTCCGGATGTGAATTTTGCTTTCAGTTTTATCAAGATTAATAAAATAATCAGTAACAAAAAGATAAGGGTGTTCATGGACCACTCAACACAGATATAATGAATTATAAAGATAAGGGTGTTCGTGGACCACTCAACACAGATATAATGAATTATAAAGATAAGGGTGTTCGTGGACCACTCAACACAGATATAATGAATTATAAAGATAAGGGTGTTCGTGGACCACTCAACATAGATGTAATGAATTATAAAGATAAGGGTGTTCGTGGACCACTCAACACAGATATAATGAATTATAAAGATAAGGGTGTTTGTGGACCACTCAACACAGATATATAATGAATTATAAAGATAAGGATGTTCGTGGACCACTCAACACAGACATAATACTGATGTATTTAAATATAAATAAAAGTGTAGACAACGATAGAAGGGAAAGAGAATAAAAACTTCGTGGAACGAAAGAACTTGATGATCAACTTATTACAACAAGTATTCTTTTCATGAGAAATTTTACATTTAAATTACTTCCACGTTTTACAAGTTTTTAAAAGCTTATAAAATACACAATTACTAGAACCGAAGAGTGCCTAATTATCATGACGTGTTCGAAGAAGTAAGAGGATTTCATTTATAGATTGAGAAATAGTGAATTTGGTTATGTCCTTCTACCATATTGGGAAATAGTGAATTTGGTTATGCCCTTCTATCATATTGAGAAATAGTGAATTTGGTTATGTCCTTCTACCATATTGAGAAATAGTGAATTTGGTTATGCCCTTCTACCATAATGAGGGCTGGAAAGCTAACAACAAGATGTAAGGTTTTCATCTTACCTACTCCCCCCAAAGTGGTACAACCTAATTTTACTTTTTATTTCAATTAATTCTGTACTTGGGAGAGCAGTTACCTTCCCACAACTGTTTACATGCAGAAAAGGGTGATATATGTAGGGCGTTGTGGGCTTGAGCACCCACATCTCGCCCTCCTAATTTTTATTTCTAATTCTATATTTATTGCTACTATTTATTTCTTATGCGAGACTACCGAATAGAGATTAAGACTGGTAGATGGTGTATCCCCATCGCAAAACCTAGGGTATATTTTATAATCCCACATTGTATGTAGCTTGCACCTTTGGTTCTTTTCAGTTGATATTGCGTTTTTTGTTTAATTTGGTTTTGTTTCGGCTTGTTTTTGTGTTATAACAAACTAATATATATGTATTTACACACACATACACATGTTAAATCAAGATAGTTTTAGTTTTTGTAGAAGATAGGACCACAAACGTCTTATATTTCCATAATTTTGGTCAATACTAAAAAAAGTTATTCTGATTTGGGTAATAATTATCCATTGTCATTATATTACCTTTAGATACACTTCAAGCTATGTGATGAGTTTAGTAATCTCATGATAAAGGAATCTGTCTTGTAGGCGTATTTGAAAATGACCAAAGTAGGCCTAATTGAAAACGGCCAATTTATTTAACAAGAAACAGGAGTCTGTGTTTAGGGTCTTTAGTTATATAGAGTTACTAGAGACTTTATTGGTCTACATAAACTTAGCAACCAGCTCAATATTTATTGAAGTATAAATGTTAACCAGTTACTTGAATTAACGGTTCACGTAATGTAACATAAACTCCTTAAATTATATTCGGGTGTAAATGTTACTTACTACTATGATTCACCGCTTGTTGTACTATAACATGACTTTGAGTGAATCGGATCAATAAAAATGATATTTCTAATAATTTATCTAAGAACGGCTGGTATGGGTATTAAAACAACGTTTCTTCAGTCATCTTCAGGATAACCCGACGCCTTCACACATTAAAAATCATTTATAAATTAATATACTTTCAAGAATATGAAATAAGATTAATTAGGAAAGTAATAAATTTCAAATATAACAATATTTTGCTACATCAAATGTACGCCAACTGATAATTGTAAAACATAAATATATATAACAGCAAACAGCCTCTAAACATTTACGGTCAAATTGGTGTCTTCACCGCAATAATACTTCTTGAAACAGATGATTTCTAGTATAACAGAAAATAATTCTAATCGGAAACACCGTAGTCTGTAAGTCCACTGATCTTAGGCTTAACACAAATCAGGGCTTTACAAAGTACGCCTATATTCGATAAAGAAATAACACTAACTTGGGTACATTTTCACTTTAGTTTAGTTATTGTTAAACTTTACTCTACTTAAAATTAGCAAGAAATAAATATTTAAAAGTTTTAAAAATATCTAACGTTAGGTTGTCGAGCAATAAGTTTTTAACACATTGCTGTCTAATATGTATGATCAAGTATATTCACGTTGGTTTGTACGCATGCGCATTTAGATAGTAGGTGCAGGTACATTTTCGGAACAAAAACTCATTTTTAGGCCTAGCATGGCCAGATGGGTTAAGGCGTTCGACTCGTAATCTGGGGATTGCGGGTTCGAATCCCCCATCGCACCAAACATGCTTGCCCTTTCAGCCGTCGGGGCGTTATAATGTCACGGTCAATCCCACTATTCGTTGGTAAAAGAGTAACGCAAGAGTTGGCGGTGGGTGGTGATGACTAGCTGCCTTTCCTCTAGTCTTACATTGCTAAATCAGGGACGGCTAGCGCAGATAGCCCTTGAGTAGCTTTGCGCGAAGTTCAAAACAAACAAACTCATTTTTTGAATTATTTAAAATGCCTTTCCCCCTCGCCCAGGGCCTGAGCGACAAGGCTGTGAACGCTAACAACAGGTACTAATTTAGCAGTGTAAGACTAGAGGTAAGGCAGCTAATCATCACCACCCACCGCCAACTCTTTGGCTACTCTTTTACCAACGAATACGGCTGAAAGGATGAATGTTTGGTGCGACAGGGATTCGAACCCGCGACCCTCAGATTACGTGTCGAACGCCTTAACCCACCAGGCCATGCCAGGCCCAACCGGTATTTAACTACATACTAAAACTATTTTAAAAGAAAAGGAAAACAAGAACGCGATTTGTTAGCTTCGACGCTCGATTTGGAATCCTTAAAAACGAAATTCAACGATGCGCCTTTTGGTGTAAGAGATTTTACAGCTGTTCCAGTCTCAATTAACGAATCGTCAAAAGAAACGGGTATCTTTATTGTATATTAATTAAAGTAATATATGTGACTTGTTTGTATAGCTACGTAATGTATATTATAACTATACTATAATAATATTTTATTCACTGTTAAACACGTCACGGAAGACTCGACAAACAGATCATAACAAACAGTTTTATAATTTAACGAATATTTTAATATCAGTTAATTACGTATATTAACGCCGAAGAAGCCGCAAAGGCGAAACATGGTTTAAATAAAAATATATTATTTTATATTTATCTGGAATGTAAAGGTCGTTTTTTTAAAACCTTTATCACAGCATTAAAATACAAAAGTGCAACAATTACCCAGTTTCTCATAACAAGGCCTGGCATGGCCAAGCGCGTAAGGCGTGCGACTCGTAATCCGAGGGTCGCGGGTTCGCGCCCGCGTCGCCCTAAACATGCTTGCTCTCCCAGCCGTGGGGGTGTATAATGTGACGGTCAATCCCATTATTCGTTGGTAAAAAAGTAGCCCAAGAGTTGGCGGTGGGTGGTGATGACTATCTGCCTTCCCTCTAGTCTTACACTGCTAAATTAGGGACGGCTAGCACAGATAGCCCTCGTGTAGCTTTGTGCGAAATTCCAAAAAAACAAAAACAAACAATTCTCATAACAACAATTATCTATCTGATATTGTTGACACGTTATGTTGCTAAGAGTAAAACCTTAGAATCCAGTTCCACAGAAAACTAAGAGATTATAAAACATGTTCTAGAGCAAATGGAGTTGTTTTGTTTTTTCGCATTCGTCGTATAATTTTGGTCTACTCTTAGCAGATGGAATAATCGTTACCACTCGAAAAGTTTATCTACTTTGGGCTTGTGACATTTTGGTAGTGTTAGTTCAATTTTTTTAAGACACAATAGATAAAATTCCATAATATACTTACCGCAAACCACTAAGTTCATTATATTTTTCATGTCCGCTATAATTTTACTAATTGTGGGCACACTTCTCTTTGAAATCGTGCTACTCACATATATGCAAAAAATAACAGATGGTGAAAATAACAATGGCTGGAAATTAAAAAGCTTTCTCACCTCATTTATGAACAAGAAATATCCAGATTTTGGGTAAGTCAAGAAACTTCAAAAAACTACTTTTTATACTTTTATAAATAACACAAATCCTTGATTATCCTATGTTAGAAGTATTTCAGAGTGAAAGATACGTCGAATCAATTGGACTCAAGTGTCCTAAACTCTAAGTAAGAACTAAGTACAGGGAAGAATCGTACACTATTAGTGGATATTCAAAAGATGGAAGTGTCCTACACTCTTAAGTAAAGAGTAACTGGAAGGAAGTGTCCTACACTCTGAGTGAGAAATGCCTAGAATAAAGAGCCCTAAACTCTGGATGACAAGAAATTGGAAGGAAGAGCACTACACTCTGGATGAAAAGTAATTGGAAGGAAGAACCCTACACTCTGGACAAAAAGAAACTGGAAGGAAAAGCACTACACACTGGATGAAAAGTAATTGGAAGGAAGAGCACTACACACTGGATGAAAAGTACTTGGAAGGAAGAGCCCTACACTCTGGATGAAAAGTAATTCGAAGGAAGAGCCCTACACTATAGATGAAAAGTACTTGGAAGAAAGAGCCCTACACTATGGATGAAAAGTAATTGGAAGGAAGAGCACTACACACTGGATGAAAAGTACTTGGAAGGAAGAGCCCTACACTCTGGATGAAAAGTAATTGGAAGGAAGAACCCTACACTCTGGACAAAAAGAAACTGGAAGGAAAAGCACTACACACTGGATGAAAAGTAATTGGAAGGAAGAGCACTACACACTGGATGAAAAGTACTTGGAAGGAAGAGCCCTACACTCTGGATGAAAAGTAATTCGAAGGAAGAGCCCTACACTATAGATGAAAAGTACTTGGAAGAAAGAGCCCTACACTATGGATGAAAAGTAATTGGAAGGAAGAGCCCTACAATATGGATGAAAAGTAATTGGAAGGAAGAGCACTACACTATGGATGAAAAGTACTTGGAAGGAAGAGCACTACACTATGGATGAAAAGTAATTCGAAGGAAGTGCCCTACAGTCTAGAGTAAAAGTACTTGGAAGGAAGAGCACTACAGTCTAGAGTAAAAGTAACTGAAAGGAAGTGCCCTTAGATTTGGAAAAAAGTAATTGGAAGGAGGAATCCTGTACTCTGAATGAAAAGTAATTGAAAGGAAGAGTTCTACATTCTGAGTTAAAGTAACTGAAAGGAAGAGTTCTACATTCTGAGTTAAAGTAACTGAAAGGAAGAGTTCTACATTCTGAGTTAAAGTAACTGAAAGGAAGAGTTCCACATTCTCAGTTAAAGTAACTGAAAGGAAGAGTTCTACATTCTGAGTTAAAGTAATTGAAAGGAAGAGTTCTACATTCTGAGTTAAAGTAACTGAAAGGAAGAGTTCTACATTCTGAGTTAAAGTAACTGAAAGGAAGAGTTCCACATTCTGAGTTAAAGTAACTGAAAGGAAGAGTTCTACATTCTGAGTTAAAGTAATTGAAAGGAAGAGTTCTACATTCTGAGTTAAAGTAACTGAAAGGAAGAGTTCTACATTCTGAGTTAAAGTAACTGAAAGGAAGAGTTCCACATTCTGAGTTAAAGTAACTGAAAGGAAGAGTTCTACATTCTGAGTTAAAGTAACTGAGAGGAAGAGTTCTACATTCTGAGTTAAAGTAACTGAAAGGAAGAGTTCTACATTCTGAGTTAAAGTAATTGAAAGGAAGAGTTCCACATTCTGAGTTAAAGTAATTGAAAGGAAGAGTTCTACATTCTGAGTTAAAGTAACTGAAAGGAAGAGTTCTACATTCTGAGTTAAAGTAACTGAAAGGAAGAGTTCCACATTCTGAGTTAAAGTAACTGAAAGGAAGAGTTCTACATTCTGAGTTAAAGTAATTGAAAGGAAGAGTTCTACATTCTGAGTTAAAGTAACTGAAAGGAAGAGTTCTACATTCTGAGTTAAAGTAACTGAAAGGAAGAGTTTTACATTCTGAGTTAAAGTAACTGAGAGGAAGAGTTCTACATTCTGAGGTAAAGTAACTGAAAGGAAGAGTTCTACATTCTGAGTTAAAGTAACTGAAAGGAAGAGTTCTACATTCTGAGTTAAAGTAACTGAAAGGAAGAATTCTACATTCTGAGTTAAAGTAATTGAAAGGAAGAGTTCTACATTCTGAGTTAAAGTAACTGAAAGGAAGAGTTCTACATTCTGAGGTAAAGTAACTGAGAGGAAGAGTTCTACATTCTGAGTTAAAGTAACTGAAAGGAAGAGTTCTACATTCTGAGTTAAAGTAACTGAAAGGAAGAGTTCCACATTCTGAGTTAAAGTAACTGAAAGGAAGAGTTCTACATTCTGAGTTAAAGTAATTGAAAGGAAGAGTTCTACATTCTGAGTTAAAGTAACTGAAAGGAAGAGTTCTACATTCTGAGTTAAAGTAACTGAAAGGAAGAGTTTTACATTCTGAGTGAAAAGTAACTGAAAGGAAGAGTTCTACATTCTGGAGGAAAAGTAACTGAAAGGAAGAATTCTACATTCTGAGTTAAAGTAATTGAAAGGAAGAGTTCTACATTCTGAGTTAAAGTAACTGAAAGGAAGAGTTCTACATTCTGAGTTAAAGTAACTGAAAGGAAGAGTTCCACATTCTGAGTTAAAGTAACTGAAAGGAAGAGTTCTACATTCTGAGTTAAAGTAATTGAAAGGAAGAGTTCTACATTCTGAGTGAAAAGTAACTGAAAGGAAGAGTTCTACATTCTGAGTTAAAGTAACTGAAAGGAAGAGTTCCACATTCTGAGTTAAAGTAACTGAAAGGAAGAGTTCTACATTCTGAGTGAAAAGTAACTGAGAGGAAGAGTTCTACATTCTGAGTTAAAGTAACTGAAAGGAAGAGTTCTACATTCTGAGTTAAAGTAATTGAAAGGAAGAGTTCCACATTCTGAGTTAAAAGTAATTGAAAGGAAGAGTTCTACATTCTGAGTTAAAGTAACTGAAAGGAAGAGTTCTACATTCTGAGTTAAAGTAACTGAAGGAAGAGTTCCACATTCTGAGTTAAAGTAACTGAAAGGAAGAGTTCTACATTCTGAGTTAAAGTAACTTGAAAGGAAGAGTTCTACATTCTGAGTTAAAGTAACTGAAAGGAAGAGTTCTACATTCTGAGTTAAAGTAACTGAAAGGAAGAGTTTTACATTCTGAGTTAAAGTAACTGAGAGGAAGAGTTCTACATTCTGAGGTAAAGTAACTGAAAGGAAGAGTTCTACATTCTGAGTTAAAGTAACTGAAAGGAAGAGTTCTACATTCTGAGTTAAAGTAACTGAAAGGAAGAATTCTACATTCTGAGTTAAAGTAATTGAAAGGAAGAGTTCTACATTCTGGAGTTAAAGTAACTGAAAGGAAGAGTTCTACATTCTGAGTTAAAGTAACTGAAGGAAGAGTTCCACATTCTGAGTTAAAGTAACTGAAAGGAAGAGTTCTACATTCTGAGTTAAAGTAACTGAGAGGAAGAGTTCTACATTCTGAGTTAAAGTAACTGAAAGGAAGAGTTCTACATTCTGAGTTAAAGTAATTGAAAGGAAGAGTTCCACATTCTGAGTTAAAGTAATTGAAAGGAAGAGTTCTACATTCTGAGTTAAAGTAACTGAAAGGAAGAGTTCTACATTCTGAGTTAAAGTAACTGAAAGGAAGAGTTCCACATTCTGAGTTAAAGTAACTGAAAGGAAGAGTTCTACATTCTGAGTTAAAGTAATTGAAAGGAAGAGTTCTACATTCTGAGTTAAAGTAACTGAAAGGAAGAGTTCTACATTCTGAGTTAAAGTAACTGAAAGGAAGAGTTTTACATTCTGAGTTAAAGTAACTGAAAGGAAGAGTTCTACATTCTGAGGTAAAGTAACTGAAAGGAAGAGTTCTACATTCTGAGTTAAAGTAACTGAAAGGAAGAGTTCTACATTCTGAGTTAAAGTAATTGAAAGGAAGAGTTCTACTTTCTGAGTTAAAGTAACTGAAAGGGAGAGTTCTACATTCTGAGTTAAAGTAACTGAAAGGAAGAGTTCTACATTCTGAGTTAAAGTAACTGAAAGGAAGAGTTCTATACGCTATTTGAGAAATAACTAGAATGAAGAGTCCTACATTCTGAATTTGAAATAACTGAAACCAACAATTAAACCAAACAGTAGCCAAAGATGAATTTGTAGTTCTATAGAATATTGAAGAAATAGAGAAACACAAGAGTAATGAATGAACTGGACACGCTATGTAACAATAACTGAAAATTGAGATCCAACTGAGAAATAAGGGACGTCCGAGGTTTGACATGAGCAAATCCTGCAGGAATGACTTTGTGAAATTAAGTCATTATACCTTGACCTGTGTTAATCCAAACTCACATGTGTAACAAATACTGCTTTGTACCAAATGGATGAAAAAGTCAATTATCCATATAAAATAACATTTGATAGTGAATGAATAGAGAAGAACAAAAACACAACACTAAAAACATGGAGGTGGGCCCAAGGAACGGGTAATGTCAGAAAATAGAAATGAAAATTAAATATGGATATGAAGATAAGCATTCTGTATATCCACCATTGACATAGCATCTCTTATAACATACTCGAACTCGCGACCCTTAGTTTCCAACGAACATTAACCCACTTGACCATGCCAGGTCAGTAGGTCAACCAGAAACGTATTTGAGTTACTGTTTTTAAAGTAAATGAAAACTTCATTTCACTTTATAATTTCACATTTTATTATTGATCACACATTATGTATCCAGTTTAATAATGTGTGTTATCTTAACACGTAACTACATCGACTGTCTGCCGTGTCCACCAAGTAAAATCGAATCTTACTATTACAAATATCTAAACTCAATGCTATCCAACCGACAAGACTTAGTTTGATTGATATTTGTAGCTATATTTCGTTTGGTACTTTACTTTATTCTACCAATTATCATCACTTACAGAAATTTAGCAACAAAATCCACATTAAAAACTTACACAGATTTATCAGTGTCCAAGGATCTGGCCTTCCAGGAACATTATTGTCTATTTCACTAATATTTTGTTGAAAATATTCTTGATTGAAACAAATATCGTTTCATGTCAATAAAAATAAGGTTTTTGTTTATTGTAATATTGAAGTACAATAAACTAAACAACGTTCAATAATAATGGATAATAATAACAAGTGTGTTTTCCTGCTGCTGCTGCTGCATAGTCTCTAAACATAATCCGAGGGTCGAGGGTTCGAATCCCCGTCACACGAAACATGCTCGCCCTTTCAACCGTGGGAGCGTTATAATATTATGGTCAATCCCACTATTCGTTGGTAAAAGGATAGCCCAAGAGTTGGCGGTGGGTGGTAATAACTAGTTGCCTTCCCTCTAGTCTTACACTGCTGAATGAGGGACGACTAGCGCAGATAGCCCTCGTGTAGGTTTGCGCCAAATTTAAAACAAACTAAACCTAATTCTTCTAGGTTCCCATGACATTCCTTTGTTTATACCTAAATAGTTCCACATAGTAACTTTCCCAGGAAACCATAAATTACAGGTCTTACCATATAGTTTTACTCTAAACTGATATAAATATTTCGTAATTTTCTCTGTACAGTCACATTCAAATGTTGTCTAAAGCTACTTTCAAAGCTGTCGTTCATTGGTAATTGTTCAGATGAAATGCTGTGATGTAATTAGAGGGTAAAATAATAATAATAATATAAAACTGTGTTAAGAAAATTGCGTGAAAAGCAAGACGTAGGTAATTAATATTTCAAGGAGTGATACCATGTTAGCACATATAATCCTATACTTTAGGGTTGAGAAAACAAAACCTTAGAAACCAATAGCTATATTATTTACTGTAGAAAGACTCCTCTGTTCTTCCGTGCACAAACACAAACTGAAAGTCTGGATTTATTTTTCATTTTTGTTTGTGAATTGCATTAAATGAAATCTCTAAAATTATGAAACACAGAATCTAAAACATTTCAGAATAAAACTGTTGGTATCAATTATTCATTACTTAGTTAAAACTTTCAATAAAAGTTTGAAGTCAATACCAGAAACAACACGTGAGAGCAAGGTGCACGTAAGTCACGGTATGTTTAAAAACAAGTAGGTTTAAAAGACCATAGGTGGAAAAACAAAAAGGAAGAACAATAAAGTGACGGGTAATAGATCCCAAATTAAGTTTGACTTTCAGATGAGTTGTTAACCTCGCATCATGCGTGCAGGATTTTTCTCTACACTAAAAGTCGTACAGAATTGTAGAGTCTTTGTAAAGTCCCTTACATTAGTAAAACCAAACGCCACCTTCAAGTTTAAGCCAATGAACGTATGCATGAGAACTACCGTGAAATTCGCTAAAAGTTGATTAACGCGATTGTTTTATCTATACTAAAGCATGGTGAAGAAACAAGACACGAACTGAAGTTGTCAAGTTTCAATATCCAACCCTGATCTATACTGAAGCATGGTGAAGAAACAAGACACGAACTGAAGTTGTCAAGTTTCAATATCATGGTGAAGAAACAAGACACCTGATCTGCTAAGGTCCTGCTGATCTGCTAAGGTCCTGGTGTGATCATATGGAAATGAATCGCCGCATATATACCGTGCCTGTGATAACTGAAACTATGATTTTTACTGATTTTCATTACCGTCTTGAGCCAATAGGAACCCCTTGAACACCTTCCTCTGTAGGTAAAGAACTTTCAATCTATCCAGTGATTATTTCATTACAAAATAAAAACTTTGCTTTTACTATGTTTTATCATTTTAATTCTAGGACACATCTTAATCCTCTAACCTATGAGTAAGTCTACGCCTCAAAAGAACTACCACTAAATATTCATGTTACACAACCTATAAAAGGCAATGCTACCGGTAGGCACGGCATGGCCGGTTAAGGCACTTGACTCGTAATCTGAGGATCGCGGGTTCGAATTCCAGTCCCCCAAATATGCTCGCCTTTTCAGACGTGGAGGCGTTATAAGTCACGGTCAATCCCACTATTCGTTGGTAAAAGAGTAGCCCAAGAGTTGGCGGTGGGTGGTGATGACTAACTACCTTCCCTCTAGTCTTACACAGCTAAATTAGGGACAACTAGTGCAGATAGCCCTCGAGTAGCTTTGCGCGAAATTAAAAAACAAACAAACCAAATATAAATTAACCAGGACCAATTAATGCTTACTATCCAACGTAAGGAAAAAATCGACCTTAGATCACTTAAAAACAAGTGTTATAAACAAATGACAAATTATGAAAAGACACCATCATACACTGTTACGTCTCATAATTTATCTCGGACAGTCTCCGATGTATCATATTGGAACTTTCGATTTTAACTGAGAAGTTATTTAAATTTCGTTATGTATCAACACACACGAAATAAGACAATAAAATTTATATAACGGTTATTACACAAAATTATTTATATATCAAAAATTTACAAACTCGCAAACAATATTCAGTCATCTAACTGGTCTAGAACTTAATATTTTATCGACGGTCCAAGTCTAAGAGGCGCAAATTATTTTTGTTGATACACAAATATGTTCATGGGCAACTTTCAATAATTCAGAATGATACGCTTTTGGAACAACAATTTGATCAAGTTTTATCGCGACTGTCAGAAGATTTCGAACAAGAAAATTGTATTTTTATAAAAATCCTCAGATTGAACAGATACAGGTTTTGTCGAAATGGTAGAAATTTATTTTTTATGAAAAATGGTTTTATGTGTTAAAGTGTAATCATAATTGATACAATATGTGTTAAAGTGTAATCATAATTGATACAATATGTGTTAAAGTGTAATCATAATTGATACAATCTTCTAGAGAAAGCGCAGCATAAGCTTCTTTGACATTACCAGTGAAAACACTGTAATAATAATGACTATTTTTCGATGGGGCATTCCATGGTTCGGGTAACCTTCTCAAAATTTCGGAAACATTTATCAACTTTATTTACGTTAAACGGTGGTATTTTAATACATATGGTTTGAGTTTAAAGTTGTCATTTTGCCGTCGTCAATCGAAGGTGAGTCTAATTTCCGTTTCTTTCAGCCTAATTTATTTCTCGGCTTCGATACGAGCTTGTTCGGTCTCGATCCATTTACTCTCTCTTACAGCTTTGATACGGGCTTGTTTGGCCTAGAGATCTTTACTCTCTTTTTCGGCTTTCATATGGACTTGCTCTTTCTGGTATTCAATTCGGGCTTGCTCAACTTCAATTTGTTTAAGTTTTAACTGGATTTCTAACTTGTCTTTATCATTACACTCTGATTGGCTAGTGGAGACACTAGATTAGTCCCTCAATGTTTTTCAGACAACAAATCATCAACGACTAATATTTCAATAATACGTTTTAGTTCATTTTTTATCATTTATTTATTAGCTTAGTATTCTAAAATGTTGGCAATTTGAAGCAATTCGATTCTGTTATATGTTTCTAGCTGCTCGAGAGAGGGTTATTTAAGGAAAGCTTGATAATTAGACATGATCAGATCTTGTTAGCACTGATAAATATAAACTCAGGTAAGAACGAACCTTGTCTCTGATACAGAACTTGGACACGAGTCCTCAGTATATTATGCTACACATTACGATTTATACCAACTGAGTCTCCGATTTATTACATTAGGCACATGACGTATTCCAATTTTAAATAGCCGGAAATGTTAATATAGAAGTTATTTGAAATTCGACATGTATCATATTTATGATATATTCCAACAAGATTGATAAACAAAATTTCTTTGGTGGACTCAGCAAATAGCCCGATATGGCTTTGCTATAAGAAAAACACAACAAACGATTTTCTTTCAAACAAACAAATATATTTTAATATACAAAAAAGATACAATTTATAATAACGGTTATTACAAGTAGTTACTACATATAATTAGTTATATATAAGCATTTTACAAACTCAAAACAATATTCAATCTTATAACTGGTCTGGAATTTAATATTTTATATATGGTTCAGGTCAAGGCGCAAATTACTTTTATGTTGACACACAGACATACTTCGCTTTACGAGAATGCTCTATTCTTGTTTGGCCTGAAGCGATTTACAAGCTTACTTTTCACACAGGAAGGTAGGTATCTAACGTCCTTGTGCACAAACTGATGTCCAAAGTTAATTCTCTGAAGTTGAACAGTTCGTAATGTTCGATATCTATAAACATTACTGGTCAAATTCTGTAATTTTCCGATTAATAAACGTCAATCACAATTATAGTTTCTAAGTCTTATAGTATACCGCCCGTAGCTGACAAACAATATTATATCATCGTCTCTCGGATAGGTTTTATACCAATTAGGCGAGATTCTCGAATGTTCAACAATATTCGAAGATATGTTAGTATTTTCGCAAAACTTATATTGTTGCTTCATGCTCTCGAGAATCTTCTACAAATTTAAAGAACAGGCGGGACTTGTGTAATACACATCCAACGATATACGTCACATGCATCAAACTGAAACAAACATTGGAATTAAAATAAACGCATAACAGTAAATCCATTACAATATACAGTACATAAATTGCAACTGTAGGTTATATAAATATATTTATCTAAACTTCACTAAAAGTAATAACTAAAGTCAGAGTATGTTTTACTAATGCAACAGCATAGTTAATGCTATATTTTAACAATTGCAGCATTATATAATATTCAAGATATTTTGTTAATAACGCCCGCGTCGCGCTAAACATGCTCGCCCTCCCAGCCGTGGGGGCGTTATAATGTTACGGTCAATCCCACTATTCGTTGGTAAAAGAGTAGCCCAAGAGTTGGCGGTGGGTGGTGATGACTAGCTGCCTTCCCTCTAGTCTTACACTGCTAAATTAGGGACGGCTAGCACAGATAGCCCTCGAGTAGCTTTGTGCGAAATTCCAAAACAAACAATTTTGTTAATAAATCCAATATAAATAATAAACTACTTCAACTCTCCTAATATTGATAACTAAGGTTCTCACAGGTTGTTCAGTAACACGGAATTTACTTATACGTATCTATCTTTTGCTTCTCGTTTCAAAATTTTAATTCAGATTTGTAGAATAAATATAAAATTGAAATATTTTATGAAATAATTAATACATTAAACTTACATGTTTTACTAGCCAATACACGGTGAGAGGTTTTTTTTATTATAAAATTGTGTTGTTTTTTTCCCTCTTGCGATAATGTTGTCATTTTATAACCTCGTTTTTATTATTACTTTTTGCAAATGGTCGCCAGTATTATGGATCTATTTTAATATTATTCTGCTACGCCTAATTATTGTTAGAGAAAATGCTTGATTTCGATATGGAATTAATAACTATTATTATAAAAATCTGTTTGTTTTTGTTCAAAATAATATGTGTGTGTGTGTGTGTATAAAAAAGCGTACTTAGATGTAAGTGTATATCCAACCAATAGGAGTACCTGACATGCGCAGGTGGTTAGGGTGCTCAACTCGCAATCGGATGGGGAAGAAGTGTTAAAAAGTGGTAAAACACATGTTTATAACAAAAACTTTATTATTTTTTGCAACGTTTCACGTAGAAGCCATTCGTCAAGTAGTTCAAACCGTCTTACATTAAAAAAACAAAAGGCTTTGACAGAATCGTTGAAGGCTTAGAATATGGAAATTCTGAATTATATACAGGAGTACGTCAACAAAAATAGTTAGAAGGAACATTATTGAAGCGGATCTATAGTAGATACATATAGTTAAAACCACATAAACGACGAAAATGTAAAAATAAAAAAGGTTGAGTAATTACCACGTTTTTAAATATTTTTATTTAAATCAACAATATTGGCCAACCCATTGTATCTGAATGCAGTTGCACTATAAAGAAAATTTCTGGTTACGTTGCCGAACTTTTATTACCATTTGTCATCAAATTACAGACAATTATAAAGTACACACATTTAACTAGTAAGTAATACCCACATCTTCACTATGGATATAAGATATACATCTATCCCATACAAAGAAGGTTTAGTTATAATAAAGCATTTATTGGACCAAAAACCCATATCGGTCCTTCCAACATACACACTTACATGCGTTTAACCAAACTTGTACTTGCATTTAGCACCTTAACTTTTAATCGTAACTACAGACAGATCTGTGGGGTTTTATTGGATACACCGAAAATCTTATATTTAAACAATACAATCGTTCGTACATTGACAACATACAAGGAATCTCATCCACGTCTAAATCATATTTAGAACGTTTTCTACCCCTCTTTAAAATTTACTTCCGAAATATCCGCCCCAACAATCCTCTTGATCAACATTAACATATACATACATATCTGACCACTAGTATACATTACAAAGAAACTCATTCACACACGTACAGTAACAAAAAGACAGTTTCTACAACTATGTTAACTATGTAGTGACGATAACAATCATAAACCTAAATTCAAAAACAATAAGTTTTTTTTTATAAGACAACCTACGAAGAAAGAACCCACTGATCGTATTCCACTTGTTCTAACACCACCACCTGACCAACAATAAGATCAAAGATATACTAAACCATTACACAATAGTTGCAAAGAACCTACCAAGGATCCGCCCAATATTTCTTACGTGACAAAAACCTAAAAGAAATTCTGGTACAAAGTGTCCTTGAACAACAACGACACACGTACAAACAGATGTGTCACCTGCTCATACATATATAAACAAAACTACAGACATATAAGGGAAGGACATAGCTTTCGATCTCATAGTTCTTTACATGTACAACTTAATGTATTAATGTCGATATAACCTGTGAAATATTCAATAGTCTATACGTCACACAAACAGGCCACCGACTCGGTGATCAAGCACGAGAACATCTAAATCTTTTTAAACTGCAGAACTAAGTTACACCTACAGGAAAACATTTCACCAACAACAACCATACAGTTGAGGACGTTTAGACTATTGGACTTACTAGTGCTCCAACAGACATTCACTAAAAATAACGAGTTTAATTTATATGTGATACACATAATATCCACGCTCAACATTCCACATACTACGTACGCGGGTTCTTTGAATTCTGCGCATGCGCCCTGTTGTAAACTGTAATATCTGAAGAAGAGCGCTAGTTCGAAATATCATTCTTCTTTAAATAAATATATATATATATAAAACTAGACGATTGAAAACTTTTTATTTAATTTTGAAGCGGACTTGTAAACATTTTTAAAACGGAAAATAAGTGTTAAAGTGAGAAAACTTAAATTTTAGAAATTAAAATGGCAGGGAAAGTAAAAAACGCCAGTTCGAAAAATTATAAAACAGTAATTCAATATTAATAATAATCATGGAAATATAAGTAGACGGTGTCGATTTAATAGGGGTGGTAAAGAGATATAGACGCATAGAGTTATAAATAGAGAGAGAAATCTGGTCACTTGACCGTGAGACGACACGGGGAAGTCGCCGCCATTGCCAAAAAGGAAATAGGCGTTCGGATATCACTGGTAGATAACTGCTAACTTGGCCCGGCATGGCCAGGTGTGTTAAGGCGTTCGACTTGTAATCCGAGGGTTGCGGGTTCGAATCCCGGTCGCACCAAACATGCTCGCTCTTTCAGCTGTGGGGGTTATAATGAGACGGTCAATCCCACTATTCGTTGGCAAAAGAGTAGCCCAAGAGTTGGCGGTGGGTGGTGATGACTAGCTGCCTTCCCTCTAGTCTTACACTGCTAAATCAGGGACTGCTAGCACAGATAGCCCTCGAGTAGCTTTGTGCGAAATTCCAAAACAAACAAACAAAAAAAAGGCTTTGACGCTCGAGCAATTGCAAACTGTCGTCTATTTTGCGTCTGTCAAGGCCGAGAGGGCCAAACTGTATTGTAATGTACTAACTTCTACCAGATATGCTAGGGCAAGGGTGGGCAATTCCATGGTCAGTTCGAGTTTAGGAATAAACTTTTTCCATCATTCATTTTTTATCACAAATTTGGTAATCAGCAACTGAATTTGCTCACGTCATCGTTAATGTCACACGCTTCATCACTGCCACAGACTCCACCCATTTTGTAATGTCAATTTGGTTTATATGTTTGTTATTGAATGTGTGTTGTTTTGCATGTGCTTGCAAACATATTTTTATTGTGCAACTTTCAAGTGCTTAACTATATTTTGTTTTTAATTCCATAATATAGATAAGTGGATAATTCGAAAACGAAAGAATCCACATGATGGTGAACACTCAGAAAATAAAGACAATTTAACTGATTCTGGCATTACTGTCGAAAAGAGAATGGCGCGTGACTGGGAAAACGCGAAACGAGAATTTCATGAAAGTTGGGATTTGAAATTTGTAGTGATTGAAGTAAATAATAAACCAGTGTGTCTTTTGTGTAACAAAGTGTTAGGAATATTAAAGTATACAACCTTAAGCAATACTTTAACAATTTTCATAACGAATTTGATATAAAATTTCCAACTGATAACAAAAATCGTATGAATGAAAATAGCCGTCTGAAAGCACTTCATAAAGAAAATGGAGGCCTAAAAAGATTTGTATCATCGATAGAACTAGTTACGTTAGTTAGCTATAAAGTAGCTTAGATTCCACCTCAAAAAAAAAAAAGAAAACATTTTCTGATGCTGAACTAGTAAAAGAAATATTGATTGTCGTCATTGAAATTCTGTTGGAGAATTATGATTTAAAAATAAAGGATGATATTTTTCAAAAATTAAATAATATGCAATTAAGTCGAAGAACAACTGTCTGCAGAATGCGAGTTAGCAAAAGACATAGAAAGTCAGTTGCTTGAACAACTAAAAGACTGTTTGTATTTTTTATTTAGCATTAGATGAGTCAACAGATGTTAGTGACATTGAACAGTTTATATTTTGGGTTCGATATGTAACTTCAGATCTTCAAGTAAGGGACGAAATGCTTGGCTTTTGTGGATTACGAGATCGAACATGTGGAAAAACATATTTCAAAAATTCCCTTAAATGTCAAAAAAATTCAATCTGGGTTTTAAAAACTGCTTTCTGTCACAACAGACAGTGCTCCCGCCATAACTGGAGCGAAATTAGGATTTGTTTCGCTTTTGAAGCACATTTAATTTAAAATAATGTAAAGTCCACACTGCCATCTTTCAATTGCATTTTGCATCAGGAAAATTTATGTGCTCAGATGTCTAAAATTGATGAAATGAAAAATTTGATGGACATTGTTGTAAAAATTGTGAATTATATTAGACGTGGAAGGTCTTTCACCCATCGACAGTTTGTTAAGTCCTTGAAGAAAAGCAGTGACTGTACTTTTGATGATCTTACTGATTTTGCAAATGTGAGATGGTTAAATAGAGAGAAAGTCTTAGAATGATTTACTTCCTTATTTCCTCAAGTAAAAGAGTATCTTGTTGAACAAAGTAATGTTGAAAATTTCCGTGAAATTGAAACTTTGGCAGTGTGATTTGTACTTTCTGTGGGATATGATGGCTCACTTGAATAAATTGAATACGAATCTTCAGGAAAGAGGTAAAATAATAAGCGAATAATCACAGTCTATTCATGAATTTCAATTAAAGCTAAACCTCCTTGCGGAATAATTACAAAAGAATAATTTGACACATTTTGCAAAGTTGAATAGTTTTCTAGAAATTAATGACTATGATTTTTCTGATGCTAATGTTATGGTCAATTCCACTATTCGTTGATAAAAGAGTTGGCGGTGGGTGGTGATGACTAATTGCCTTCCCTGTAGTCCTAAACTGCTAAATTAGGCACGGCTAACGCAGATAGCCCTCGTGTAGCTTTGCGCAAAATTTAAAAGAAACCATACTTTCCAAATGTGCAAACATATAATATAGTCCATGTGTAAATTAAAATCATTTTAAAAATAAAGTTAGTCAATATACTTTTCGTTTTTAAGTTAACATCTTATTCTAATTATACTTTTTTTTATTATAACAAAAACCCAATTTATTTATCGTATAATTTTATATTTTTACTTTTTCTATAGGTTAATGAGTAAACGTAAAAAGAGATTTTTCTAAAAAAGTTATCTTCACTTGTAACGTAAAGAACTGTTATTTATGTTGCATGAAATATATAAAAATAAAGAACAATTACAAAGAAGTTTTGTTTTACACTAATAACTCATTTAGTTGTAATTATAAGAACGTAAGATATATTTTAAAGTGTGTAAATTGTGGTGAATTATATATTGGTGAAACAGATAATCTAAGATTAGGGATAAATATACATAAATTCCATGTTAGGTGTCCTGAAAAAGAGTTCATTGTATGCCAGTAAACAATTTAATTAATTAATGTATTTTAAGAAAATTCTAAATTATAAAAGAGATACATTTGTATGTTTCTCCCTTTTGAGAAGGAAATGTAGAACATAAAAGGATGTATTTCGAAAAATATTTTATAATATGTTTGGCCTAATTTTAAATAAACAGTAGTATAAGAAAGCGGTAGTAACAGGTTGTGTAAAGTTAGGAACTGTGGAAACGGTGAAAAAAATGTTACCAAGACATACAGAAAAGAAAAATTAAGATAAAATATGAAATTATAAGATAAATAAATTGTATTTATATTATAATTATAAGAAGACGTATAATTAAGATAAGATTTTAATTTTAAAGGAGTATATATGGACTAGTTTTATTTACTTTCGATTTTCTAGCACTGAGGGCGATGTCGAATAACACTTCTTCATGTACTTTAAACAACAAACAAAATATTCAAGTAATTCATTCAGTAGTAGCAGCAATCTAATAATAATGTTCCTGATAAATAATCATCTACTTTATAAGATATAGAAATAAACTTATTCCCTTCACCAGCTTTTAATGGAACTCTATATCCGAGACCCTAATCCATCAATGGACATTCCCAGTAACCAATTATCAACCCTCTATTCTATGAATTCACCACGATGAAGACAAACTTCATGTTCAACAACCACAACTATATACAAACAAATGGCCTGAGCATGGGCAACCCAGTATCACCAGTTCTAGCCAATATTTTAATGACATAAGTTGAAACACAAGCAATTAACACAGCATTACATCCACCACTATACTGGTACAGATATGTAGATGACACGGTTGCGGGATTCACATCTACAGAACACACTTAATTTTTTCAATCACATTAACTTTATACATCCCAACATTAACTTCACATGTGAACAGGAAGAAAGCAATCACATATCATTTCTTAACCTCAAAATTACAATAACTGAAACACAATTTAAAACAGAAATCCACCGAAAAATCACCCATACTAGACAATAGATTCCTTGGGACTCAACACATGAAACAAAACAAAAACTCAACATACTAAGAAACCAAATAAACACAGCCATAAAACTATGATAAACAGATAAAATTAACGACAAATTAGACAAAATAAAACAATACTTCATCAACATCAATAAGTTTCCTCCATAAACCGTAGAAAACATTATACGCGCACACCTAGACAGAAAGCAAAATCAACCAACAAAAGTAAATATATCTCACGAATCAAAAAGTCACGAAACCACATGCTGCTGCGTGCCATATATTCCATATATTCAGCAAAAAAATAACCAACATTTGGCAAAAACTAGTAACAAAATATGACATTCCAGTTAATATCAAATTTATTCAAAAACCAGGCACAAAACTGAGGTCTATACTATGTAAAAACTACACTGACAAACACCACACCAACATTATTTACAAAATACAATGTGATAACTACCACGACTTCTATATTGGAGAAACAAGTAGAAAAATGGAAACCAGATTCAAAGAACATAAAAAGTCACCTTCACACGTTTTCGAACACTGCAAATCAAATAAACACAACATAACCATAGAAAACGCCCAAATACTAAATAAAGAAACAAACATAAACAAACGCAAAATTAAAGAAACCTTACTTATACAACAACTCAAGCCCAAAATAAACCAATACAAAGGAACACCTTTATATCTATATTAAAAAAATATAATCAAACATCTAAGCACGCCATCTACATTCCTACACTGTTACACAACCCCCTTCAAACATGTGGTCAGCTATCGGTCAGTTACCTCTTTCTTTCTTTTTGAACCTGACGATAACTGAAGAAGGTCGAAACATTGTTCGCTCCTCTACATAAAAAAAATTCTCAACTCAAACCATCTGCTTTTACATATATTTTCTCTCTAAGTGGGTTTTCTCGTCATCACAGATTTTAATTCTAACTTCATGTATGTTAGTCCACCCATTCATCGCATGCAGTTGTCAAATACATTTATTTGAAGCAAAACAAACATTAACACATACCTGTATTGGCGGAGTACAATTTCGAGAGGCTTATTGTATTGAAATTAAATAATAACTTAAAAAAACAATAAAGTTAAACAAATAATAAGTGATGTAATATCTTCTAATATTAGAAATGTATTATTTAATATTAGCTCATTCATTCATTATTGTTATTACTGTCATTATATTTACTGATTTATATTTTGACGTTGTATTCATTATGTGCTTCACTGAATGTATCGAAGACTGTATGGTTGTTAGCTGTTTTCATCACAAATATGGATAGGCTGTTCTTAGAAGTTTGTTTTACGTTCTTGTAGCAATAAAGTACTACCCTTTACCAATAAATGTGTGTTTTTCGTTCTTACATTATCCATTGACAAGAAACAATTATATATATATATGAAGGCACTAAAAACGTGGTATAATAATAATATACGATAAGGTAGACCTGGACACAGCCTATATAGGCAGAAAATCTATTTCCAAATTACAATACCTTTTAAAAGAAATGTGAAGAACTATTTGTGTGTGTTTTCTTGTAGCACAATCACATCGGGGTATCTGACGTGTTCACCGAAGGGAATCGACCCCTGATTTTAGCGTTATAAATCCAAAGACTTACCGCAGTCCCAGTGGGGGACAGAGGTATTAGTATTCACGTCTCAAATGTTTGTTTTCTTGTATTAACAGCAAACTTATTTGCTGTCCTTAATTTTAAATTACTGGTCAGCATCAACCTGCTATTCACTCTAAGGGAATGACTGTCACGTTTATAATGCATCAGCAACTTGGAGTGTAGGCATTATCAATAATAGAATAAACTCATTTTAAATTTGCTTTAAAACTTTGAATAATATAGCTACTGAAAAAACCACAGTAAATAACACAAAGCGTCAAAATGACTTGAAATTAAACAAATTTCCACACATCCGCACTGCTTCTGCAATGTAACATGGAGCGAAAAGGACGCACGAATATGTCGAAACTTGTTTCTCTCATTTCAAGCCATGTAACCGTTTGTTCCGTGTACTATAGCTTCCTGTTCGCGTTATAACTGTTACACGCGAAGTTGTGTACCGTAGACACAAAAACCGGAATAACTTCATTAAATAATTCCTTATTGTACACTGTACCGTAGACACATAAAATACTGGTATAACTTCATTAAATAATTCCTATATGTACACTGTACCGTAGACACATAAAATACTGGTATAACTTCATTAAATAATTCCTTATTGTACACTGTACCGTAGACACATAAAATACTGGTATAACTTCATTAAATAATTCCTATATGTACACTGTACCGTAGATACATAAAATACTGGTATAACTTTATTAAATAATTCCTATATCTACACTGCACCGTAGACACATAAAATACTGGTATAACTTCATTAAATAATTCCTTATTGTACACTGTACCGTAGACACATAAAATACTGGTATAACTTCATTAAATAATTCCTATATGTACACTGCACCGTAGACACATAAAATACTGGTATAACTTCATTAAATAATTCCTTATTGTACACTGTACCGTAGACACATAAAATACTGGTATAACTTCATTAAATAATTCCTATATGTACGCTGCACCGTAGACACATAAAATACTGGTATAACTTCATTAAATAATTCCTTATTGTACACTGTACCGTAGACACATAAAATACTGGTATAACTTTATTAAATAATTCCTTATTGTACACTGCACCGTAGACACATAAAATACTGGTATAACTTCATTAAATAATTCCTATATGTACACTGCACCGTAGACACATAAAATACTGGTATAACTTCATTAAATAATTCCTTATTGTACACTGTACCGTAGACACATAAAATACTGGTATAACTTCATTAAATAATTCCTTATTGTACACTGTACCGTAGACACATAAAATACTGGTATAACTTTATTAAATAATTCCTATATGTACACTGTACCGTAGACACATAAAATACTGGTATAACTTCATTAAATAATTCCTATATCTACACTGCACCGTAGACACATAAAATACTGGTATAACTTCATTAAATAATTCCTTATTGTACACTGTACCGTAGACACATAAAATACTCGTATAACTTCATTAAATAATTCCTATATGTACACTGCACCGTAGACACATAAAATACTGGTATAACTTCATTAAATAATTCCTTATTGTACACTGTACCGTAGACACATAAAATACTGGTATAACTTCATTAAATAATTCCTATATGTACGCTGTACCGTAGATACATAAAATACTGGTATAACTTCATTAAATAATTCCTATATCTACACTGCACCGTAGACACATAAAATACTGGTATAACTTCATTAAATAATTCCTTATTGTACACTGTACCGTAGATACATAAAATACTGGTATAACTTCATTAAATAATTCCTATATCTACACTGCACCGTAGACACATAAAATACTGGTATAACTTCATTAAATAATTCCTTATTGTACACTGCACCGTAGACACATAAAATACTGGTATAACTTCATTAAATAATTCCTTATTGTACACTGTACCGTAGACACATAAAATACTGGTATAACTTCATTAAATAATTCCTATATGTACACTGCACCGTAGACACATAAAATACTGGTATAACTTCATTAAATAATTCCTTATTGTACACTGTACCGTAGACACATAAAATACTGGTATAACTTCATTAAATAATTCCTATATGTACACTGTACCGTAGACACATAAAATACTGGTATAACTTCATTAAATAATTCCTTATTGTACACTGCACCGTAGACACATAAAATACTGGTATAACTTCATTAAATAATTCCTATATGTACACTGCACCGTAGACACATAAAATACTGGTATAACTTCATTAAATAATTTCTATATGTACACTGTACCGTAGACACATAAAATACTGGTGTAACTTTATTAAATAATTCCTTATTGTACACTGCACCGTAGACACATAAAATACTGGTATAACTTCATTAAATAATTCCTATATGTACACTGCACCGTAGACACATAAAATACTGGTATAACTTTATTAAATAATTTCTATATGTACACTGTACCGTAGACACATAAAATACTGGTATAACTTAATTAAATAATTCCTTATTGTACACTGCACCGTAGACACATAAAATACTGGTATAACTTCATTAAATAAATCCTTATTGTACACTGTACCGTAGACACATAAAATACTGGTATAACTTCATTAAATAATTCCTTATTGTACACTGTACCGTAGACACATAAAATACTGGTATAACTTCATTAAATAATTCCTATATGTACACTGCACCGTAGACACATAAAATACTGGTATAACTTCATTAAATAATTCCTTATTGTACACTGTACCGTAGACACATAAAATACTGGTATAACTTTATTGAATAATTTCTATATGTACACTGTACCGTAGACACATAAAATACTGGTATAACTTTATTAAATAATTCCTATATGTACACTGCACCGTAGATACATAAAATACTGGTATAACTTCATTAAATAATTCCTATATGTACACTGCACCGTAGACACATAAAATACTGGTATAACTTCATTAAATAATTCCTTATTGTACACTGTACCGTAGACACATAAAATACTGGTATAACTTCATTAAATAATTCCTATATGTACACTGCACCGTAGACACATAAAATACTGGTATAACTTCATTAAATAATTCCTATATGTACACTGCACCGTAGACACATAAAATACTGGTATAACTTCATTAAATAATTCCTTATTGTACACTGTACCGTAGACACATAAAATACTGGTATAACTTCATTAAATAATTCCTATATGTACACTGCACCGTAGACACATAAAATACTGGTATAACTTCATTAAATAATTCCTATATGTACACTGCACCGTAGACACATAAAATACTGGTATAACTTCATTAAATAATTCCTTATTGTACACTGTACCGTAGACACATAAAATACTGGTATAACTTCATTAAATAATTCCTATATGTACACTGCACCGTAGACACATAAAATACTGGTATAACTTCATTAAATAATTCCTTATTGTACACTGCACCGTAGACACATAAAATACTGGTATAACTTCATTAAATAATTCCTTATTGTACACTGCACCGTAGACACATAAAATACTGTTATAACTTTATTAAATAGTCCCTATATGTATCGTCGAGGCGTAAAATAATGATATAACCTTATCAAATAATTTCCATATATACACTATAACGTAGACAAATACAATAATAGCATAACTTCATTAAGTAATCCCCTGAAGTACATTATATAGTAGACACATAAATATAATAGCATAGCATCATTAAATTATCTTATATGTACACTTTATATACACATAAGTTAATGATATTACTTTATCAAATAATCCCCATATACACATTGTATCTACTTTTGAATGTCTGTTTAAATAGAGTCAGTAAACAGTAAAGTGTTAACATTTTATATACATGTTGAGGGGAATATTGTTAAAAAACAACGACATAAATACACGTGAATTTGTTTCTCTGTGAAAGTAGCAAGATTTTGTACGGTTTTAGATGTTAAAGTGGACATTTCTCAAAGAAACAAATACACGTGAATTTGTTTCTCTGTGAAAGTAGCAAGATTTTGTACGGTTTTAGATGTCAAAGTGGACATTTCTCAAAGTTACGCAAGACTTAAAAAACAAACAAACAAAAACAAGTAGAATTACACAGCATTAAAATTACCTGTTACACTTACATTAAAATTATCTGTTGCACTTTCAGGATAGAAAGGAATCGATGTGCGATTATATTACAGCTTAAATGCTACTGGCACGTGTCTGCAGCTCGCACAATGTCGTCAGAGTAAAATTAATTTTGTTTACGGCTGTGACGAAATGACAGACTTCAAATACTGGACAGATAGAAATAGGCGTAGCACTTCTTGCCTATAATAAATAACCTTGGAAACAGGACATAATGAATATAATCAACACTAAGTCAACGCAACATTCACTTTCTTGCGAGATATGAGTTAATAAATAAGTTCACTGAATATTTCATTTATAGAGGAATTAAGCCCTTTATGAGAACCTATCTCTTAACATTCAGCATAGCCAGCGTTTTCTAGCTACAGCAGCAAAAAATTATTTAATATCACTTACAGACTGTAGCTAAACACGCTTATTTTCGTGAGTAAATTGCCAGTTTACGGTCACACAATAACTTGTGTGAAGTACAATATTTCAAGTACCCTCGCCAGTGTTTAAGATACACTGTTGGCCAAAATCGTAAGGCCAATGAACATGAAGAAAAAATATGCATTTTGCGTTGTTAGACTCAACCACTTATTTGAGTAGAGCTTCAAAAGATGAAAATAAAAAAAGGGAAAATAAAAATAAAAAACATTTTTAACATTTAATAGGGAAAATGTAAACACTATGAAATTCGCCTAAATACTAGTTGGTCAAAAGTTTAAGACCATACCAAAAAGAAGTCCTAAGCAGGGCAGGAAATGCCCAACAAGAGGTCTCAGTAGTGACGTCATTGCGAATAACTTCACAAATTCGCTTTGGCATGGTCGATATAAGCGTTTGCAGAAGGCTGGCTGTAATGTTATTCCAAGTGTTGAAGATGGCTTCACGAAGATCATGCACTGTCTGGAATTGACGTCTATAGACTTCCCTTGCCATCCACCCCCAAACGTTTTCAATGGGGTTCAGTTCGGGCGAACACGCTGGATGGTCCAAAAGATTCACGTTATTCGCCATGAAACAGTTCTTTGTCCTGCGGGCATTGTGGATTGTAGCGTTGTCCTGCTGAAAGATCCAGTCATTTCCACACAAGCGAGGGCCTTCAGTCAATAAGGACGCTCTCTCCAACATGCCAATGTAGCCAGCTGCTGTTTGACGCCCCTGTATAACCTGAAGTTCCATTGTTCCATGGAAGGAGAAAGCACCCCAGATCATGGTGGAACCTCCTACACTGTGTCATATAGTGATTGTCTCCAGTGGGTTATCCTTATCATGCCAGTAACGTTGGAAGCCATCTGGACCATCCAGGTTAAATTTTTTCCCATCAAAGAACAAAACCTTCTTCCACTTTTCTACATCCCATGTTTGGTATTTCTCAGCAAAGTTTAACCGAGCTGTTTCTTGGTGTGGAAAAAGGCGTGGCCTTTGAAGACGTTTACGGTTTCAAAGCCTTTCTCTCGTAGGTGTTGTCTTATTGTTCTTGAGTGTCTGCGATGCAGTGTACATATAGGAATTATTTAATGAAGTTATATCAGTATTTTATGTGTCTGCGATGCAGTGTACATATAGGAATTATTTAATGAAGTTATATCAGTATTTTATGTGTCTACGGTGCAGTGTATATATAGGAATTATTTAATGAAGTTATACCAGTATTTTGTGTCTACGGTACAGTGTATATATAGGAATTATTTAATGAAGTTATACCAGTATTTTGTGTCTACGGTACAGTGTACAGTAAGGAATTATTTAATGAAGTTATACCAGTATTTTATGTGTCTACGGTACAGTGTACAGTAAGGAATTATTTAATGAAGTTATACCAGTATTTTATGTATCTACGGTACAGTGTACATATAGGAATTATTTAATGAAGTTATACCAGTATTTTATGTGTCTACGGTACAGTGTACATATAGGAATTATTTAATGAAGTTATACCAGTATTTTGTGTCTACGGTACAGTGTACAATAAGGAATTATTTAATGAAGTTATACCAGTATTTTATGTGTCTACGGTACAGTGTACATATAGGAATTACTTAATGAAGTTATACCAGTATACAATTATACAGTATATAGTTATACAGTTATACAGTGTACAGTAAGGAATTATTTAATGAAGTTGGCCCGGCATGGCCAGGCGGTTAAGGCACTCGAATCGTAATCCGACGGTCGCGGGTTCGAATCCCTGTCACACCAAACATGCTCGCCCTTTCACCCGTGAGGGCGTTATAATGTACGGTCAATCCCACTATTCGTTGGTAAAAGAATATCCCAAGAGTTGGCGGTGAGTGGTAATAACTAGCTGCCATCTTTCTTGTCTTACGCTGCCAAATTAGGGACAGCTATTGCAGATAGCCCTCGTGTAGCTTTGGGCAAAATTCAAAACAAACAATTTGAATACATATCAAACAGAAATAGACAAAACATTAAAATAATGTCAAGAAGAAACAGACAAAAAAAATAAAATAAGACCAAGAAGAAACTTTTAGAAAATTCAGAAGAAAAAACCGTAATATTTAATGAAGAATTAAAAACAAAACTAAGTCTTACTGAAGAGAAGATGAAACGAATGGTTACAACAAGAAGACATAAGAAGTAGAGAAAGTCTGTAATGACAGAGTTGAAGTTGTGAAAAATTGACAAGAATGAAACACAAAGAATGAAACATAAAAATAATAGAACAACATGAAGAAAGTGTTAAAGGACATGAATGACCGAATAAAATATTTGGAAAGTAAACTGGTAAATGTAAAGGTTAAACCAACCATACCTGTTTCCGCATCCGACCCAGAATTCAAACCTAAAACTCATTTACTGTAAAATATGGAATAAGATAGTCTATTTAATTTATACCTGTCATTGTTAATACTGGGTCACTCCAGTCGTATCACTAGTACATCCATTTCCTGAATTTAACTGGACAGTTAGTTCAACAACGTTACCAAATCTAAAAACTAAAACAAGCCAGCTTGTTTAAGCAACTTTCCAGCTGAGAGACAGACGACTATCAAATATAGTCTTATATAACGAGTGTGAAACGTAACATAAAAAGAAAGTATACACAGTGAGGTCCAAAACAGGATGAAGGCAACACATATTTGTTGAAGATGCAGAGCATTTGGAAGGGCATTATTTGTACCGAATACCACACACACACAAAACTGTCATAGGATAAAACGTTACTTCAACTTGTTCGTCATTTACAACTACGTCATGTACGTTCACTTATTAGATATTTTATATTCATTCGTTTGTTATTTACCACTAGGTGATTTGTATTGATTCCTTTATTTGCCACTAGGGAATTACAGAAGTGTTTATAAGCATTTATAAAAGCAGAACGGCACCCGTTTGATATTTACATATTACATGTATTATTCTTTTATATTCTATTACAATGAAATGAATAATTTTTCATGAATATCAATTTTTGGAATTTCGCACAAAGCTACTCGAGGGCTATCTGTGTTAGCCGTCCCTAATTTAGCAGTGTAAGACTAGAGGGAAGGCAGCTAGTCATCACCACCCGCCGCCAACTCTTGGGCTACTCTTTTACCAACGAATAGTGGGATTGACCCTCACATTATAACGCTTCCACGGCTGAGAGGGCGAGCATGTTTGGCGCGACGGGGATGCGAACCCGCGACCCTCAGATTATGAGTCGCACGCCTTAACGCGCTTGACTATGCCAGGCCATAGTAATAAAACTAACCAAGCAGTTGTTATTTTAACACGAACACCCGAGTCGTATATTAAGGACTGATTTATTTCCTTTCGGCTGACATCAAAGTTTTATGGCCTATACGTAAAGCAAAATTTGAAGATTAGAAAATATGATAAACTGAATAAAATAAGAAAGACTCTTTTGACTAGGTGGCGTGAGATATTTATATTATTGTTATCGTTTAGAAATGTTATTTGCTTCAAATGGCAAAGTTTGCGAAATATTTCACAAACTATTTGTTCAAACAATGAGATCAGAATCACACAAATGTATATCATAATAAACTATTAATTGCTAATAAACAAATAATTCTTTTTACAGGTAATAGTATTGAAATAATTTTAGCTTCATTTTTATTTTTCTAAAATAAATCAAAGTTTATTTTGGAAAAGTTTCATTCTCCTAAGTCAATAACCTTCGTTCCGTTACAATTAAACAATTTCTGATGTAGGCTTTTGGTTACCATGGCATCACACATTTGATTTTTCTTATTGGTTAACTTAGTTGACGTCACAAAAATATATGGTTTTGACTAAGTGTGTGCACTGAGGTTACCTGTAACAAAATCATATCACTTGCCGAGTGTGCGACATCAAATAATATAGAAACAGTATGTTGCTGTTAACCATTATTTCTTTAATATTTCCTGTGTCCCAAGCAGCTATCTGCGAAGATCTCCAAGGTAAGTACAAGTGTATTGTTCCAAATATATTAACCGCAAAAATTTCTTATTTCCTTTGAACTACCTATATCAAAACAGGTTCTACGTAACATACAAGCTACATGAAAACATACTACATTCCCACCTTTTTATATTGCTAGGTTAATTACTGCTCGAAAGGCCTTAGCCTTGTAATTGTGCATTACAGCCAGACAAGCTATTGTACATCACAGTAAGATTAGTAGTGTTCATAGGCCTGTAATTGTTTGTTACAGCCGCCATTAGAAAGCTTTTAGCCTCTCCTATATAATTTACAGCGAGATTAAATACTATCATCAACCATCCAGCCTTACAAGTGCTCACTGCAGATCAATTAGTTATAGCCACAATGTTCCTAGCCTTAGTAGTATACATTACATTAAAGTTAGCTATTCAGACAAAGACCCTAACCTTGGTAGTATACATCACATTAAAGTTAGCTATTCACACAAAGACCCTAACCTAGGTAGTATACATTACATTAAAGTTAGCTATTCACACAAAGACCCTAACCTTGGTAGTATACATTACATTAAAGTTAGCTATTCAGACAAAGACGCTATCCGTTGTAGTATACATCACATTAAAGTTAGCTATTCACACAAAGACCCTAACCTTGGTAGTATACATTACATTAAAGTTAGCTATTCACACAAAGACCCTAACCTTGGTAGTATACATTACATTAAAGTTAGCTATTCACACAACCTTGGTAGTATACACATTAAAGTTAGCTATTCACACAAGACCCTAACCTGGTAGTATACATTACATTAAAGTTAGCTATTCACACAAAGACCCTATCCTTGGTAGTATACATTACATTAAAGTTAACTATTCAGACAAAGACGCTATCCGTTGTAGTATACATCACATTAAAGTTAGCTATTCACACAAAGACCCTAACCTTGGTAGTATACATTACATTAAAGTTAGCTATTCACACAAAGACCCTAACCTTGGTAGTATACATTACATTAAATTACATTAAAGTATACATCACATTAAAGTTAGCTATTCACACAAAGACCCTAACCTTGGTAGTATACATTACATTAAAGTTAGCTATTCACACAAAGACCCTAACCTTGGTAGTATACATTACAATAAAGTTAGCTATTGACACAAAGACCCTAACCTTGGTAGTATACATTACATTAAAGTTAGCTATTCACACAAAGACCCTAACCTTGGTAGTATACATTACATTAAAGTTAGCTATTCAGACAAAGACGCTATCCGTTGTAGTATACATCACATTAAAGTTAGCTATTCACACAAAGACCCTAACCTTGGTAGTATACATTACATTAAAGTTAGCTATTCACACAAAGACCCTAACCTTGGTAGTATACATTACATTAAAGTTAGCTATTCACACAAAGACGCTATCCTTGGTAGTATACATTACATTAAAGTTAACTATTCAGACAAAGACGCTATCCGTTGTAGTATACATCACATTAAAGTTAGCTATTCACACAAAGACCCTAACCTTGGTAGTATACATTACATTAAAGTTAGCTATTCACACAAAGACCCTAACCTTGGTAGTATACATTACAATAAAGTTAGCTATTGACACAAAGACCCTAACCTTGGTAGTATACATTACATTAAAGTTAGCTATTCACACAAAGACCCTAACCTTGGTAGTATACATCACATTAAAGTTAACTATTCACACAAAGACCCTAACCTTGGTAGTATACATTACATTAAAGTTAGCTATTCACACAAAGACACTATCCTTGGTAGTATACATTACATTAAAGTTAGCTATTCACACAAAGACCCTAACCTTGGTAGTATACATCACATTAAAGTTAGCTATTCACACAAAGACCCTAACCTTGGTAGTATACATTACATTAAAGTTAGCTATTCACACAAAGACCCTAACCTTGGTAGTATACATTACATTAAAAGTTAGACGCTATCCTATTCACACAAAGACCCTAACCTTGGTAGTATACATTACATTAAAGTTAGCTATTCACACAAAGACCCTAACCTTGGTAGTATACATTACATTAAAGTTAGTTATTCACACAAAGACCCTAACCTTGGTAGTATACATTACAATAAAGTTAGCTATTCACACAAAGACCCTAATCTTGGTAGTATACATTACATTAAAGTTAGCTATTCACACAAAGACGCTAACCTTGGTAGTATACATTACATTAAAGTTAGCTATTCATACAAAGACCCTATCCTTGGTAGTATACATCACATTAAAGTTAGCTATTCACACAAAGACGCTAACCTTGGTAGTATACATCACATTAAAGTTAGCTATTAGACCCTAACCTGGGTAGTATACATTACATTAAAGTTAGCTATTCACACAACGACCCTAACCTTGGTAGTATACATTACATTAAAGTTAGTTATTCACACAAAGACCCTAACCTTGGTAGTATACATTACAATAAAGTTAGCTATTCACACAAAGACCCTAATCTTGGTAGTATACATTACATTAAAGTTAGCTATTCACACAAAGACGCTAACCTTGGTAGTATACATTACATTAAAGTTAGCTATTCATACAAAGACCCTATCCTTGGTAGTATACATCACATTAAAGTTAGCTATTCACACAAAGACCCTATCCTTGGTAGTATACATCACATTAAAGTTAGCTATTCACACAAAGACCCTAACCTTGGTAGTATACATTACAATAAAGTTAGCTATTCACACAACGACCCTAACCTTGGTAGTATACATTACATTAAAGTTAGCTATTCACACAAAGACCCTAACCTTGGTAGTATACATTACATTAAAGTTAGCTATTCACACAAAGACCCTAACCTTGGTAGTATACATTACAATAAAGTTAGCTATTCACAAACTAATCTTGGTAGACCCTAACCTTGGTAGTATACATTACATTAAAGTTAGCTATTCATACAAAGACCCTATCCTTGGTAGTATACATCACATTAAAGTTAGCTATTCACACAAAGACGCTAACCTTGGTAGTATACATCACATTAAAGTTAGCTATTCACACAAAGACGCTAACCTTGGTAGTATACATTACATTAAAGTTAGCTACTATTAGAGAGACTCTACTCCTGGTAGTATACATTACAGCAAGGTTACCTAGTGTTAGAGAGACTCTACTCCTGGTAGTTTACATAATAGCCAGGTTACCTACTGTTAGAGAGACTCTACTCCTGGTAGTTTACATAATAGCCAGGTTAGCTACTGTTAGAGAGACTCTACTCCTGGTAGTTTACATTACAGCAAGGTTAGCTACTGTTAGAGAGACTCCACTTCTGGTAGTTTACATAAAAGCCAAGTAAGCTACTGTTAGAGAGACTCTACTCCTGGTAGTATACATTACAGCAAGGTTAGCTACTGTTAGAGAGACTCTACCCTGGTAGTTCACATAATAGCCAGGTTAGCTACTGTTAGAGAGACTCTACTCCTGGTAGTTTACATAATAGCCAGGTTACCTACTGTTAGAGAGACTCTACTCCTGGTAGTTTACATTACAGCAAGGTTAGCTACTGTTAGAGAGACTCTACTTCTGGTAGTTTACATAAAAGCCAGGTTAGCTACTGTTAGAAACATTTTACTTTATTTTCACGTTCTACAACTTATTTAGTAGATGCCCAATTGAACATTTCAAAAGGAAGTTTCCCTGTTAAGTGCATTAGAACATGACTGCTTCCATTAAAAGCTCTTAACCCTGTTGAAGTATATTAAAAGAAATCTCACTGCCACTAGAAAGCTATTAGGCCTCTCTGTTTGTATTTCATACAGACTAATTTTTGTCAAAAATTCCTTAATCTTCACTAATTATGAGTTTAAAATTAACATTAATTTAGAACTGTGATACCTGTCTTATGAACTGTTAAACTTGTTATATTATGACTTACAAGCAAAATTATTTGGACGTAGAGATGCCAGATTTTTCGAGAAACATTTGATTTTTACCAATCTGGGGTTAGAACTTAAAAAGGGTTATGAGCTATAACTGAAGGATGTCTTTAAGATAATGTAGTACTAAAATGTTTCGGACCTAGGACTGTAATATCCATCTAATGTAGCGATTTAGAATCAATAGGATTTATATTTTGAGATTTTTCTAAAGAATACGCGATGCCGAGAAACCCACTTGAAGTTTTATTTTGATAAATGTGTTTATATCCATACCAGCCGTCCTGATATACATGTCTAAAGAATAGATGACTATATTAAATTGAATTGACAAGAAGAAATATTCGTAACGAGGACTGCAAGATCTGTGCAATAAAAAGAAAAAAAAATATTGAATAAAGATTTAGAAGCAAAATTATTTTAACCTGATCCTACTGATATGGTCTAACACGTGCATAGCTTTATCCGATAGATATCTGGATTTAAAAACGTCAGATCTATCTAATAAACAAGCTACTTTATAAATATGTATTCAGAGTCAAAAGGAATTTGACCGATAACTCTCAGGTACGTTTAACGACTATGTGACTTTATAATTTATGTATTTAGTAGTAAAAAGATTTGTACTCTAATATCTATCTGAGAACAATATTGCTTTACCAAATGGGGATTTAACAGTAAAAGGATTTGGATTAAAAACTCCGAGAATCGTGTAACAAACTAAGAAAGAAATGATTTCATTAAATTATGTTTTAGAATCAAATTTATCTACACATGAATATCTGTCTAACAAACCGATTAGTTTATCAGACAAGGATTTAGTCTATAACTTTAGATCCCTCTAATGAACGGTTGACTTTATAAAATAACGATTAAGTTTGTCTTTTCAATTTCATCTTTGGTGCAACAGAAATCTTTAACATACATACAGTATCGTATAATGAATTAGGTGCAGTGTTCTGACAGTACTCACACACATAAATTAATTTAGGTTACTGTGTGGTGATTTAAAAGCATTCAAAATCCCATAGATAAAATTAAAGAGGTTTTAGTCTACTAATGTGAAATATTTCCATTTGACAGATATGATGAAATATGGATTTAGTGTTAAAAGAGTTTGGACATTTGATATAAAGAGTACAGAGAAATCCTGCCACCAGTAATAGACAATAAAGAAAAAACAAAAAAACATGGAAACTGAGGTTTTAGAATATAACATGGTATAACAAGGTTTTAACTTAACTGTAAATTAAGATGTATCAAAAAAGATTTAAAAACAAACATTTCGGTATAGTTTTTGTGCGATTGTTTGAAGTTAAACACAAACCTACACAATAGGCTATCTGTACTCTGCCCACCACTGTCATTGTAACTAGATTTCTAGCGTTATAAGTCTTTAGACATGCCACTGGAAAGCAGAAACATAGCTTTGAAGGATGAACATCAAATTAAATCGAAAACCGAAATAAAGACAATAGCTAACCTTCCACCTATCGGAAATAGGTGTAAAGAGTAAATTATTCAAGTTCTCACCATGGCAATTGTTGTCAAGGGGTTTTCTAAATAACGTCCATACACTAATTTGTCTATCGTTTTCAGCCAGCTGGAGTGCCTTGGTACTGGGTGACAGGCTTCGTTGTCACTGGATGTAGCATATATTATATGTTTAGCGTATTATTATACCTTGTATTTTCACTGTGATATTTATATTAATATTGAAATAGAATAAACAAATAAAATTTATGACGTTTCTAATATATCGGAATAAACTGTTTATCAGAGTCATGAAGCAGCTTATAACTATATTTTAATTTTTTTATTTGATACACTTGATAGGTCTTTGTAACTGCTGCGATTTGGAACCGCCACCTGTCGGCATGATCGTTGACTTGGTTAAGCGTCTACCACCTAAGGCTATTTTGATTTTGGTATTCGACCCTGAATGTTGTGAGTAAAACACATTCTCCACATTTTTCTGTATCGTATCATCTTAATGATAATCGTCTGGATTAAAATCTTACTGTCGGATTATTTCGAGTTACTTTATGGAACACAATACAACATTCAAAGACTCGGTTCAGGGCCCTGTGGTAAACTTTAATTTCATATTCTGTTGTTGTCCACCTACTCTCGCTGTCTGGAAAATCCAATCTTTGTGACCACCTGATATAATGCTAGTAATTTTCCATGTTAAACCAAGACCATAACTAAAACATGTAGTTCTAACTTTGGCTAAACTACTTCGCACACAATGCTTTGACATCTTATTAATTATAGTTTTCTTTAATTCCTCACAACTCGCGCGCCCTTCTTGACACAGTACATATAGTTCCATGTCGAGCCTATAATCCATACCTCCAGCATCACCGTCCGCTTTCCTCTTACGATTATATTACTTCTTGATCTCTGAACCTTTCTCTACAGTCATATGCCATCTACTCTAATGTCCTCTAATGAATGACGTATTATTGGGTTTTCTTTACTTGTTTACCAAACACAGTTTTTAACATTAGGACTAAAACTATTTGTGACCTGATTTAGTTAGACAAGGTATGTTAAACATTTCTGCAGCATTCAGTTCACTATATATAGCTATTGCTAACTGAATTTTACCGGGAAATCGTGAAAGTAATATAACACTTGCTATAAACCAACTGTTTTGCTACAACTGGTATCACTACAGGGAACAATAATTTATTATTTAGAGTTTAGCTTTAACAGTAATAAAAACATCCTTAATTAGAATTACTTGACACTTTACAAACACATAATTTATCAGCTAGAGCAGTGGTTTCAAAACTGTGTTCTCCCGCACCCCTGGGCTCTACCGGATATTTCAAATTTTCGAGTGGAACAGCGACATTGACATCTGTCGGACACCGCGCGAACTACTAGCTCGAGGTAGTTCACAGTTTCAACCTTAGACGCGCTACATTTCTTTCGATGGTATTCTCGAATGCTAGATATGTTTTTGTTTAATTGTACTTTCGGCTGCTCCAGTAACTTCTCGTTCAGTAACAAAGTTCAGTGAATTATTTTGTTGATTTTTAGTCCTTGTGCATAAAAACTGAAAGATTTTTGAACATTAATAAGAAGTATGGGAGTGAAGAAAAGGATGGTGAACCACAGACCAGTGACAAAGTTGTGAAGAAACGGAAATATTGGAAATATGAGGACAGTTATCTAGATTTCAGTTTTACTTCAGTAGATGTCAATCATGAAGAATGTCCACAGTGTGTATTATGTCTGAAAGTTTTGGGTGCGTGTTTCATGTAAATTAAAACACCACTTAGAGACCAGTCATCCTAACATGGTATAGTAAATTGGTAGTAAATACTGTGATTATTTTACCAGAAAGGTAAAATAATTGAAAAAAAAAAAAAAGGTACATTTTTGAAACCAGCATCAATACTAAGCAATGTTTTGCTAGCATCCTACATGGTGGCATATGAAGTCGGGAAATGTAAACAGTCTCACACCATCACAGAAGAACTTATTTTACCGGCTGCAGTGGATATGGTGAACATTATGGTTGGTGGATCTGCGATGCCTTTATCTAACAATACTATCAGTCGTAGAATCCAACACATGGTCGAAGATTTCAACAATCAGTTAACTGAAAAAAATGAAAGGGAAGGAATTCGGGTTACAGCTGGATGAGGTTGTTATGGAGGATTGTAGGCACTTATAGGAAGCAAAGCTCTTGATACACTGTGGACCCACCTCATAATCCATAGGGAAAACCTTGTATCAAACCAGCTGAGTCTTCTGCTGAACCTAGTCTCGGAAAGTGTGTTGAAAGTGGTGAACTTTATAAAAACTCAGCCACAGAAGGCGAGTTTTTTTTAACTGTACGAGAATATAGGTTCTAAACACACGTATTTGTTGTACTACTGTCGCTCGCAATGGCTCTCCCGTGGGAATGTACTGTCTCATGTGTTTGAAATACGACAGAAACTGCACTCTTATCTCGAAGAAGAACATGAATGTTATAACATTTCTTGGATACTGATTATTTGTTAAAATTAGGATACCTGTGTGATTTCTTCGAAAAACTGAATGCATTGAATCTCTCTCTGCAGGGAAGCAACACGCACATTCTGAAACTCGCAGAGAAGCCTTCAGAAAAAAGTTACTACTATGGAGAAGAAAAGTGGATGAAGATGGTGACAAAGACTGTTTCTTCCTGTTGCAGCAGTTTGTTACATTCAATGAAGTTGATGTGACCCACAAACTAATTCCCTGTTATAGCAGTTTGTTACATCCAATGAAGTTGATTTGACCCACAAACTAATTCCCTGTTGTAGCAGTTTGTTACATCCAATGAAGTTGATTTGACCAACAAACTAATCCCTTGTTGCAACAGTTTGTTACATCCAATGAAGTTGATTTGACCCACAAACTAATCCCCTGTTGTAGCAGTTTGTTACATCCAATGAAGTTGATTTGACCCACGAACTAATCCCCTGTTATAGCAGTTTGTTACATCCAATGAAGTGATTTGACCCACAAACTAATCCCCTGTTTGTTACATCCAATGATATTGATTTGACCCACAAACTAATCCCCTGGTTCAGCAGTTTGTTACATCCAATGAAGTTGATTTGACCCACAAACTAATCCCCTGTTGCAGCAATTTGTTACATCCAATGAAGTTGATTTGACCCACAAACTAATCCCCTGTTACAGCAGTTTGTTACATCCAATGAAGTTGATTTGACCCACAAACTAATCCCCTGTTACAGCAGTTTGTTACATCCAATGAAGTTGATTTGACCCATAAACTAATTCCCTGTTGCAGCAATTTGTTACATCCAATGAAGTTGATTTGACCCACAAACTAATCCCCTGTTGCAGCAGTTTGTTACATCCAATGAAGTTGATTTGACCCACAAACTAATCCCCTGTTACAGCAGTTTGTTACATCCAATGAAGTTGATTTGACCCACAAACTAATCCCCTGTTACAGCAGTTTGTTACATCCAATGAAGTTGATTTGACCCATAAACTAATTCCCTGTTGCAGCAATTTGTTACATCCAATGAAGTTGATTTGACCCACAAACTAATCCCCTGTTGCAGCAGTTTGTTACATCCAATGAAGTTGATTTGACCCACAAACTAATCCCCTGTTGCAGCAATTTGTTACATCCAATGAAGTTGATTTGACCCACAAACTAATCCCCTGTTGCAGCAGTTTGTTACATCCAATGAAGTTGATTTGACCCACAAACTAATTCCCTGTTGCCTTAGTTTGTCACATCCAATGTAGTTGATTTAACGCACGAACTAAAATCTGTTTTTGAGGAGCACCTAACACAGCTCAGTGATTGGTTTGAAAATTACTTTCCAAAGATATGGAGAAGTTTGCATGGATCCAAGACCCATTCAAAGCTAAGGCCCCATCTATCTGAATTTACCTCTGCAGAAGAAGAAATTTTTGTTAAACTATTTTGTGACATAACTTTAAAAACAAAATTTGGCAGCATGGAACTAACTGAGTTTTGGATATCAGTAAAAGATGAATGTCACCTGCTAAGTGCTAAAGTTCAGCGAATACTATATCCGTTTGCGACGTCATATCTCTGTGAAACTGGGTTTTCGGCGGTTGCTGTGATAAAAAGCAATTATCGCGCAAAAATCAACGTGGAACAGGAAGTAAGGAGGGCGGTGTCCAATCATATTCCAAGGTTTGAGAAGCTGTGCAGTGACCAACAGGTACACACATCCCATTAGTAATTGTGGTTATTTAAAAATGAAATAAAAATATTGTGTTTACTTTCAATTTACGTGTATTATTATTTCAAACAGCTCCAAAGTTGTTAGGACATAAATACTTATCAAGTATTACAAGTTGTTTGGACCTAACTACTAAATAAACGGAACTGTTAGATTTTCCTTTTTACTTAGGGCCGTTGTGAAAAAAATTGCTGATACACAACTAGAATTTAGTTTCAACAGTCACAAAAACCGCCTAACCAGATTTCCTGAACACTTTACAAACACCCGTGTTACACAATTTATCAGCTAGAGTTTAGTTTTAACAGTCACAAAAACCGCCTAACCAGATTTCCTGAACACTTTACAAACACCCGTGTTACACAATTTATCAGCTAGAGTTTAGTTTTAACAGTCACAAAAACCGCCTAACCAGATTTCCTGAACACTTTACAAACACCCGTGTTACACAATTTATCAGCTAGAGTTTAGTTTTAACAGTCACAAAAACCGCCTAATCAGATTTCCTGAACACTTTACAAACACCCGTGTTACACAATTTATCAGCTAGAGTTTAGTTTTAACAGTCACAAAAACCGCCTAATCAGATTTCTTGAACACTTTACAAACACCCGTGTTACACAATTTATCAGCTAGAGTTTAGTTTTAACAGTCACAAAAACCGCCTAATCAGATTTCCTAAACACTTTACAAACACCCGTGTTACACAATTTATCAGCTAGAGTTTAGTTTTAACAGTCACAAAAACCGCCTAATCAGATTTCTTGAACACTTTACAAACACCCGTGTTACACAATTTATCAGCTAGAGTTTAGTTTTAACAGTCACAAAAACCGCCTAACCAGATTTCCTGAACACTTTACAAACACCCGTGTTACACAATTTATCAGCTAGAGTTTAGTTTTAACAGTCACAAAAACCGCCTAACCAGATTTCCTGAACACTTTACAAACACCCGTGTTACACAATTTATCAGCTAGAGTTTAGTTTTAACAGTCACAAAAACCGCCTAACCAGATTTCCTGAACACTTTACAAACACCCGTGTTACACAATTTATCAGCTAGAGTTTAGTTTTAACAGTCACAAAAACCGCCTAACCAGATTTCCTGAACACTTTACAAACACCCGTGTTACACAATTTATCAGCTAGAGTTTAGTTTTAACAGTCACAAAAACCGCCTAATCAGATTTCTTGAACACTTTACAAACACCCGTGTTACACAATTTATCAGCTAGAGTTTAGTTTTAACAGTCACAAAAACCGCCTAATCAGATTTCCTGAACACTTTACAAACACCCGTGTTACACAATTTATCAGCTAGAGTTTAGTTTTAACAGTCACAAAAACCGCCTAATCAGATTTCTTGAACACTTTACAAACACCCGTGTTACACAATTTATCAGCTAGAGTTTAGTTTTAACAGTCACAAAAACCGCCTAACCAGATTTCCTGAACACTTTACAAACACCCGTGTTACACAATTTATCAGCTAGAGTTTAGTTTTAACAGTCACAAAAACCGCCTAACCAGATTTCCTGAACACTTTACAAACACCCGTGTTACACAATTTATCAGCTAGAGTTTAGTTTTAACAGTCACAAAAACCGCCTAACCAGATTTCCTGAACACTTTACAAACACCCGTGTTACACAATTTATCAGCTAGAGTTTAGTTTTAACAGTCACAAAAACCGCCTAATCAGATTTCCTAAACACTTTACAAACACCCGTGTTACACAATTTATCAGCTAGAGTTTAGTTTTAACAGTCACAAAAACCGCCTAATCAGATTTCTTGAACACTTTACAAACACCCGTGTTACACAATTTATCAGCTAGAGTTTAGTTTTAACAGTCACAAAAACCGCCTAACCAGATTTCCTGAACACTTTACAAACACCCGTGTTACACAATTTATCAGCTAGAGTTTAGTTTTAACAGTCACAAAAACTAATCAGATTTCTTGAACACTTTACAAACACCCGTGTTACACAATTTATCAGCTAGAGTTTAGTTTTAACAGTCACAAAAACCGCCTAACCAGATTTCTTGAACACTTTACAAACACCCGTGTTACACAATTTATCAGCTAGAGTTTAGTTTTAACAGTCACAAAAACCGCCTAACCAGATTTCCTGAACACTTTACAAACACCCGTGTTACACAATTTATCAGCTAGAGTTTAGTTTTAACAGTCACAAAAACTAACCAGATTTCTTGAACACTTTACAAACACCCGTGTTACACAATTTATCAGCTAGAGTTTAGTTTTAACAGTCACAAAACCGCCTAATCAGATTTCTTGAACACTTTACAAACACCCGTGTTACACAATTTATCAGCTAGAGTTTAGTTTTAACAGTCACAAAAACCGCCTAACCAGATTTCCTGAACACTTTACAAACACCCGTGTTACACAATTTATCAGCTAGAGTTTAGTTTTAACAGTCACAAAAACCGCCTAACCAGATTTCCTGAACACTTTACAAACACCCGTGTTACACAATTTATCAGCTAGAGTTTAGTTTTAACAGTCACAAAAACCGCCTAACCAGATTTCCTGAACACTTTACAAACACCCGTGTTACACAATTTATCAGCTAGAGTTTAGTTTTAACAGTCACAAAAACCGCCTAACCAGATTTCCTGAACACTTTACAAACACCCGTGTTACACAATTTATCAGCTAGAGTTTAGTTTTAACAGTCACAAAAACCGCCTAATCAGATTTCCTGAACACTTTACAAACACCCGTGTTACACAATTTATCAGCTAGAGTTTAGTTTTAACAGTCACAAAAACCGCCTAACCAGATTTCCTGAACACTTTACAAACACCCGTGTTACACAATTTATCAGCTAGAGTTTAGTTTTAACAGTCACAAAAACCGCCTAATCAGATTTCCTGAACACTTTACAAACACCCGTGTTACACAATTTATCAGCTAGAGTTTAGTTTTAACAGTCACAAAAACCGCCTAATCAGATTTCCTGAACACTTTACAAACACCCGTGTTACACAATTTATCAGCTAGAGTTTAGTTTTAACAGTCACAAAAACCGCCTAATCAGATTTCCTGAACACTTTACAAACACCCGTGTTACACAATTTATCAGCTAGAGTTTAGTTTTAACAGTCACAAAAACCGCCTAACCAGATTTCCTGAACACTTTACAAACACCCGTGTTACACAATTTATCAGCTAGAGTTTAGTTTTAACAGTCACAAAAACCGCCTAATCAGATTTCCTGAACACTTTACAAACACCCGTGTTACACAATTTATCAGCTAGAGTTTAGTTTTAACAGTCACAAAAACCGCCTAATCAGATTTCCTGAACACTTTACAAACACCCGTGTTACACAATTTATCAGCTAGAGTTTAGTTTTAACAGTCACAAAAACCGCCTAATCAGATTTCCTGAACACTTTACAAACACCCGTGTTACACAATTTATCAGCTAGAGTTTAGTTTTAACAGTCACAAAACCGCCTAATCAGATTTCAAAACCGCCTGAACACTTTACAAACACCCGTGTTACACAATTTATCAGCTAGAGTTTAGTTTTAACAGTCACAAAAACCGCCTAACCAGATTTCCTGAACACTTTACAAACACCCGTGTTACACAATTTATCAGCTAGAGTTTAGTTTTAACAGTCACAAAAACCGCCTAATCAGATTTCCTGAACACTTTACAAACACCCGTGTTACACAATTTATCAGCTAGAGTTTAGTTTTAACAGTCACAAAAACCGCCTAACCAGATTTCCTGAACACTTTACAAACACCCGTGTTACACAATTTATCAGCTAGAGTTTAGTTTTAACAGTCACAAAAACCGCCTAATCAGATTTCCTGAACACTTTACAAACACCCGTGTTACACAATTTATCAGCTAGAGTTTAGTTTTAACAGTCACAAAAACCGCCTAATCAGATTTCCTGAACACTTTACAAACACCCGTGTTACACAATTTATCAGCTAGAGTTTAGTTTTAACAGTCACAAAAACCGCCTAACCAGATTTCCTGAACACTTTACAAACACCCGTGTTACACAATTTATCAGCTAGAGTTTAGTTTTAACAGTCACAAAAACCGCCTAACCAGATTTCCTGAACACTTTACAAACACCCGTGTTACACAATTTATCAGCTAGAGTTTAGTTTTAACAGTCACAAAACCGCCTAACCAGATTTCCTGAACACTTTACAAACACCCGTGTTACACAATTTATCAGCTAGAGTTTAGTTTTAACAGTCACAAAACCGCCTAACCAGATTTCCTGAACACTTTACAAACACCCGTGTTACACAATTTATCAGCTAGAGTTTAGTTTTAACAGTCACAAAAACCGCCTAATCAGATTTCCTGAACACTTTACAAACACCCGTGTTACACAATTTATCAGCTAGAGTTTAGTTTTAACAGTCACAAAAACCGCCTAATCAGATTTCCTGAACACTTTACAAACACCCGTGTTACACAATTTATCAGCTAGAGTTTAGTTTTAACAGTCACAAAAACCGCCTAACCAGATTTCCTGAACACTTTACAAACACCCGTGTTACACAATTTATCAGCTAGAGTTTAGTTTTAACAGTCACAAAACCGCCTAACCAGATTTCCTGAACACTTTACAAACACCCGTGTTACACAATTTATCAGCTAGAGTTTAGTTTTAACAGTCACAAAACCGCCTAACCAGATTTCCTGAACACTTTACAAACACCCGTGTTACACAATTTATCAGCTAGAGTTTAGTTTTAACAGTCACAAAACCGCCTAACCAGATTTCCTGAACACTTTACAAACACCCGTGTTACACAATTTATCAGCTAGAGTTTAGTTTTAACAGTCACAAAAACCGCCTAATCAGATTTCCTGAACACTTTACAAACACCCGTGTTACACAATTTATCAGCTAGAGTTTAGTTTTAACAGTCACAAAAACCGCCTAACCAGATTTCCTGAACACTTTACAAACACCCGTGTTACACAATTTATCAGCTAGAGTTTAGTTTTAACAGTCACAAAACCGCCTAACCAGATTTCCTGAACACTTTACAAACACCCGTGTTACACAATTTATCAGCTAGAGTTTAGTTTTAACAGTCACAAAACCGCCTAACCAGATTTCCTGAACACTTTACAAACACCCGTGTTACACAATTTATCAGCTAGAGTTTAGTTTTAACAGTCACAAAAACCGCCTAATCAGATTTCCTGAACACTTTACAAACACCCGTGTTACACAATTTATCAGCTAGAGTTTAGTTTTAACAGTCACAAAAACCGCCTAACCAGATTTCCTGAACACTTTACAAACACCCGTGTTACACAATTTATCAGCTAGAGTTTAGTTTTAACAGTCACAAAAACCGCCTAACCAGATTTCCTGAACACTTTACAAACACCCGTGTTACACAATTTATCAGCTAGAGTTTAGTTTTAACAGTCACAAAAACCGCCTAATCAGATTTCCTGAACACTTTACAAACACCCGTGTTACACAATTTATCAGCTAGAGTTTAGTTTTAACAGTCACAAAAACCGCCTAACCAGATTTCCTGAACACTTTACAAACACCCGTGTTACACAATTTATCAGCTAGAGTTTAGTTTTAACAGTCACAAAACCGCCTAACCAGATTTCCTGAACACTTTACAAACACCCGTGTTACACAATTTATCAGCTAGAGTTTAGTTTTAACAGTCACAAAAACCGCCTAACCAGATTTCCTGAACACTTTACAAACACCCGTGTTACACAATTTATCAGCTAGAGTTTAGTTTTAACAGTCACAAAAACCGCCTAAGCTAGAGTTTAGTTTTAACAGATTTCCTGAACACTTTACAAACACCCGTGTTACACAATTTATCAGCTAGAGTTTAGTTTTAACAGTCACAAAACCGCCTAACCAGATTTCCTGAACACTTTACAAACACCCGTGTTACACAATTTATCAGCTAGAGTTTAGTTTTAACAGTCACAAAACAGATTTCCTGAACACTTTACAAACACCCTACACAAATCAGCTAGAGATTTCCTGAACACTTTACAAACACCCGTGTTACACAATTTATCAGCTAGAGTTTAGTTTTAACAGTCACAAAAACCGCCTAACCAGATTTCCTGAACACTTTACAAACACCCGTGTTACACAATTTATCAGCTAGAGTTTAGTTTTAACAGTCACAAAAACCGCCTAACCAGATTTCCTGAACACTTTACAAACACCCGTGTTACACAATTTATCAGCTAGAGTTTAGTTTTAACAGTCACAAAAACCGCCTAACCAGATTTCCTGAACACTTTACAAACACCCGTGTTACACAATTTATCAGCTAGAGTTTAGTTTTAACAGTCACAAAAACCGCCTAACCAGATTTCCTGAACACTTTACAAACACCCGTGTTACACAATTTATCAGCTAGAGTTTAGTTTTAACAGTCACAAAAACCGCCTAACCAGATTTCCTGAACACTTTACAAACACCCGTGTTACACAATTTATCAGCTAGAGTTTAGTTTTAACAGTCACAAAAACCGCCTAACCAGATTTCTTGAACACTTTACAAACACCCGTGTTACACAATTTATCAGCTAGAGTTTAGTTTTAACAGTCACAAAAACCGCCTAATCAGATTTCCTGAACACTTTACAAACACCCGTGTTACACAATTTATCAGCTAGAGTTTAGTTTTAACAGTCACAAAAACCGCCTAACCAGATTTCCTGAACACTTTACAAACACCCGTGTTACACAATTTATCAGCTAGAGTTTAGTTTTAACAGTCACAAAACCGCCTAACCAGATTTCCTGAACACTTTACAAACACCCGTGTTACACAATTTATCAGCTAGAGTTTAGTTTTAACAGTCACAAAAACCGCCTAACCAGATTTCCTGAACACTTTACAAACACCCGTGTTACACAATTTATCAGCTAGAGTTTAGTTTTAACAGTCACAAAAACCGCCTAACCAGATTTCCTGAACACTTTACAAACACCCGTGTTACACAATTTATCAGCTAGAGTTTAGTTTTAACAGTCACAAAAACCGCCTAATCAGATTTCCTGAACACTTTACAAACACCCGTGTTACACAATTTATCAGCTAGAGTTTAGTTTTAACAGTCACAAAAACCGCCTAACCAGATTTCCTGAACACTTTACAAACACCCGTGTTACACAATTTATCAGCTAGAGTTTAGTTTTAACAGTCACAAAAACCGCCTAATCAGATTTCCTGAACACTTTACAAACACCCGTGTTACACAATTTATCAGCTAGAGTTTAGTTTTAACAGTCACAAAAACCGCCTAATCAGATTTCCTGAACACTTTACAAACACCCGTGTTACACAATTTATCAGCTAGAGTTTAGTTTTAACAGTCACAAAAACCGCCTAACCAGATTTCCTGAACACTTTACAAACACCCGTGTTACACAATTTATCAGCTAGAGTTTAGTTTTAACAGTCACAAAAACCGCCTAATCAGCAGATTTCCTGAACACTTTACAAACACCCGTGTTACACAATTTATCAGCTAGAGTTTAGTTTTAACAGTCACAAAAACCGCCTAATCAGATTTCCTGAACACTTTACAAACACCCGTGTTACACAATTTATCAGCTAGAGTTTAGTTTTAACAGTCACAAAAACCGCCTAACCAGATTTCCTGAACACTTTACAAACACCCGTGTTACACAATTTATCAGCTAGAGTTTAGTTTTAACAGTCACAAAAACCGCCTAACCAGATTTCCTGAACACTTTACAAACACCCGTGTTACACAATTTATCAGCTAGAGTTTAGTTTTAACAGTCACAAAAACCGCCTAATCAGATTTCCTGAACACTTTACAAACACCCGTGTTACACAATTTATCAGCTAGAGTTTAGTTTTAACAGTCACAAAAACCGCCTAACCAGATTTCCTGAACACTTTACAAACACCCGTGTTACACAATTTATCAGCTAGAGTTTAGTTTTAACAGTCACAAAAACCGCCTAATCAGATTTCCTGAACACTTTACAAACACCCGTGTTACACAATTTATCAGCTAGAGTTTAGTTTTAACAGTCACAAAAACCGCCTAACCAGATTTCCTGAACACTTTACAAACACCCGTGTTACACAATTTATCAGCTAGAGTTTAGTTTTAACAGTCACAAAAACCGCCTAACCAGATTTCCTGAACACTTTACAAACACCCGTGTTACACAATTTATCAGCTAGAGTTTAGTTTTAACAGTCACAAAAACCGCCTAATCAGATTTCTTGAACACTTTACAAACACCCGTGTTACACAATTTATCAGCTAGAGTTTAGTTTTAACAGTCACAAAAACCGCCTAACCAGATTTCCTGAACACTTTACAAACACCCGTGTTACACAATTTATCAGCTAGAGTTTAGTTTTAACAGTCACAAAACCGCCTAACCAGATTTCCTGAACACTTTACAAACACCCGTGTTACACAATTTATCAGCTAGAGTTTAGTTTTAACAGTCACAAAAACCGCCTAACCAGATTTCCTGAACACTTTACAAACACCCGTGTTACACAATTTATCAGCTAGAGTTTAGTTTTAACAGTCACAAAAACCGCCTAACCAGATTTCCTGAACACTTTACAAACACCCGTGTTACACAATTTATCAGCTAGAGTTTAGTTTTAACAGTCACAAAAACCGCCTAACCAGATTTCCTGAACACTTTACAAACACCCGTGTTACACAATTTATCAGCTAGAGTTTAGTTTTAACAGTCACAAAACCGCCTAACCAGATTTCCTGAACACTTTACAAACACCCGTGTTACACAATTTATCAGCTAGAGTTTAGTTTTAACAGTCACAAAAACCGCCTAATCAGATTTCCTGAACACTTTACAAACACCCGTGTTACACAATTTATCAGCTAGAGTTTAGTTTTAACAGTCACAAAAACCGCCTAACCAGATTTCCTGAACACTTTACAAACACCCGTGTTACACAATTTATCAGCTAGAGTTTAGTTTTAACAGTCACAAAACCGCCTAACCAGATTTCCTGAACACTTTACAAACACCCGTGTTACACAATTTATCAGCTAGAGTTTAGTTTTAACAGTCACAAAAACCGCCTAATCAGATTTCCTGAACACTTTACAAACACCCGTGTTACACAATTTATCAGCTAGAGTTTAGTTTTAACAGTCACAAAAACCGCCTAATCAGATTTCCTGAACACTTTACAAACACCCGTGTTACACAATTTATCAGCTAGAGTTTAGTTTTAACAGTCACAAAACCGCCTAATCAGATTTCCTGAACACTTTACAAACACCCGTGTTACACAATTTATCAGCTAGAGTTTAGTTTTAACAGTCACAAAAACCGCCTAATCAGATTTCCTGAACACTTTACAAACACCCGTGTTACACAATTTATCAGCTAGAGTTTAGTTTTAACAGTCACAAAAACCGCCTAACCAGATTTCCTGAACACTTTACAAACACCCGTGTTACACAATTTATCAGCTAGAGTTTAGTTTTAACAGTCACAAAACCGCCTAACCAGATTTCCTGAACACTTTACAAACACCCGTGTTACACAATTTATCAGCTAGAGTTTAGTTTTAACAGTCACAAAACCGCCTAACCAGATTTCCTGAACACTTTACAAACACCCGTGTTACACAATTTATCAGCTAGAGTTTAGTTTTAACAGTCACAAAACCGCCTAACCAGATTTCCTGAACACTTTACAAACACCCGTGTTACACAATTTATCAGCTAGAGTTTAGTTTTAACAGTCACAAAACCGCCTAACCAGATTTCCTGAACACTTTACAAACACCCGTGTTACACAATTTATCAGCTAGAGTTTAGTTTTAACAGTCACAAAACCGCCTAACCAGATTTCCTGAACACTTTACAAACACCCGTGTTACACAATTTATCAGCTAGAGTTTAGTTTTAACAGTCACAAAACCGCCTAACCAGATTTCCTGAACACTTTACAAACACCCGTGTTACACAATTTATCAGCTAGAGTTTAGTTTTAACAGTCACAAAACCGCCTAACCAGATTTCACTGAACACTTTACAAACACCCGTGTTACACAATTTATCAGCTAGAGTTTAGTTTTAACAGTCACAAAACCGCCTAACCAGATTTCCTGAACACTTTACAAACACCCGTGTTACACAATTTATCAGCTAGAGTTTAGTTTTAACAGTCACAAAACCGCCTAACCAGATTTCCTGAACACTTTACAAACACCCGTGTTACACAATTTATCAGCTAGAGTTTAGTTTTAACAGTCACAAAACCGCCTAACCAGATTTCCTGAACACTTTACAAACACCCGTGTTACACAATTTATCAGCTAGAGTTTAGTTTTAACAGTCACAAAACCGCCTAACCAGATTTCCTGAACACTTTACAAACACCCGTGTTACACAATTTATCAGCTAGAGTTTAGTTTTAACAGTCACAAAACCGCCTAACCAGATTTCCTGAACACTTTACAAACACCCGTGTTACACAATTTATCAGCTAGAGTTTAGTTTTAACAGTCACAAAACCGCCTAACCAGATTTCCTGAACACTTTACAAACACCCGTGTTACACAATTTATCAGCTAGAGTTTAGTTTTAACAGTCACAAAACCGCCTAATCAGCAGATTTCCTGAACACTTTACAAACACCCGTGTTACACAATTTATCAGCTAGAGTTTAGTTTTAACAGTCACAAAACCGCCTAACCAGATTTCCTGAACACTTTACAAACACCCGTGTTACACAATTTATCAGCTAGAGTTTAGTTTTAACAGTCACAAAACCGCCTAACCAGATTTCCTGAACACTTTACAAACACCCGTGTTACACAATTTATCAGCTAGAGTTTAGTTTTAACAGTCACAAAACCGCCTAATCAGATTTCCTGAACACTTTACAAACACCCGTGTTACACAATTTATCAGCTAGAGTTTAGTTTTAACAGTCACAAAACCGCCTAATCAGATTTCCTGAACACTTTACAAACACCCGTGTTACACAATTTATCAGCTAGAGTTTAGTTTTAACAGTCACAAAACCGCCTAATCAGATTTCCTGAACACTTTACAAACACCCGTGTTACACAATTTATCAGCTAGAGTTTAGTTTTAACAGTCACAAAAACCGCCTAACCAGATTTCCTGAACACTTTACAAACACCCGTGTTACACAATTTATCAGCTAGAGTTTAGTTTTAACAGTCACAAAACCGCCTAACCAGATTTCCTGAACACTTTACAAACACCCGTGTTACACAATTTATCAGCTAGAGTTTAGTTTTAACAGTCACAAAACCGCCTAACCAGATTTCCTGAACACTTTACAAACACCCGTGTTACACAATTTATCAGCTAGAGTTTAGTTTTAACAGTCACAAAACCGCCTAACCAGATTTCCTGAACACTTTACAAACACCCGTGTTACACAATTTATCAGCTAGAGTTTAGTTTTAACAGTCACAAAACCGCCTAACCAGATTTCCTGAACACTTTACAAACACCCGTGTTACACAATTTATCAGCTAGAGTTTAGTTTTAACAGTCACAAAACCGCCTAATCAGATTTCCTGAACACTTTACAAACACCCGTGTTACACAATTTATCAGCTAGAGTTTAGTTTTAACAGTCACAAAACCGCCTAATCAGATTTCCTGAACACTTTACAAACACCCGTGTTACACAATTTATCAGCTAGAGTTTAGTTTTAACAGTCACAAAACCGCCTAACCAGATTTCCTGAACACTTTACAAACACCCGTGTTACACAATTTATCAGCTAGAGTTTAGTTTTAACAGTCACAAAACCGCCTAACCAGATTTCCTGAACACTTTACAAACACCCGTGTTACACAATTTATCAGCTAGAGTTTAGTTTTAACAGTCACAAAACCGCCTAACCAGATTTCCTGAACACTTTACAAACACCCGTGTTACACAATTTATCAGCTAGAGTTTAGTTTTAACAGTCACAAAACCGCCTAACCAGATTTCCTGAACACTTTACAAACACCCGTGTTACACAATTTATCAGCTAGAGTTTAGTTTTAACAGTCACAAAACCGCCTAACCAGATTTCCTGAACACTTTACAAACACCCGTGTTACACAATTTATCAGCTAGAGTTTAGTTTTAACAGTCACAAAAACCGCCTAATCAGATTTCCTGAACACTTTACAAACACCCGTGTTACACAATTTATCAGCTAGAGTTTAGTTTTAACAGTCACAAAAACCGCCTAATCAGATTTCCTGAACACTTTACAAACACCCGTGTTACACAATTTATCAGCTAGAGTTTAGTTTTAACAGTCACAAAAACCGCCTAACCAGATTTCCTGAACACTTTACAAACACCCGTGTTACACAATTTATCAGCTAGAGTTTAGTTTTAACAGTCACAAAAACCGCCTAATCAGATTTCCTGAACACTTTACAAACACCCGTGTTACACAATTTATCAGCTAGAGTTTAGTTTTAACAGTCACAAAAACCGCCTAACCAGATTTCCTGAACACTTTACAAACACCCGTGTTACACAATTTATCAGCTAGAGTTTAGTTTTAACAGTCACAAAACCGCCTAACCAGATTTCCTGAACACTTTACAAACACCCGTGTTACACAATTTATCAGCTAGAGTTTAGTTTTAACAGTCACAAAACCGCCTAACCAGATTTCCTGAACACTTTACAAACACCCGTGTTACACAATTTATCAGCTAGAGTTTAGTTTTAACAGTCACAAAACCGCCTAACCAGATTTCCTGAACACTTTACAAACACCCGTGTTACACAATTTATCAGCTAGAGTTTAGTTTTAACAGTCACAAAAACCGCCTAATCAGATTTCCTGAACACTTTACAAACACCCGTGTTACACAATTTATCAGCTAGAGTTTAGTTTTAACAGTCACAAAAACCGCCTAACCAGATTTCCTGAACACTTTACAAACACCCGTGTTACACAATTTATCAGCTAGAGTTTAGTTTTAACAGTCACAAAAACCGCCTAACCAGATTTCCTGAACACTTTACAAACACCCGTGTTACACAATTTATCAGCTAGAGTTTAGTTTTAACAGTCACAAAAACCGCCTAATCAGATTTCCTGAACACTTTACAAACACCCGTGTTACACAATTTATCAGCTAGAGTTTAGTTTTAACAGTCACAAAAACCGCCTAACCAGATTTCCTGAACACTTTACAAACACCCGTGTTACACAATTTATCAGCTAGAGTTTAGTTTTAACAGTCACAAAAACCGCCTAACCAGATTTCCTGAACACTTTACAAACACCCGTGTTACACAATTTATCAGCTAGAGTTTAGTTTTAACAGTCACAAAAACCGCCTAACCAGATTTCCTGAACACTTTACAAACACCCGTGTTACACAATTTATCAGCTAGAGTTTAGTTTTAACAGTCACAAAAACCGCCTAATCAGATTTCCTGAACACTTTACAAACACCCGTGTTACACAATTTATCAGCTAGAGTTTAGTTTTAACAGTCACAAAAACCGCCTAATCAGATTTCCTGAACACTTTACAAACACCCGTGTTACACAATTTATCAGCTAGAGTTTAGTTTTAACAGTCACAAAAACCGCCTAACCAGATTTCCTGAACACTTTACAAACACCCGTGTTACACAATTTATCAGCTAGAGTTTAGTTTTAACAGTCACAAAAACCGCCTAACCAGATTTCCTGAACACTTTACAAACACCCGTGTTACACAATTTATCAGCTAGAGTTTAGTTTTAACAGTCACAAAAACCGCCTAATCAGATTTCCTGAACACTTTACAAACACCCGTGTTACACAATTTATCAGCTAGAGTTTAGTTTTAACAGTCACAAAAACCGCCTAACCAGATTTCCTGAACACTTTACAAACACCCGTGTTACACAATTTATCAGCTAGAGTTTAGTTTTAACAGTCACAAAAACCGCCTAATCAGATTTCCTGAACACTTTACAAACACCCGTGTTACACAATTTATCAGCTAGAGTTTAGTTTTAACAGTCACAAAAACCGCCTAACCAGATTTCCTGAACACTTTACAAACACCCGTGTTACACAATTTATCAGCTAGAGTTTAGTTTTAACAGTCACAAAACCGCCTAACAAACAGATTTCAGCTAGAGTTTAGTTTTAACAGTGAACACTTTACAAACACCCGTGTTACACAATTTATCAGCTAGAGTTTAGTTTTAACAGTCACAAAAACCGCCTAACCAGATTTCCTGAACACTTTACAAACACCCGTGTTACACAATTTATCAGCTAGAGTTTAGTTTTAACAGTCACAAAAACCGCCTAATCAGATTTCCTGAACACTTTACAAACACCCGTGTTACACAATTTATCAGCTAGAGTTTAGTTTTAACAGTCACAAAAACCGCCTAACCAGATTTCCTGAACACTTTACAAACACCCGTGTTACACAATTTATCAGCTAGAGTTTAGTTTTAACAGTCACAAAAACCGCCTAATCAGATTTCCTGAACACTTTACAAACACCCGTGTTACACAATTTATCAGCTAGAGTTTAGTTTTAACAGTCACAAAAACCGCCTAACCAGATTTCCTGAACACTTTACAAACACCCGTGTTACACAATTTATCAGCTAGAGTTTAGTTTTAACAGTCACAAAACCGCCTAACCAGATTTCCTGAACACTTTACAAACACCCGTGTTACACAATTTATCAGCTAGAGTTTAGTTTTAACAGTCACAAAAACCGCCTAATCAGATTTCCTGAACACTTTACAAACACCCGTGTTACACAATTTATCAGCTAGAGTTTAGTTTTAACAGTCACAAAAACCGCCTAACCAGATTTCCTGAACACTTTACAAACACCCGTGTTACACAATTTATCAGCTAGAGTTTAGTTTTAACAGTCACAAAACCGCCTAACCAGATTTCCTGAACACTTTACAAACACCCGTGTTACACAATTTATCAGCTAGAGTTTAGTTTTAACAGTCACAAAACAAAAGCCTAATCAGATTTCCTGAACACTTTACAAACACCCGTGTTACACAATTTATCAGCTAGAGTTTAGTTTTAACAGTCACAAAACCGCCTAACCAGATTTCCTGAACACTTTACAAACACCCGTGTTACACAATTTATCAGCTAGAGTTTAGTTTTAACAGTCACAAAAACCGCCTAACCAGATTTCCTGAACACTTTACAAACACCCGTGTTACACAATTTATCAGCTAGAGTTTAGTTTTAACAGTCACAAAAACCGCCTAACCAGATTTCCTGAACACTTTACAAACACCCGTGTTACACAATTTATCAGCTAGAGTTTAGTTTTAACAGTCACAAAAACCGCCTAACCAGATTTCCTGAACACTTTACAAACACCCGTGTTACACAATTTATCAGCTAGAGTTTAGTTTTAACAGTCACAAAACCGCCTAATCAGCAGATTTCAGATTTCTGAACACTTTACAAACACCCGTGTTACACAATTTATCAGCTAGAGTTTAGTTTTAACAGTCACAAAAACCGCCTAACCAGATTTCCTGAACACTTTACAAACACCCGTGTTACACAATTTATCAGCTAGAGTTTAGTTTTAACAGTCACAAAAACCGCCTAACCAGATTTCCTGAACACTTTACAAACACCCGTGTTACACAATTTATCAGCTAGAGTTTAGTTTTAACAGTCACAAAAACCGCCTAATCAGATTTCCTGAACACTTTACAAACACCCGTGTTACACAATTTATCAGCTAGAGTTTAGTTTTAACAGTCACAAAAACCGCCTAACCAGATTTCCTGAACACTTTACAAACACCCGTGTTACACAATTTATCAGCTAGAGTTTAGTTTTAACAGTCACAAAAACCGCCTAACCAGATTTCCTGAACACTTTACAAACACCCGTGTTACACAATTTATCAGCTAGAGTTTAGTTTTAACAGTCACAAAAACCGCCTAACCAGATTTCCTGAACACTTTACAAACACCCGTGTTACACAATTTATCAGCTAGAGTTTAGTTTTAACAGTCACAAAAACCGCCTAACCAGATTTCCTGAACACTTTACAAACACCCGTGTTACACAATTTATCAGCTAGAGTTTAGTTTTAACAGTCACAAAACCGCCTAACCAGATTTCCTGAACACTTTACAAACACCCGTGTTACACAATTTATCAGCTAGAGTTTAGTTTTAACAGTCACAAAACCGCCTAACCAGATTTCCTGAACACTTTACAAACACCCGTGTTACACAATTTATCAGCTAGAGTTTAGTTTTAACAGTCACAAAACCGCCTAACCAGATTTCCTGAACACTTTACAAACACCCGTGTTACACAATTTATCAGCTAGAGTTTAGTTTTAACAGTCACAAAACCGCCTAACCAGATTTCCTGAACACTTTACAAACACCCGTGTTACACAATTTATCAGCTAGAGTTTAGTTTTAACAGTCACAAAACCGCCTAACCCGTGTTACAGATTTCCTGAACACTTTACAAACACCCGTGTTACACAATTTATCAGCTAGAGTTTAGTTTTAACAGTCACAAAACCGCCTAACCAGATTTCCTGAACACTTTACAAACACCCGTGTTACACAATTTATCAGCTAGAGTTTAGTTTTAACAGTCACAAAACCGCCTAACCAGATTTCCTGAACACTTTACAAACACCCGTGTTACACAATTTATCAGCTAGAGTTTAGTTTTAACAGTCACAAAACCGCCTAACCAGATTTCCTGAACACTTTACAAACACCCGTGTTACACAATTTATCAGCTAGAGTTTAGTTTTAACAGTCACAAAACCGCCTAACCAGATTTCCTGAACACTTTACAAACACCCGTGTTACACAATTTATCAGCTAGAGTTTAGTTTTAACAGTCACAAAACCGCCTAACCAGATTTCCTGAACACTTTACAAACACCCGTGTTACACAATTTATCAGCTAGAGTTTAGTTTTAACAGTCACAAAACCGCCTAACCAGATTTCCTGAACACTTTACAAACACCCGTGTTACACAATTTATCAGCTAGAGTTTAGTTTTAACAGTCACAAAACCGCCTAACCAGATTTCCTGAACACTTTACAAACACCCGTGTTACACAATTTATCAGCTAGAGTTTAGTTTTAACAGTCACAAAACCGCCTAACCAGATTTCCTGAACACTTTACAAACACCCGTGTTACACAATTTATCAGCTAGAGTTTAGTTTTAACAGTCACAAAACCGCCTAACCAGATTTCCTGAACACTTTACAAACACCCGTGTTACACAATTTATCAGCTAGAGTTTAGTTTTAACAGTCACAAAACCGCCTAATCAGATTTCCTGAACACTTTACAAACACCCGTGTTACACAATTTATCAGCTAGAGTTTAGTTTTAACAGTCACAAAACCGCCTAATCAGATTTCCTGAACACTTTACAAACACCCGTGTTACACAATTTATCAGCTAGAGTTTAGTTTTAACAGTCACAAAACCGCCTAACCAGATTTCCTGAACACTTTACAAACACCCGTGTTACACAATTTATCAGCTAGAGTTTAGTTTTAACAGTCACAAAACCGCCTAACCAGATTTCCTGAACACTTTACAAACACCCGTGTTACACAATTTATCAGCTAGAGTTTAGTTTTAACAGTCACAAAACCGCCTAACCCGTGTTACAGATTTCCTGAACACTTTACAAACACCCGTGTTACACAATTTATCAGCTAGAGTTTAGTTTTAACAGTCACAAAACCGCCTAACCAGATTTCCTGAACACTTTACAAACACCCGTGTTACACAATTTATCAGCTAGAGTTTAGTTTTAACAGTCACAAAAACCGCCTAACCAGATTTCCTGAACACTTTACAAACACCCGTGTTACACAATTTATCAGCTAGAGTTTAGTTTTAACAGTCACAAAAACCGCCTAACCAGATTTCCTGAACACTTTACAAACACCCGTGTTACACAATTTATCAGCTAGAGTTTAGTTTTAACAGTCACAAAAACCGCCTAACCAGATTTCCTGAACACTTTACAAACACCCGTGTTACACAATTTATCAGCTAGAGTTTAGTTTTAACAGTCACAAAAACCGCCTAATCAGATTTCCTGAACACTTTACAAACACCCGTGTTACACAATTTATCAGCTAGAGTTTAGTTTTAACAGTCACAAAAACCGCCTAACCAGATTTCCTGAACACTTTACAAACACCCGTGTTACACAATTTATCAGCTAGAGTTTAGTTTTAACAGTCACAAAAACCGCCTAATCAGATTTCTTGAACACTTTACAAACACCCGTGTTACACAATTTATCAGCTAGAGTTTAGTTTTAACAGTCACAAAAACCGCCTAACCAGATTTCCTGAACACTTTACAAACACCCGTGTTACACAATTTATCAGCTAGAGTTTAGTTTTAACAGTCACAAAAACCGCCTAACCAGATTTCCTGAACACTTTACAAACACCCGTGTTACACAATTTATCAGCTAGAGTTTAGTTTTAACAGTCACAAAAACCGCCTAACCAGATTTCCTGAACACTTTACAAACACCCGTGTTACACAATTTATCAGCTAGAGTTTAGTTTTAACAGTCACAAAAACCGCCTAACCAGATTTCCTGAACACTTTACAAACACCCGTGTTACACAATTTATCAGCTAGAGTTTAGTTTTAACAGTCACAAAAACCGCCTAATCAGATTTCCTGAACACTTTACAAACACCCGTGTTACACAATTTATCAGCTAGAGTTTAGTTTTAACAGTCACAAAAACCGCCTAACCAGATTTCCTGAACACTTTACAAACACCCGTGTTACACAATTTATCAGCTAGAGTTTAGTTTTAACAGTCACAAAACCGCCTAACCAGATTTCCTGAACACTTTACAAACACCCGTGTTACACAATTTATCAGCTAGAGTTTAGTTTTAACAGTCACAAAACCGCCTAACCAGATTTCCTGAACACTTTACAAACACCCGTGTTACACAATTTATCAGCTAGAGTTTAGTTTTAACAGTCACAAAAACCGCCTAATCAGATTTCCTGAACACTTTACAAACACCCGTGTTACACAATTTATCAGCTAGAGTTTAGTTTTAACAGTCACAAAACCGCCTAATCAGCAGATTTCCTGAACACTTTACAAACACCCGTGTTACACAATTTATCAGCTAGAGTTTAGTTTTAACAGTCACAAAACCGCCTAACCAGATTTCCTGAACACTTTACAAACACCCGTGTTACACAATTTATCAGCTAGAGTTTAGTTTTAACAGTCACAAAACCGCCTAACCAGATTTCCTGAACACTTTACAAACACCCGTGTTACACAATTTATCAGCTAGAGTTTAGTTTTAACAGTCACAAAACCGCCTAACCAGATTTCCTGAACACTTTACAAACACCCGTGTTACACAATTTATCAGCTAGAGTTTAGTTTTAACAGTCACAAAACCGCCTAACCAGATTTCCTGAACACTTTACAAACACCCGTGTTACACAATTTATCAGCTAGAGTTTAGTTTTAACAGTCACAAAACCGCCTAACCAGATTTCCTGAACACTTTACAAACACCCGTGTTACACAATTTATCAGCTAGAGTTTAGTTTTAACAGTCACAAAACCGCCTAACCAGATTTCCTGAACACTTTACAAACACCCGTGTTACACAATTTATCAGCTAGAGTTTAGTTTTAACAGTCACAAAACCGCCTAACCAGATTTCCTGAACACTTTACAAACACCCGTGTTACACAATTTATCAGCTAGAGTTTAGTTTTAACAGTCACAAAAACCGCCTAATCAGATTTCCTGAACACTTTACAAACACCCGTGTTACACAATTTATCAGCTAGAGTTTAGTTTTAACAGTCACAAAAACCGCCTAACCAGATTTCCTGAACACTTTACAAACACCCGTGTTACACAATTTATCAGCTAGAGTTTAGTTTTAACAGTCACAAAAACCGCCTAACCAGATTTCCTGAACACTTTACAAACACCCGTGTTACACAATTTATCAGCTAGAGTTTAGTTTTAACAGTCACAAAAACCGCCTAACCAGATTTCCTGAACACTTTACAAACACCCGTGTTACACAATTTATCAGCTAGAGTTTAGTTTTAACAGTCACAAAAACCGCCTAATCAGATTTCCTGAACACTTTACAAACACCCGTGTTACACAATTTATCAGCTAGAGTTTAGTTTTAACAGTCACAAAAACCGCCTAACCAGATTTCCTGAACACTTTACAAACACCCGTGTTACACAATTTATCAGCTAGAGTTTAGTTTTAACAGTCACAAAACCGCCTAACCAGATTTCCTGAACACTTTACAAACACCCGTGTTACACAATTTATCAGCTAGAGTTTAGTTTTAACAGTCACAAAACCGCCTAACCAGATTTCCTGAACACTTTACAAACACCCGTGTTACACAATTTATCAGCTAGAGTTTAGTTTTAACAGTCACAAAACCGCCTAACCAGATTTCCTGAACACTTTACAAACACCCGTGTTACACAATTTATCAGCTAGAGTTTAGTTTTAACAGTCACAAAAACCGCCTAATCAGATTTCCTGAACACTTTACAAACACCCGTGTTACACAATTTATCAGCTAGAGTTTAGTTTTAACAGTCACAAAAACCGCCTAACCAGATTTCCTGAACACTTTACAAACACCCGTGTTACACAATTTATCAGCTAGAGTTTAGTTTTAACAGTCACAAAACCGCCTAACCAGATTTCCTGAACACTTTACAAACACCCGTGTTACACAATTTATCAGCTAGAGTTTAGTTTTAACAGTCACAAAACCGCCTAACCAGATTTCCTGAACACTTTACAAACACCCGTGTTACACAATTTATCAGCTAGAGTTTAGTTTTAACAGTCACAAAACCGCCTAACCAGATTTCCTGAACACTTTACAAACACCCGTGTTACACAATTTATCAGCTAGAGTTTAGTTTTAACAGTCACAAAACCGCCTAACCAGATTTCCTGAACACTTTACAAACACCCGTGTTACACAATTTATCAGCTAGAGTTTAGTTTTAACAGTCACAAAACCGCCTAATCAGATTTCCTGAACACTTTACAAACACCCGTGTTACACAATTTATCAGCTAGAGTTTAGTTTTAACAGTCACAAAACCGCCTAACCAGATTTCCTGAACACTTTACAAACACCCGTGTTACACAATTTATCAGCTAGAGTTTAGTTTTAACAGTCACAAAACTAACCAGATTTCCTGAACACTTTACAAACACCCGTGTTACACAATTTATCAGCTAGAGTTTAGTTTTAACAGTCACAAAAACCGCCTAACCAGATTTCCTGAACACTTTACAAACACCCGTGTTACACAATTTATCAGCTAGAGTTTAGTTTTAACAGTCACAAAAACCGCCTAACCAGATTTCCTGAACACTTTACAAACACCCGTGTTACACAATTTATCAGCTAGAGTTTAGTTTTAACAGTCACAAAACCGCCTAACCAGATTTCCTGAACACTTTACAAACACCCGTGTTACACAATTTATCAGCTAGAGTTTAGTTTTAACAGTCACAAAAACCGCCTAACCAGATTTCCTGAACACTTTACAAACACCCGTGTTACACAATTTATCAGCTAGAGTTTAGTTTTAACAGTCACAAAAACCGCCTAATCAGATTTCCTGAACACTTTACAAACACCCGTGTTACACAATTTATCAGCTAGAGTTTAGTTTTAACAGTCACAAAAAACCGCCTGAACACTTTACAAACACCCGTGTTACACAATTTCAGCTAGAGTTTAGTTTTAACAGAACACTTTACAAACACCCGTGTTACACAATTTATCAGCTAGAGTTTAGTTTTAACAGTCACAAAACCGCCTAACCAGATTTCCTGAACACTTTACAAACACCCGTGTTACACAATTTATCAGCTAGAGTTTAGTTTTAACAGTCACAAAAACCGCCTAATCAGATTTCCTGAACACTTTACAAACACCCGTGTTACACAATTTATCAGCTAGAGTTTAGTTTTAACAGTCACAAAAACCGCCTAATCAGATTTCCTGAACACTTTACAAACACCCGTGTTACACAATTTATCAGCTAGAGTTTAGTTTTAACAGTCACAAAAACCGCCTAACCAGATTTCCTGAACACTTTACAAACACCCGTGTTACACAATTTATCAGCTAGAGTTTAGTTTTAACAGTCACAAAAACCGCCTAACCAGATTTCCTGAACACTTTACAAACACCCGTGTTACACAATTTATCAGCTAGAGTTTAGTTTTAACAGTCACAAAAACCGCCTAATCAGATTTCCTGAACACTTTACAAACACCCGTGTTACACAATTTATCAGCTAGAGTTTAGTTTTAACAGTCACAAAAACCGCCTAACCAGATTTCCTGAACACTTTACAAACACCCGTGTTACACAATTTATCAGCTAGAGTTTAGTTTTAACAGTCACAAAACCGCCTAACCAGATTTCCTGAACACTTTACAAACACCCGTGTTACACAATTTATCAGCTAGAGTTTAGTTTTAACAGTCACAAAACCGCCTAACCAGATTTCCTGAACACTTTACAAACACCCGTGTTACACAATTTATCAGCTAGAGTTTAGTTTTAACAGTCACAAAAACCGCCTAATCAGATTTCCTGAACACTTTACAAACACCCGTGTTACACAATTTATCAGCTAGAGTTTAGTTTTAACAGTCACAAAAACCGCCTAACCAGATTTCCTGAACACTTTACAAACACCCGTGTTACACAATTTATCAGCTAGAGTTTAGTTTTAACAGTCACAAAACCGCCTAACCAGATTTCCTGAACACTTTACAAACACCCGTGTTACACAATTTATCAGCTAGAGTTTAGTTTTAACAGTCACAAAACCGCCTAACCAGATTTCCTGAACACTTTACAAACACCCGTGTTACACAATTTATCAGCTAGAGTTTAGTTTTAACAGTCACAAAACCGCCTAACCAGATTTCCTGAACACTTTACAAACACCCGTGTTACACAATTTATCAGCTAGAGTTTAGTTTTAACAGTCACAAAACCGCCTAACCAGATTTCCTGAACACTTTACAAACACCCGTGTTACACAATTTATCAGCTAGAGTTTAGTTTTAACAGTCACAAAACCGCCTAACCAGATTTCCTGAACACTTTACAAACACCCGTGTTACACAATTTATCAGCTAGAGTTTAGTTTTAACAGTCACAAAACCGCCTAACCAGATTTCCTGAACACTTTACAAACACCCGTGTTACACAATTTATCAGCTAGAGTTTAGTTTTAACAGTCACAAAACCGCCTAACCAGATTTCCTGAACACTTTACAAACACCCGTGTTACACAATTTATCAGCTAGAGTTTAGTTTTAACAGTCACAAAAACCGCCTAATCAGATTTCCTGAACACTTTACAAACACCCGTGTTACACAATTTATCAGCTAGAGTTTAGTTTTAACAGTCACAAAAACCGCCTAACCAGATTTCCTGAACACTTTACAAACACCCGTGTTACACAATTTATCAGCTAGAGTTTAGTTTTAACAGTCACAAAACCGCCTAACCAGATTTCCTGAACACTTTACAAACACCCGTGTTACACAATTTATCAGCTAGAGTTTAGTTTTAACAGTCACAAAAACCGCCTAATCAGATTTCCTGAACACTTTACAAACACCCGTGTTACACAATTTATCAGCTAGAGTTTAGTTTTAACAGTCACAAAAACCGCCTAACCAGATTTCCTGAACACTTTACAAACACCCGTGTTACACAATTTATCAGCTAGAGTTTAGTTTTAACAGTCACAAAAACCGCCTAATCAGATTTCCTGAACACTTTACAAACACCCGTGTTACACAATTTATCAGCTAGAGTTTAGTTTTAACAGTCACAAAAACCGCCTAACCAGATTTCCTGAACACTTTACAAACACCCGTGTTACACAATTTATCAGCTAGAGTTTAGTTTTAACAGTCACAAAACCGCCTAACAGATTTCCTGAACACTTTACAAACACCCGTGTTACACAATTTATCAGCTAGAGTTTAGTTTTAACAGTCTAACCAGATTTCCTGAACACTTTACAAACACCCGTGTTACACAATTTTAGCTAGAGTTTAGTTTTAACAGTCACAAAACCCAGTGAACACTTTACAAACACCCGTGTTACACAATTTATCAGCTAGAGTTTAGTTTTAACAGTCACAAAACCGCCTAACCAGATTTCCTGAACACTTTACAAACACCCGTGTTACACAATTTATCAGCTAGAGTTTAGTTTTAACAGTCACAAAAACCGCCTAACCAGATTTCCTGAACACTTTACAAACACCCGTGTTACACAATTTATCAGCTAGAGTTTAGTTTTAACAGTCACAAAAACCGCCTAATCAGATTTCCTGAACACTTTACAAACACCCGTGTTACACAATTTATCAGCTAGAGTTTAGTTTTAACAGTCACAAAAACCGCCTAACCAGATTTCCTGAACACTTTACAAACACCCGTGTTACACAATTTATCAGCTAGAGTTTAGTTTTAACAGTCACAAAAACCGCCTAATCAGATTTCCTGAACACTTTACAAACACCCGTGTTACACAATTTATCAGCTAGAGTTTAGTTTTAACAGTCACAAAAACCGCCTAACCAGATTTCCTGAACACTTTACAAACACCCGTGTTACACAATTTATCAGCTAGAGTTTAGTTTTAACAGTCACAAAAACCGCCTAATCAGATTTCCTGAACACTTTACAAACACCCGTGTTACACAATTTATCAGCTAGAGTTTAGTTTTAACAGTCACAAAAACCGCCTAACCAGATTTCCTGAACACTTTACAAACACCCGTGTTACACAATTTATCAGCTAGAGTTTAGTTTTAACAGTCACAAAACCGCCTAACCAGATTTCCTGAACACTTTACAAACACCCGTGTTACACAATTTATCAGCTAGAGTTTAGTTTTAACAGTCACAAAACCGCCTAACCAGATTTCCTGAACACTTTACAAACACCCGTGTTACACAATTTATCAGCTAGAGTTTAGTTTTAACAGTCACAAAAACCGCCTAATCAGATTTCCTGAACACTTTACAAACACCCGTGTTACACAATTTATCAGCTAGAGTTTAGTTTTAACAGTCACAAAAACCGCCTAACCAGATTTCCTGAACACTTTACAAACACCCGTGTTACACAATTTATCAGCTAGAGTTTAGTTTTAACAGTCACAAAACCGCCTAACCAGATTTCCTGAACACTTTACAAACACCCGTGTTACACAATTTATCAGCTAGAGTTTAGTTTTAACAGTCACAAAACCGCCTAACCAGATTTCCTGAACACTTTACAAACACCCGTGTTACACAATTTATCAGCTAGAGTTTAGTTTTAACAGTCACAAAACCGCCTAACCAGATTTCCTGAACACTTTACAAACACCCGTGTTACACAATTTATCAGCTAGAGTTTAGTTTTAACAGTCACAAAACCGCCTAACCAGATTTCCTGAACACTTTACAAACACCCGTGTTACACAATTTATCAGCTAGAGTTTAGTTTTAACAGTCACAAAACCGCCTAACCAGATTTCCTGAACACTTTACAAACACCCGTGTTACACAATTTATCAGCTAGAGTTTAGTTTTAACAGTCACAAAAACCGCCTAATCAGATTTCCTGAACACTTTACAAACACCCGTGTTACACAATTTATCAGCTAGAGTTTAGTTTTAACAGTCACAAAAACCGCCTAACCAGATTTCCTGAACACTTTACAAACACCCGTGTTACACAATTTATCAGCTAGAGTTTAGTTTTAACAGTCACAAAACCGCCTAACCAGATTTCCTGAACACTTTACAAACACCCGTGTTACACAATTTATCAGCTAGAGTTTAGTTTTAACAGTCACAAAAACCGCCTAATCAGATTTCCTGAACACTTTACAAACACCCGTGTTACACAATTTATCAGCTAGAGTTTAGTTTTAACAGTCACAAAAACCGCCTAACCAGATTTCCTGAACACTTTACAAACACCCGTGTTACACAATTTATCAGCTAGAGTTTAGTTTTAACAGTCACAAAAACCGCCTAACCAGATTTCCTGAACACTTTACAAACACCCGTGTTACACAATTTATCAGCTAGAGTTTAGTTTTAACAGTCACAAAACCGCCTAACCAGATTTCCTGAACACTTTACAAACACCCGTGTTACACAATTTATCAGCTAGAGTTTAGTTTTAACAGTCACAAAAACCGCCTAACCAGATTTCCTGAACACTTTACAAACACCCGTGTTACACAATTTATCAGCTAGAGTTTAGTTTTAACAGTCACAAAAACCGCCTAAGCCAGATTTAGTTTTGAACACTTTACAAACACCCGTGTTACACAATTTATCAGCTAGAGTTTAGTTTTAACAGTCACAAAAACCGCCTAACCAGATTTCCTGAACACTTTACAAACACCCGTGTTACACAATTTATCAGCTAGAGTTTAGTTTTAACAGTCACAAAAACCGCCTAACCAGATTTCCTGAACACTTTACAAACACCCGTGTTACACAATTTATCAGCTAGAGTTTAGTTTTAACAGTCACAAAAACCGCCTAACCAGATTTCTTGAACACTTTACAAACACCCGTGTTACACAATTTATCAGCTAGAGTTTAGTTTTAACAGTCACAAAAACCGCCTAACCAGATTTCCTGAACACTTTACAAACACCCGTGTTACACAATTTATCAGCTAGAGTTTAGTTTTAACAGTCACAAAACCGCCTAACCAGATTTCCTGAACACTTTACAAACACCCGTGTTACACAATTTATCAGCTAGAGTTTAGTTTTAACAGTCACAAAAACCGCCTAACCAGATTTCCTGAACACTTTACAAACACCCGTGTTACACAATTTATCAGCTAGAGTTTAGTTTTAACAGTCACAAAAACCGCCTAACCAGATTTCCTGAACACTTTACAAACACCCGTGTTACACAATTTATCAGCTAGAGTTTAGTTTTAACCTGCCTAACCAGATTTCCTGAACACTTTACAAACACCCGTGTTACACAATTTATCAGCTAGAGTTTAGTTTTAACAGTCACAAAACAGATTTCCTGCCTAACCAGATTTTCAGCTAACAGAACATTTCTTGAACACTTTACAAACACCCGTGTTACACAATTTATCAGCTAGAGTTTAGTTTTAACAGTCACAAAAACCGCCTAACCAGATTTCCTGAACACTTTACAAACACCCGTGTTACACAATTTATCAGCTAGAGTTTAGTTTTAACAGTCACAAAAACAGCCTAACCAGATTTCCTGAACACTTTACAAACACCCGTGTTACACAATTTATCAGCTAGAGTTTAGTTTTAACAGTCACAAAAACCGCCTAACCAGATTTCCTGAACACTTTACAAACACCCGTGTTACACAATTTATCAGCTAGAGTTTAGTTTTAACAGTCACAAAAACCGCCTAATCAGATTTCCTGAACACTTTACAAACACCCGTGTTACACAATTTATCAGCTAGAGTTTAGTTTTAACAGTCACAAAAACCGCCTAATCAGATTTCCTGAACACTTTACAAACACCCGTGTTACACAATTTATCAGCTAGAGTTTAGTTTTAACAGTCACAAAAACCGCCTAACCAGATTTCCTGAACACTTTACAAACACCCGTGTTACACAATTTATCAGCTAGAGTTTAGTTTTAACAGTCACAAAAACCGCCTAACCAGATTTCCTGAACACTTTACAAACACCCGTGTTACACAATTTATCAGCTAGAGTTTAGTTTTAACAGTCACAAAAACCGCCTAATCAGATTTCCTGAACACTTTACAAACACCCGTGTTACACAATTTATCAGCTAGAGTTTAGTTTTAACAGTCACAAAAACCGCCTAACCAGATTTCCTGAACACTTTACAAACACCCGTGTTACACAATTTATCAGCTAGAGTTTAGTTTTAACAGTCACAAAAACCGCCTAATCAGATTTCCTGAACACTTTACAAACACCCGTGTTACACAATTTATCAGCTAGAGTTTAGTTTTAACAGTCACAAAAACCGCCTAACCAGATTTCCTGAACACTTTACAAACACCCGTGTTACACAATTTATCAGCTAGAGTTTAGTTTTAACAGTCACAAAACCGCCTAACCAGATTTACAAACACCCGTGAACACTTTACAAACACCCGTGTTACACAATTTATCAGCTAGAGTTTAGTTTTAACAGTCACAAAAACCGCCTAACCAGATTTCCTGAACACTTTACAAACACCCGTGTTACACAATTTATCAGCTAGAGTTTAGTTTTAACAGTCACAAAAACTAACCAGATTTCTTGAACACTTTACAAACACCCGTGTTACACAATTTATCAGCTAGAGTTTAGTTTTAACAGTCACAAAAACCGCCTAACCAGATTTCCTGAACACTTTACAAACACCCGTGTTACACAATTTATCAGCTAGAGTTTAGTTTTAACAGTCACAAAAACCGCCTAACCAGATTTCCTGAACACTTTACAAACACCCGTGTTACACAATTTATCAGCTAGAGTTTAGTTTTAACAGTCACAAAAACCGCCTAACCAGATTTCCTGAACACTTTACAAACACCCGTGTTACACAATTTATCAGCTAGAGTTTAGTTTTAACAGTCACAAAAACCGCCTAATCAGATTTCCTGAACACTTTACAAACACCCGTGTTACACAATTTATCAGCTAGAGTTTAGTTTTAACAGTCACAAAAACCGCCTAACCAGATTTCCTGAACACTTTACAAACACCCGTGTTACACAATTTATCAGCTAGAGTTTAGTTTTAACAGTCACAAAAACCGCCTAATCAGATTTCCTGAACACTTTACAAACACCCGTGTTACACAATTTATCAGCTAGAGTTTAGTTTTAACAGTCACAAAAACCGCCTAATCAGATTTCCTGAACACTTTACAAACACCCGTGTTACACAATTTATCAGCTAGAGTTTAGTTTTAACAGTCACAAAAACCGCCTAATCAGATTTTTTGAACACTTTACAAACACCCGTGTTACACAATTTATCAGCTAGAGTTTAGTTTTAACAGTCACAAAAACCGCCTAACCAGATTTCCTGAACACTTTACAAACACCCGTGTTACACAATTTATCAGCTAGAGTTTAGTTTTAACAGTCACAAAAACCGCCTAATCAGATTTCTTGAACACTTTACAAACACCCGTGTTACACAATTTATCAGCTAGAGTTTAGTTTTAACAGTCACAAAAACCGCCTAATCAGATTTCCTGAACACTTTACAAACACCCGTGTTACACAATTTATCAGCTAGAGTTTAGTTTTAACAGTCACAAAAACCGCCTAACCAGATTTCCTGAACACTTTACAAACACCCGTGTTACACAATTTATCAGCTAGAGTTTAGTTTTAACAGTCACAAAAACCGCCTAACCAGATTTCTTGAACACTTTACAAACACCCGTGTTACACAATTTATCAGCTAGAGTTTAGTTTTAACAGTCACAAAAACCGCCTAATCAGATTTCCTGAACACTTTACAAACACCCGTGTTACACAATTTATCAGCTAGAGTTTAGTTTTAACAGTCACAAAAACCGCCTAATCAGATTTTTTGAACACTTTACAAACACCCGTGTTACACAATTTATCAGCTAGAGTTTAGTTTTAACAGTCACAAAAACCGCCTAACCAGATTTCCTGAACACTTTACAAACACCCGTGTTACACAATTTATCAGCTAGAGTTTAGTTTTAACAGTCACAAAAACCGCCTAATCAGATTTCTTGAACACTTTACAAACACCCGTGTTACACAATTTATCAGCTAGAGTTTAGTTTTAACAGTCACAAAAACCGCCTAATCAGATTTCCTGAACACTTTAGAAACACCCGTGTTACACAATTTATCAGCTAGAGTTTAGTTTTAACAGTCCCAAAAACAGATTAATCAGATTTCCTGAACACTTTACAAACACCCGTGTTACACAATTTATCAGCTAGAGTTTAGTTTTAACAGTCACAAAAACCGCCTAATCAGATTTCCTAAACACTTTACAAACACCCGTGTTACACAATTTATCAGCTAGAGTTTAGTTTTAACAGTCACAAAAACAGCCTAACAAGCTTTCCTGAACATTTTACAAACACCCGTGTTACACAATTTATCAGCTAGAGTTTAGTTTTAACAGTCACAAAAACCGCCTAATCAAATTTTTTGAACACTTTACAAACACCCGTGTTATACAATTTATCAGCTAGAGTTTAGTTTTAACAGTCACAAAAACCGCCTAACCAGATTTCCTGAACACTTTACAAACACCCGTGTTACACAATTTATCAGCTAGAGTTTAGTTTTAACAGTCACAAAAACCGCCTAATCAGATTTCTTGAACACTTTACAAACACCCGTGTTACACAATTTATCAGCTAGAGTTTAGTTTTAACAGTCACAAAAACCGCCTAATCAGATTTCCTGAACACTTTACAAACACCCGTGTTACACAATTTATCAGCTAGAGTTTAGTTTTAACAGTCCCAAAAACAGATTAATCAGATTTCCTGAACACTTTACAAACACCCGTGTTACACAATTTATCAGCTAGAGTTTAGTTTTAACAGTCACATAAACCGCCTAATCAGATTTCCTAAACACTTTGCAAACACCCGTGTTACACAATTTATCAGCTAGAAGTTAGTTTTAACAGTCACAAAAACAGCCTAACAAGCTTTCCTGAACATTTTACAAACACCCGTGTTACACAATTTATCAGCTAGAGTTTAGTTTTAACAGTCACAGAAACCGCCTAACCAGATTTCCTGAACACTTTACAAACACCCGTGTTACACAATTTATCAGCTAGAGTTTAGTTTTAACAGTCACAAAAACCGCCTAACCAGATTTCTTGAACACTTTACAAACACCCGTGTTACACAATTTATCAGCTAGAGTTTAGTTTTAACAGTCACAAAAACTAATCAGATTTCCTAAACACTTTACAAACACCCGTGTTACACAATTTATCAGCTAGAGTTTAGTTTTAACAGTCACAAAAACCGCCTAACCAGATTTCCTGAACACTTTACAAACACCCGTGTTACACAATTTATCAGCTAGAGTTTAGTTTTAACAGTCACAAAAACCGCCTAACCAGATTTCCTGAACACTTTACAAACACCCGTGTTACACAATTTATCAGATAGAGTTTAGTTTTAACAGTCACAAAAACCGCCTAACCAGATTTCTTGAACACTTTACAAACACCCGTGTTACACAATTTATCAGCTAGAGTTTAGTTTCAACAGTCACAAAAACCGCCTAATCAGATTTCCTAAACACTTTACAAACACCCGTGTTACACAATTTATCAGCTAGAGTTTAGTTTTAACAGTGAGAAAAACCGCCTAACCAGATTTCCTGAACACTTTACAAACACCCGTGTTACACAATTTATCAGCTAGAGTTTAGTTTTAACAGTCACAAAAACTAACCAGATTTTTTGAACACTTTACAAACACCCGTGTTACACAATTTATCACCTAGAGTTTAGTTTTAACAGTCACAAAAACCGCCTAACCAGATTTTTTGAACACTTTACAAACACCCGTGTTACACAATTTATCAGCTAGTGTTTAGTTTTAACAGTCACAAAAACTAACCAGATTTTTTGAATACTTTACAAACACCCGTGTTACACAATTTATCAGCTAGAAGTTAGTTTTAACAGTCACAAACACTAATCAGATTTCTTGAACACTTTACAAACACCCGTGTTACACAATTTATCAGCTAGAGTTTAGTTTTAACAGTCACAAAAACCGCCTAACCAGATTTCCTGAACACTTTACAAACACCCGTGTTTCAGCCTGTGACATCGGAACCGAAATGAAACTTTGATTTCTTGAACCTCACCTTCCAGAAGAAACTAGTAGGCTCAACTGAAGCACATACAACCACATATTTAATACAAAATAAATTGACAAAACAGAAAAGAAACTTGAGGTATTGAAAAGACACAAGTTTATTTCACCGATTGTATTGTTTTTCTGGACCAATAGGATAATTATCCCAAGAAAAAACTGTAGCATATAAACACTTCATTAATACGTACCCCACTCTCAGCTGTAGTATACAAATAGATCATACCTCACATCACCTGTTTTATACAAATACGATACACAGAATTCTTAGCTGTGCTATACAAATAGGGCATACCACACTCTTAGCTACAGTATACAAATACTGCATACCTCACTCTTATCTGTAGTATACAAATACTGTATACCTCACTCTTATCTGTAGTATACAAATACTGTATACCACACTCTTATCTGTAGTATACACATACTGTATACCACACTCTTATCTGTAGTATACAAATACTGTATACCACACTCTTATCTGTAGTATACACATACTGTATACCACACTCTTATCTGTAGTATACAAATACTGTATATCTCACTCTTATCTGTAGTATACACATACTGTATACCTCACTCTTATCTGTAGTATACACATACTGTATACCTCACTCTTATCTGTAGTATACACATACTGTATACCTCACTCTTATCTGTAGTATACACATACTGTATACCACACTCTTATCTGTAGTATACAAATACTGTATACCACACTCTTATCTGTAGTATACACATACTGTATACCACACTCTTATCTGTAGTATACAAATACTGTATATCTCACTCTTATCTGTAGTATACACATACTGTATACCTCACTCTTATCTGTAGTATACACATACTGTATACCTCACTCTTATCTGTAGTATACACATACTGTATACCTCACTCTTATCTGTAGTATACACATACTGTATACCTCACTCTTATCTGTAGTATACACATACTGTATACCTCACTCTTATCTGTAGTATACACATACTGTATACCACACTCTTATCTGTATTATACAAATACTGTATACCTCACTCTTATCTGTAGTATACAAATACTGTATACCTTACTCTTATCTGTAGTATACGCATACTGTATACCTCACTCTTATCTGTAGTATACAAGTACTGTATACCTCACTCTTATCTGTAGTATACAAATACTGTATACCTCACTCTTATCTGTAGTATACACATACTGTATACCTCACTCTTATCTGTAGCATACAAATACTGTATACCTCACTCTTATCTGTAGTATACAAATACTGTATACCTTACTCTTATCTGTAGTATACACATACTGTATACCTCACTCTTATCTGTAGCATACAAATACTCTATACCTCACTCTTTATCTGTAGTATACAAATACTGTATACCTCACTCTTATCTGTAGTATACAAATACTGTATACCTCACTCTTATCTGTAGTATACACATACTCTATACCTTACTCTTATCTGTAGTATACACATACTGTATACCACACTCTTATCTGTAGTATACACATACTGTATACCTCACTCTTATCTGTAGTATACACATACTGTATACCACACTCTTATCTGTAGTATACACATACTGTATACCACACTCTTATCTGTATTATACAAATACTGTATACCTTACTCTTATCTGTAGTATACAAATACTGTATACCTTACTCTTATCTGTAGTATATGCATACTGTATACCTCACTCTTATCTGTAGTATACAAGGTACTGTATACCTCACTCTTATCTGTAGTATACAAATACTGTATACCTCACTCTTATCTGTAGTATACACATACTGTATACCTCACTCTTATCTGTAGCATACAAATACTGTATACCTCACTCTTATCTGTAGTATACAAATACTGTATACCTTACTCTTATCTGTAGTATACACATACTGTATACCTCACTCTTATCTGTAGCATACAAATACTCTATACCTCACTTTTATCTGTAGTATACAAATACTGTATACCTCACTCTTATCTGTAGTATACAAATACTGTATACCTCACTCTTATCTGTAGTATACACATACTCTATACCTTACTCTTATCTGTAGTATACACATACTGTATACCACACTCTTATCTGTAGTATACACATACTGTATACCTCACTCTTATCTGTAGTATACACATACTGTATACCACACTCTTATCTGTAGTATACACATACTGTATACCACACTCTTATCTGTATTATACAAATACTGTATACCTCACTCTTATCTGTAGTATACAAATACTGTATACCTTACTCTTATCTGTAGTATACGCATACTGTATACCTCACTCTTATCTGTAGTATACAAGTACTGTATACCTCACTCTTATCTGTAGTATACAAGTACTGTATACCTCACTCTTATCTGTAGTATACACATACTGTATACCTCACTCTTATCTGTAGCATACAAATACTGTATACCTCACTCTTATCTGTAGTATACAAATACTGTATACCTTACTCTTATCTGTAGTATACACATACTGTATACCTCACTCTTATCTGTAGCATACAAATACTCTATACCTCACTCTTTATCTGTAGTATACAAATACTGTATACCTCACTCTTATCTGTAGTATACAAATACTGTATACCTCACTCTTATCTGTAGTATACACATACTCTATACCTTACTCTTATCTGTAGTATACACATACTGTATACCACACTCTTATCTGTAGTATACAAATACTGTATACCTCACTCTTATCTGTAGTATACACATACTGTATACCACACTCTTATCTGTAGTATACACATACTGTATACCTCACTCTTATCTGTAGCATACAAATACTCTATACCTCACTCTTATCTGTAGTATACACATACTGTATACCTCACTCTTATCTGTAGTATACAAATACTGTATACCTCACTCTTATCTGTAGTATACAAATACTGTATATCTCACTCTTATCTGTAGTATACAAATACTGTATTCCTCACTCTTATCTGTAGTATACAAATACTCTATACCTCACTTTTATCTGTAGTATACAAATACTGTATACCTCACTCTTATCTGTAGTATACAAATAAGAGTTATCTCACTCTTATCTGTAGTATACAAATACTGCATACCTTACTCTTATCTGTAGTATACAAATACTGTATACCTCACTCTTATCTGTAGTATACAAATACTGTATATCTCACTCTTATCTGTAGTATACAAATACTGTATTCCTCACTCTTATCTGTAGTATACACATACTGTATACCACACTCTTATCTGTAGTATACAAATACTGTATACCTCACTCTTATCTGTAGTATACACATACTGTATACCTCACTCTTATCTGTAGTATACAAATACTCTATACCTCACTTTTATCTGTAGTATACAAATACTGTATACCTCACTCTTATCTGTAGTATACAAATAAGAGTTATCTCACTCTTATCTGTAGTATACAAATACTGCATACCTTACTCTTATCTGTAGTATACAAATACTGTATACCTTACTCTTTTCTGTAGTATACAAATACTTTTCACACCACACTCTTGGTTGTAGTATACAAATAATTCATACCTTAGTGTTGGTTGTAGTATAAAAATACTGTATACCTTATTTTTAGCTGTAACATTCAAATACTGGATACCTCACTCTTACCTGTAGTTTACAAATATTACATACCTCACTATTAGGTACGTGTTGAATACTTTAACAGAATACTGCACGTAAATTTAAGAGATAGAAACGTGTTCAAAACTTTGTCAGGAAGTCTTTGCTGTCTCTGTCACAAGTCTGCTGTTTTCAAAGTAAAAATATATATTTGTAAATCGTATTATCAAGTTTCCTTCTCTTCCTTTTTGCAGTTTACCTCGCGGGTTCGAATTATGTGATTGAACATGTTCGCTCTTTCAGCCATGGGGTCGTTATGAATGTCGATTAATCAAACTATTCGTCAGTTATGGAATAACCCATAGGTGGCATGGAATGTTTTTGACTAACCACTCATTTCTGAGTTTGTGACGGCTAATGCAGACAGCACTCGGTTAGCTTTTTACGTGAATTCGAAAACAATGTCTCTGAAGCTGCCTAATAATAAACGTGAACCACATGAATCTGGAAGTGTTCCATATGAAGTCGTTGTTTCAGCCAAAAGGTAAATTAGTATAGAACACGAATATACTAAGAAATGGTAAGCATACGACCCGCACTACATCTTCAGATAGTAAAACTTAAGTCATTATACGTGCAAACGCGGTTCGGTTTAGTAGCATTATCTGAGAAAAATATGATATCTAAAAATACATTTTTAAAGAAAATTCTAATTTTATTCCTGCTGTTAAGAGTAAAAAATATTTGAATATAAAACAAGAAAGTCTCTGAGAGAATGTTCGTCACAAGTACAACAGTTATGGTTTGACAGTGTGGGTTCTGAACGTTTGTCATACAGTTTCTGGAAATACATCTCAGCATTTCGTAACTGTCAAACGAAATGTTTATTAATGGTATGTGTGTACACGCATGGGTGTTTTGGATTGATGAGATTCGAACCTGAAACATTCGGTTAGCGTTCTCAAGTATATTGCGTGTTTCATATCAGTAAAAGTTCTCTAAATATGAGGTGACACGCGACAGGCGAGGATTGCATGTGGAATATCTCATTATAATGAGATCTCACCGTGAACTAAATAAATAGTGTTGAAGGTGTTAACTCTGGTGCCACGGCTTGCACGTGCCTTGTCGTCACTGTATTAGTACATGCAAACCATTCTTATAAAGTGATTTATTTTATGTAGCTGGAAAGTTATAAACCATTATAAAGAGTTACTTTGAATATATCACATGCTCGAGCTAAATATATATATATATAGTTAATCTTAATTTGGAAATATGAAACTTGGGAAAAAAACCAACAAAAACTTTTAGTTATGTACCAGGATGTCATGTACAGAAACATATTCAGGTGTGAAAAATACTCATTTAATTTAAACGCTTATAAGCACATTTAAGTGAAATTATATATATGTGTATATATAACGTATACATATGGTTGGTAACTACAAGAATCACCTTATATTTAAGTTATTATGCTTTATAATAAGTTTGTATTCAAATGTACTAAAGTAATATGTAATGTACTGATATAATATGTAATGTACTGACATAATATGTAATGTACTGATATAATATGTAATGCCATTATTTTGGTAATTCAATCATTATGTTTACCACGAGAAGAAATAACTGTAGCACATGTACTCCACACTAGTCTTCTAGAAATAACTGTAGCACATGTACTCCACACTAGTCTTCTAGAAATAACTGTAGCACATGTACTCCACACTAGTCTTCTAGAAATAACTGTAGCACATGTACTCCACACTAGTCTTCTAGAAATAACTGTAGCACACGTACTTCACACTAGTCTTCTAGAAATAACTGTAGCACATGTACTTCACACTAGTCTTCTAGAAATAACTGTAGCACATGTACTTCACACTAGTCTTCTAGAAATAACTGTAGCACATGTACTCCACACTAGTCTTCTAGAAATAACTGTAGCACATGTACTTCACACTAGTCTTCTAGAAATAACTGTAGCACATGTACTCCACACTAGTCTTCTAGAAATAACTGTAGCACATGTACTTCACACTAGTCTTCTAGAAATAACTGTAGCACATGTACTTCACACTAGTCTTCTAGAAATAACTGTAGCACATGTACTTCACACTAGTCTTCTAGAAATAACTGTAGCACATGTACTTCACACTAGTCTTCTAGAAATAACTGTAGCACATGTACTCCACACTAGTCTTCTAGAAATAACTGTAGCACATGTACTTCACACTAGTCTTCTAGAAATAACTGTAGCACATGTACTCCACACTAGTCTTCTAGAAATAACTGTAGCACATGTACTCCACACTAGTCTTCTAGAAATAACTGTAGCACATGTACTTCACACTAGTCTTCTAGAAATAACTGTAGCACATGTACTCCACACTAGTCTTCTAGAAATAACTCTAGCACATGTACTCCACACTAGTCTTCTAGAAATAACTCTAGCACATGTACTCCACACTAGAAATAACTGTAGCACATGAACTCCACACTAGTCTTCTACTGACTGAACAAAATGATTACACAACTTCACACGTGCTTTGATTTACAGTACGCTTCACTGTGAGTCATGTTTGATAACACGAAGTTACAGTACGCTTCACTGTGAGTCATGTTTGATAACACGAAGTTACAGTACGCTTCACTGTGATTCATGTTTGATAACACGAAGTTACAGTACGCTTCACTGTGATTCATGTTTGATAACACGAAGCTACAGTACGCTTCACTGTGAGTCATGTTTGATAACACGAAGTTACAGTACGCTTCACTGTGAGTCATGTTTGATAACACGAAGTTACAGTACGCTTCACTGTGAGTCATGTTTGATAACACGAAGTTACAGTACGCTTCACTGTGAGTCATGTTTGATAACACGAAGCTACAGTACGCTTCACTGTGAGTCATGTTTGATAACACGAAGTTACAGTACGCTTCACTGTGAGTCATGTTTGATAACACGAAGTTACAGTACGCTTCACTGTGAGTCATGTTTGATAACATGAACGTTGTCCACTAATACGTTAATACCGTTAGTGTTATCATAGCTGACGTCACACAAACTATTGTTCCAAAATGAAGGTAATTTGGGTCCGTTAGTAAATAACAGCGTAATTCAGTTTCGTTTTAAGTTTGGTACCCATTTAAACCACTCCAAGCGACTCACTATAAGTCTGAAAGCTTATAACACTAAAATCCGGGTTTCGATACTCTTGGTGATTCTGCCTAACAACAAACTACCTCAATCTTTTAATTTAGTTATCGCTAATTATGCCAATACATATACCAATATATATACCAATACATATACCAATATATATATACCAATACATATACCAATATATATATCAATGATGTTAAAACTTTACATATTATATATATCTCTACCAGATCGTGGTGTAGACATTTAACTCCTGTATCGCTACGGGTACACACACATAAGTATATATATATAAAATTCTCTACAAAATGCTACAGACACTTATATGCCCTTTCCTGTAGTACCGACATGAGTGTATACATATATATCTTTCTCTGTAGTACCGACTTGAGTGAATATGTATAGAGTTTTCTCTACAGTACCGACATGAGTGAATATGTATACAGTTTTCTCTACAGTACCGACGTGAGTGTAAACATATACAGTTTTTTCTATAGTACCGACGTGAGTGTAAACATATACAGTTTTCTCTACAGTACCGACATGAGTGAATACGTATACAGTTTTCTATACAGTACCGACATGAGTGAATACGTATACAGTTTTTTCTACAGTACCGACATGATTGAATATGTATACAGTTTTTTCTACAGTACCGACATGAGTGAATATGTATACAGTTTTTCCTACAGTACCGACGTGAGTGTAAACATATACAGTTTTTCTACAGTACCGACATGAGTGAATATATATACAGTTTTTTCTACAGTACCGACATGAGTGAATACGTATACAGTTTTCTCTACAGTACCGACGTGAGTGTAAACATATACAGTTTTTTCTACAGTACCGACATGAGTGAATACGTATACAGTTTTTTCTACAGTACCGACGTGAGTGTAAACATATACAGTTTTCTCTACAGTACCGGCATGAGTGAATACGTATACAGTTTTCTATACAGTACCGGCATGAGTGAATACGTATACAGTTTTCTATACAGTACCGACATGAGTGAATACGTATACAGTTTTCTATACAGTACCGACATGAGTGAATATGTATACAGTTTTTTCTACAGTACCGACATGAGTGAATACGTATACAGTTTTTCTACAGTACCGACATGAGTGAATACGTATACAGTTTTTTCTACAGTACCGACATGAGTGAATACGTATACAGTTTTTTCTACAGTACCGACATGATTGAATATGTGTACAGTTTTTCCTACAGTACCGACGTGAGTGTAAATATATACAGTTTTTTCTACAGTACCGACATGAGTGAATATATATACAGTTTTTTCTACAGTACCGACATGAGTGAATATATATACAGTTTTTTCTACAGTACCGACATGAGTGAATATGTATACAGTTTTTTCTACAGTACCGACATGAGTGAATATGTATACAGTTTTTCTACAGTACCGACATGAGTGAATATATATACAGTTTTTCTACAGTACCGACATGATTGAATATGTATACAGTTTTTTCTACAGTACCGACATGAGTGAATACGTATACAGTTTTTTCTACAGTACCGACATGATTGAATATGTATACAGTTTTTTCTACAGTACCGACATGAGTGAATACGTATACAGTTTTCTCTACAGTACCGACATGAGTGAATATGTATACAGTTTTTCTACAGTACCGACATGAGTGAATACGTATACAGTTTTTTCTACAGTACCGACATGAGTGAATACGTACACAGTTTTCTCTACAGTACCGACATGAGTGAATACGTATACAGTTTTTTCTACAGTACCGACATGAGTGAATATGTATACAGTTTTCTCTACAGTACCGACATGAGTGAATATGTATATAGTTTTTCTACAGTACTGACATGAGTGAATATGTATATAGTTTTTCTACAGTACTGACATGAGTGAATATGTATACAGTTTTTTCTACAGTACCGACATGAGTGAATATGTATACAGTTTTCTCTACAGTACCGACATGAGTGAATATGTATACAGTTTTTTCTACAGTACCGACATGAGTGAATACGTATACAGTTTTTTCTACAGTACCGACGTGAGTGTAAACATATACAGTTTTCTCTACAGTACCGACGTGAGTGTAAACATATACAGTTTTCTCTACAGTACCGACATGAGTGAATACGTATACAGTTTTCTATACAGTACCGACATGAGTGAATATGTATACAGTTTTTTCTACAGTACCGACATGAGTGAATACGTATACAGTTTTTTCTACAGTACCGACATGAGTGAATACGTATACAGTTTTCTCTACAGTACCGACATGAGTGAATATGTATACAGTTTTTTCTACAGTACCGACATGAGTGAACACGTATACAGTTTTTTCTACAGTACCGACATGATTGAATATGTATACAGTTTTTTCTACAGTACCGACATGAGTGAATATGTATACAGTTTTTTCTACAGTACCGACATGAGTGAATACGTATACAGTTTTCTCTACAGTACCGACATGAGTGAATATGTATACAGTTTTTCTACAGTACCGACATGAGTGAATACGTATACAGTTTTTTTCTACAGTACCGACATGATTGAATATGTATACAGTTTTTCTACAGTACCGACATGAGTGAATACGTATACAGTTTTCTCTACAGTACCGACATGAGTGAATATGTATACAGTTTTTTCTACAGTACCGACATGAGTGAATACGTATACAGTTTTTTCTACAGTACCGACATGAGTGAATACGTACACAGTTTTCTCTACAGTACCGACATGAGTGAATATGTATACAGTTTTTCTACAGTACCGACATGAGTGAATACGTATACAGTTTTTCTACAGTACCGACATGAGTGAATATGTATACAGTTTTTTCTACAGTACCGACATGAGTGAATACGTATACAGTTTTTTCTACAGTACCGACGTGAGTGTAAACATATACAGTTTTCTCTACAGTACCGACGTGAGTGTAAACATATACAGTTTCTCTACAGTACCGACATGAGTGAATACGTATACAGTTTTCTATACAGTACCGACATGAGTGAATAAGTATACAGTTTTTTCTACAGTACCGACATGAGTGAATATGTATACAGTTTTTTCTACAGTACCGACATGAGTGAATACGTATACAGTTTTTTCTACAGTACCGACATGAGTGAATACGTATACAGTTTTTCTACAGTACCGACATGAGTGAATATGTATACAGTTTTTTCTACAGTACCGACATGAGTGAACACGTATACAGTTTTTTCTACAGTACCGACATGATTGAATATGTATACAGTTTTTTCTACAGTACCGACATGAGTGAATATGTATACAGTTTTTTCTACAGTACCGACATGAGTGAATACGTATACAGTTTTCTCTACAGTACCGACATGAGTGAATATGTATACAGTTTTTTCTACAGTACCGACATGAGTGAATACGTATACAGTTTTTTCTACAGTACCGACATGATTGAATATGTATACAGTTTTTCTACAGTACCGACATGAGTGAATATGTATACAGTTTTTCTACAGTACCGACATGAGTGAATATGTATACAGTTTTTTCTACAGTACCGACATGAGTGAATACGTATACAGTTTTCTCTACAGTACCGACATGAGTGAATACGTATACAGTTTTTTCTACAGTACCGACATGATTGAATATGTATACAGTTTTTTCTACAGTACCGACATGAGTGAATATGTATACAGTTTTTTCTACAGTACCGACGTGAGTGTAAACATATACAGTTTTTTCTACAGTACCGACGTGAGTGTAAACATATACAGTTTTTTCTACAGTACCGACATGAGTGAATGCATATACAGTTTTTTCTACAGTACCGACATGAGTGAATATGTATACAGTTTTTTCTACAGTACCGACATGAGTGAATATGTATACAGTTTTCTCTACAGTACCGACATGAGTGAATATGTATACAATTTTTTACAGTACTGACATGAGTGAATATGTATATAGTTTTTCTACAGTACTGACATGAGTGAATATGTATACAGTTTTTTCTACAGTACCGACATGAGTGAATATATATACAGTTTTTTCTACAGTACCGACATGAGTGAATATATATACAGTTTTTTCTACAGCACTAAGAATAATTTAAGCACCGACTTACTTTTGTAAACTTAACATTTTACACGTTTAGATTTGCATTGTTTTCTGATATGTTTTGATTCAATGTTCATGAAATTATTGACTTCGAAGTGTACAGTTGTCGGGTCTTTTATTGTAATCTTTTCTGTGGATTCCGTCTTCAGTGAGTTCTAGTATCTCCACATTTATACACAATTTGAATCTACGTTCTCTCTTATCCAGTCTGTATCTATTACCATGGTCTTAATTGTCTGTCTTTTGGCTTAGCCGTTTGTGGAAATTATCTTCCACAAACCACTGTAAGTTATTACTGTGTAGCTTATATTTGAGATGTTTATGTATGGTGTATTTTTTTACTTTTATTTCTGTTGATATATTTGTCTCTAATACAAAGTCAAACACGCGTTTTGTTTTCCTTTTATTAAATATAATTCTCAATATTTATCACATCTGTTTCTTAAAACAGTTATCCTCTTATTGGTTTTCAATTCTTGTTTTCATCAGCGTCTCCTTACGGACGTGTATTTACAGAATTAACCATCAAAAGATTTATATAGCTGCACTGTTTACAAATGGTTCGTTATTGATTTCTCAAGTGGTTTTTCTGTAATCTGCTGTTCTTGAAATGATACAACTTATAACAGCTGATTACAGGAAGGGCAACCAGTCAGAACCCGCCGCCTACACCACTACCGCTTAATCTTTAGTAAAATGGTAATAGATTACTGTTTATAAGTGAGAGAACGAAATCTGACTGAGTTTTATTAGATGATCTGAATGTCATTAAGACAACTATTTAAGTTAAGAATGGAGGGGAGAAATATAGTTAACTTCGTCACGTTTATAGAGAGGGCAAGGAAGATATTGAAACTTATCTACAGCCCACTGATTCGAAGAGGACGGTCTACATAACAGTTTTTACATGTGTTTAGGTTACAGTAAAGTAAGTTGGAGTCTCACACGTCATTACAGTTCCTAATCTTCATACCAGGTAGGGTACGACTTGTTGTAGGTCTATTTCTGGATGGTCCAGGCATTTTAACTTGATTCATACTTTTATTTTTTCAATACCGTTAGGTAAAATAGACACCTCCATCTTGAACAATCTAAATCTTTGATATCAAGATATCTTTATAATTTTAAGACTGCAACACTCCTTTTCCAAAAAACAACATATTTTCGGTGATATTCAACTACTTGGAAAACGCCAGAGAATATTAAAGTGTAGTTCTGATGCATGCCATTCCACCGCGACTTTATATTGTCTGTGGTTGTCATATGAATATCCAACATTATTTTTATAAAACATACTCAGCTCTGCACTTTAGTTGTGTAAAAAATTCACAGTGTATCTGAAACGGTCTTAAACTGTATTGCAGTATTTCCTTAAACTGTATTGCAGTATTTCCTTAAACTGTATTGTAGTATTTCCTTAAACTGTATTGTAGTATTTCCTTAAACTGTATTGTAGTATTTCCTTAAACTGTATTGCAGTATTTCCTTAAACTGTATTGCAGTATTTCCTTAAACTGTATTGTAGTATTTCCTTAAACTGTATTGTAGTATTTCCTTAAACTGTATTGCAGTATTTCCTTAAACTGTATTGTAGTATTTCCTTAAACTGTATTGTAGTATTTCCTTAAACTGTATTGCAGTATTTCCTTAAACTGTATTGCAGTATTTCCTTAAACTGTATTGTAGTATTTCCTTAAACTGTATTGCAGTATTTCCTTAAACTGTATTGTAGTATTTCCTTAAACTGTACTGTAGTATTTCCTTAAACTGTATTGCAGTATTTCCTTAAACTGTATTGTAGTATTTCCTTAAACTGTATTGTAGTATTTCCTTCTTTGTTACACAAAAACTTCAAAAGCAATAAGATAGGTAGTCAGTACCTGGCTATTGTATTAAACAATAAGATAGGTAGTCAGTACCTGGCTATTGTATTAAACAATAAGATAGGTAGTCAGTACCTGGCTGTTGTATTAAACAATAAGATAGGTAGTCAGTACTTGGTTATTATATTCAGGAAAGGTAGTAGTTCATGACTATCGTATGCAGCAATACGACAGGTAGTCAATACCTGGCTATTGTATTAAACAATAAGATAGGTAATCAGTACTTGACTATTGTATTCAACAATAGGATAGGTAATCAGTACTTGACTATTGTATTCAACAATAAGAAAAGGAGGTAGTACTTGGCTATTGTATGCAGCAATAAGAACAGATGGCTACTACTTGACTATTGTATTCAACAATAAGATAGGTAGTCAGCAATTGGCTACAATATTCAACAATAAGAAAAGGTGGTAGTATTTGGCTATTGTATGCAGCAATAAGAACAGATGACTAGTACTTGGCTATTGTATTCAACAATAAGAAAAAGTGGTAGTACTTGTCTATTGTATTCAACAATAAGATAGGTAGTCAGCAATTGGCTACAATATTCAACAATAAGAAAAGGTGGTAGTATTTGGCTATTGTATGCAGCAATAAGAACAGATGGCTACTACTTGACTATTGTATTCAACAATAAGAAAAAGTGGTAGTACTTGTCTATTGTATTCAACAATAAGATAGGTAGTCAGCAATTGGCTACAATATTCAACAATAAGAAAAGGTGGTAGTATTTGGCTATTGTATGCAGCAATAAGAACAGATGACTAGTACTTGGCTATTGTATTCAACAATAAGAAAAAGTGGTAGTACTTGTCTATTGTATTCAACAATAAGATAGGTAGTCAGCAATTGGCTACAATATTCAACAATAAGAAAAGGTGGTAGTATTTGGCTATTGTATGCAGCAATAAGAACAGATGGCTACTACTTGACTATTGTATTCAACAATAAGAAAAAGTGGTAGTACTTGTCTATTGTATTCAACAATAAGATAGGTAGTCAACAATTGGCTACAATATTCAACAATAAGAAAAGGTGGTAGTATTTGGCTATTGTATGCAGCAATAAGAACAGATGACTAGTACTTGGCTATTCTATTCAACAATAAGAAAAGGAGGTAGTATTTGGCTATTGTATGCAGCAATAAGAACAGATGGCTACTACTTGACTATTGTATTCAACAATAAGAAAAAGTGGTAGTACTTGTCTATTGTATTCAACAATAAGATAGGTAGTCAGCAATTGGCTACAATATTCAACAATAAGAAAAGGTGGTAGTATTTGGCTATTGTATGCAGCAATAAGAACAGATGACTAGTACTTGGCTATTGTATTCAACAATAAATAAAGATGGTTAGTACTTTGCTATTGTATTCAGCAATAAGAACAGATGGCTATTATATTCAACAATAAGATAGGTAGTCAGTACTTGGCTGTTGTATTCAGTAATAAGAGCTTGTGATTAGTATTTGACTATTGTATTCAACAATAAGAAGTGGTGGTCAGTACTTAGCTGTTGTATTCAATACATACACCTTATAGCTTGTATGGCAGACTGTATATTCAGAGTGTAGGTGTTTGTCTGTTTTTATTATAGTAAAGCCACATCGGGCTATCTGTTTTATCAACTGAGGGGAACCAAACCCCTAATTTTAGCGCTGTAAATCCGAAGGCTTACCGCTGTCCAACCGGGAAACACATTCATAATTAAATTCTACCTATGAATATAGTCAGGTAGTGTAGAAAGACGTTTAAATTATAAAACCTGCAGTCAGACACTTCTGTAAAAACTTTCTACTATTAAACAGAGGTTTACTAAACCTAAACTATAACATATATAACCATACAAACACGTTTTACAAGAACAACTTGTGACCAAAACGTCTGTTGTGTTGATGAATACAATCTGTCTCAGAAAATAATGTTAAATGTAGTAAAGCTGTATCCACGTTACTTTGTTTGCACATGGGTGTCAAAACTCGGTTTTAGCGCTGAGCTACTGGGTGTGTTTTACTGAAATAATCATTTAGTAATAAAATGTCTCTTCTGTATTCTTTGTGTGTTAGTCTAAAAGGTTAATATTTTGTTAGTGGACGATAGGTCGAATTCCGTTGTTTCTCAACTCCACAAGGAGAGGATGGTTACTGTCTCCAATACACTTGTGTTTAAATCCAACATAGCTATTGAAGAAGGAATCACGAAACTTCTTGCGACTCTACAGATATTCGAGATGTCCCAGAATGAGATCTACGTATTTAGCATGTGTATTGACCATCCCTACTTACTGACCATAGTAAGTATCTTAATATATAGTCTACATTTTCAATGAGCAACGTTAAAATAGTATATATATATATATATGAAACTATCAACCACTCTAAAACACATAAGACTTGAAACCTGTAAAATATAGATGAAGTTAATTAAACATCAACTTACAGTCATCCTGATGTACAGAAGAGGTTAATTAATCAGCAAATAACAGCTATACTGATATACAGAAGAGGCTAATTATAGAGTAAATAACAGCTATAGTGATATACAGAAGAGGCTAATTACAGAGTAAATAACAGCTATACTGATATACAGAAGAGGCTAATTATAGAGTAAATAACAGCTATACTGATATACAGAAGAGGCTAATTACAGAGTAAATAACAGCTATACTGATATACAGAAGAGGCTAATTACAGAGTAAATAACAGCTATATTATGTATGCAAAAACGGCTCGTTTGGGTTGAGAAAATATTTTACGTAGAAGAGTGAACAACGTTTCGACCTTCTTCGGTCATCGTCAGGTTCACAAAGAAAGAAAGAGGTAACTGACCGGAAGCTGACCACATGTTTGGAAGAGGTTGTGTAACTGAGTGTCGGAATGTAGAGGGCGGTGTTAGTGTTTGAATATATAATTTTATTTTATTATATTTAATATAGGTATAAAGGCGTTCCTTTATATTGGTTTATTTTGGGTTTAAGTTGTTGTATAAGTAAGGCTTCTTTAATTTTGTGTTTGTTTATGTTTGTTTCTTTATTTAGCATTTGAGTGTTTTCTATGGTTATGTTGTGTTTATTTGATTTGCAGTGTTCAAAAACGTGTGAAGGTGACTTTTTATGTTCTTTGAATCTCAAATACTAAAGACTAAAGCCTTACTTATACAACAACTTAAACCCGAAAATTAAACCAATATAAAGAACGCCTTTATACCTATATTAAATATAATAAAATAAAATTGTATATTCAAACATCTAACACCGCCCTTTACATTCCGACACTCAGTTACACAACCCCTTTCAAACATGTGGTCAGCTTCCGGTCAGTTACCTCTTTCTTTCTTTGTGAACCTGACGATGACCGAAGAAGGTCGAAACGTTGTTCGCTCCTCTAAGTAAAATATCTTTTCAACCCAAACGAGCCGTTTTGCATAAATATTTCTCTACAAGTGGGTTTTCTCGACATCACTGAAGAGCTATACTGATATACAGAAGAGGTTAATTATATAGTAAATAACAGCTATACTGATATACAGAGGAGGTTAATTGTACAACAAATACTATCCATCCTGATGTACAGAAGAGATTCATTTTATCGAAAATTAACTATGTTTATCGTAATCTGTGGGTTAGAACTATACAAAAACAGGAAACTATGAACACATCTAATCTGCAGAAACGATTGTGCATGTAGGAAATTACATTAAACCTACTTAATAAATAAGGAAAAGTAACTTATGAGGTTTTTACACATGTTTAAAGTTCATAAAATGAAATTCACAGGTTCGTAATCGTGCTTAATAATGAAACAAAATTACTGAGGTTTTGCCCCTTTACTTAATCATCTGTACCTACACTTTCTTTACTGAGGTTTTGCCCCTTTACTTAATTATCTGTACCTACACTTTCTTTACTGAGGTTTTGCCCCTTTACTTAATTATCTGTACCTACACTTTCTTTTTCAACGTCAATAATAGAATAATCGTCCATCGTGGATGACAACTTGACGAAGCCATTTCGTACCAGGAGAAACTACAGCTAATAATTATACATCAATAGATAAGGTGCTTCTATTTAAACGCATACAGCACTTTGAACTCTACAAATGTAAAGATAAATCACATTTTAAAAAGTTTCCTATGAAATTTTAGAGTATAAAAAATATAAAAAATTAAAAACGAAGTGCTTAATAATTGTTGTAACACTCAAGTCGCACCAATTGTTGTAACACTCAAGTCACACCAATTGTTGTAACACTCAAGTCGTTCATAACAACAGTATGTTTTAGAGTCAGTTTGACCATACTGCCCTAGTGCTCGAGGGAGACACGTAGTTATGGTTTCGAAGTGATCTGACGTCCATGCAGAAGATTTTCGAGATGTATTTACTTGTGACTGGTTCAGTTCTGAAGACACCAAATCAACTTGTTGGTTATAAAATAATTATAAACTAAAACTACTGTGTACGTATCAACCGATACGATATGAAACAACGAAAGCTATGAAAGATATTGTTACAAGCTTTAATAACAAAACAACCAGTGCTAACAAGATTGTCCCCTGCTAGTACAGTGGTATGTCTCCAGATTTACAACCCTAAAATCAGGGGTTCAATTCTCCTCAGTGGGCTGAGCAGATAGCCCGATGTGGCTTTACTAGAAGAAAAAAAAAAAAAAAACAACAGCTAATAAGAATACCACTAGACGAACCAACCAGAGGTAATAAAACTATTAAACTAGATGTTAGTAAGGATACCATTACATGAGCAGACCAAATCTAATAATGATATTATTATATGAGCTAACCAGTGCTAATAAAGATACCATTATACAAGTACTAATAAAACTACAGTTACAAGAGCCAACAAGTGCTAATAATAATAATACTATTGTATGAACCAACCAATGCTATTTATTATATGAACCGATCCCAGTATATAAACCAAGCAACCAATAATAATATAAATCGACCAGTCCTAATAATGATCCCATTATTAAATCCAGAAACTTTAAATAAAATTATTGAACTATTCTGTAACAAATATAAGAATGTATTGAATAAAAATAGAGACATTTTACTTAAAACACTTAGTAACTATTTTTATTTATTAATAATGGCATTTAACAACTTGGCACTACTTTATGTGGATGTACACCTTGCCGCATATAAAGACTTGTTTAGAGCATTATAGTCACAGTCATTCCTTGACTAGTAGCTGAAGTGTCCAAACGTGTGAATTCATCGCTGCCATGTTGCCTTCCTTCTACGCCAACATCATCAGTATCCCCGGTAATTCTTGACGGATAACCGATGGACCTCTCCCTCGCCAGATTATTGCCTTCATCGACCAGTACAAACCCATCGTCTCAGTTTATCTTAGGAAAACAAGAATCCTTCGTCGAAGAGGTATACTACTGCAGCCTTCAACATTTCAGGATCACGCTTGCCTATGTAAACCATGGAATTCAAACATCAATGTCCAGTACTCTCCCACCAAAGGTTCCAGTAGCCTATACTCAGTATTCATTAAGAACGTTCATCTTTCTATAACTCCAGTCGAAACACATAATTCTCTGGAAATAACCACTTCCTCGAAACTCCATACAGCCCACAAAATCCACTCTAAGACCACAGGCCTACCAACTTATTTTGTGAAAGTTGTGACCCAGCATAAAAAGGTAGCTGACTATATACCAGACCACGGATGCACCCTACGTTATTTTCATTTTAGTGCCGAACGAACTCGACGTCGACCAACTCCACTTTAACATATCGATCAGATTACCCATCGTTCAGTAAGCTTTTCAACTCCATTGATGCCTATTATCTCTGCTGCCAGCAGCATATCCACACTCAACTCTAAGAAGAAAGACAAGGATACTCTGATCGACTTTGAAAGTAATCTTCAACAGCGACCTAATCCGAAGAAGACAGCTTTAAGCCAGACTCAACACACGAAAGTTAAGACTACAGAGACGTCAACCGCAACAGGCATCAATTTCACATTCAGTAAGACGACACAAACCAGATTAGCAAGAAGACACAAATCGTCCCAGACAAAAAAAAAAACATAATAACTCATCGAATCAAGTATTCACGTCCAGGAACGGCCTACCTATATCCTCCTGATGGTGCCCTAAGCTGGTTTGATGATCCATCGTTTCTCTAATTCATTTGTTGTTGTTTTTCCCTTAAAGCTTTACTAACCATGATTCCTTTTCAGCAACTTCCGGGCACGGTCAAGGAAGATTATTCGGCGCCCTGATCGTGAAAGTGGGTTTTCTCGGGGGTACTCCAGTTTTTCCCCACAGCAAATTCTGAGGCTTTTGAATTTACCGATCCCTATCCTCTTGTGTTTTTTTGGGGTCAATATTTAACCTCTTCCAGACCGGAACTTTGTCACCAGCCTGCAGTATAATCTGGTAGACTTAAAATTCTTTCGGTTTAGCTCTTAATCACTAGTCCAGCAAAATTTAACTTCATGAGTAAGGCGAAGAGAAGGTCCTTTCTGAGCGCCCTCGATTGCTTTGCGTTTCTTTCTGAAGCGTAAAGTGTTAAATCGGGATACCTGCCACGAATTTAATTTGATATAGTCACAGTAGACTTAATAAACGGGTGATGGTTGGAAGCTATACTAGTCTGTTTGGATAACTGGAGGGGACACTTCATACTGGTATAGTTCGTGTGCTATTCTGCCGGTTAGTGTCTTTCTACCATATTGATGGCTGGAATGCTAACTTCAAGAGGTAAGTTTTCAACTTACCACCAAATGGTAGTACCTTATTTTCTTATTCTTATTTCATTTTCTTTCTTTACTTTGGAGAGCATTCACCTTCCCACAACTGTCTGCAGGCAGTGAAGGCTGATATAAATGAGGGACGTTATGGGCTTGAGCACCCATATCTCGCTCTCATAATTTATATTTTTATATATATTGATATTCATTTATTTCTTATGTGAGACTGGTGAATAGAGGTTAAGACTGATAGACGATGTATCCTGCAGTCACCTCCAAAACCTAGGGTACATTTTATATCCCACATTATAACTTGTACCCTGGAATATTTTAAGTTAGTGCAGCGGTTTTTATTTATTCTTGTTTTTTTTTTAAGTTATAACAAACCATTTTATATACCCACACACCCACACCCACTTTTGGGTAGAAACCCCGACTTCTTATTCCGTTGTAAATAAAACCATTTTTAACTGTCTCATTCTTCTTTGTTCCAGATTGAAATTGCTTTTAATTCCTGCCCGTGGATGAGATGGGTGTTAATAAGAACGTATCGTGAACACAATGATATGCCTCTAGACTTGAAGGGTTACGAAGCTTTATCATGTAAACTACTTATAGCATTACCAGATGATAAGGTAAATAGCGTCTTAACACCACAAGTTGTTCTTGTTTGTCTGTTAGTATCTGAATTTGTTTTATTGAAACTCACACGTAGTTTTCCGTTTATGTAATTTCTTTCAAAAACCATATCGTTTTTATACGTATTAAACAATTTCAGATGTGGAATTATTTTCGTCATAGTTTGTCATCTGGTTTTGTTACCATAATTATTGTTATCTTGATACAGGGTAAATACGCTTTGACAGCTCCATCGAAACGGTCACTGTGTGTCGAAGAAAGGACAACCGTAGGTGTGTGGAATGAAAAGCGAAGGTCGTGGATGAAAACGAAGAACTTATCAGAACCATCAAAGGGGTTGCTTGACAAAGTCTCCAAGGGTTCACTAGCTGGGCATATGAGAGTTGCAGTACTCAACGTAAGACAAAAAATAATTATTACTCTTGTGGCCTAAAATGAGAAACAACTATTTCTTTATTCAATTCACAATTTCACACTAATTTACCCCGTCTATAAAAAAAATGTCTCTCCCCTGTTGTCATTTCTGGAGACGCCCATTACTATTTTTAATAACTAAAACTATTGGAATCTCTTCAAAGACATCAGTGCAGTGACATTCAACTATCTGGAACATTTGTGGCGTTGTTACAATTTTTTCCAAAGATTCAGTCCTCTTATAACGACAGAACTGTGATACTTTATCAATCTACCTTGGCTCGAGTTACATCCATATCTGTGCATAACGGTATCGTCCTATACATGGAATCATGTCTTTCGGTGTAAGTCTTTCCTTCTAACTTTGTTGTATACAGTCACGACAGTGTAAGGCCTTCCTTCTGACTTTGTTGTATAGAGTCACGACAGTGTAGGATCTTTCTTCTAAGTTTGTTGTATAGTCACGACAGTGTAAGACATTCATTCTAACTTTGTTGTATAGTCACGACAGTGTAGGATCTTTCTTCTAAGTTTGTTGTATACAGTCACGACAGTGTAAGACATTCATTATAACTTTGTTGTATAGAGTCACGACAGTGTAGGATCTTTCTTCTAAGTTTGTTGTATAGTCACGACAGTGTAAGACATTCATTCTAACTTTGTTGTATAGAGTCACGACAGTGTAGGATCTTTCTTCTAAGTTTGTTGTATACAGTCACGACAGTGTAAGACATTCATTCTAAGTTTGTTGTATAGAGTCACGACAGTGTAGGATCTTTCTTCTAAGTTTGTTGTATACAGTCACGACAGTGTACGACCTTCATTCTAACTTTGTTGTATAGTCACGACAGTGTAGGATCTTTCTTCTAAGTTTGTTGTATAGTCACGACAGTGTAAGACATTCATTCTAACTTTGTTGTATAGTCACGACAGTGTAGGATCTTTCTTCTAAGTTTGTTGTATACAGTCACGACAGTGTAAGACATTCATTCTAACTTTGTTGTATAGTCACGACAGTGTAGGATCTTTCTTCTAAGTTTGTTGTATACAGTCACGACAGTGTAAGACATTCATTCTAACTTTGTTGTATAGAGTCACGACAGTGTAGGATCTTTCTTCTAAGTTTGTTGTATACAGTCACGACAGTGTAAGACATTCATTCTAAGTTTGTTGTATAGAGTCACGACAGTGTAGGATCTTTCTTCTAAGTTTGTTGTATAGAGTCACGACAGTGTAAGACCTTCATTCTAACTTTGTTGTATAGTCACGACAGTGTAGGATCTTTCTTCTAAGTTTGTTGTATACAGTCACGACAGTGTAAGACCTTCATTCTAACTTTGTTGTATAGTCACGACAGTGTAGGATCTTTCTTCTAAGTTTGTTGTATACAGTCACGACAGTGTACGACCTTCATTCTAACTTTGTTGTATAGTCACGACAGTGTAGGATCTTTCTTCTAAGTTTGTTGTATAGTCACGACAGTGTAAGACATTCATTCTGACTTTGTTGTATAGTCACGACAGTGTAGGATCTTTCTTCTAAGTTTGTTGTATACAGTCACGACAGTGTAAGACATTCATTCTAACTTTGTTGTATAGAGTCACGACAGTGTAGGATCTTTCTTCTAAGTTTGTTGTATAGTCACGACAGTGTAAGACATTCATTCTAACTTTGTTGTATAGTCACGACAGTGTAGGATCTTTTTTCTAAGTTTGTTGTATACAGTCACGACAGTGTAAGACATTCATTCTAACTTTGTTGTATAGAGTCACGACAGTGTAGGATCTTTCTTCTAAGTTTGTTGTATACAGTCACGACAGTGTAAGACATTCATTCTAACTTTGTTGTATAGAGTCACGACAGTGTAGGATCTTTCTTCTAAGCTTGTTGTATAGAGTCACGACAGTGTAAGACCTTCATTCTAACTTTGTTGTATAGTCACGACAGTGTAGGATCTTTCTTCTAAGTTTGTTGTATAGTCACGACAGTGTAAGACATTCATTCTAACTTTGTTGTATAGTCACGACAGTGTAGGATCTTTCTTCTAAGTTTGTTGTATACAGTCACGACAGTGTAAGACCTTCATTCTAACTTTGTTGTATAGTCACGACAGTGTAGGATCTTTCTTCTAAGTTTGTTGTATACAGTCACGACAGTGTAAGACCTTCATTCTAACTTTGTTGTATAGTCACGACAGTGTAGGATCTTTCTTCTAAGTTTGTTGTATACAGTCACGACAGTGTAAGACATTCATTCTAAGTTTGTTGTATAGAGTCACGACAGTGTAAGACATTCATTCTAACTTTGTTGTATAGAGTTATGGCAGTGTAAAACCTTTCTTATAACTTTGTTGTATAGTCACGACAGTGTAAGACCTTTCTTATAACTTTGTTGTATAGTCACGACAGTGTAAGACCTTTCTTATAACTTTGTTGTATAGAGTCACGGCAGTGTAAGACCTTTGTTGTAACTATGTTGTATAGAGTTATGACAGTGTTACCCCAACCTACTGACTTTACTGATACAGTAATACAGTAATACTGATACACTGCAATGTTACTACAATCTATTAACTTTACTGTATATAGTCACTGCAATGTTACTACAATCTATTACCTTTACTGTATATAGTCACTGCAATGTTACTACAATCTATTAACTTTACTGTATATAGTCACGGCAATGTTACTACAATCTATTAACTTTACTGTATATAGTCACGGCAATGTTACTACAATCTATTAACTTTACTGTATATAGTCACTGCAATGTTGCTACAATCTATTAACTTTACTGTATATAGTCACTGCAATGTTACTACAATCTATTAACTTTACTGTATATAGTCACTGCAATGTTACTACAATCTATTAACTTTACTGTATATAGTCACTGCAATGTTACTACAATCTATTAACTTTACTGTATATAGTCACTGCAATGTTGCTACAATCTATTAACTTTACTGTATATAGTCACTGCAATGTTACTACAATCTATTAACTTTACTGTATATAGTCACTGCAATGTTGCTACAATCTATTAACTTTACTGTATATAGTCACTGCAATGTTACTACAGTCTATTAACTTTACTGTATATAGTCACTTGCAATGTTACTACAATCTATTAACTTTGCTGTATATAGTCACTGCAATGTTACTACAATCTATTAACTTTACTGTATATAGTCAATGCAATGTTACTACAATCTATTAACTTTACTGTATATAGTCACTGCAATGTTGCTACAATCTATTAACTTTACTGTATATAGTCACTGCAGTGTTACTACAATCTATTACCTTTACTGTATATAGTCACCGCAATGTTACTACAATCTATTAACTTTACTGTATATAGTCGCGCAGTGTTGCTACAATCTATTAACTTTACTGTATATAGTCACTGCAGTGTTACTACAGTCTATTAACTTTACTGTATATAGTCACTGCAATGTTGCTACAATCTATTAACTTTACTGTATATAGTCACTGCAATGTTACTACAGTCTATTAACTTTACTGTATATAGTCACTGCAATGTTACTACAATCTATTAACTTTACTGTATATAGTCACTGCAATGTTACTACAATCTATTAACTTTACTGTATATAGTCAATGCAATGTTACTACAATCTATTAACTTTACTGTATATAGTCACTGCAATGTTGCTACAATCTATTAACTTTACTGTATATAGTCACTGCAATGTTACTACAATCTATTAACTTTACTGTATATAGTCACTGCAATGTTGCTACAATCTATTAACTTTACTGTATATAGTCACTGCAATGTTACTACAATCTATTAACTTTACTGTATATAGTCACTGCAATGTTACTACAATCTATTAACTTTACTGTATATAGTCACTGCAATGTTACTACAATCTATTAACTTTACTGTATATAGTCACTGCAATGTTACTACAATCTATTAACTTTACTGTATATAGTCAATGCAATGTTACTACAATCTATTAACTTTACTGTATATAGTCACTGCAATGTTACTACAATCTATTAACTTTACTGTATCGATTCACTCAGTGTTACTCGAACTTACTATTGTTACCGTATATATTCACTCTAGTATTACTAAACCTATTGAATTTACTCTATAGATTCATTACACTATTACTCCATTTTTCTGAGTTTATTGTAGTCAGTACTTTGTCTCTACGTAGAAAAAACTGTAGTTCAAATATCGTAGAGGGAACAGAGAAATTCATTTTAGAGAAGGGGTTGTGAGATTACACAGTAAGACCCGCTAAACGACGAAAATAAATAATTTAACATATTTAGCTTCCAGTTTAAATCATCCTTTGTCAGCTAGAATTAGAAACTGGACTAAACATTATGAGCAGAAGAGGGTGAGGTAGAAAGACTTTGGTCGTGATTCGCCAGGATAAATACAATAAGCATTAATAATAAGTTAATGATGGTCGTGATTCGCCAGGATAAATACAATAAGCATTAATAATAAGTTAATGACAACAGACCAACGAATCAAAAAACATTAATGTTGTCCAATAATTTTGTAGCTATGTTTCTAAGTGGTCTCTTGAACTTGTATGTCAATAAAGGTCATAGTTTATTTTTTCTCTGTACGTCTTAAATGAGTTTTAATTTTGTTAAAGGCTTCATCTCTTTTTTGTAAGGAAATGTCTTTTTTAATTAGTTATTTAAATTAAGGCGTAACATGTTTTCCTTTTATATTCTTTTCAAGAAGAAAAATATTTGTTTTCAATGAAGGGGTATATAACGTTATCCAAGAGTAATAATCTGATACTTAATGAACATTGCGGGTTACTGTGTCTAGATAGATGTTGTAATAAAATATGCTGAACATATTTTTATAAAGGTATTTCCATTCTTCACACACAAACAAGTGGAGGATGAGTTGATAGGACAAGATGGAATCGATTTCAAAATGTTAGGAACACTTTCAGAACATTATGGGTTCAAGTAAGTAAAATATTTGAATAAGTTGTAATAAACTCAGGCAGATTTGCAGTGTAAATAAGTTGTAATAAAGTCAAGTACTTTCCCTTGTTTTGAATTTCGCAAAAAGCTACTCGAGGGCTATCTGCGCGAGCCGTCCCTAATTTAGCAGTATAAGACTTGAGGGAAGGCAGCTAGTCATCACCTCCCATCGCCAACGTTTGAGCTACTCTCTTACCAACGAATAGTGGGATTGACCGTCACATTATAATGCCTCCACAGCTGAAAGGACGAGCATGTTTGGTGTCACGGGGATTCGAATCCGCGCCCATCAGATTACGAGTCAAGTGCTTTAAACATCTGGCCACGCCGGGCCTGAGTCAAGTAGATCTATAGTGTTAATAAGTTGTAATAAAGTCAATTAAATCAGAAGTGTTAATAAGTTGTAATAAAGTCAAGTAGATGTAGTGTTAATAAATTGTAATAAAGTCAATTAAATCAGAAGTGTTAATAAGTTGTAATAAAGTCAATAGATCTACAGTGTTAATAAGTTGTAATAAAGTCAATTAAATCAGAAGTGTTAATAAGTTGTAATAAAGTCAACTAGATCTATCGTGTTAATAAGTTGTAATAAAGTCAAGTAGATGTAGTGTTAATAAGTTGTAATAAAGTCAACTAGATCTACAGTGTTAATAAGTTGTAATAAAGTCAACTAGATCTATAGTGTTAATAAGTTGTAATAAAGTCAAGTAGATCTATAGTGTTAATAAGTTGTAATAAAGTCAACTAGATCTATAGTGTTAATAAGTTGTAATAAAGTCAACTAGATCTACAGTGTTAATAAGTTGTAATAAAGTCAATTAAATCAGAAGTGTTAATAAGTTGTAATAAAGTCAATTAAATCAAAAGTGTTAATAAGTTGTAATAAAGTCAAGTAGATGTAGTGTTAATAAGTTGTAATAAAGTCAAGTAGATCTATAGTGTTAATAAGTTGTAATAAAGTCAACTAGATCTATAGTGTTAATAAGTTGTAATAAAGTCAACTAGATCTACAGTGTTAATAAGTTGTAATAAAGTCAATTAAATCAGAAGTGTTAATAAGTTGTAATAAAGTCAATTAAATCAAAAGTGTTAATAAGTTGTAATAAAGTCAAGTAGATGTAGTGTTAATAAGTTGTAATAAAGTCAAGTAGATCTATAGTGTTAATAAGTTGTAATAAAGTCAACTAGATCTATAGTGTTAATAAGTTGTAATAAAGTCAACTAGATCTATAGTGTTAATAAGTTGTAATAAAGTCAACTAGATATACAGTGTTAATAAGTTGTAATAGAGTAAATTAAATCAGAAGTGTTAATAAGTTGTAATAGAGTAAATTAAATCAGAAGTGTTAATAAGTTGTAATATAGTCAATTAAATCAGAAGTGTTAATAAGTTGTAATAAAGTCAAGTAGATGTAGTGTTAATAAATTGTAATAAAGTCAATTAAATCAAAAGTGTTAATAAGTTGTAATAAAGTCAACTAGATCTACAGTGTTAATAAGTTGTAATAAAGTCAACTAGATCTATAGTGTTAATAAGTTGTAATAAAGTCAACTAGATCTACAGTGTTAATAAGTTGTAATAAAGTCAAGTAGATGTAGTGTTAATAAGTTGTAATAAAGTCAATTAGATCTATAGTGTTAATAAGTTGTAATAAAGTCAAGTAGATGTAGTGTTAATAAATTGTAATAAAGTCAATTAAATCAGAAGTGTTAATAAGTTGTAATAAAGTCAACTAGATATACAGTGTTAATAAGTTGTAATAGAGTAAATTAAATCAGAAGTGTTAATAAGTTGTAATATAGTCAATTAAATCAGAAGTGTTAATAAGTTGTAATAAAGTCAATTAGATCTATAGTGTTAATAAGTTGTAATAAAGTCAATTAGATCTATAGTGTTAATAAGTTGTAATAAAGTCAAGAAGATGTAGTGTTAATAAATTGTAATAAAGTCAATTAAATCAGAAGTGTTAATAAGTTGTAATAAAGTCAACTAGATATACAGTGTTAATAAGTTGTAATAAAGTCAACTAGATCTATAGTGTTAATAAGTTGTAATAAAGTCAAGTAGATGTAGTGTTAATAAATTGTAATAAAATCAATTAAATCAGAAGTGTTAATAAGTTGTAATAAAGTCAACTAGATCTACAGTGTTAATAAGTTGTAATAAAGTCAATTAGATCTATAGTGTTAATAAGTTGTAATAAAGTCAATTAGATCTATAGTGTTAATAAGTTGTAATAAAGTCAACTAGATCTACAGTGTTAATAAGTTGTAATGAAGTCAACTAGATCTGCAGTGTTAATAAGTTGTAATAAAGTCAACTAGATCTACAGTGTTAATAAGTTGTAATAAAGTCAATTAGATCTACAGTGTTAATAAGTTGTAATAAAGTCAATTAGATCTCTAGTGTTAATAAGTTGTAATAAAGTCAACTAGATCTACAGTGTTAATAAGATGTAATAAAGTCAAGTAGATCTATAGTGTTAATAAGTTGTAATAAAGTCAATTAGATCTATAGTGTTAATAAGTTGTAATAAAGTCAAGTAGATCTACAGTGTTAATAAGATGTAATAAAGTCAAGTAGATCTACAGTGTTAATAAGATGTAATAAAGTCAAGTAGATAATCAACAGAGTGTATCCACAAGTGCATCTTGAATTTGTGTTAGGTTTAAGATCGTAGCTAGCTTTCTCAACAGTCAAGTGAAGATCGTAGCTAGCTTTCTCAACAGTCAAGTGTAATTTATAAATTTTGAACTAAACTTCTGGGGACACCTGTATTGGATCGACTGTTAGAAAACTGGGAGAACGTTTATAGGAACACTCTAATCTTAGGTTGAAGCACTATTCAGCATCTATCGAATGATTGTGGTGTGGTCTCAGCCCGCACTATGTTTAAAGGTAATTGGTAAAAATGAAACAGAGACGTTTCTAATCCTTTAAATGAAGTCTAGATTAAACAATCAGCAAACAGCTACTGAACATTTAATCACAATTTACATAATTGAACAGTTTCAGCGACCTCAACACTCATTTCTTCCCTATTTTAATATACTGTGTAGTAACCAGAAGATAGTGGACTAGTTTAGAGGCTAAGCAACGTTAGCTATCACCACAGGAATGGTTACAGTGGGAAGCATAGCTATATGTATTGGTCAAATAGAGATTCACTGGAACCTAGAGGACCGAGAAATCCTCAGGTGTTACGAATACTCGTTGTACAAATTAAATAGTGTTTGAGAGCATGCAAAGCCTCTAGAAATATCACTTGAGTATTGTGTTAGATCTTTCTTTTTTACTTTGTATTTGAAATTTTGTTTCAGAAGAAGGCGTGAAAAGTTATAGAATTTTGCAAACTTCTGTTCAAAATGAATTTGTTTGGTCTTATGTTTTCATTCCTGATTTTTACTACTCAAGTTTAACTTATTAATTCTTCTTGCGTCTTATTCCTCTGCTATCCAGCGTGCTTTCATTAGTTTAGTGTGTGCTTAAATTGTTACTTAGTTCTGCACCATGAAAGAAGAAAAACAAAACACTATGACAAACAATGTACGCAGGACTTCCTGTTTGGTAATGCAAAATATCTGAACCATTCATCTGTTTCTGTTTCAAAGATGTCCAGAGCATAGTTGTCGGACTGGCAGAGAACACTTGGAAGAAGACCCATTGCCTAGTGATATAATGAATGTTTTGCACCTTGCTGAGTCTATAGTTAGGTTGGCTTTCCCAATGGCTGTCCTCCAACTACAATGTCCAAGTCATTGAGAGTAAAACCTGCTGACAGACTCAATACCAATGATGCTTACTATACTAGATGAGCCCACCCTAAGAATGTCTAACCTCAAGTTTCCACTATGCAGGTAACGCTGGTATAAGTGAAAAATGAGAAGACCGAGCTTATCAACAAGGTGTCAATACTGTCTGTAAAGTGTCCTGTTGGAGGATGTACTGTTACCAGATACTAACAGTACCAAATCTGTATTCACTTAATCAAAAGAACTTTCTGGAAATAAGGTTTTCTGAATACTGATCAAGCATCAGATGGATCTTTTTCATGCTGGAACTAAGAGCTCACCAGATGGTAACTGTCATACCACAATGAAAGCCTCTGTGCCAATGGTGCTCAAACCACCACATACCAAAGTGGTTTTGCAGTCTATCTCAGGCACAACCTATAGTCATCATCATCCGACTAACATTAGATGAGATTCTAGTGCAAAAAGACATTTCCAGGAATTAGCATTAAGTGGACAGAAGCCTGGACTATCTACAACTGAAAGTGTAATCATCACACCTCCTCTTCTAGCTGAAATGGTGGTACCTTAAATCTATGTAGCTGATTTTGCTATAAATTCTATAGTGCTCAAATATCTGCTAAGCCCGAAGTGACATGAGAGAGCTCTTACCTTGGGTTGTTCGAAAGTGAGGTATAAGTTACATAAATACAGGCACTTCTGCACTTTATCTTCTCTTCCTGGTTTCCTCATTTGTAATGTATTTGCCCCTGAGCTCAGCCTATTTTCATCAGAATAAAAGTTTCAAAAAGCTATATATGCATATTGTAAATATATAAGTTGTATTCTGTATTGCGTTTTAATTCTTACGGTTTGTTTTTGGGGGTGGTAAGACAAAACATGTATATTTATTTAATATCGTCGTGTGTATATATATATATATACTCTTCAAAAAAAGAAACACAAAAGGCAAAATATGAGACAAATTGTTAAGAAGTTTATTCTGGGTAGTTCTGTATGACATGTGTGAAACTTTGCACATTCACTGCTGAACATCCAAAGTCTGCAAAGGCGAAGTCCACGCTCACTAGGTGAAGTTTAACGTCACTCAACGTCAATAACGACTATGCCCCCCGTGAGCATCAATAACTGCTTGGCATCTCCTGCCCATGGAAGCGATGAGATGACGAATCACATCCTGTGGAATGGCTGTCCACTCAGCCTGCAAAGCTGCTGCAAGCTGAGGTAGAGTCCGCGGTTGAGGTTGTCGCCGTTGCAGACGTCGGTCCAACTCGTCCCAAAGATGTTCGATGGTGTTTAAATCTGGTGATCTGAAGGGCCAGGGAAGGACGTTGATGTTGTGGTGTCTCAAGAAGACAGTGGTGAATCGGGCTGTGTGAGGACGGGCGTTGTCATGTTGAAAAACGTCATTGACGTTCACCATGATGGGTTGCACCTGGGGCCTAAGAATCTTGTCGACGTATCGTTGAGCCGTAAGATTCCCTCGAATGTGCAAAAGGTCTGTTCTGGCATTGTAGGCGATGGCAGCCCACATCATGATGCTGCCATCACCAAATCTGTCAACATCCTGCACACAGTTTGCTGCAAAACGTTCACCTCGGCGACGGTAAACACGGGTCCTTCCATCCTGCCTACGAAGCATAAAACGTAATTTATCGCTAAACCAAACATGCTTCCATCGTCGATGAGGCCATACCCGATGTGCCCGAGTCCACTGCAGCCGTGCTTGACGATGTTGCTGGGTGAGGATGACGCCTCTGACTGGACATCGAGGTCGGATTCCTGCATCTCGTAGACGGTTGCGTACGGTCTGATCGGAAATCCTATGCAGCCCTGGTATGGTTGAGGCAGTAGACGTCGCAGTGGTGGTCCTATCCCGAAGGTGACGTAACCGGATGTTGCGATCTTGTGCGGGCGTGGTCACACGAGGTCTGCCAGATCGTGGACGGTCACGAGTTGATCCATGTTGTTTGTGACGATTCCATAGCCTTGTGATGGTACTTGGGTGGACATTCACAGCTTTGGCAACATCTGATCGAGATTCGCCTGCTTCCAGCGACCAATGGCGTTGTTGCGTTGTGCTTCAGTCAGTCTTGGCGTAACTGTATTGCGTGTCGGTGGCTTAACACTGAGCTATAGAAACCGAGAACCCGTCACTTTTATAGGGATTTTGCATATGTTGCACTTGCAGAACATGCAGATCTCTCAAACAAATTTATTGGACACGCATGCGTTTTGGCGAAAAATCCGATGTTTTCCTCCGTTTTCAAAGTGCACAACTTTTATTGTCATTTTGGTCTGACAATCAGTCTAATATCACATACTCTGAGCTTGTAACGTTATTACATATATTTCTCTTTAAAATAACAAAAATATCCCTTTTGCGTTTCTTGTTTTGAATAGTATATATAGCAAGTTCGGTTTGATTTCATTTCGTTTTTGCCAAGATATCTGTAACTCATGGGTTTTGATTCTTAAGAAAAGATTTGACTAGTGATTAAACTTGTTATTTCTGTTTTTTTATTCCCTCAAAGTAATTAAAACAAAATATAATTGTTCAAACACTTTGCTTTTATTCAATGCTATTTTATTGTTAAAAGATTTAGATTACCTTTTCTTATTATATTATTTATCTAATGTCTTAGATAACTATGTAACTATTAATTAATCTTTGTTAATCTTTCCAGTGTAGGTTATCACCAACTATGGTAAATAAAGTGCGTTTATTATGTCTGTGTTAATAAATATTGTTTATTGTGATTCTACATTTCTGTAGAGTCTCTCCTTATTTCTCACGAACTTAGTTTGTCAGAGATTACTGTATTATTTCACAGTAAATAGCTTTGACGATTCTCCTGTTATTCAATGGAACCTATCCTGTCACTTTTAATGGAAATCACTGCTATCAGAAAACACCACAATTCTTCAGTACATTTAGACCTGCAACACTAGAATCCTAGAATTTTTTATCAGTTTAGGGAAAAATGTGCAGTATCATGTATGCAGTATCTTTACTTAAATATAGTTTTCATTCATTTCTTTCTTATATAAAAACACAATTCATTCTATTACTTTAATCACCTCACAAAGTAATGGTGCATCAGACTATTCACCGTTTCCTTTTGTTTCTTCAATAATAAAGTCATGGTGCACTAGACTATTCACCGTTTTCTTTTGTTTCTTCAATAATAAAGTAATGGTGCACTAGACTGTTCACCGTTTCCTTTTGTTTCTTCAATAACAAAGTAATGGTACACTAGACTGTTCACCGTTTCCTTTTGTTTCTTCAATAATAAAGTAATGGTGCACTAGACTGTTCACCGTTTTCTTTTGTTTCTTCAATAACAAAGTAATGGTACACTAGACTATTCACCGTTTCCTTTTGTTTCTTCAATAATAAAGTAATGGTGCACTAGACTGTTCACCGTTTCCTTTTGTTTCTTCAATAATAAAGTCATGGTGCACTAGACTATTCACCGTTTTCTTTTGTTTCTTCAATAACAAAGTAATGGTGCACTAGACTATTCACCGTTTCCTTTTGTTTCTTCAATAATAAAGTCATGGTGCATTAGACTATTCACCGTTTTCTTTTGTTTCTTCAATAACAAAGTAATGGTGCACTAGACTATTCACCATTTCCTTTTGTTTCTTCAATAATAAAGTCATGGTGCATTAGACTATTCACCGTTTTCTTTTGTTTCTTCAATAATAAAGTAATGGTGCACTAGACTATTCACCGTTTCCTTTTGTTTCTTCAATAACAAAGTAATGGTGCACTAGACTATTCACCGTTTCCTTTTGTTTCTTCAATAATAAAGTCATGGTGCATTAGACTATTCACCGTTTTCTTTTGTTTCTTCAATAATAAAGTCATGGTGCATTAGACTGTTCACCGTTTCCTTTTGTTTCTTCAATAACAAAGCAATGGTGCACTAGACTATTCACCGTTTCCTTTTGTTTCTTCAATAATAAAGTCATGGTGCATCAGACTATTCACCGTTTTCTTTTGTTTCTTCAATAATAAAGTAATGGTGCACTAGACTATTCACCGTTTCCTTTTGTTTCTTCAATAACAAAGTAATGGTGCACTAGACTATTCACCGTTTCCTTTTGTTTCTTCAATAATAAAGTCATGGTACACTAGACTATTCGCCGTTTCCTTTTGTTTCTTCAATAATAAAGTAATGGTGCACTAGACTGTTCACCGTTTCCTTTTGTTTCTTCAATAATAAAGTAATGGTGCACTAGACTGTTCACCGTTTCCTTTTGTTTCTTCAATAATAAAGTCATGGTGCATTAGACTATTCACCGTTTTCTTTTGTTTCTTCAATAATAAAGTAATGGTGCACTAGACTATTCACCGTTTTCTTTTGTTTCTTCAATAATAAAGTAATGGTGCACTAGACTGTTCACCGTTTCCTTTTGTTTCTTCAATAACAAAGTAATGGTACACTAGACTGTTCACCGTTTTCTTTTGTTTCTTCAATAACAAAGTAATGGTACACTAGACTATTCACCGTTTCCTTTTGTTTCTTCAATAATAAAGTAATGGTGCACTAGACTGTTCACCGTTTCCTTTTGTTTCTTCAATAATAAAGTCATGGTGCACTAGACTATTCACCGTTTTCTTTTGTTTCTTCAATAACAAAGTAATGGTGCACTAGACTATTCACCGTTTCCTTTTGTTTCTTCAATAATAAAGTCATGGTGCATTAGACTATTCACCGTTTTCTTTTGTTTCTTCAATAACAAAGTAATGGTGCACTAGACTATTCACCATTTCCTTTTGTTTCTTCAATAATAAAGTCATGGTGCATTAGACTATTCACCGTTTTCTTTTGTTTCTTCAATAATAAAGTAATGGTGCACTAGACTATTCACCGTTTCCTTTTGTTTCTTCAATAACAAAGTAATGGTGCACTAGACTATTCACCGTTTTCTTTTGTTTCTTCAATAATAAAGTCATGGTGCATTAGACTATTCACCGTTTTCTTTTGTTTCTTCAATAATAAAGTCATAGTGCATTAGACTGTTCACCGTTTCCTTTTGTTTCTTCAATAACAAAGCAATGGTGCACTAGACTATTCACCGTTTCCTTTTGTTTCTTCAATAATAAAGTCATGGTGCATCAGACTATTCACCGTTTTCTTTTGTTTCTTCAATAATAAAGTAATGGTGCACTAGACTATTCACCGTTTCCTTTTGTTTCTTCAATAACAAAGTAATGGTGCACTAGACTATTCACCGTTTCCTTTTGTTTCTTCAATAATAAAGTCATGGTACACTAGACTATTCGCCGTTTCCTTTTGTTTCTTCAATAATAAAGTAATGGTGCACTAGACTGTTCACCGTTTCCTTTTGTTTCTTCAATAATAAAGTCATGGTGCACTAGACTGTTCACCGTTTCCTTTTGTTTCTTCAATAATAAAGTCATGGTGCATTAGACTATTCACCGTTTTCTTTTGTTTCTTCAATAATAAAGTAATGGTGCACTAGACTATTCACCGTTTCCTTTTGTTTCTTCAATAATAAAGTCATGGTGCATCAGACTATTCACCGTTTTCTTTTGTTTCTTCAATAACAAAGTAATGGTGCACTAGACTATTCACGGTTTCCTTTTGTTTCTTCAATAATAAAGTCATGGTACACTAGACTATTCGCCGTTTCCTTTTGTTTCTTCAATAATAAAGTAATGGTGCACTAGACTGTTCACCGTTTCCTTTTGTTTCTTCAATAACAAAGTAATGGTGCACTAGACTGTTCACGGTTTCCTTTTGTTTCTTCAATAATAAAGTCATGGTGCATTAGACTATTCACCGTTTTCTTTTGTTTCTTCAATAATAAAGTAATGGTGCACTAGACTATTCACCGTTTTCTTTTGTTTCTTCAATAATAAAGTAATGGTGCACTAGACTGTTCACCGTTTCCTTTTGTTTCTTCAATAATAAAGTAATGGTGCATTAAACTATTCACCGTTTTCTTTTGTTTCTTCAATAATAAAGTAATGGTGCACTAGACTATTCACCGTTTCCTTTTGTTTCTTCAATAATAAAGTCATGGTGCATCAGACTATTCACCGTTTTCTTTTGTTTCTTCAATAATAAAGTAATGGTGCACTAGACTATTCACCGTTTTCTTTTGTTTCTTCAATAATAAAGTCATGGTACACTAGACTATTCACCGTTTCCTTTTGTTTCTTCAATAATAAAGTAATGGTGCACTAGACTGTTCACCGTTTCCTTTTGTTTCTTCAATAATAAAGTAATGGTGCACTAGACTATTCACCGTTTCCTTTTGTTTCTTCAATAATAAAGTCATGGTGCATTAGACTATTCACCGTTTTCTTTTGTTTCTTCAATAATAAAGCAATGGTGCACTAGACTATTCACCGTTTCCTTTTGTTTCTTCAATAACAAAGTAATGGTGCACTAGACTATTCACCGTTTCCTTTTGTTTTTTCAATAATAAAGTCATGGTGCATCAGACTATTCACCGTTTTCTTTTGTTTCTTCAATAATAAAGTCATGGTGCACTAGACTATTCACCGTTTTCTTTTGTTTCTTCAATAATAAAGTCATGGTGCATTAGACTATTCACCGTTTTCTTTTGTTTCTTCAATAATAAAGTAATGGTGCACTAGACTATTCACCGTTTCCTTTTGTTTCTTCAATAACAAAGTAATGGTGCATTAGACTATTCACCGTTTCCTTTTGTTTCTTCAATAACAAAGTAATGGTGCATTAGACTATTCACCGTTTCCTTTTGTTTCTTCAATAATAAAGTATTGGTGCACTAGACTATTCACCGTTTCCTTTTGTTTCTTCAATAATAAAGTATTTTAATTTTATTTTAACTTCACGTGTTTTTTATTCCACCAACAAACTTGTCCTCTCACAAAGTCCCCTCACATGGATCAGATACCTTGAATTTATCACAGTTCATTAGAGAGTAACAATTTTATATAGAAACACAAACGGTTTTTATCCTACTGTGAAAATAAAATTAAATTAGCTTGTTTGTTTGTTTTTGAATTTCCCGCAAAACTCAACGAGGGCTATCTGCACTAGCCGTCCCTAATTTAGTAGTGTAAGACTAGAGGAAAGGCAGCTAGTCATCATTACCCACCGCCAAATTTCGGGCTACTCTTTTACCAACAAATAGTGGAATTGACCATTACATTATAACGCTCCCACGGCTGAAAGGGCGGGCATGTTTAGCGCGATGGGGATTAGAACTCGCGACCCTCGGATTAGGAGTCGAACGCTTTAAATCACGTGGCCATACCGGACCTAAAATAGTGGGTCTTAATATGTTACATATTTATGTTGTTACTTTAAACGGTATCATTTGTTCATGCTTACCTTCTTTCAGTCAAGTTAACCACAACTCCTCAGCAAGAAGACTGAAAAAATGTTCATGTGCAATTTCTGTATTTTGTTTCTTTTCTGTAAAATAACTTGTATTATTAAATATCATTCCATTTGTGAACAGTTACACCTTGTTAACACCGACTGATGGTGGCGCCTGGGGAGGAAGAACACCTGATGGAAAATGGAATGGAATGGTGGGAATGATTTTTAGAGGGGTTCGTATTTCTTTTGTGTTTCAAGTAGGATAGATAACGTTTACAGTAAATTTTATATAGGGTAGATATTAGTTACTGTGAAGGCTTAATAGGATACATATTGGTTAGAGTAAAGCTTATGTAGGGTAGATATTAGTTATTGTGAAGGCTTAATAGGATGCGTATTGGTTACTGTGAAGCTTATGTAGAATAAATATTTGTTATTGGGAAACTTAAGTAAGGTTTTGCATAAGTAAGGTTTTATTGGTTGTGCATATTAAAACTTTTGTGTATTTTTTCACAACATTTCACCACGTTTACTTGACATTATCAGGTGAGTTTGTTTTGTTTTGAATTTCGTGCAAAGCTACACGAGGACTATCTCTACCTGTGCTTATCAGGTGGGTGGGATACAAGAGCTGAGGCCAACAGAATTAAATTTGAAAAAACTTATTGAAAAGTTGTGATAAAATAAACAAAAGATTTACAACTTACAACCGACCAAAATGTGAGTGAATTTTAAAAAAGGTTTTTTTTAATATGTATTCAAGGTAAATACTGTTTATAGTGAAGGTTTAGTTGGGTAAATATTATTTACAGTGAAAGTTAACATAAGTTAGACATTGTTTAGAGCGAAGTTAAAGTAAGGTGGTAGACATTGTTTATCATGGAGCTTAACATTAAGTCAGGAATTGTTGTAAAAGCAAACTAAATGCATATATTTTTTCACACTCATTTCAATTTGTCCATTGCTCCTCGAAATCAGATGTACATAAACAAATGACATTTCACATTTACCCTTTCTTTACCCCAGTGTGATGTTTGTCAATACCAGAACTCGCAAAAGATTCCATAAAATCCTAACTGACGAGTTATGGTATTGAATGAAGTGTATTTTGGGCATTGACTTGTGGATGAGGAAATAGAGAACTGAAATACTATCTTAAACGTCTATGGTTTTGAATTTGAAAATAAACCAAAACGAATGTGAAAAAATATCTGCAGTTTACACGATATTGATCACAAATGTTAGGCACATTGGTTTTTTAATGCTTCGCGTTTAACATAACTTTTAGGGTGAATATTGTTGCTTAAATTTGAAAATGGTGTCTGTATTATTTCATATATGTAGAATGACTCTAAAGTGAAAGGTTTCTGATGCATCATAAATCTTTACAGTTGTTGCAAGATATATTTTCAATGCTGTAATTTAGTTTGGTATGTGAAGGAAACTGCATATTATTTATGATGTAAGGTGACGTCTAGTTCATGTTTTCCTGGAAACCACTAGAACAAGGCTTAGTTATTGTGTATGGGATAACGAATCATAGAAATTATAACTGAATTGAAAGTTTGAGATAAAAACGTTATTCAAAAATAAGTGAAATGATAGAATGTTATTTCTAGTACTGTTGTTAGAGGTATAGTGTTATTTGTAAACGTAGGCCTAATAGGTTATGAAAGTTTAACAGAAGTTAAAGCTAATAGAAATGTACAAAGAATGAAATAAACTAATTTTTCGCATTAATAGACAGAATGTTGAATTATTTTTATCTGATAATTTAAAGAACCCGCATAGAGAACTACGTTATAACACATTTTACAATTTTTATGCTGAAATTTTAATTTAGCGATCTGCCTCTTTCCTGAAATGAAATTCCTATTGATTTTTTAATGTTCTTCCAGTTTCTACGATGTAGGCTCTTCTGATTTTCATTACGTTTCTGTTTATTGTCGATTCTCTGGATAGAAATTTATCTCAGGAACTGCTTCTTTGCTTCATATCTTCTACGGCTCTCTAACGTTTGGGTCACCCGTTATTTACTTTTAAAAAAAGAATTCAGTTTTAGTTGGCCTTTATAATGTATATATATATTTATTTATCAGGAACTTTCTCTTATCCTTGCGATTCTTTATACATTATTTGATTTTGGAATTTTAATTTATTTGTTCATTAGTATAAAAAAGAAAGTTATACACTAAACATTTTTTAGTTCAATAATTTCATCTGTTCAATAATTTCACATTGGGTTATACGGTTTTATCTTTATAATTTCATCATTCAAGCACGACCAAACATACTCTTTAGTTATAACATCGTTTCAACTTACTGATTAGAACCGTTTTTAATCTAAGAACGAATCTCATATAGGAGTGAAGTCGTATTAATAAATTCTCTTAACTGTTGAATAAATATCGGTAACATATGTTTCAAATACAATAATTTAGTGTTTTAATTATAGTCCATCATAATTTATTGCACAAAAAGTATATTACAATAACAATGGTTGCTACCTAATTAACACTTATAAATAAGTGCTATCACAGTTTAATTGACATACAAATACTGTGTCAGCATTATCAAGACATCTGTGTCTCGACAAATGACCATGATTCATTTAAAGTAATATATTTTTGCATCCTTTGCGTAAAGAAATATTTCAGGTCAACCTCCTCGTGACTTGTACATGATCGAAAATAACGAACAATCTTTTATTTTCATCTGTTAAGTTTTACTCAAATGATGTGAACTAGACGAGATGTTTCCAGTACTGTTATAGTTTTATGTCTTGCTTTGTATCAGTCAACATATCATTCTCTGGTCGTCAAGACAGTTCGTAAATATTCTTGATTTTATTGTACTTGGCAAATAAAATATTAACCCTAGAAGAGTAAAATCTGATTTTTCACATTGTGTGCAGGGTAAATCATCAAATGTAGATGCACGTTTCGGTTTTTTTTATTGTCTCCTCCAATGCGATGCCATTCTGGTTAGCCTTATTACTACTTGATACTGTTTTCATCTCTCTAAAGTTGGTAAGTATTTTGAACAAGCGGGCGTGACTGTACATCACTGCAATCATAGATTTCACAGACACTGGATCTCTACATATAAAGGCTGACATCTGAGAAAAATGAACGTTCAATTCTTTTATAACAATATTATTCAGTGTGATACATTGGAGTATCACAACCAACTTACCATTATAAGACATCTCAAAATGTTAACAGATGTAGAGTCACAGATTTTTCAATGTCCTGGTTTATGCAGTAATTGAGTCCTTAGATCATGTGACTTGATGCTTGGTGACGACTATCCTTAGATGTTTATGTGTTTCATCATAGACCAGAAGGACAATATCTTGGACTAATATTAATAGACTCTCTTTAACATTTCATTTTCAAATTCATCATTTTAATATAAAAAAAGAGAAAGAAAAAGCCAGAGCTTGTCAGACACGGTGTTTCTGATAAAATATATCGCCATTGGACCACAACCCTGAAGAACAAACTCATTATTCTATTATCCAGATCTTTTACTTGTGACAGAAACAATGCTTGAGTTCAGAAGCCTTCCTTTGTTTAACCACAAATCTTTAAGAAAACCTAACAGTTTAAATGGACTGAGGAGAAAGCTAAATCCAATATTCTAATCCTTTTGCACTTTATTTATATATTTATCGCTTCTGTATATATCACATTCAACCTCATATTGCTAACCAACATATTACATGAAAGTAATCTTTTCAGAGTTTTAGTTTTCTTGTCACAAAATATTAGTATATTATAAAGTATATCACATGGATTATGAGTTTTTTAAAATATACGCTTTTTGCATTTATATCTTAGAAGTAAGTGATGTCCTCAACAAACGTTCAAACATTTTCCAACACTTTCAGATGTGTGTGTTTGGCTTACAATGACAAACATCGGTGGTTTTGTACTCGTAGTGAGCATAGAATAGAGAGTCTATCGTCCACTTAATCCTTTCATCCTTGATGTAATCCTATTATTTTGACTTATAAGATAATTCAAGAAGCCCAATTATTTCTTTCTCATCTTCCCGGTGCAGAACACCGTCTTCCAGCTAGTACTTTACTTCTGTACTAGCGACATCTGTATGATAATGTAGAAACTTTACTTATAAATGTTATTGTTTGTTGACGTGTTTTCTGGACATTAGTGTTCCTGGAATCCACATCATACAAATCGTTTCTTTATGTTTTCTGAGACAAAATTCTATTACAATCTATATAAACAATCGTCAATAGATATGTTTGTGTGTATCTGTTCCTTATACGTTTACACATTTCTTGATCAAGCTTCACCAAGCTTCACCCAGTGATAAAGGATGACACGATGAAAGACATTGCTGCCAATGGTTGGACTCCTCATATAGTTAAAGAAAAACTACCAGTCTTTCTTTTCAGTATTGGTACCTTTAAGAATTTTTATTGCATTTTAATGTTTATTATGTTATGGAAAAATTATAAGCACAGTTTCCTATTATTTGTTACAAACGAGTTTTTATCTCATCCATCCAACAAACGAGTATTCCAGCTAGTTATTAGTACAGACTTAGTCATAGAATGCTCCAAAAGCTACCATAACATCAACCTTATTCACTAGTATCAATAGAAACTCAGTAAACATGTTGTGTGTGTTTACTCAACAGGTTCGGGTGTGTGATGGTTACTAACTTTGTTCCTAGACTATTTACAAGTTCATAAAAAAAAAAACAGTTTGAATTACAGATAAATTACATTAAAATATTTATTAAATATGCCACTGGATGACACTAGGTAATTTGATGTTAGTCAACCCACGGAATACCACTAGATTATTTAGTGTTGGTTGAATCGCGTGTGACTGTTAGGTGAGTTGGTGTTGACTGACCCACTTGGGACTACTATGTAAGTTGGTATTATCATTGGTTGACAAACAAGGAAACCATAAGGGAAGTTGGTGTTGGATGACCATCGAATGGCCACTAGGTAAGTTGGTGTTAGCATTGTCTGACACACAAAGAGACCATTCGGTAAATTACTGTGAACTGAACCACAGGGGTCGCTAGGTAAGTTGGTGTTGGTTGTCGCGCAGTAGATCGTTAACATGTATTTTGTTTTCTCAATCACCCAAATACTAACATATAAAAACGCAATAAATTCAATGTTAAAATCAGTTATTTAAAATACAATATTGAAATGGTTGCTGGGGAATTAGTTGCTCTTTGTCAATGTCATTGCAAATTACCAAAGGTCTAGAATGTTTGTCCCAAAACTTTTAGAAAGCTTAATCCTGTTATACGTAAATTGTTAAATTCGTGATGGTGAGAGACCCACTTGAAGTAAAAAAATATCTCAGAATGGCTGATATGGGTATTAACACTTTTACTGATAAGGAGAGAACAACATTTCGACCTTCTTAGGTCATCTATAAATGTAATAAATCTTGTTAAGTTTGTACAAAAAATAAAAGCTATATAGCGACATAAATTGTTTCTCAGTGAAGATGATGAATCACAGTGAAGTTAAGAAGTATTTTTAATGCACGCCATTAATATTATTTCTTATTTCGTTTTCAAATTTAGGAAGCAGACATGGCTCTTTCAGACTTTAGTATAACACCATCTCGAGATCTCGCTGTTGACTTCACTTACCCTTATTATGTTGATTATGTGAATTTCATAGTAAAAGCACCAAGCGAGAAGCCACGCTACATAGCCATCATTAGACCCTTCACATTGGAGGTACTTTGTATTTTACTTAGGTTTAGAAAAGTTTTTCTTAAAATTCATGAACAGGAATAAGGTTTAGAAACATTGTAGGATGTTGTAAGTATTTGTTCAGTAAAGATGTTTATGGACAAGAATACCATAAAAATTCCAAAAAGAACTCTTTTGTTGAAAATAGTAGAAAATCACGCTCTATGGTCCACACAGTTTAAAAATGTTCACATGTGACTATAGCTATATTGAACTGGCAGAAACAGAAGTTTAGAAATTTGTGCCTTATTTTTCTGTTACATTGAGTAAGTTTTGAACACCATTTTGAGACAGTAAAGCTTACTTTTCTGTTACTTTCAGTAAGTTTAGAACACCATTTTGAGACAGTAAAGCTTATTTTTCTGTTACTTTCAGTAAGTTTAGAACACCATTTTCAGACAGTAAAGGTTATTTTTATGTTACATTCAGTAAATTTAGAACACCATTTTGAGACAGTAAAGCTTATTTTTCTGTTACTTTCAGTAATTTTAGAACACCATTTTGAGACAGTAAAGCTTATTTTTCTGTTACTTTCAGTAAGTTTAGAACACCATTTTGAGACAGTAAAGCTTATTTTTCTGTTACTTTCAGTAAGTTTAGAACACCATTTTGAGACAGTAAAGCTTATTTTCTGTTACTTTCAGTAAGTTTAGAACACCATTTTGAGACAGTAAAGCTTATTTTTCTGTTACTTTCAGTAAGTTTAGAACACCATTTTGAGACAGTAAAGCTTATTTTTCTGTTACTTTCAGTAAGTTTAGAGAATCATTTTGAGACAGTAAAGCTTATTTTTCTGTTACTTTCAGTAAGTTTAGAACACCATTTTGAGACAGTAAAGCTTATTTTTCTGTTACTTTCAGTAAGTTTAGAACACCATTTTGAGACAGTAAAGCTTATTTTTCTGTTACTTTCAGTAAGTTTAGAACACCATTTTGAGACAGTAAAGCTTATTTTTCTGTTACTTTCAGTAAGTTTAGAACACCATTTTGAGACAGTAAAGCTTATTTTTCTGTTACTTTCAGTAAGTTTAGAACACCATTTTGAGACAGTAAAGCTTATTTTCTGTTACTTTCAGTAAGTTTAGAACACCATTTTGAGACAGTAAAGCTTATTTTTCTGTTACTTTCAGTAAGTTTAGAACACCATTTTGAGACAGTAAAGCTTATTTTTCTGTTACTTTCAGTAAGTTTAGAACACCATTTTGAGACAGTAAAGCTTATTTTTCTGTTACTTTCAGTAAGTTTAGAACACCATTTTGAGACAGTAAAGCTTATTTTTCTGTTACTTTCAGTAAGTTTAGAACACCATTTTGAGACAGTAAAGCTTATTTTTCTGTTACTTTCAGTAAGTTTAGAACACCATTTTGAGACAGTAAAGCTTATTTTTCTGTTACTTTCAGTAAGTTTAGAACACCATTTTGAAACAGTAAAGCTTATTTATCTGTTACTTTCAGTAAGTTTAGAACACCATTTTGAGACAGTAAAGCTTATTTTTCTGTTACTTTCAGTAAGTTTAGAACACCATTTTGAGACAGTAAAGCTTATTTTCTGTTACTTTCAGTAAGTTTAGAACACCATTTTGAGACAGTAAAGCTTATTTTTCTGTTACTTTCAGTAAGTTTAGAACACCATTTTGAGACAGTAAAGCTTATTTTTCTGTTACTTTCAGTAAGTTTAGAACACCATTTTGAGACAGTAAAGCTTATTTTTCTGTTACTTTCAGTAAGTTTAGAACACCATTTTGAGACAGTAAAGCTTATTTTTCTGTTACTTTCAGTAAGTTTAGAACACCATTTTGAGACAGTAAAGCTTATTTTTCTGTTACTTTCAGTAAGTTTAGAACACCATTTTGAGACAGTAAAGCTTATTTTTCTGTTACTTTCAGTAAGTTTAGAACACCATTTTGAGACAGTAAAGCTTATTTTTCTGTTACTTTCAGTAAGTTTAGAACACCATTTTGAGACAGTAAAGCTTATTTTTCTGTTACTTTCAGTAAGTTTAGAACACCATTTTGAGACAGTAAAGCTTATTTTTCTGTTACTTTCAGTAAGTTTAGAACACCATTTTGAGACAGTAAAGCTTATTTTCTGTTACTTTCAGTAAGTTTAGAACACCATTTTGAGACAGTAAAGCTTATTTTTCTGTTACTTTCAGTAAGTTTAGAACACCATTTTGAGACAGTAAAGCTTATTTTTCTGTTACTTTCAGTAAGTTTAGAACACCATTTTGAGACAGTAAAGCTTATTTTTCTGTTACTTTCAGTAAGTTTAGAACACCATTTTGAGACAGTAAAGCTTATTTTTCTGTTACTTTCAGTAAGTTTAGAACACCATTTTGAGACAGTAAAGCTTATTTTTCTGTTACTTTCAGTAAGTTTAGAACACCATTTTGAGACAGTAAAGCTTATTTTCTGTTACTTTCAGTAAGTTTAGAACACCATTTTGAGACAGTAAAGCTTATTTTTCTGTTACTTTCAGTAAGTTTAGAACACCATTTTGAGACAGTAAAGCTTATTTTTCTGTTACTTTCAGTAAGTTTAGAACACCATTTTGAGACAGTAAAGCTTATTTTTCTGTTACTTTCAGTAAGTTTAGAACACCATTTTGAGACAGTAAAGCTTATTTTCTGTTACTTTCAGTAAGTTTAGAACACCATTTTGAGACAGTAAAGCTTATTTTCTGTTACTTTCAGTAAGTTTAGAACACCATTTTGAGACAGTAAAGCTTATTTTTCTGTTACTTTCAGTAAGTTTAGAACACCATTTTGAGACAGTAAAGCTTATTTTTCTGTTACTTTCAGTAAGTTTAGAACACCATTTTGAGACAGTAAAGCTTATTTTTCTGTTACTTTCAGTAAGTTTAGAACACCATTTTGAGACAGTAAAGCTTATTTTTCTGTTACTTTCAGTAAGTTTAGAACACCATTTTGAGACAGTAAAGCTTATTTTTCTGTTACTTTCAGTAAGTTTAGAACACCATTTTGAGACAGTAAAGCTTATTTTTCTGTTACTTTCAGTAAGTTTAGAACACCATTTTGAGACAGTAAAGCTTATTTTTCTGTTACTTTCAGTAAGTTTAGAACACCATTTTGAGACAGTAAAGCTTATTTTTCTGTTACTTTCAGTAAGTTTAGAACACCATTTTGAGACAGTAAAGCTTATTTTTCTGTTACTTTCAGTAAGTTTAGAACACCATTTTGAGACAGTAAAGCTTATTTTTCTGTTACTTTCAGTAAGTTTAGAACACCATTTTGAGACAGTAAAGCTTATTTTTCTGTTACTTTCAGTAAGTTTAGAACACCATTTTGAGACAGTAAAGCTTATTTTTCTGTTACTTTCAGTAAGTTTAGAACACCATTTTGAGACAGTAAAGCTTATTTTTCTGTTACTTTCAGTAAGTTTAGAACACCATTTTGAGACAGTAAAGCTTATTTTTCTGTTACTTTCAGTAAGTTTAGAACACCATTTTGAGACAGTAAAGCTTATTTTTCTGTTACTTTCAGTAAGTTTAGAACACCATTTTGAGACAGTAAAGCTTATTTTTCTGTTACTTTCAGTAAGTTTAGAACACCATTTTGAGACAGTAAAGCTTATTTTTCTGTTACTTTCAGTAAGTTTAGAACACCATTTTGAGACAGTAAAGCTTATTTTTCTGTTACTTTCAGTAAGTTTAGAACACCATTTTGAGACAGTAAAGCTTATTTTTCTGTTACTTTCAGTAAGTTTAGAACACCATTTTGAGACAGTAAAGCTTATTTTTCTGTTACTTTCAGTAAGTTTAGAACACCATTTTGAGACAGTAAAGCTTATTTTTCTGTTACTTTCAGTAAGTTTAGAACACCATTTTGAGACAGTAAAGCTTATTTTTCTGTTACTTTCAGTAAGTTTAGAACACCATTTTGAGACAGTAAAGCTTATTTTTCTGTTACTTTCAGTAAGTTTAGAACACCATTTTGAGACAGTAAAGCTTATTTTTCTGTTACTTTCAGTAAGTTTAGAACACCATTTTGAGACAGTAAAGCTTATTTTTCTGTTACTTTCAGTAAGTTTAGAACACCATTTTGAGACAGTAAAGCTTATTTTTCTGTTACTTTCAGTAAGTTTAGAACACCATTTTGAGACAGTAAAGCTTATTTTCTGTTACTTTCAGTAAGTTTAGAACACCATTTTGAGACAGTAAAGCTTATTTTTCTGTTACTTTCAGTAAGTTTAGAACACCATTTTGAGACAGTAAAGCTTATTTTTCTGTTACTTTCAGTAAGTTTAGAACACCATTTTGAGACAGTAAAGCTTATTTTTCTGTTACTTTCAGTAAGTTTAGAACACCATTTTGAGACAGTAAAGCTTATTTTTCTGTTACTTTCAGTAAGTTTAGAACACCATTTTGAGACAGTAAAGCTTATTTTTCTGTTACTTTCAGTAAGTTTAGAACACCATTTTGAGACAGTAAAGCTTATTTTTCTGTTACTTTCAGTAAGTTTAGAACACCATTTTGAGACAGTAAAGCTTATTTTTCTGTTACTTTCAGTAAGTTTAGAACACCATTTTGAGACAGTAAAGCTTATTTTTCTGTTACTTTCAGTAAGTTTAGAACACCATTTTGAGACAGTAAAGCTTATTTTCTGTTACTTTCAGTAAGTTTAGAACACCATTTTGAGACAGTAAAGCTTATTTTTCTGTTACTTTCAGTAAGTTTAGAACACCATTTTGAGACAGTAAAGCTTATTTTTCTGTTACTTTCAGTAAGTTTAGAACACCATTTTGAGACAGTAAAGCTTATTTTTCTGTTACTTTCAGTAAGTTTAGAACACCATTTTGAGACAGTAAAGCTTATTTTTCTGTTACTTTCAGTAAGTTTAGAACACCATTTTGAGACAGTAAAGCTTATTTTTCTGTTACTTTCAGTAAGTTTAGAACACCATTTTGAGACAGTAAAGCTTATTTTTCTGTTACTTTCAGTAAGTTTAGAACACCATTTTGAGACAGTAAAGCTTATTTTTCTGTTACTTTCAGTAAGTTTAGAACACCATTTTGAGACAGTAAAGCTTATTTTTCTGTTACTTTCAGTAAGTTTAGAACACCATTTTGAGACAGTAAAGCTTATTTTTCTGTTACTTTCAGTAAGTTTAGAACACCATTTTGAGACAGTAAAGCTTATTTTTCTGTTACTTTCAGTAAGTTTAGAACACCATTTTGAGACAGTAAAGCTTATTTTTCTGTTACTTTCAGTAAGTTTAGAACACCATTTTGAGACAGTAAAGCTTATTTTTCTGTTACTTTCAGTAAGTTTAGAACACCATTTTGAGACAGTAAAGCTTATTTTTCTGTTACTTTCAGTAAGTTTAGAACACCATTTTGAGACAGTAAAGCTTATTTTTCTGTTACTTTCAGTAAGTTTAGAACACCATTTTGAGACAGTAAAGCTTATTTTTCTGTTACTTTCAGTAAGTTTAGAACACCATTTTGAGACAGTAAAGCTTATTTTCTGTTACTTTCAGTAAGTTTAGAACACCATTTTGAGACAGTAAAGCTTATTTTTCTGTTACTTTCAGTAAGTTTAGAACACCATTTTGAGACAGTAAAGCTTATTTTCTGTTACTTTCAGTAAGTTTAGAACACCATTTTGAGACAGTAAAGCTTATTTTTCTGTTACTTTCAGTAAGTTTAGAACACCATTTTGAGACAGTAAAGCTTATTTTTCTGTTACTTTCAGTAAGTTTAGAACACCATTTTGAGACAGTAAAGCTTATTTTTCTGTTACTTTCAGTAAGTTTAGAACACCATTTTGAGACAGTAAAGCTTATTTTTCTGTTACTTTCAGTAAGTTTAGAACACCATTTTGAGACAGTAAAGCTTATTTTTCTGTTACTTTCAGTAAGTTTAGAACACCATTTTGAGACAGTAAAGCTTATTTTTCTGTTACTTTCAGTAAGTTTAGAACACCATTTTGAGACAGTAAAGCTTATTTTCTGTTACTTTCAGTAAGTTTAGAACACCATTTTGAGACAGTAAAGCTTATTTTTCTGTTACTTTCAGTAAGTTTAGAACACCATTTTGAGACAGTAAAGCTTATTTTTCTGTTACTTTCAGTAAGTTTAGAACACCATTTTGAGACAGTAAAGCTTATTTTTCTGTTACTTTCAGTAAGTTTAGAACACCATTTTGAGACAGTAAAGCTTATTTTTCTGTTACTTTCAGTAAGTTTAGAACACCATTTTGAGACAGTAAAGCTTATTTTCTGTTACTTTCAGTAAGTTTAGAACACCATTTTGAGACAGTAAAGCTTATTTTTCTGTTACTTTCAGTAAGTTTAGAACACCATTTTGAGACAGTAAAGCTTATTTTTCTGTTACTTTCAGTAAGTTTAGAACACCATTTTGAGACAGTAAAGCTTATTTTTCTGTTACTTTCAGTAAGTTTAGAACACCATTTTGAGACAGTAAAGCTTATTTTTCTGTTACTTTCAGTAAGTTTAGAACACCATTTTGAGACAGTAAAGCTTATTTTTCTGTTACTTTCAGTAAGTTTAGAACACCATTTTGAGACAGTAAAGCTTATTTTTCTGTTACTTTCAGTAAGTTTAGAACACCATTTTGAGACAGTAAAGCTTATTTTTCTGTTACTTTCAGTAAGTTTAGAACACCATTTTGAGACAGTAAAGCTTATTTTCTGTTACTTTCAGTAAGTTTAGAACACCATTTTGAGACAGAACTTATTTTTCTGTTACTTTCAGTAAGTTTAGAACACCATTTTGAGACAGTAAAGCTTATTTTTCTGTTACTTTCAGTAAGTTTAGAACACCATTTTGAGACAGTAAAGCTTATTTTTCTGTTACTTTCAGTAAGTTTAGAACACCATTTTGAGACAGTAAAGCTTATTTTTCTGTTACTTTCAGTAAGTTTAGAACACCATTTTGAGACAGTAAAGCTTATTTTTCTGTTACTTTCAGTAAGTTTAGAACACCATTTTGAGACAGTAAAGCTTATTTTTCTGTTACTTTCAGTAAGTTTAGAACACCATTTTGAGACAGTAAAGCTTATTTTTCTGTTACTTTCAGTAAGTTTAGAACACCATTTTGAGACAGTAAAGCTTATTTTCTGTTACTTTCAGTAAGTTTAGAACACCATTTTGAGACAGTAAAGCTTATTTTTCTGTTACTTTCAGTAAGTTTAGAACACCATTTTGAGACAGTAAAGCTTATTTTTCTGTTACTTTCAGTAAGTTTAGAACACCATTTTGAGACAGTAAAGCTTATTTTTCTGTTACTTTCAGTAAGTTTAGAACACCATTTTGAGACAGTAAAGCTTATTTTTCTGTTACTTTCAGTAAGTTTAGAACACCATTTTGAGACAGTAAAGCTTATTTTTCTGTTACTTTCAGTAAGTTTAGAACACCATTTTGAGACAGTAAAGCTTATTTTTCTGTTACTTTCAGTAAGTTTAGAACACCATTTTGAGACAGTAAAGCTTATTTTTCTGTTACTTTCAGTAAGTTTAGAACACCATTTTGAGACAGTAAAGCTTATTTTCTGTTACTTTCAGTAAGTTTAGAACACCATTTTGAGACAGTAAAGCTTATTTTTCTGTTACTTTCAGTAAGTTTAGAACACCATTTTGAGACAGTAAAGCTTATTTTTCTGTTACTTTCAGTAAGTTTAGAACACCATTTTGAGACAGTAAAGCTTATTTTTCTGTTACTTTCAGTAAGTTTAGAACACCATTTTGAGACAGTAAAGCTTATTTTTCTGTTACTTTCAGTAAGTTTAGAACACCATTTTGAGACAGTAAAGCTTATTTTTCTGTTACTTTCAGTAAGTTTAGAACACCATTTTGAGACAGTAAAGCTTATTTTTCTGTTACTTTCAGTAAGTTTAGAACACCATTTTGAGACAGTAAAGCTTATTTTTCTGTTACTTTCAGTAAGTTTAGAACACCATTTTGAGACAGTAAAGCTTATTTTCTGTTACTTTCAGTAAGTTTAGAACACCATTTTGAGACAGTAAAGCTTATTTTTCTGTTACTTTCAGTAAGTTTAGAACACCATTTTGAGACAGTAAAGCTTATTTTTCTGTTACTTTCAGTAAGTTTAGAACACCATTTTGAGACAGTAAAGCTTATTTTTCTGTTACTTTCAGTAAGTTTAGAACACCATTTTGAGACAGTAAAGCTTATTTTTCTGTTACTTTCAGTAAGTTTAGAACACCATTTTGAGACAGTAAAGCTTATTTTTCTGTTACTTTCAGTAAGTTTAGAACACCATTTTGAGACAGTAAAGCTTATTTTTCTGTTACTTTCAGTAAGTTTAGAACACCATTTTGAGACAGTAAAGCTTATTTTTCTGTTACTTTCAGTAAGTTTAGAACACCATTTTGAGACAGTAAAGCTTATTTTTCTGTTACTTTCAGTAAGTTTAGAACACCATTTTGAGACAGTAAAGCTTATTTTCTGTTACTTTCAGTAAGTTTAGAACACCATTTTGAGACAGTAAAGCTTATTTTTCTGTTACTTTCAGTAAGTTTAGAACACCATTTTGAGACAGTAAAGCTTATTTTTCTGTTACTTTCAGTAAGTTTAGAACACCATTTTGAGACAGTAAAGCTTATTTTCTGTTACTTTCAGTAAGTTTAGAACACCATTTTGAGACAGTAAAGCTTATTTTTCTGTTACTTTCAGTAAGTTTAGAACACCATTTTGAGACAGTAAAGCTTATTTTTCTGTTACTTTCAGTAAGTTTAGAACACCATTTTGAGACAGTAAAGCTTATTTTTCTGTTACTTTCAGTAAGTTTAGAACACCATTTTGAGACAGTAAAGCTTATTTTTCTGTTACTTTCAGTAAGTTTAGAACACCATTTTGAGACAGTAAAGCTTATTTTTCTGTTACTTTCAGTAAGTTTAGAACACCATTTTGAGACAGTAAAGCTTATTTTTCTGTTACTTTCAGTAAGTTTAGAACACCATTTTGAGACAGTAAAGCTTATTTTTCTGTTACTTTCAGTAAGTTTAGAACACCATTTTGAGACAGTAAAGCTTATTTTTCTGTTACTTTCAGTAAGTTTAGAACACCATTTTGAGACAGTAAAGCTTATTTTTCTGTTACTTTCAGTAAGTTTAGAACACCATTTTGAGACAGTAAAGCTTATTTTTCTGTTACTTTCAGTAAGTTTAGAACACCATTTTGAGACAGTAAAGCTTATTTTTCTGTTACTTTCAGTAAGTTTAGAACACCATTTTGAGACAGTAAAGCTTATTTTTCTGTTACTTTCAGTAAGTTTAGAACACCATTTTGAGACAGTAAAGCTTATTTTTCTGTTACTTTCAGTAAGTTTAGAACACCATTTTGAGACAGTAAAGCTTATTTTTCTGTTACTTTCAGTAAGTTTAGAACACCATTTTGAGACAGTTAAAGCTTATTTTTCTGTTACTTTCAGTAAGTTTAGAACACCATTTTGAGACAGTAAAGCTTATTTTTCTGTTACTTTCAGTAAGTTTAGAACACCATTTTGAGACAGTAAAGCTTATTATTTTTCTGTTACTTTCAGTAAGTTTAGAACACCATTTTGAGACAGTAAAGCTTATTTTTCTGTTACTTTCAGTAAGTTTAGAACACCATTTTGAGACAGTAAAGCTTATTTTTCTGTTACTTTCAGTAAGTTTAGAACACCATTTTGAGACAGTAAAGCTTATTTTCTGTTACTTTCAGTAAGTTTAGAACACCATTTTGAGACAGTAAAGCTTATTTTTCTGTTACTTTCAGTAAGTTTAGAACACCATTTTGAGACAGTAAAGCTTATTTTCTGTTACTTTCAGTAAGTTTAGAACACCATTTTGAGACAGTAAAGCTTATTTTTCTGTTACTTTCAGTAAGTTTAGAACACCATTTTGAGACAGTAAAGCTTATTTTTCTGTTACTTTCAGTAAGTTTAGAACACCATTTTGAGACAGTAAAGCTTATTTTTCTGTTACTTTCAGTAAGTTTAGAACACCATTTTGAGACAGTAAAGCTTATTTTTCTGTTACTTTCAGTAAGTTTAGAACACCATTTTGAGACAGTAAAGCTTATTTTTCTGTTACTTTCAGTAAGTTTAGAACACCATTTTGAGACAGTAAAGCTTATTTTTCTGTTACTTTCAGTAAGTTTAGAACACCATTTTGAGACAGTAAAGCTTATTTTTCTGTTACTTTCAGTAAGTTTAGAACACCATTTTGAGACAGTAAAGCTTATTTTCTGTTACTTTCAGTAAGTTTAGAACACCATTTTGAGACAGTAAAGCTTATTTTTCTGTTACTTTCAGTAAGTTTAGAACACCATTTTGAGACAGTAAAGCTTATTTTTCTGTTACTTTCAGTAAGTTTAGAACACCATTTTGAGACAGTAAAGCTTATTTTTCTGTTACTTTCAGTAAGTTTAGAACACCATTTTGAGACAGTAAAGCTTATTTTTCTGTTACTTTCAGTAAGTTTAGAACACCATTTTGAGACAGTAAAGCTTATTTTTCTGTTACTTTCAGTAAGTTTAGAACACCATTTTGAGACAGTAAAGCTTATTTTTCTGTTACTTTCAGTAAGTTTAGAACACCATTTTGAGACAGTAAAGCTTATTTTTCTGTTACTTTCAGTAAGTTTAGAACACCATTTTGAGACAGTAAAGCTTATTTTTCTGTTACTTTCAGTAAGTTTAGAACACCATTTTGAGACAGTAAAGCTTATTTTCTGTTACTTTCAGTAAGTTTAGAACACCATTTTGAGACAGTAAAGCTTATTTTTCTGTTACTTTCAGTAAGTTTAGAACACCATTTTGAGACAGTAAAGCTTATTTTTCTGTTACTTTCAGTAAGTTTAGAACACCATTTTGAGACAGTAAAGCTTATTTTTCTGTTACTTTCAGTAAGTTTAGAACACCATTTTGAGACAGTAAAGCTTATTTTTCTGTTACTTTCAGTAAGTTTAGAACACCATTTTGAGACAGTAAAGCTTATTTTTCTGTTACTTTCAGTAAGTTTAGAACACCATTTTGAGACAGTAAAGCTTATTTTTCTGTTACTTTCAGTAAGTTTAGAACACCATTTTGAGACAGTAAAGCTTATTTTTCTGTTACTTTCAGTAAGTTTAGAACACCATTTTGAGACAGTAAAGCTTATTTTTCTGTTACTTTCAGTAAGTTTAGAACACCATTTTGAGACAGTAAAGCTTATTTTTCTGTTACTTTCAGTAAGTTTAGAACACCATTTTGAGACAGTAAAGCTTATTTTTCTGTTACTTTCAGTAAGTTTAGAACACCATTTTGAGACAGTAAAGCTTATTTTTCTGTTACTTTCAGTAAGTTTAGAACACCATTTTGAGACAGTAAAGCTTATTTTTCTGTTACTTTCAGTAAGTTTAGAACACCATTTTGAGACAGTAAAGCTTATTTTTCTGTTACTTTCAGTAAGTTTAGAACACCATTTTGAGACAGTAAAGCTTATTTTTCTGTTACTTTCAGTAAGTTTAGAACACCATTTTGAGACAGTAAAGCTTATTTTCTGTTACTTTCAGTAAGTTTAGAACACCATTTTGAGACAGTAAAGCTTATTTTCTGTTACTTTCAGTAAGTTTAGAACACCATTTTGAGACAGTAAAGCTTATTTTTCTGTTACTTTCAGTAAGTTTAGAACACCATTTTGAGACAGTAAAGCTTATTTTTCTGTTACTTTCAGTAAGTTTAGAACACCATTTTGAGACAGTAAAGCTTATTTTTCTGTTACTTTCAGTAAGTTTAGAACACCATTTTGAGACAGTAAAGCTTATTTTTCTGTTACTTTCAGTAAGTTTAGAACACCATTTTGAGACAGTAAAGCTTATTTTTCTGTTACTTTCAGTAAGTTTAGAACACCATTTTGAGACAGTAAAGCTTATTTTTCTGTTACTTTCAGTAAGTTTAGAACACCATTTTGAGACAGTAAAGCTTATTTTTCTGTTACTTTCAGTAAGTTTAGAACACCATTTTGAGACAGTAAAGCTTATTTTCTGTTACTTTCAGTAAGTTTAGAACACCATTTTGAGACAGTAAAGCTTATTTTTCTGTTACTTTCAGTAAGTTTAGAACACCATTTTGAGACAGTAAAGCTTATTTTTCTGTTACTTTCAGTAAGTTTAGAACACCATTTTGAGACAGTAAAGCTTATTTTTCTGTTACTTTCAGTAAGTTTAGAACACCATTTTGAGACAGTAAAGCTTATTTTTCTGTTACTTTCAGTAAGTTTAGAACACCATTTTGAGACAGTAAAGCTTATTTTTCTGTTACTTTCAGTAAGTTTAGAACACCATTTTGAGACAGTAAAGCTTATTTTTCTGTTACTTTCAGTAAGTTTAGAACACCATTTTGAGACAGTAAAGCTTATTTTCTGTTACTTTCAGTAAGTTTAGAACACCATTTTGAGACAGTAAAGCTTATTTTTCTGTTACTTTCAGTAAGTTTAGAACACCATTTTGAGACAGTAAAGCTTATTTTTCTGTTACTTTCAGTAAGTTTAGAACACCATTTTGAGACAGTAAAGCTTATTTTTCTGTTACTTTCAGTAAGTTTAGAACACCATTTTGAGACAGTAAAGCTTATTTTTCTGTTACTTTCAGTAAGTTTAGAACACCATTTTGAGACAGTAAAGCTTATTTTTCTGTTACTTTCAGTAAGTTTAGAACACCATTTTGAGACAGTAAAGCTTATTTTTCTGTTACTTTCAGTAAGTTTAGAACACCATTTTGAGACAGTAAAGCTTATTTTTCTGTTACTTTCAGTAAGTTTAGAACACCATTTTGAGACAGTAAAGCTTATTTTTCTGTTACTTTCAGTAAGTTTAGAACACCATTTTGAGACAGTAAAGCTTATTTTTCTGTTACTTTCAGTAAGTTTAGAACACCATTTTGAGACAGTAAAGCTTATTTTTCTGTTACTTTCAGTAAGTTTAGAACACCATTTTGAGACAGTAAAGCTTATTTTCTGTTACTTTCAGTAAGTTTAGAACACCATTTTGAGACAGTAAAGCTTATTTTTCTGTTACTTTCAGTAAGTTTAGAACACCATTTTGAGACAGTAAAGCTTATTTTCTGTTACTTTCAGTAAGTTTAGAACACCATTTTGAGACAGTAAAGCTTATTTTTCTGTTACTTTCAGTAAGTTTAGAACACCATTTTGAGACAGTAAAGCTTATTTTTCTGTTACTTTCAGTAAGTTTAGAACACCATTTTGAGACAGTAAAGCTTATTTTTCTGTTACTTTCAGTAAGTTTAGAACACCATTTTGAGACAGTAAAGCTTATTTTTCTGTTACTTTCAGTAAGTTTAGAACACCATTTTGAGACAGTAAAGCTTATTTTTCTGTTACTTTCAGTAAGTTTAGAACACCATTTTGAGACAGTAAAGCTTATTTTCTGTTACTTTCAGTAAGTTTAGAACACCATTTTGAGACAGTAAAGCTTATTTTTCTGTTACTTTCAGTAAGTTTAGAACACCATTTTGAGACAGTAAAGCTTATTTTTCTGTTACTTTCAGTAAGTTTAGAACACCATTTTGAGACAGTAAAGCTTATTTTTCTGTTACTTTCAGTAAGTTTAGAACACCATTTTGAGACAGTAAAGCTTATTTTTCTGTTACTTTCAGTAAGTTTAGAACACCATTTTGAGACAGTAAAGCTTATTTTTCTGTTACTTTCAGTAAGTTTAGAACACCATTTTGAGACAGTAAAGCTTATTTTTCTGTTACTTTCAGTAAGTTTAGAACACCATTTTGAGACAGTAAAGCTTATTTTTCTGTTACTTTCAGTAAGTTTAGAACACCATTTTGAGACAGTAAAGCTTATTTTTCTGTTACTTTCAGTAAGTTTAGAACACCATTTTGAGACAGTAAAGCTTATTTTCTGTTACTTTCAGTAAGTTTAGAACACCATTTTGAGACAGTAAAGCTTATTTTTCTGTTACTTTCAGTAAGTTTAGAACACCATTTTGAGACAGTAAAGCTTATTTTCTGTTACTTTCAGTAAGTTTAGAACACCATTTTGAGACAGTAAAGCTTATTTTTCTGTTACTTTCAGTAAGTTTAGAACACCATTTTGAGACAGTAAAGCTTATTTTTCTGTTACTTTCAGTAAGTTTAGAACACCATTTTGAGACAGTAAAGCTTATTTTTCTGTTACTTTCAGTAAGTTTAGAACACCATTTTGAGACAGTAAAGCTTATTTTTCTGTTACTTTCAGTAAGTTTAGAACACCATTTTGAGACAGTAAAGCTTATTTTTCTGTTACTTTCAGTAAGTTTAGAACACCATTTTGAGACAGTAAAGCTTATTTTTCTGTTACTTTCAGTAAGTTTAGAACACCATTTTGAGACAGTAAAGCTTATTTTTCTGTTACTTTCAGTAAGTTTAGAACACCATTTTGAGACAGTAAAGCTTATTTTCTGTTACTTTCAGTAAGTTTAGAACACCATTTTGAGACAGTAAAGCTTATTTTCTGTTACTTTCAGTAAGTTTAGAACACCATTTTGAGACAGTAAAGCTTATTTTTCTGTTACTTTCAGTAAGTTTAGAACACCATTTTGAGACAGTAAAGCTTATTTTTCTGTTACTTTCAGTAAGTTTAGAACACCATTTTGAGACAGTAAAGCTTATTTTTCTGTTACTTTCAGTAAGTTTAGAACACCATTTTGAGACAGTAAAGCTTATTTTTCTGTTACTTTCAGTAAGTTTAGAACACCATTTTGAGACAGTAAAGCTTATTTTTCTGTTACTTTCAGTAAGTTTAGAACACCATTTTGAGACAGTAAAGCTTATTTTTCTGTTACTTTCAGTAAGTTTAGAACACCATTTTGAGACAGTAAAGCTTATTTTTCTGTTACTTTCAGTAAGTTTAGAACACCATTTTGAGACAGTAAAGCTTATTTTTCTGTTACTTTCAGTAAGTTTAGAACACCATTTTGAGACAGTAAAGCTTATTTTCTGTTACTTTCAGTAAGTTTAGAACACCATTTTGAGACAGTAAAGCTTATTTTTCTGTTACTTTCAGTAAGTTTAGAACACCATTTTGAGACAGTAAAGCTTATTTTTCTGTTACTTTCAGTAAGTTTAGAACACCATTTTGAGACAGTAAAGCTTATTTTTCTGTTACTTTCAGTAAGTTTAGAACACCATTTTGAGACAGTAAAGCTTATTTTTCTGTTACTTTCAGTAAGTTTAGAACACCATTTTGAGACAGTAAAGCTTATTTTCTGTTACTTTCAGTAAGTTTAGAACACCATTTTGAGACAGTAAAGCTTATTTTCTGTTACTTTCAGTAAGTTTAGAACACCATTTTGAGACAGTAAAGCTTATTTTTCTGTTACTTTCAGTAAGTTTAGAACACCATTTTGAGACAGTAAAGCTTATTTTTCTGTTACTTTCAGTAAGTTTAGAACACCATTTTGAGACAGTAAAGCTTATTTTTCTGTTACTTTCAGTAAGTTTAGAACACCATTTTGAGACAGTAAAGCTTATTTTTCTGTTACTTTCAGTAAGTTTAGAACACCATTTTGAGACAGTAAAGCTTATTTTTCTGTTACTTTCAGTAAGTTTAGAACACCATTTTGAGACAGTAAAGCTTATTTTTCTGTTACTTTCAGTAAGTTTAGAACACCATTTTGAGACAGTAAAGCTTATTTTCTGTTACTTTCAGTAAGTTTAGAACACCATTTTGAGACAGTAAAGCTTATTTTCTGTTACTTTCAGTAAGTTTAGAACACCATTTTGAGACAGTAAAGCTTATTTTCTGTTACTTTCAGTAAGTTTAGAACACCATTTTGAGACAGTAAAGCTTATTTTTCTGTTACTTTCAGTAAGTTTAGAACACCATTTTGAGACAGTAAAGCTTATTTTTCTGTTACTTTCAGTAAGTTTAGAACACCATTTTGAGACAGTAAAGCTTATTTTTCTGTTACTTTCAGTAAGTTTAGAACACCATTTTGAGACAGTAAAGCTTATTTTTCTGTTACTTTCAGTAAGTTTAGAACACCATTTTGAGACAGTAAAGCTTATTTTTCTGTTACTTTCAGTAAGTTTAGAACACCATTTTGAGACAGTAAAGCTTATTTTTCTGTTACTTTCAGTAAGTTTAGAACACCATTTTGAGACAGTAAAGCTTATTTTTCTGTTACTTTCAGTAAGTTTAGAACACCATTTTGAGACAGTAAAGCTTATTTTTCTGTTACTTTCAGTAAGTTTAGAACACCATTTTGAGACAGTAAAGCTTATTTTTCTGTTACTTTCAGTAAGTTTAGAACACCATTTTGAGACAGTAAAGCTTATTTTTCTGTTACTTTCAGTAAGTTTAGAACACCATTTTGAGACAGTAAAGCTTATTTTTCTGTTACTTTCAGTAAGTTTAGAACACCATTTTGAGACAGTAAAGCTTATTTTCTGTTACTTTCAGTAAGTTTAGAACACCATTTTGAGACAGTAAAGCTTATTTTCTGTTACTTTCAGTAAGTTTAGAACACCATTTTGAGACAGTAAAGCTTATTTTTCTGTTACTTTCAGTAAGTTTAGAACACCATTTTGAGACAGTAAAGCTTATTTTTCTGTTACTTTCAGTAAGTTTAGAACACCATTTTGAGACAGTAAAGCTTATTTTTCTGTTACTTTCAGTAAGTTTAGAACACCATTTTGAGACAGTAAAGCTTATTTTCTGTTACTTTCAGTAAGTTTAGAACACCATTTTGAGACAGTAAAGCTTATTTTTCTGTTACTTTCAGTAAGTTTAGAACACCATTTTGAGACAGTAAAGCTTATTTTTCTGTTACTTTCAGTAAGTTTAGAACACCATTTTGAGACAGTAAAGCTTATTTTTCTGTTACTTTCAGTAAGTTTAGAACACCATTTTGAGACAGTAAAGCTTATTTTTCTGTTACTTTCAGTAAGTTTAGAACACCATTTTGAGACAGTAAAGCTTATTTTTCTGTTACTTTCAGTAAGTTTAGAACACCATTTTGAGACAGTAAAGCTTATTTTTCTGTTACTTTCAGTAAGTTTAGAACACCATTTTGAGACAGTAAAGCTTATTTTTCTGTTACTTTCAGTAAGTTTAGAACACCATTTTGAGACAGTAAAGCTTATTTTCTGTTACTTTCAGTAAGTTTAGAACACCATTTTGAGACAGTAAAGCTTATTTTTCTGTTACTTTCAGTAAGTTTAGAACACCATTTTGAGACAGTAAAGCTTATTTTTCTGTTACTTTCAGTAAGTTTAGAACACCATTTTGAGACAGTAAAGCTTATTTTTCTGTTACTTTCAGTAAGTTTAGAACACCATTTTGAGACAGTAAAGCTTATTTTCTGTTACTTTCAGTAAGTTTAGAACACCATTTTGAGACAGTAAAGCTTATTTTTCTGTTACTTTCAGTAAGTTTAGAACACCATTTTGAGACAGTAAAGCTTATTTTTCTGTTACTTTCAGTAAGTTTAGAACACCATTTTGAGACAGTAAAGCTTATTTTTCTGTTACTTTCAGTAAGTTTAGAACACCATTTTGAGACAGTAAAGCTTATTTTTCTGTTACTTTCAGTAAGTTTAGAACACCATTTTGAGACAGTAAAGCTTATTTTCTGTTACTTTCAGTAAGTTTAGAACACCATTTTGAGACAGTAAAGCTTATTTTTCTGTTACTTTCAGTAAGTTTAGAACACCATTTTGAGACAGTAAAGCTTATTTTCTGTTACTTTCAGTAAGTTTAGAACACCATTTTGAGACAGTAAAGCTTATTTTTCTGTTACTTTCAGTAAGTTTAGTTTAGAACACCATTTTGATTTTGAGACAGTAAAGCTTATTTTTCTGTTACTTTCAGTAAGTTTAGAACACCATTTTGAGACAGTAAAGCTTATTTTTCTGTTACTTTCAGTAAGTTTAGAACACCATTTTGAGACAGTAAAGCTTATTTTTCTGTTACTTTCAGTAAGTTTAGAACACCATTTTGAGACAGTAAAGCTTATTTTTCTGTTACTTTCAGTAAGTTTAGAACACCATTTTGAGACAGTAAAGCTTATTTTTCTGTTACTTTCAGTAAGTTTAGAACACCATTTTGAGACAGTAAAGCTTATTTTTCTGTTACTTTCAGTAAGTTTAGAACACCATTTTGAGACAGTAAAGCTTATTTTCTGTTACTTTCAGTAAGTTTAGAACACCATTTTGAGACAGTAAAGCTTATTTTCTGTTACTTTCAGTAAGTTTAGAACACCATTTTGAGACAGTAAAGCTTATTTTTCTGTTACTTTCAGTAAGTTTAGAACACCATTTTGAGACAGTAAAGCTTATTTTCTGTTACTTTCAGTAAGTTTAGAACACCATTTTGAGACAGTAAAGCTTATTTTCTGTTACTTTCAGTAAGTTTAGAACACCATTTTGAGACAGTAAAGCTTATTTTTCTGTTACTTTCAGTAAGTTTAGAACACCATTTTGAGACAGTAAAGCTTATTTTTCTGTTACTTTCAGTAAGTTTAGAACACCATTTTGAGACAGTAAAGCTTATTTTTCTGTTACTTTCAGTAAGTTTAGAACACCATTTTGAGACAGTAAAGCTTATTTTTCTGTTACTTTCAGTAAGTTTAGAACACCATTTTGAGACAGTAAAGCTTATTTTTCTGTTACTTTCAGTAAGTTTAGAACACCATTTTGAGACAGTAAAGCTTATTTTCTGTTACTTTCAGTAAGTTTAGAACACCATTTTGAGACAGTAAAGCTTATTTTTCTGTTACTTTCAGTAAGTTTAGAACACCATTTTGAGACAGTAAAGCTTATTTTTCTGTTACTTTCAGTAAGTTTAGAACACCATTTTGAGACAGTAAAGCTTATTTTTCTGTTACTTTCAGTAAGTTTAGAACACCATTTTGAGACAGTAAAGCTTATTTTTCTGTTACTTTCAGTAAGTTTAGAACACCATTTTGAGACAGTAAAGCTTATTTTTCTGTTACTTTCAGTAAGTTTAGAACACCATTTTGAGACAGTAAAGCTTATTTTTCTGTTACTTTCAGTAAGTTTAGAACACCATTTTGAGACAGTAAAGCTTATTTTTCTGTTACTTTCAGTAAGTTTAGAACACCATTTTGAGACAGTAAAGCTTATTTTTCTGTTACTTTCAGTAAGTTTAGAACACCATTTTGAGACAGTAAAGCTTATTTTTCTGTTACTTTCAGTAAGTTTAGAACACCATTTTGAGACAGTAAAGCTTATTTTTCTGTTACTTTCAGTAAGTTTAGAACACCATTTTGAGACAGTAAAGCTTATTTTTCTGTTACTTTCAGTAAGTTTAGAACACCATTTTGAGACAGTAAAGCTTATTTTTCTGTTACTTTCAGTAAGTTTAGAACACCATTTTGAGACAGTAAAGCTTATTTTCTGTTACTTTCAGTAAGTTTAGAACACCATTTTGAGACAGTAAAGCTTATTTTTCTGTTACTTTCAGTAAGTTTAGAACACCATTTTGAGACAGTAAAGCTTATTTTTCTGTTACTTTCAGTAAGTTTAGAACACCATTTTGAGACAGTAAAGCTTATTTTCTGTTACTTTCAGTAAGTTTAGAACACCATTTTGAGACAGTAAAGCTTATTTTTCTGTTACTTTCAGTAAGTTTAGAACACCATTTTGAGACAGTAAAGCTTATTTTTCTGTTACTTTCAGTAAGTTTAGAACACCATTTTGAGACAGTAAAGCTTATTTTTCTGTTACTTTCAGTAAGTTTAGAACACCATTTTGAGACAGTAAAGCTTATTTTTCTGTTACTTTCAGTAAGTTTAGAACACCATTTTGAGACAGTAAAGCTTATTTTTCTGTTACTTTCAGTAAGTTTAGAACACCATTTTGAGACAGTAAAGCTTATTTTTCTGTTACTTTCAGTAAGTTTAGAACACCATTTTGAGACAGTAAAGCTTATTTTTCTGTTACTTTCAGTAAGTTTAGAACACCATTTTGAGACAGTAAAGCTTATTTTTCTGTTACTTTCAGTAAGTTTAGAACACCATTTTGAGACAGTAAAGCTTATTTTTCTGTTACTTTCAGTAAGTTTAGAACACCATTTTGAGACAGTAAAGCTTATTTTTCTGTTACTTTCAGTAAGTTTAGAACACCATTTTGAGACAGTAAAGCTTATTTTTCTGTTACTTTCAGTAAGTTTAGAACACCATTTTGAGACAGTAAAGCTTATTTTTCTGTTACTTTCAGTAAGTTTAGAACACCATTTTGAGACAGTAAAGCTTATTTTTCTGTTACTTTCAGTAAGTTTAGAACACCATTTTGAGACAGTAAAGCTTATTTTTCTGTTACTTTCAGTAAGTTTAGAACACCATTTTGAGACAGTAAAGCTTATTTTTCTGTTACTTTCAGTAAGTTTAGAACACCATTTTGAGACAGTAAAGCTTATTTTTCTGTTACTTTCAGTAAGTTTAGAACACCATTTTGAGACAGTAAAGCTTATTTTTCTGTTACTTTCAGTAAGTTTAGAACACCATTTTGAGACAGTAAAGCTTATTTTTCTGTTACTTTCAGTAAGTTTAGAACACCATTTTGAGACAGTAAAGCTTATTTTTCTGTTACTTTCAGTAAGTTTAGAACACCATTTTGAGACAGTAAAGCTTATTTTCTGTTACTTTCAGTAAGTTTAGAACACCATTTTGAGACAGTAAAGCTTATTTTTCTGTTACTTTCAGTAAGTTTAGAACACCATTTTGAGACAGTAAAGCTTATTTTTCTGTTACTTTCAGTAAGTTTAGAACACCATTTTGAGACAGTAAAGCTTATTTTTCTGTTACTTTCAGTAAGTTTAGAACACCATTTTGAGACAGTAAAGCTTATTTTCTGTTACTTTCAGTAAGTTTAGAACACCATTTTGAGACAGTAAAGCTTATTTTTCTGTTACTTTCAGTAAGTTTAGAACACCATTTTGAGACAGTAAAGCTTATTTTCTGTTACTTTCAGTAAGTTTAGAACACCATTTTGAGACAGTAAAGCTTATTTTTCTGTTACTTTCAGTAAGTTTAGAACACCATTTTGAGACAGTAAAGCTTATTTTTCTGTTACTTTCAGTAAGTTTAGAACACCATTTTGAGACAGTAAAGCTTATTTTTCTGTTACTTTCAGTAAGTTTAGAACACCATTTTGAGACAGTAAAGCTTATTTTCTGTTACTTTCAGTAAGTTTAGAACACCATTTTGAGACAGTAAAGCTTATTTTTCTGTTACTTTCAGTAAGTTTAGAACACCATTTTGAGACAGTAAAGCTTATTTTTCTGTTACTTTCAGTAAGTTTAGAACACCATTTTGAGACAGTAAAGCTTATTTTTCTGTTACTTTCAGTAAGTTTAGAACACCATTTTGAGACAGTAAAGCTTATTTTTCTGTTACTTTCAGTAAGTTTAGAACACCATTTTGAGACAGTAAAGCTTATTTTTCTGTTACTTTCAGTAAGTTTAGAACACCATTTTGAGACAGTAAAGCTTATTTTTCTGTTACTTTCAGTAAGTTTAGAACACCATTTTGAGACAGTAAAGCTTATTTTTCTGTTACTTTCAGTAAGTTTAGAACACCATTTTGAGACAGTAAAGCTTATTTTTCTGTTACTTTCAGTAAGTTTAGAACACCATTTTGAGACAGTAAAGCTTATTTTCTGTTACTTTCAGTAAGTTTAGAACACCATTTTGAGACAGTAAAGCTTATTTTTCTGTTACTTTCAGTAAGTTTAGAACACCATTTTGAGACAGTAAAGCTTATTTTTCTGTTACTTTCAGTAAGTTTAGAACACCATTTTGAGACAGTAAAGCTTATTTTTCTGTTAGTAAAGCTTATTTTTCTGTTACTTTCAGTAAGTTTAGAACACCATTTTGAGACAGTAAAGCTTATTTTCTGTTACTTTCAGTAAGTTTAGAACACCATTTTGAGACAGTAAAGCTTATTTTTCTGTTACTTTCAGTAAGTTTAGAACACCATTTTGAGACAGTAAAGCTTATTTTTCTGTTACTTTCAGTAAGTTTAGAACACCATTTTGAGACAGTAAAGCTTATTTTTCTGTTACTTTCAGTAAGTTTAGAACACCATTTTGAGACAGTAAAGCTTATTTTTCTGTTACTTTCAGTAAGTTTAGAACACCATTTTGAGACAGTAAAGCTTATTTTTCTGTTACTTTCAGTAAGTTTAGAACACCATTTTGAGACAGTAAAGCTTATTTTTCTGTTACTTTCAGTAAGTTTAGAACACCATTTTGAGACAGTAAAGCTTATTTTTCTGTTACTTTCAGTAAGTTTAGAACACCATTTTGAGACAGTAAAGCTTATTTTTCTGTTACTTTCAGTAAGTTTAGAACACCATTTTGAGACAGTAAAGCTTATTTTCTGTTACTTTCAGTAAGTTTAGAACACCATTTTGAGACAGTAAAGCTTATTTTTCTGTTACTTTCAGTAAGTTTAGAACACCATTTTGAGACAGTAAAGCTTATTTTTCTGTTACTTTCAGTAAGTTTAGAACACCATTTTGAGACAGTAAAGCTTATTTTTCTGTTACTTTCAGTAAGTTTAGAACACCATTTTGAGACAGTAAAGCTTATTTTTCTGTTACTTTCAGTAAGTTTAGAACACCATTTTGAGACAGTAAAGCTTATTTTCTGTTACTTTCAGTAAGTTTAGAACACCATTTTGAGACAGTAAAGCTTATTTTTCTGTTACTTTCAGTAAGTTTAGAACACCATTTTGAGACAGTAAAGCTTATTTTTCTGTTACTTTCAGTAAGTTTAGAACACCATTTTGAGACAGTAAAGCTTATTTTTCTGTTACTTTCAGTAAGTTTAGAACACCATTTTGAGACAGTAAAGCTTATTTTTCTGTTACTTTCAGTAAGTTTAGAACACCATTTTGAGACAGTAAAGCTTATTTTTCTGTTACTTTCAGTAAGTTTAGAACACCATTTTGAGACAGTAAAGCTTATTTTTCTGTTACTTTCAGTAAGTTTAGAACACCATTTTGAGACAGTAAAGCTTATTTTTCTGTTACTTTCAGTAAGTTTAGAACACCATTTTGAGACAGTTAAAGCTTATTTTTCTGTTACTTTCAGTAAGTTTAGAACACCATTTTGAGACAGTAAAGCTTATTTTCTGTTACTTTCAGTAAGTTTAGAACACCATTTTGAGACAGTAAAGCTTATTTTTCTGTTACTTTCAGTAAGTTTAGAACACCATTTTGAGACAGTAAAGCTTATTTTCTGTTACTTTCAGTAAGTTTAGAACACCATTTTGAGACAGTAAAGCTTATTTTTCTGTTACTTTCAGTAAGTTTAGAACACCATTTTGAGACAGTAAAGCTTATTTTTCTGTTACTTTCAGTAAGTTTAGAACACCATTTTGAGACAGTAAAGCTTATTTTTCTGTTACTTTCAGTAAGTTTAGAACACCATTTTGAGACAGTAAAGCTTATTTTTCTGTTACTTTCAGTAAGTTTAGAACACCATTTTGAGACAGTAAAGCTTATTTTTCTGTTACTTTCAGTAAGTTTAGAACACCATTTTGAGACAGTAAAGCTTATTTTTCTGTTACTTTCAGTAAGTTTAGAACACCATTTTGAGACAGTAAAGCTTATTTTTCTGTTACTTTCAGTAAGTTTAGAACACCATTTTGAGACAGTAAAGCTTATTTTCTGTTACTTTCAGTAAGTTTAGAACACCATTTTGAGACAGTAAAGCTTATTTTCTGTTACTTTCAGTAAGTTTAGAACACCATTTTGAGACAGTAAAGCTTATTTTTCTGTTACTTTCAGTAAGTTTAGAACACCATTTTGAGACAGTAAAGCTTATTTTTCTGTTACTTTCAGTAAGTTTAGAACACCATTTTGAGACAGTAAAGCTTATTTTTCTGTTACTTTCAGTAAGTTTAGAACACCATTTTGAGACAGTAAAGCTTATTTTCTGTTACTTTCAGTAAGTTTAGAACACCATTTTGAGACAGTAAAGCTTATTTTTCTGTTACTTTCAGTAAGTTTAGAACACCATTTTGAGACAGTAAAGCTTATTTTTCTGTTACTTTCAGTAAGTTTAGAACACCATTTTGAGACAGTAAAGCTTATTTTCTGTTACTTTCAGTAAGTTTAGAACACCATTTTGAGACAGTAAAGCTTATTTTTCTGTTACTTTCAGTAAGTTTAGAACACCATTTTGAGACAGTAAAGCTTATTTTTCTGTTACTTTCAGTAAGTTTAGAACACCATTTTGAGACAGTAAAGCTTATTTTTCTGTTACTTTCAGTAAGTTTAGAACACCATTTTGAGACAGTAAAGCTTATTTTTCTGTTACTTTCAGTAAGTTTAGAACACCATTTTGAGACAGTAAAGCTTATTTTTCTGTTACTTTCAGTAAGTTTAGAACACCATTTTGAGACAGTAAAGCTTATTTTTCTGTTACTTTCAGTAAGTTTAGAACACCATTTTGAGACAGTAAAGCTTATTTTTCTGTTACTTTCAGTAAGTTTAGAACACCATTTTGAGACAGTAAAGCTTATTTTTCTGTTACTTTCAGTAAGTTTAGAACACCATTTTGAGACAGTAAAGCTTATTTTCTGTTACTTTCAGTAAGTTTAGAACACCATTTTGAGACAGTAAAGCTTATTTTTCTGTTACTTTCAGTAAGTTTAGAACACCATTTTGAGACAGTAAAGCTTATTTTTCTGTTACTTTCAGTAAGTTTAGAACACCATTTTGAGACAGTAAAGCTTATTTTTCTGTTACTTTCAGTAAGTTTAGAACACCATTTTGAGACAGTAAAGCTTATTTTTCTGTTACTTTCAGTAAGTTTAGAACACCATTTTGAGACAGTAAAGCTTATTTTTCTGTTACTTTCAGTAAGTTTAGAACACCATTTTGAGACAGTAAAGCTTATTTTTCTGTTACTTTCAGTAAGTTTAGAACACCATTTTGAGACAGTAAAGCTTATTTTTCTGTTACTTTCAGTAAGTTTAGAACACCATTTTGAGACAGTAAAGCTTATTTTTCTGTTACTTTCAGTAAGTTTAGAACACCATTTTGAGACAGTAAAGCTTATTTTTCTGTTACTTTCAGTAAGTTTAGAACACCATTTTGAGACAGTAAAGCTTATTTTTCTGTTACTTTCAGTAAGTTTAGAACACCATTTTGAGACAGTAAAGCTTATTTTTCTGTTACTTTCAGTAAGTTTAGAACACCATTTTGAGACAGTAAAGCTTATTTTTCTGTTACTTTCAGTAAGTTTAGAACACCATTTTGAGACAGTAAAGCTTATTTTTCTGTTACTTTCAGTAAGTTTAGAACACCATTTTGAGACAGTAAAGCTTATTTTTCTGTTACTTTCAGTAAGTTTAGAACACCATTTTGAGACAATTAAAGCTTATTTTTCTGTTACTTTCAGTAAGTTTAGAACACCATTTTGAGACAGTAAAGCTTATTTTTCTGTTACTTTCAGTAAGTTTAGAACACCATTTTGAGACAGTAAAGCTTATTTTTCTGTTACTTTCAGTAAGTTTAGAACACCATTTTGAGACAGTAAAGCTTATTTTTCTGTTACTTTCAGTAAGTTTAGAACACCATTTTGAGACAGTAAAGCTTATTTTTCTGTTACTTTCAGTAAGTTTAGAACACCATTTTGAGACAGTAAAGCTTATTTTTCTGTTACTTTCAGTAAGTTTAGAACACCATTTTGAGACAGTAAAGCTTATTTTTCTGTTACTTTCAGTAAGTTTAGAACACCATTTTGAGACAGTTTAAAGCTTATTTTTCTGTTACTTTCAGTAAGTTTAGAACACCATTTTGAGACAGTAAAGCTTATTTTTCTGTTACTTTCAGTAAGTTTAGAACACCATTTTGAGACAGTAAAGCTTATTTTTCTGTTACTTTCAGTAAGTTTAGAACACCATTTTGAGACAGTAAAGCTTATTTTTCTGTTACTTTCAGTAAGTTTAGAACACCATTTTGAGACAGTAAAGCTTATTTTTCTGTTACTTTCAGTAAGTTTAGAACACCATTTTGAGACAGTAAAGCTTATTTTTCTGTTACTTTCAGTAAGTTTAGAACACCATTTTGAGACAGTAAAGCTTATTTTTCTGTTACTTTCAGTAAGTTTAGAACACCATTTTGAGACAGTAAAGCTTATTTTTCTGTTACTTTCAGTAAGTTTAGAACACCATTTTGAGACAGTTAAAGCTTATTTTTCTGTTACTTTCAGTAAGTTTAGAACACCATTTTGAGACAGTAAAGCTTATTTTTCTGTTACTTTCAGTAAGTTTAGAACACCATTTTGAGACAGTAAAGCTTATTTTTCTGTTACTTTCAGTAAGTTTAGAACACCATTTTGAGACAGTAAAGCTTATTTTCTGTTACTTTCAGTAAGTTTAGAACACCATTTTGAGACAGTAAAGCTTATTTTTCTGTTACTTTCAGTAAGTTTAGAACACCATTTTGAGACAGTAAAGCTTATTTTCTGTTACTTTCAGTAAGTTTAGAACACCATTTTGAGACAGTAAAGCTTATTTTTCTGTTACTTTCAGTAAGTTTAGAACACCATTTTGAGACAGTAAAGCTTATTTTTCTGTTACTTTCAGTAAGTTTAGAACACCATTTTGAGACAGTAAAGCTTATTTTTCTGTTACTTTCAGTAAGTTTAGAACACCATTTTGAGACAGTAAAGCTTATTTTTCTGTTACTTTCAGTAAGTTTAGAACACCATTTTGAGACAGTAAAGCTTATTTTTCTGTTACTTTCAGTAAGTTTAGAACACCATTTTGAGACAGTAAAGCTTATTTTTCTGTTACTTTCAGTAAGTTTAGAACACCATTTTGAGACAGTAAAGCTTATTTTTCTGTTACTTTCAGTAAGTTTAGAACACCATTTTGAGACAGTAAAGCTTATTTTTCTGTTACTTTCAGTAAGTTTAGAACACCATTTTGAGACAGTAAAGCTTATTTTTCTGTTACTTTCAGTAAGTTTAGAACACCATTTTGAGACAGTAAAGCTTATTTTTCTGTTACTTTCAGTAAGTTTAGAACACCATTTTGAGACAGTAAAGCTTATTTTCTGTTACTTTCAGTAAGTTTAGAACACCATTTTGAGACAGTAAAGCTTATTTTTCTGTTACTTTCAGTAAGTTTAGAACACCATTTTGAGACAGTAAAGCTTATTTTCTGTTACTTTCAGTAAGTTTAGAACACCATTTTGAGACAGTAAAGCTTATTTTTCTGTTACTTTCAGTAAGTTTAGAACACCATTTTGAGACAGTAAAGCTTATTTTTCTGTTACTTTCAGTAAGTTTAGAACACCATTTTGAGACAGTAAAGCTTATTTTTCTGTTACTTTCAGTAAGTTTAGAACACCATTTTGAGACAGTAAAAGCTTATTTTTCTGTTACTTTCAGTAAGTTTAGAACACCATTTTGAGACAGTAAAGCTTATTTTTCTGTTACTTTCAGTAAGTTTAGAACACCATTTTGAGACAGTAAAGCTTATTTTCTGTTACTTTCAGTAAGTTTAGAACACCATTTTGAGACAGTAAAGCTTATTTTTCTGTTACTTTCAGTAAGTTTAGAACACCATTTTGAGACAGTAAAGCTTATTTTTCTGTTACTTTCAGTAAGTTTAGAACACCATTTTGAGACAGTTAAAGCTTATTTTTCTGTTACTTTCAGTAAGTTTAGAACACCATTTTGAGACAGTAAAGCTTATTTTTCTGTTACTTTCAGTAAGTTTAGAACACCATTTTGAGACAGTAAAGCTTATTTTCTGTTACTTTCAGTAAGTTTAGAACACCATTTTGAGACAGTAAAGCTTATTTTTCTGTTACTTTCAGTAAGTTTAGAACACCATTTTGAGACAGTAAAGCTTATTTTTCTGTTACTTTCAGTAAGTTTAGAACACCATTTTGAGACAGTAAAGCTTATTTTCTGTTACTTTCAGTAAGTTTAGAACACCATTTTGAGACAGTAAAGCTTATTTTCTGTTACTTTCAGTAAGTTTAGAACACCATTTTGAGACAGTAAAGCTTATTTTCTGTTACTTTCAGTAAGTTTAGAACACCATTTTGAGACAGTAAAGCTTATTTTTCTGTTACTTTCAGTAAGTTTAGAACACCATTTTGAGACAGTAAAGCTTATTTTTCTGTTACTTTCAGTAAGTTTAGAACACCATTTTGAGACAGTAAAGCTTATTTTTCTGTTACTTTCAGTAAGTTTAGAACACCATTTTGAGACAGTAAAGCTTATTTTTCTGTTACTTTCAGTAAGTTTAGAACACCATTTTGAGACAGTAAAGCTTATTTTTCTGTTACTTTCAGTAAGTTTAGAACACCATTTTGAGACAGTAAAGCTTATTTTCTGTTACTTTCAGTAAGTTTAGAACACCATTTTGAGACAGTAAAGCTTATTTTTCTGTTACTTTCAGTAAGTTTAGAACACCATTTTGAGACAGTAAAGCTTATTTTTCTGTTACTTTCAGTAAGTTTAGAACACCATTTTGAGACAGTAAAGCTTATTTTCTGTTACTTTCAGTAAGTTTAGAACACCATTTTGAGACAGTAAAGCTTATTTTTCTGTTACTTTCAGTAAGTTTAGAACACCATTTTGAGACAGTAAAGCTTATTTTTCTGTTACTTTCAGTAAGTTTAGAACACCATTTTGAGACAGTAAAGCTTATTTTTCTGTTACTTTCAGTAAGTTTAGAACACCATTTTGAGACAGTAAAGCTTATTTTTCTGTTACTTTCAGTAAGTTTAGAACACCATTTTGAGACAGTAAAGCTTATTTTTCTGTTACTTTCAGTAAGTTTAGAACACCATTTTGAGACAGTAAAGCTTATTTTTCTGTTACTTTCAGTAAGTTTAGAACACCATTTTGAGACAGTTAAAGCTTATTTTTCTGTTACTTTCAGTAAGTTTAGAACACCATTTTGAGACAGTAAAGCTTATTTTTCTGTTACTTTCAGTAAGTTTAGAACACCATTTTGAGACAGTAAAGCTTATTTTTCTGTTACTTTCAGTAAGTTTAGAACACCATTTTGAGACAGTAAAGCTTATTTTCTGTTACTTTCAGTAAGTTTAGAACACCATTTTGAGACAGTAAAGCTTATTTTTCTGTTACTTTCAGTAAGTTTAGAACACCATTTTGAGACAGTAAAGCTTATTTTTCTGTTACTTTCAGTAAGTTTAGAACACCATTTTGAGACAGTAAAGCTTATTTTCTGTTACTTTCAGTAAGTTTAGAACACCATTTTGAGACAGTAAAGCTTATTTTTCTGTTACTTTCAGTAAGTTTAGAACACCATTTTGAGACAGTAAAGCTTATTTTTCTGTTACTTTCAGTAAGTTTAGAACACCATTTTGAGACAGTAAAGCTTATTTTTCTGTTACTTTCAGTAAGTTTAGAACACCATTTTGAGACAGTAAAGCTTATTTTTCTGTTACTTTCAGTAAGTTTAGAACACCATTTTGAGACAGTAAAGCTTATTTTCTGTTACTTTCAGTAAGTTTAGAACACCATTTTGAGACAGTAAAGCTTATTTTTCTGTTACTTTCAGTAAGTTTAGAACACCATTTTGAGACAGTAAAGCTTATTTTTCTGTTACTTTCAGTAAGTTTAGAACACCATTTTGAGACAGTAAAGCTTATTTTTCTGTTACTTTCAGTAAGTTTAGAACACCATTTTGAGACAGTAAAGCTTATTTTTCTGTTACTTTCAGTAAGTTTAGAACACCATTTTGAGACAGTAAAGCTTATTTTTCTGTTACTTTCAGTAAGTTTAGAACACCATTTTGAGACAGTAAAGCTTATTTTTCTGTTACTTTCAGTAAGTTTAGAACACCATTTTGAGACAGTAAAGCTTATTTTCTGTTACTTTCAGTAAGTTTAGAACACCATTTTGAGACAGTAAAGCTTATTTTTCTGTTACTTTCAGTAAGTTTAGAACACCATTTTGAGACAGTAAAGCTTATTTTTCTGTTACTTTCAGTAAGTTTAGAACACCATTTTGAGACAGTAAAGCTTATTTTTCTGTTACTTTCAGTAAGTTTAGAACACCATTTTGAGACAGTAAAGCTTATTTTTCTGTTACTTTCAGTAAGTTTAGAACACCATTTTGAGACAGTAAAGCTTATTTTTCTGTTACTTTCAGTAAGTTTAGAACACCATTTTGAGACAGTAAAGCTTATTTTTCTGTTACTTTCAGTAAGTTTAGAACACCATTTTGAGACAGTAAAGCTTATTTTTCTGTTACTTTCAGTAAGTTTAGAACACCATTTTGAGACAGTAAAGCTTATTTTTCTGTTACTTTCAGTAAGTTTAGAACACCATTTTGAGACAGTAAAGCTTATTTTTCTGTTACTTTCAGTAAGTTTAGAACACCATTTTGAGACAGTAAAGCTTATTTTTCTGTTACTTTCAGTAAGTTTAGAACACCATTTTGAGACAGTAAAGCTTATTTTTCTGTTACTTTCAGTAAGTTTAGAACACCATTTTGAGACAGTAAAGCTTATTTTTCTGTTACTTTCAGTAAGTTTAGAACACCATTTTGAGACAGTAAAGCTTATTTTTCTGTTACTTTCAGTAAGTTTAGAACACCATTTTGAGACAGTAAAGCTTATTTTCTGTTACTTTCAGTAAGTTTAGAACACCATTTTCAGTAAGACACCATTTTAAAGCTTAAAGCTTATTTTTCTGTTACTTTCAGTAAGTTTAGAACACCATTTTGAGACAGTAAAGCTTATTTTTCTGTTACTTTCAGTAAGTTTAGAACACCATTTTGAGACAGTAAAGCTTATTTTTCTGTTACTTTCAGTAAGTTTAGAACACCATTTTGAGACAGTAAAGCTTATTTTTCTGTTACTTTCAGTAAGTTTAGAACACCATTTTGAGACAGTTAAAGCTTATTTTCTGTTACTTTCAGTAAGTTTAGAACACCATTTTGAGACAGTAAAGCTTATTTTTCTGTTACTTTCAGTAAGTTTAGAACACCATTTTGAGACAGTAAAGCTTATTTTTCTGTTACTTTCAGTAAGTTTAGAACACCATTTTGAGACAGTAAAGCTTATTTTTCTGTTACTTTCAGTAAGTTTAGAACACCATTTTGAGACAGTAAAGCTTATTTTTCTGTTACTTTCAGTAAGTTTAGAACACCATTTTGAGACAGTAAAGCTTATTTTTCTGTTACTTTCAGTAAGTTTAGAACACCATTTTGAGACAGTAAAGCTTATTTTTCTGTTACTTTCAGTAAGTTTAGAACACCATTTTGAGACAGTAAAGCTTATTTTCTGTTACTTTCAGTAAGTTTAGAACACCATTTTGAGACAGTAAAGCTTATTTTTCTGTTACTTTCAGTAAGTTTAGAACACCATTTTGAGACAGTAAAGCTTATTTTTCTGTTACTTTCAGTAAGTTTAGAACACCATTTTGAGACAGTAAAGCTTATTTTTCTGTTACTTTCAGTAAGTTTAGAACACCATTTTGAGACAGTAAAGCTTATTTTCTGTTACTTTCAGTAAGTTTAGAACACCATTTTGAGACAGTAAAGCTTATTTTTCTGTTACTTTCAGTAAGTTTAGAACACCATTTTGAGACAGTAAAGCTTATTTTTCTGTTACTTTCAGTAAGTTTAGAACACCATTTTGAGACAGTAAAGCTTATTTTCTGTTACTTTCAGTAAGTTTAGAACACCATTTTGAGACAGTAAAGCTTATTTTTCTGTTACTTTCAGTAAGTTTAGAACACCATTTTGAGACAGTAAAGCTTATTTTTCTGTTACTTTCAGTAAGTTTAGAACACCATTTTGAGACAGTAAAGCTTATTTTTCTGTTACTTTCAGTAAGTTTAGAACACCATTTTGAGACAGTAAAGCTTATTTTTCTGTTACTTTCAGTAAGTTTAGAACACCATTTTGAGACAGTAAAGCTTATTTTTCTGTTACTTTCAGTAAGTTTAGAACACCATTTTGAGACAGTAAAGCTTATTTTTCTGTTACTTTCAGTAAGTTTAGAACACCATTTTGAGACAGTAAAGCTTATTTTCTGTTACTTTCAGTAAGTTTAGAACACCATTTTGAGACAGTAAAGCTTATTTTTCTGTTACTTTCAGTAAGTTTAGAACACCATTTTGAGACAGTTAAAGCTTATTTTTCTGTTACTTTCAGTAAGTTTAGAACACCATTTTGAGACAGTAAAGCTTATTTTTCTGTTACTTTCAGTAAGTTTAGAACACCATTTTGAGACAGTAAAGCTTATTTTTCTGTTACTTTCAGTAAGTTTAGAACACCATTTTGAGACAAGTAAAGCTTATTTTTCTGTTACTTTCAGTAAGTTTAGAACACCATTTTGAGACAGTAAAGCTTATTTTTCTGTTACTTTCAGTAAGTTTAGAACACCATTTTGAGACAGTAAAGCTTATTTTTCTGTTACTTTCAGTAAGTTTAGAACACCATTTTGAGACAGTAAAGCTTATTTTTCTGTTACTTTCAGTAAGTTTAGAACACCATTTTGAGACAGTAAAGCTTATTTTCTGTTACTTTCAGTAAGTTTAGAACACCATTTTGAGACAGTAAAGCTTATTTTTCTGTTACTTTCAGTAAGTTTAGAACACCATTTTGAGACAGTAAAGCTTATTTTCTGTTACTTTCAGTAAGTTTAGAACACCATTTTGAGACAGTAAAGCTTATTTTTCTGTTACTTTCAGTAAGTTTAGAACACCATTTTGAGACAGTAAAGCTTATTTTTCTGTTACTTTCAGTAAGTTTAGAACACCATTTTGAGACAGTAAAGCTTATTTTTCTGTTACTTTCAGTAAGTTTAGAACACCATTTTGAGACAGTAAAGCTTATTTTTCTGTTACTTTCAGTAAGTTTAGAACACCATTTTGAGACAGTAAAGCTTATTTTTCTGTTACTTTCAGTAAGTTTAGAACACCATTTTGAGACAGTAAAGCTTATTTTTCTGTTACTTTCAGTAAGTTTAGAACACCATTTTGAGACAGTAAAGCTTATTTTTCTGTTACTTTCAGTAAGTTTAGAACACCATTTTGAGACAGTAAAGCTTATTTTTCTGTTACTTTCAGTAAGTTTAGAACACCATTTTGAGACAGTAAAGCTTATTTTCTGTTACTTTCAGTAAGTTTAGAACACCATTTTGAGACAGTAAAGCTTATTTTCTGTTACTTTCAGTAAGTTTAGAACACCATTTTGAGACAGTAAAGCTTATTTTCTGTTACTTTCAGTAAGTTTAGAACACCATTTTGAGACAGTAAAGCTTATTTTCTGTTACTTTCAGTAAGTTTAGAACACCATTTTGAGACAGTAAAGCTTATTTTTCTGTTACTTTCAGTAAGTTTAGAACACCATTTTGAGACAGTAAAGCTTATTTTCTGTTACTTTCAGTAAGTTTAGAACACCATTTTGAGACAGTAAAGCTTATTTTTCTGTTACTTTCAGTAAGTTTAGAACACCATTTTGAGACAGTAAAGCTTATTTTTCTGTTACTTTCAGTAAGTTTAGAACACCATTTTGAGACAGTAAAGCTTATTTTTCTGTTACTTTCAGTAAGTTTAGAACACCATTTTGAGACAGTAAAGCTTATTTTTCTGTTACTTTCAGTAAGTTTAGAACACCATTTTGAGACAGTAAAGCTTATTTTTCTGTTACTTTCAGTAAGTTTAGAACACCATTTTGAGACAGTAAAGCTTATTTTCTGTTACTTTCAGTAAGTTTAGAACACCATTTTGAGACAGTAAAGCTTATTTTTCTGTTACTTTCAGTAAGTTTAGAACACCATTTTGAGACAGTAAAGCTTATTTTCTGTTACTTTCAGTAAGTTTAGAACACCATTTTGAGACAGTAAAGCTTATTTTTCTGTTACTTTCAGTAAGTTTAGAACACCATTTTGAGACAGTAAAGCTTATTTTTCTGTTACTTTCAGTAAGTTTAGAACACCATTTTGAGACAGTAAAGCTTATTTTTCTGTTACTTTCAGTAAGTTTAGAACACCATTTTGAGACAGTAAAGCTTATTTTCTGTTACTTTCAGTAAGTTTAGAACACCATTTTGAGACAGTAAAGCTTATTTTTCTGTTACTTTCAGTAAGTTTAGAACACCATTTTGAGACAGTAAAGCTTATTTTTCTGTTACTTTCAGTAAGTTTAGAACACCATTTTGAGACAGTAAAACTTATTTTTCTGTTACTTTCAGTAAGTTTAGAACACCATTTTGAGACAGTAAAGCTTATTTTTCTGTTACTTTCAGTAAGTTTAGAACACCATTTTGAGACAGTAAAGCTTATTTTTCTGTTACTTTCAGTAAGTTTAGAACACCATTTTGAGACAGTAAAGCTTATTTTCTGTTACTTTCAGTAAGTTTAGAACACCATTTTGAGACAGTAAAGCTTATTTTTCTGTTACTTTCAGTAAGTTTAGAACACCATTTTGAGACAGTAAAGCTTATTTTTCTGTTACTTTCAGTAAGTTTAGAACACCATTTTGAGACAGTAAAGCTTATTTTTCTGTTACTTTCAGTAAGTTTAGAACACCATTTTGAGACAGTAAAGCTTATTTTTCTGTTACTTTCAGTAAGTTTAGAACTTATTTTTCTGTTACCATTTTGAGAACAGTAAAGCTTATTTTCTGTTACTTTCAGTAAGTTTAGAACACCATTTTGAGACAGTAAAGCTTATTTTTCTGTTACTTTCAGTAAGTTTAGAACACCATTTTGAGACAGTAAAGCTTATTTTTCTGTTACTTTCAGTAAGTTTAGAACACCATTTTGAGACAGTAAAGCTTATTTTTCTGTTACTTTCAGTAAGTTTAGAACACCATTTTGAGACAGTAAAGCTTATTTTTCTGTTACTTTCAGTAAGTTTAGAACACCATTTTGAGACAGTAAAGCTTATTTTTCTGTTACTTTCAGTAAGTTTAGAACACCATTTTGAGACAGTAAAGCTTATTTTTCTGTTACTTTCAGTAAGTTTAGAACACCATTTTGAGACAGTAAAGCTTATTTTTCTGTTACTTTCAGTAAGTTTAGAACACCATTTTGAGACAGTAAAGCTTATTTTCTGTTACTTTCAGTAAGTTTAGAACACCATTTTGAGACAGTAAAGCTTATTTTTCTGTTACTTTCAGTAAGTTTAGAACACCATTTTGAGACAGTAAAGCTTATTTTTCTGTTACTTTCAGTAAGTTTAGAACACCATTTTGAGACAGTAAAGCTTATTTTTCTGTTACTTTCAGTAAGTTTAGAACACCATTTTGAGACAGTAAAGCTTATTTTTCTGTTACTTTCAGTAAGTTTAGAACACCATTTTGAGACAGTAAAGCTTATTTTCTGTTACTTTCAGTAAGTTTAGAACACCATTTTGAGACAGTAAAGCTTATTTTTCTGTTACTTTCAGTAAGTTTAGAACACCATTTTGAGACAGTAAAGCTTATTTTTCTGTTACTTTCAGTAAGTTTAGAACACCATTTTGAGACAGTAAAGCTTATTTTCTGTTACTTTCAGTAAGTTTAGAACACCATTTTGAGACAGTAAAGCTTATTTTCTGTTACTTTCAGTAAGTTTAGAACACCATTTTGAGACAGTAAAGCTTATTTTTCTGTTACTTTCAGTAAGTTTAGAACACCATTTTGAAACAGTAAAGCTTATTTTCTGTTACTTTCAGTAAGTTTAGAACACCATTTTGAGACAGTAAAGCTTATTTTTCTGTTACTTTCAGTAAGTTTAGAACACCATTTTGAGACAGTAAAGCTTATTTTTCTGTTACTTTCAGTAAGTTTAGAACACCATTTTGAGACAGTAAAGCTTATTTTTCTGTTACTTTCAGTAAGTTTAGAACACCATTTTGAGACAGTAAAGCTTATTTTTCTGTTACTTTCAGTAAGTTTAGAACACCATTTTGAGACAGTAAAGCTTATTTTTCTGTTACTTTCAGTAAGTTTAGAACACCATTTTGAGACAGTAAAGCTTATTTTTCTGTTACTTTCAGTAAGTTTAGAACACCATTTTGAGACAGTAAAGCTTATTTTTCTGTTACTTTCAGTAAGTTTAGAACACCATTTTGAGACAGTAAAACTTATTTTTCTGTTACTTTCAGTAAGTTTAGAACACCATTTTGAGACAGTAAAGCTTATTTTTCTGTTACTTTCAGTAAGTTTAGAACACCATTTTGAGACAGTAAAGCTTATTTTTCTGTTACTTTCAGTAAGTTTAGAACACCATTTTGAGACAGTAAAGCTTATTTTTCTGTTACTTTCAGTAAGTTTAGAACACCATTTTGAGACAGTAAAGCTTATTTTTCTGTTACTTTCAGTAAGTTTAGAACACCATTTTGAGACAGTAAAGCTTATTTTTCTGTTACTTTCAGTAAGTTTAGAACACCATTTTGAGACAGTAAAGCTTATTTTTCTGTTACTTTCAGTAAGTTTAGAACACCATTTTGAGACAGTAAAGCTTATTTTTCTGTTACTTTCAGTAAGTTTAGAACACCATTTTGAGACAGTAAAGCTTATTTTCTGTTACTTTCAGTAAGTTTAGAACACCATTTTGAAACAGTAAAGCTTATTTTTCTGTTACTTTCAGTAAGTTTAGAACACCATTTTGAGACAGTTAAAGCTTATTTTTCTGTTACTTTCAGTAAGTTTAGAACACCATTTTGAGACAGTAAAGCTTATTTTTCTGTTACTTTCAGTAAGTTTAGAACACCATTTTGAAACAGTAAAGCTTATTTTTCTGTTACTTTCAGTAAGTTTAGAACACCATTTTGAGACAGTAAAGCTTATTTTTCTGTTACTTTCAGTAAGTTTAGAACACCATTTTGAAACAGTAAAGCTTATTTTTCTGTTACTTTCAGTAAGTTTAGAACACCATTTTGAGACAGTAAAGCTTATTTTTCTGTTACTTTCAGTAAGTTTAGAACACCATTTTGAAACAGTAAAGCTTATTTTTCTGTTACTTTCAGTAAGTTTAGAACACCATTTTGAGACAGTAAAGCTTATTTTTCTGTTACTTTCAGTAAGTTTAGAACACCATTTTGAGACAGTAAAGCTTATTTTTCTGTTACTTTCAGTAAGTTTAGAACACCATTTTGAGACAGTAAAGCTTATTTTTCTGTTACTTTCAGTAAGTTTAGAACACCATTTTGAAACAGTAAAGCTTATTTTTCTGTTACTTTCAGTAAGTTTAGAACACCATTTTGAGACAGTAAAGCTTATTTTTCTGTTACTTTCAGTAAGTTTAGAACACCATTTTGAGACAGTAAAGCTTATTTTTCTGTTACTTTCAGTAAGTTTAGAACACCATTTTGAGACAGTAAAGCTTATTTTTCTGTTACTTTCAGTAAGTTTAGAACACCATTTTGAAACAGTAAAGTCATGTCCTTTGAAGGGCTAAGAGGATGTATAATTTTATTACAAAGTAAAGTAACTTTTATTTATTTCAAACGAGTGTAAAATATGCAACTACCTTAAAGTTAAATTTTAGGGTTCAATCCTTGTAGTAAGCGAAGCATGAATAGCTCATTCAATACTTTTTATCTTTAACAACAAACGTATAAATGACTTGATGAAGATCATAAAAACGCAATAAATTTCTGGAAATTTTTGAACGACGTGAATTATATCCTAGGATAATGAGAGTAAAATGTAAAAATATCGAAGAGAATCAATTAATGATATAATACAGTCTACGTTCAAAACTTTCGTCTATAGGATCCAAACACATTTAGAATAAAATTAACTGTAGTCGCTTGTCTTCAGTCGTAACTAGCGTACGTTATCTATTTTGATCAAAACATTACCTACTAATGTTGAAATATCGTTAATAGACGTTTAATCTAATTTTGACTCACTGAGTATCTTTATACGAATGCTAAGTTGATGATTGCTTCACATGGTAAAGGTGCGTACGGATATTTTTGATGGGACATTATATGCAACAATAATCAAGGCATATTATTTTCATAGGTTTGGATAGCTATCTTGGTAAGTGTCATTGTTACGGCCGTTATACTGAGTCTTCTAACAAAAATGAGCTTTGTTCCACAGTCAGAAAACTGGACAGTTAGCCAGACAATTTGGTATTTCTTCGGGGCTTTAACACAACAAGGTTTGATTTTTGCGCAATTTTGTTACCTTTTCCTCTTTAAAAAAACAACACCATTTTTAAAGTTTCATTCAAATCAAATTAGCATTAATGAAAATATTCATTAGTAAGGTACTAAATTTTAAAATGTATTGAACTTTTATAGTGTCATATATTTATTTTATGTAAATATTAAAACTTACTGCTGTTTTCGCAGTACCATACGCTCACCTTAAATATATTTTTTAATGTAATATATTTATTTTGATGTCGATTCTTGTCTCAGGTGGAGCAGAACATATTCCACAAAAAGGTACTGTTCGTATGGTCGTATCGGCGTTTTGGGCATTTGCCATTATTATTATGGCAGGTTTCAGCGGAACACTGACATCCTTTATCAACGTACCTGGATTTAACAAAGCTGTAGACAACATTCCAGATTTGGTTCAGAAAATCCAAGTTGGTGAATACAAAGCTGGAACAGTGGAAGGCTCTTCTATATTGAAGATTCTTTCGGTAAAATCATCCTTGGTTTGAGTTGTGTAACAATATATATTACGAGAGAATTAGAAGTTATAATGCTTTAGTGGTTCATCACCTGCTTTCCAATAGTAAGAAGATACTAGACAGAAAATATATTGCAGACATAGACCTAACTGGATTGATTAACAGACTTTTACAGTAAAATAGGACATCTTATTTGTTCATACTTTTGTAAAGGGTCGGATTCTTTTGAATTATTCGGTAAACAATGCTGTACATAACATTTCCGATATAGTACAAAAAATGTAGCCACGATAATGTGAAGTTGGAACATATGGTATTGGACTAATTCTGGTGCAATCTTCACGTTAATGATTTCAGTTAATCAGTAAATTAAAATCGTTTTCGTATAAGCTGCTTAATGTGTGACGAAATGATTTATAATATACGTTCACTAGCTTCAACAACAAAAATGTGTAATATAATTAATAACGATACTCACTTTACCCTGTACTCTCGGCTGCAGGAAATGTAGGCTTAGTACATAGAAAATACATCACAGTTTGAATGGCGGTAAATCGACACAAGAAGTACGTAAGTTTCTCTATCAACACTTTAATTCTCTATTACATACTTTAGAAGATTTTCTCACACAGCCCATGTAAAACGTAGATGTGAAAATTTCGATGCTTTACGCCCAAAACACGAAAAGAGAGAAATTTTTATGACAACTTTACTTACGATTTACGCCTATAGTTGAAAATGAAAATAATGATTTCGAAGTCTGCAAATGTTTAATAAATAACCTGTGTTATTTTCGGTCGCTTACACGTCACCCACGTAGCTTATTGATGCAAACATTGGAGAAACAGGGTTAAAACACGACTCAAGTTTAATATTAAGTTTATCAACTAAAAGGTCAGAGGTTAATAAACTTATCTTTCTTTAGTAGAACGTAGTGATGGATCAAATACAAATACGAAAACGAACACAGTAAAAAAGCAACAACTAAGCATTAAAATACGAATAGTAACGTATAGAAATGTATTCATGAGCTCTCCCCAGCGGCACAGTATAGAAATGTATTCATGAGCTCTCCCCAGCGGCACGGTATAGAAATGTATTCATGAGCTCTCCCCAGCGGCACAGTATAGAAATGTATTCATGAGCTCTCCCCAGCAGCACGGTATAGAAATGTATTCATGAGCTCTCCCCAGCGGCACAGTATAGAAATGTATTCATGAGCTCTCCCCAGCGGCACAGTATAGAAATGTATTCATGAGCTCTCCCCAGCGGCACAGTATAGTAATGTATTCATGAGCTCTCCCCAGCGGCACAGTATAGTAATGTATTCATGAGCTCTCCCCAGCGGCACAGTATAGAAATGTATTCATGAGCTCTCCCCAGCGGCACGGTATAGAAATGTATTCATGAGCTCTCCCCAGCGGCACGGTATAGAAATGTATTCATGAGCTCTCCCCAGCGGCACAGTATAGAGGTGTATTCATGAGCTCTCCCCAGCGGCACGGTATAGAAATGTATTCATGAGCTCTCCCCAGCGGCACAGTATAGTAATGTATTCATGAGCTCTCCCCAGCGGCACAGTGGTATGACTTAGGACTTACGACGTTACAAACCGGGTTTTGATACCCGTGGTGGATAGAGCACATTGTGTAACTTTGTGCTTAAATACAAAAAACAATGTGTTTCAGGTGATATTCAATAATGGTAAAACAGCAGAAGGTAAGATTTTAAAACGTTTATTTTGTGAAACAAACGTTTTAGAAACTGAAACAAAAATTTTGAATAAATAATATTTTAATAAGTTTATTTTTCAACAACAAAGATACCCGTCATATCAAACATGCTCGCACTTTTAGTCGTGGGAGCGTTATAATAGTATGGCCAATCCACCTATTTGTTGGTAAAAGAGTAGCCAAAGAGTTGGCGGTGGGAGGTGATGACTAGCTACCTTCCCTATATTCTTACACGGTTAAATTATGGACAGGTAGCACAGATAGCCCTCGTGTAGCTTTGCGCGAAATTAAAAAAAAACAGAAACAAACAATAATATTTTAGAATAATAATATGTTTGTAATGGAGACTAACAGATATTATAATTGTCCACCGTTCGTTTTTAACATCAGTCTTTCAAATGTATTATCAGTGAGAAAGGATCGATCAGATCTGGGAGTTTTGCCTCTGATGCTAATCAAACACTCAACGGGGGCAGAGAATGTTAAAACACTCAGGTAGAGTTTGGCTGGTTGAGACAGAGCAAGAAGGTTTATCATGAATCTTCCAATCATCTAGATGGTTGTTTTCTTCAGGAATGCAAGGACCATCGAGGAAGATGTTGCCCTCTTCTGTATCTTCTGAAGACGAGATGGCTGACATCTTGGAGACAGAAACTAAAGAACTTACTTCTGTTGTAAGATGAATCTCTTTTGCTACCATTGTTGTAGGATTATTTGTTAAGGAAACTTTCTTAACCTCTTACTGTTGGACAATTCGATTTTATCCATAGAGCATAAGTCTAGTGAAACGCAGTGAAGTTTAAATCCAATGTTACAACTCAGCAGAAGACACTTCATTGCTCGTACTGAGTCACCCAGGCATGATCAGATTTCTTCGGTTCAGAGACAAGATTGAAAGTGTATCTGGACTGTGTGATGTTATTCAGAGTCATCAGCCTAACACGACTTACATAACTGGAGATAACAGTGTTCTGACTTTGGAGGAAATATATTGCCTCTTCAAGAGGTATCACAGTTGTCATCAAATCCGTAAGTTCGGTCCGATCATGAAAAGTAAGGTTTGATGTACCAGTATATAGCTTATCCCATTTCTTCTGGGAATTATTCAATAAAGACTTAATTATCTTAACACATTGTGGACAGGTCACGACTTTACTCGTGTTTCATCTAAAATGTTAAAACGTTTAGTTTGAAAGGAGTTGGACACGTTTTATGCTGTTACGAACGACTGTTATTTTTCTGATTTTTCCTTACAATACCCATTCTCGCAGAAAATGTAATGTGTTCAGTGAAGATGAGATAATTACTGAACTATATGGTGACAATTTATCATATATTCCAAAGAAAGCTGAATATTCTGATGTGTATGTGCTTGTGGATCATTCTAACAGTAATTAGCTATAGTGATGTTGTTAGACCTACAAAGATACTTAAAGTTAAATTGTGTTCTCAACTGGTTCTGAATCAGAAAGTGATGATGGTTCTACAAATGTTTCTATTAGTGTTTTTCTGTTATGATAATGATAATTGGTCAGAAATAGATATTTCATCAAACATGGAAATACTTAGAGGAAACCCAGGAGTTACTGTAACTCCATCTGAACCTGAAACTATTGCTGCTGTTTACAAGTCCAATGTTTGGTGAAGACTCGTTTGAAACGTTTTGCCAGGAAAAACAAACTACAAAGAAACATTAAATGTCATATAAAGGACTTCAATGGTCTGAAGTTACATCTTTAAACATTAAGAAATTCCTAGGCCTACTAGGAATTCTACTAATGAGACAGACAATGAAAATATAACTGGAAATATTATTGATGAATAGACTCTCTTTGTATTAGTCCAGTATTTTCGCATACGATAATTTTGTTTGTTTGTTTTGAATTTCGCGCAAAGCTACATGAGGGCTATCTGCACTAATTGTCCCTAATTTAGCAGTGTAAAACCAGAGAGAAGGCAGCTAGTCATCACTGCCAACTCTTGCGCTACTATTTTATCAACGAGTAGTGGGATTGACCGTCACTTTAAAACACCCCCACGGCTGTAAGGGCGAACCCCTTACTCTCAGATTATAAGTCGAGTGCCTTAACCACCTGGCTATGCCAGGCACAGCATACGATGAGCCAAAACAGATTTGAATATTTTGGCATTTCAATGATAATCAGAAAATGGATGAATCTTCAGGCAGACTATTCAAAATTGAACCAGTATTGGATTACTTCCTCAGTAAATTCAGAACACCATATAAGTCAAAGTAACAGTTCTCATTGAATAAGGGCATGATTCAATGGAAAGGACATTAAGATTTCGAACATGCAATTCTGTAAAAATTGTAAAATATGGCCTGTTAGTGAGAATGGTGTGTGAGAGTGACACAGGTTATATTTGAAACATGTAGATTTATAGTCTTGAGCGTAAAAAAAATATATATATATATATATATATAAAACTATTCTTTCAGTTCTTTCTCCAATCTTGAATTGTGGCACCAAGTATATCAGAACAATTATTACACCATTCTCAGGAGAAAAGTAATACTTTATCTGATAAATTATGGTCTTTTGTTTTCATATGTAACCTACAAAGTCCTAAATCAATAAAAAATAATAAAATATAAGCATTTCCTCCTTTCTGTGACAAGAGAATGGATTACTGACAAAGAGAAAGAAGTCTCGCTGGGACTAGAGTGGAACGGTTCGTCATCTGAAGGTACATGGAGAGTCCCACAAAACGATCTCTCATCTGAAGGTACATGGAGAGTCCAACAAAAGGATCTCTCATCTGAAAGTACATGGAGAGTCCAACAAAAGGATCTCTCATCTGAAGGTACATGGAGAGTCCCACAAAAGGATCTCCCTGAAAGACTGTCTCGTGACATGAAGCACCGTAGTTCTGTGCTCATTTCAACTACAGAATAAAAAGAAACTTCCTACCACAGCCTGCCAGAGTTTGTATTGCCCATATGGAAAAAAAAAAGTAAAATGCGATATATGTGCAAATTCTGTGTGTTTCTATTCCATATAGAAAAACGTTTTGCAACATACCACACTTTAAAAATTTACTAGATGTCTTCATGTACATATTCAGTAATAATAATAAATAACATAGTTATAAACAAAACAACGCGTCAGCCTCCTTACAAAATCAATGTTTTAAAAATGGCACACAAAGACGCTCTGCACAAAACATGAATAAGCTCGTGACTAGTCTGAAAAGTGTTAATATCCGAGTTCCATCGTGTTGGAGTTACCGACTGAACTCTGTCCTCTCCCTAAAGTAGTTCAGTTGTTTGTGTTGATTGTCTAATGTAGGTTATAATGGCTGATGCTTTGGAAATTACTTCCAGCAGTGTTCCAGTTTTTTTTCGTGTCACCCTTGACAACAAGCTATATGTGGAAAGAGAAAGGATCACGCTTAAGAATAAATTCGGATAAGTTTTCCACTGATTTGGATTCATCCAAGAGTTCATCTTGTAAGTCACTATCTAGAGATGAATATCACCATCTCTCACACTAGATAGTGTTTGTGGTTCAAAGCCCGGCAGGCAGAAAGCCTTATTCATGCTAGCTATATTATCAGAGGTCACACACAACATCTTGTTGTTGATGTTAAAGCGGTTTATTATTTCATCATATTATGCTGCTGTCTTATCAGATGTGTAACGCTCCTTAAAACGCCGACATGCCAGCACGACCAGTCAAGTATAAAATTAATAGTGACTCCAGGAAAGCTGCGCATTTATCTGCTACTATGGACATCTTCAACGACATCCATGTTGGGTACAAGTTACGGTAGAGAGATGAGTTTGTTGAATTTATTCAAACTCCTGCCAACACCTTTTAAAAACATGGTAGATAGTCACTTGCCATCAAACCCACAGATGGTTCCTAAAATATATACTGTGGTTTGGCATTCATCATCTTAAGGAATAGTAACACTCTGCACGAGGCTGGTGGACCCTTCAAATTATCCGCATGCAACATAATAGTGGAGCTGGAAGCCATAAAGCGTATTCTCTTCTGGACTGCTGAAAGCAAAAACCACAACTATAATGTACTGCTAATATCATATGTGTGGCTAACTCACAGGCAGTAGTACTCCGTGATATTCAGAGTATGTGGTCCCAGATTAAGAGCAGAAAGCAGCTCCTTGATAAAAGTATATATAACCTAAATGTACGTGCCAGACCGTGCAGAAATAAAACTAAATGAGGGATTTAACAAAATTACTTTATCAGATACATTACAACTCTAATGGTAGGATGTCGATCTTGTTTTCACTACTAAGGTGAAACCGAAAATCATGGAAGGTCTTTATCAACGTTTAGAGGGAATAAGGCTGCTGAAAATCTAAGTTTTATTGGAAATTAAAACACGTGGTAGTATCACTGTTGCTTGAAAACACTTGCTAATTTTACTGTTGGTTAACAAACACATGTTAGTGTAATTGTAGGTTAAAATACGTGATCGTCTTATTGTTGATTAAAACACGTAATAATCTCATTGTTAACCAGCAATATTGCACGTGTTTGTAAACCGACAATAAGAGTATTATGTGTTTGTTGACAACAAGTGGTAATTTTATTGTCGGTTTACAAACACGTGCAATATTAATTAACCCGGAGACATATCAAAGAACCCAAAATAAGGGTTGTTTTTAAATCAAGATAGTAAATAATAACTTCATAGACGACAAAGATACATAAATTAAAGAATGGGCTACAAAATTACCAAGTTATATATTTTTGTTTATTTCGAGAAGATGGCGTTCTGAGCTGTTGTTCCATGTTGTATGATCTGAGGAAGAGTGCTAGCTCGACTCGAAATAAAGCTTGGCGAATTTGTTACCTGTTTTTCAAATTTCATTTAAAGGTGAATTTTCAGCAAATTTAATAATTACCTTAGAAACTGTACTTTGGTTAGGTATAATTCCTGTGTGGTTGCCATATTTTTAAACACTTTAGTTTTTGAGTAAAAATGAAACAAAATATGCGAGTCCTCGAACTCAAGTTCCTCTCGGTCGCTCGGCTGTTTCCGTGACGTTTTGCAACTATGACGTAATAGTTGCCAAATACGCTTCGTTGCGCGCCGACCATTTTGTTCCTTACAGTGCTGGTGTTTTATGTAAATCTATCAATGCCTTTTTCGGATTACATACTTTGTGAGACTATTTTTTGTCTTGATATTGCTACTTTATGTTTATTTTGTGATAACATGGTTTACTGCATTGCTTATGGTTGTAAAAACGGTTCGGCATGGGGCAAAAGCTTCTTTTCGTTTCCGTGCAAGGAGAAGGAACCGACAAGGTGGCGACAGTGGGTGCGGGTGGTCAATAGGAAGAACTGGACACCTTCACACCATGCAAAACTTTGTCAAGATCACTTTAAACGCTCATATTTTGTGTCGGATTTCACTGTTTTGGATTCCGTGGGTTTCAAGCCAGGCAGGTTGAGACTGAAAAAGCCATCGGCAGTAGACAGGATCGTTCTCACCATCTTGTTACGAGTCATAAATACCCGGTACAATGATTGTGGAAGATGCTTAAAATTGCACATGAAATAATACAGACCATCTATGTTGTCGTGATTTAGGCTTACCATTCTTCCACTGGAGGTATGACCGACTCGCAACTGGCCTGGGCGCTATCAGTATCACTCACAGTTCCGCTACTCTCGCTCGTGGAACTGTCCTCATCACTAGAACTTGTCATATCTGTGTCAAAAGTAACTGTTCTAGGTTCGTTCAGAGTAGGTTTGAATTGATATGGTGCTACTCAACACTGTTAAGAACACAAAGTCAAAACAGACTCCGCTTCTGTTTCTCCGTATGCACTGGTCATGTTATTTACATTCAACGCGCTGGCGTTGGCGGTTTGTTAGGCAACTGTTACGTCACAGTACTTTTCCTAGCGGCATACATAAAAACTAAAACGTTTGGATTTCCGCTCGGAAAGGGTTCTTTCTGCACCAAGTTTATGTTTCATTTATTAGCACATATTTTTTATAAAAAATTTGAATCTGCAAAATTAATCAGTATGAGTAGTTCTTTTGACTGCAAAGTTTTCTTTTTTCTGTAAAATTCACCTTTAAACCAAAGCGCCCTGAATAAGATATAACAATAATTTGGTAATATATTACGTCAAGTCTCGAACGTAAGAATGTGGAAAGAACATTAACTAAATGTTTTCATCTGACAGTGGTACGTCTTGGTTAAGTTTTTTTTAATTATACATACTGTTACGTATTACAATTTCAAATATCCTAAGACTGGTTTAAATGATAATCTAAATTTAGAAGTGAACTAAATATGATTATGTAACATTGTCCTTTATACAAGTTTTGTTTTCTTAAAGAGTACCCTCAGCTAGTACCGTGGACAGTGGAGCTTTTAACAAATACATCTTAAAGAGTACCCTCAGCTAGTACCAGCTTTTAACAAATACATCTTAAAGAGTACCCTCAGCTAGTACCAGCTTTTAACAAATACATCTTAAAGAGTACCCTCAGCTAGTACCAGATTTTAACAAATACATCTTAAAGAGTACCCTCAGCTAGTACCAGATTTTAACAAATACATCTTAAAGAGTACCCTCAGCTAGTACCAGCTTTTAACAAATACATCTTAAAGAGTACCCTCAGCTAGTACCAGCTTTTAACAAATACATCTTAAAGAGTACCCTCAGCTAGTACTAGCTTTAAACAAATACATCTTAAAGAGTACCCTCAGCTAGTACCAGATTTTAACAAATACATCTTAAAGAGTACCCTCAGCTAGTACCAGATTTTAACAAATACATCTTAAAGAGTACCCTCAGCTAGTACCAGATTTTAACAAATACATCTTAAAGAGTACCCTCAGCTAGTACCAGCTTTTAACAAATACATCTTAAAGAGTACCCTCAGCTAGTACCAGCTTTTAACAAATACATCTTAAAGAGTACCCTCAGCTAGTACTAGCTTTAAACAAATACATCTTAAAGAGTACCCTCAGCTAGTACCAGCTTTTAACAAATACATCTTAAAGAGTACCCTTAGCTAGTACCGTGGACAGTGGAGCTTTTAACAAATACATCTTAAAGAGTACCCTCAGCTAGTACCGTGGACAGTGGAGCTTTTAACAAATACATCTTAAAGAGTACCCTCAGCTAGTACCGTGGACAGTGGAGCTTTTAACAAATACATCACGAGAACTAACAACCTCAATACCAGCAAATTCTCTTTAGCAATAGTTTAATCTCTCTAAATATAATAAACGTATTTGCAGTTTTGTAGTTAATCTATCCTGTCCTAATAGAATCACTTTCCTAACAGGTTTCAGAAAAGGAATACTTGTGGTGTGTGTTATTATAACATATTTTATCGTATCCTATTTTATTGTTGAGTAACAAAGAAAAATCGAGTTATTACATCACATTTTACTAGTAGTAAAAAGATTAACTCGAGTTTTTATATGATATTTTACTGATGGGTAATAAAGCTAACTCGGGTTATTATATCATGTTTTACTGATGGGTAACAGTGCTACTTCAGTCTATTATATAATATTTTATTAATGGGTAACAAGGCTGATTGTAGTTATATCATGTTTCACTGATGGGTAACAGTGCTACTTCAGTCTATTATATAATATTTTATTAATGGGTAACAAGGCTGATTGTAGTTATTATATCATGTTTTACTGATGGGTAACAGTGCTACTTCAGTCTATTATATAATATTTTATTAATGGGTAACAAGGCTGATTGTAGTTATATCATGTTTTACTGATGGGTAACAGTGCTACTTCAGTCTATTATATAATATTTTATTAATGGGTAACAAGGCTGATTGTAGTTATTATATCATGTTTTACTGGTAGGTAACGAGGTTATATTTTACTGATGATAATATTGTTAACTTGGTTTCTCTGTTCTATTTTACTGGTGGGTAACATATATATCTCGAATACTTTATATCGTATTTTACTGATGGGTAACAAGGTTAACAAAACTACTTTCAAGGAGATAATTTTAAATAGTTTGCTCCAACCCTTATTGTTCTCTATTACAGGATGTTCATAGTTTTATAATGCTTCCTCTAACCATTTTTATTCTCTACCGAAGGATGTTGATAGCTTTCTATTGTTTGCTCTAACCTTCATTGTTCTCTATTATAGGATGCTACCCAAGGTTACCTCTTTAATATTGGACAGGCCATGAAAGCAGACCCCAAAAATTCCGTCGTTCGTTCTATTCAACAAGGAGTTAATGAAACGATTTATCGTAATTACGCACTTGTTTTCACTAAAGCCCCGATGGAAGCTGAAGTGGCAGCTCTCGGTATAAGTCGCTTCCGCTTCTCCACCGACCAGTTCTTTTCTGCTTACTATGCCATAGCAATACCAACTGGATCTCCGATGAAAGAACTGCTAGATGTGTTGTAAGTTGTATTTCAACTGTTAAATGTTTATTCAGAAAATCCAAATCTCAGAAGGATTGTTATCAGTTAATCAATTATGTGAGATCAAATAATAACAATCAAAGTGTCACGGAACTACCAAGGACTTTGTTCAGTATAATTTTATCATTAGTATTCGAAAGAAATAGCCATAAAAAACACAAACTCTTGTACAAGAATACGTGAGCCACACGTTCACCCACGCAAGTTGTATAAGAATGATCTTCAGTTACACGTTACTATACGATCTTATACCTTTTAAGAAAGTGAGATACCTCATAAACTTCATTTCTTCGTTTTCATGTTCGTTTATCCAGGGATTAATTTCATTCTGTTCTGAGTTGGGCTAACGATTGTAAGTGTCAACCTTTTAAAACGTCTAATGTCCATTTGAAAGATATTTCTTGCTAGAAACTTGTGTGTGGGTGTGTATCCGGTTTTTCATTAGTAACTTCATCTTAAATTGTTCATTTGTTGTCCACGTTAGTTGTAGAAACGTTTGACTGAAAATTTATTTTAATATATTAAAATACTTTTTTCAAGCGTTAAGTAACACACACACTCACACAGTGTATTTATTTATAGAGAATCGGCCCGGCTTAGCCATGTGGTTAAGGCGCTCGACTCGTAATCTGAGGGGTGCGGGTTCGAATCCCCGTCGCACCAAACATGCTGGTCTTTTTAGCCGTGGGGGCGTTATATTAGTATGTGAAAAATATTTATTCGTTGAAAAATAGTTGCCCAAGAATGGGGTGGTGATGACTAGCTGCCTTCCCTCTAGTCTTACACTGCTAAATTAGGGACAGCTAGAGCAGATAGCCCTCGTGTAGCTGTGTGCGAAATTCAAAAACAGACAAACAATCTGGAGAAATATTACAATAATAATGTAACAATCTTAAGCAATCTGTTTTTAAATGATAGCATCTCAGCTTATTAAAATAAATGCAAAAAACTGTTTCTACATCTGATAATCCATCAAGCCATATCACAGTAGTTAACGTACTCAACAAATATATGTAATCCATCAAGCCGTATCACAGTAGTTAACGAACTCAACAAATATATGTAATTCATCAAGCCATATCACAGTAGTTAACGTACTCAACAAATATATGTAATTCATCAAGCCGTATCACAGTAGTTAACGTACTCAACAAATATATGTAATTCATCAAGCCGTATCACAGTAGTTAACGTACTCAACAAATATATGTAATTCATCAAGCCGTATCACAGTAGTTAACGTACTCAACAAATATATGTAATTCATCAAGCCGTATCACAGTAGTTAACGTACTCAACAAATATATGTAATCCATCAAGCCGTATCACAGTAGTTAACGAACTCAACAAATATATGTAATTCATCAAGCCATATCACAGTAGTTAACGTACTCAACAAATATATGTAATTCATCAAGCCGTATCACAGTAGTTAACGTACTCAACAAATATATGTAATTCATCAAGCCGTATCACAGTAGTTAACGTACTCAACAAATATATGTAATTCATCAAGCCGTATCACAGTAGTTAACGTACTCAACAAATATATGTAATTCATCAAGCCGTATCACAGTAGTTAACGTACTCAACAAATATATGTAATTCATCAAGCCGTATCACAGTAGTTAACGTACTCAACAAATATATGTAATTCATCAAGCCGTATCACAGTAGTTAACGTACTCAACAAATATATGTAATCCATCAAGCCGTATCATAGTAGTTAACGTACTCAACAAATATATGTAATCCATCAAGCCGTATCACAATAGTTGACGTACTCAACAAATATGTGCATAATACCAAAGGACGCCGACTTGTAAGGCTTTTCTTGAGATCAGGAATGTATTCTTTGTTTGTTTTGAATTTTGTGCAAAGCTACACGTATCAAAACCCAAATTTAGTGTTAAAGTCCTCTGACCATTAATTCACAACCAGTGTTTCTCGTTATTCAGTGACGAGAAAATATCACAAGTTGAAATTATCCAGAAAGTTGTCGCAACGTTTATCCTTTACTAAGTTGTTAATAAAATGTTTAAGTTCGACCTTAGAATTGAAACAATATTGGTAGCCGCAGCCTAACGGATCATAATATGCATTTCGTTTTTTGGTTGTTTTTTTTCGGATACAAATTTTTAGCTTCTAGACCCATCTCCTGAGAGATTTGAGATCTAATTACAGCCGCGGGTATTGAGAATTTCATCTTATTAAGTGTAGGATTTAGGAGCAGATATGACGCGGGAAAAACGTTTAAATGTATTAATATTCATAAAAAAAATTCCGCAGTGATCTGAACTATCTTCTAGTAAACAAAGATGTTACAATATTCAATGAATTAATATGGTTTTCGAAAGTTGTATTTGGAATTACGTATAAGGTATGTTCATTGTGAATACCTAAATTATTTATTTTTATTATAAACAGTGTCTTTAAATGCATGGAAGCTGGATTGGTAGAGTTCTGGAAAAAACAGATTTTGGATAAAAATACTATCAAGTCGTTTTTTTCCAACAAGGAAGCAACGCTACCAGCTGACACAAAAGTTCCTGCTTCGGTCTCTGTGACGGACATGCAAGGAGCCTTCATCATTTTAGGAGCTGGTTACATATTAGGGATTTTCTGCTTTTTTCTTGAAGTCATAATTGATTCGATATTAAATAAGAAACATGTTGCCAAAACTAAAGAGACCAATAATTTTCAGTGGTAATTTATTAAACTTTACAGAATACTGACGTTTATTATTATCAAAAAGTAAGCTTGAAATATTACACTCATAGAAATACGACAGTTTTCTGTAAACTTGCCTAATCTTACGTTTAATGTCACTGCTCAGCTAAAAGAATGCATCTGTGCAAATAAGGTGATAAATGAAATACGGCAAACAACAGCTATGCTTCACTTCACCACTTAACAACAATTATAAAAATCTGTTGAATATCACTTCACTGCTTAACAACAATTATAAAAATCTGTTGAATAGCACTTCACAACTTAACAACAATTATAAAAATCTGTTGAATATCACTTCACTGCTTAACAACAATTATAAAAATCTGTTGAATATCACTTCACTGCTTAACAACAATTATAAAAATCTGTTGAATATCACTTCACTGCTTAACAACAATTATAAAAATCTGTTGAATAGCACTTCACAACTTAACAACAATTATAAAAATCTGTTGAATATCACTTCACTGCTTAACAACAATTATAAAAATCTGTTGAATATCACTTCACTGCTTAACAACAATTATAAAATCTGTTGAATATCACTTCACTGCTTAACAACAATTATAAAAATCTGTTGAATATCACTTCACTGCTTAACAACAATTATAAAAATCTGTTGAATATCACTTCACTGCTTAACAACAATTATAAAAATCTGTTGAATATCACTTCACTACTTAACAACAGTCATAAAAATCTGTTGAATATCACTTCACTACTGCATAACAGTTATACAAATGTTGAATATCACTTCACTACTTAACAACACTTATACAAATCTGTTGAATATCACTTAACTACTCAACAACAGTTATACAAATCTGTTGAGCATCACTTCACTACTTAACAACAGTTATACACATCTGTTGAGTATCACTTCACTACTTAACAACAGCTATACACATCTGTTGAGTATCACTTCACTACTTAACAACAGTTATACAAATCTGTTGAATATCACTTCACTACTTAACAACAGTTATACAAATCTGTTGAATATCACTTCACTGCTTAACAACAGTTATACAAATCTGTTGAATATCACTTCACTACTTAATAACAGATATACAAATCTGTTGAATATCACTTCACTACTTAACAACAGTTATACAAATCTGTTGAGTATCACTTCACTACTTAACAACAGTTATACAAATCTGTTGAGTATCACTTCACTACTTAACAACAGTTATACAAATCTGTTGAGTATCACTTCACTACTTAACAACAGTTATACACATCTGTTGAATCTCACTTCACTACTTAACAACAGTTATACAAATCTGTTGAATATCACTTCACTACTTAACAACAGTTATACAAATCTGTTGAATACCACTTCACTACTTAATAACAGTTATACAAATCTGTTGAATATCACTTCACTACTTAACAACAGTTATAAAAATCTGTTGAATATCACTTCACTACTTAATAACAGATATGCAAATCTGTTGAATATCACTTCACTACTTAACAACAGTTATACAAATCTGTTGAGTATCACTTCACTACTTAACAAGAGTTATAAAAATCTGTTGAATATCACTTCACTACTTAACAACAGTTATACAAATTTGTCGAGTATCACTTCACTACTTAACAACAGTTATACAAATGTTGAATATCACTTCACTACTTAACAACACTTATACAAATCTGTTGAATATCACTTAACTACTCAACAACAGTTATACAAATCTGTTGAATATCACTTCACTGCTTAACAACAATTACAAAAAATCTGTTGAATATCACTTCACTACTTAACAACAGTTATACAAATCTGTTGAGTATCACTTCACTACTTAATAACAGTTATACAAATCTGTTGAGTATCACTTCACTACTTAACAACAGTTATACAAATCTGTTGAATATCACTTAACTACTTAACAACAGTTATACAAATCTGTTGAGTATCACTTCACTACTTAACAACAGTTATACAAATCTGTTGAGTATCACTTTATTACTTAATAACAGATATACAAATGTGTTGAATATCACTTCACTACTTAACAACAGTTATACAAATCTGTTGAATATCACTTAACTACTCAACAACAGTTATACAAATCTGTTGAATATCACTTAACTACTCAACAACAGTTATACAAATCTGTTGAGCATCACTTCACTACTTAACAACAGTTATACACATCTGTTGAGTATCACTTCACTACTTAACAACAGTTATACACATCTGTTGAGTATCACTTCACTACTTAACAACAGTTATACAAATCTGTTGAATATCACTTCACTACTTAATAACAGTTATACAAATCTGTTGAGTATCACTTCACTACTTAACAACAGTTATACAAATCTGTTGAGTATCACTTTATTACTTAATAACAGATATACAAATGTGTTGAATATCACTTCACTACTTAATAACAGTTATACAAATCTGTTGAGTATCACTTCACTACTTAACAACAGTTATACAAATCTGTTGAATATCACTTCACTACTTAATAACAGTTATACAAATCTGTTGAGTATCACTTCACTACTTAACAACAGTTATACAAATCTGTTGAGTATCACTTCACCATTACAGAACAACAGTATTAGTATTTGCAAGTAGAATATATGATAAGGTAATTAATCGATTAGTACACCACGTCAGTAAGCTTATGGATTTACAAAACAAAAATGCAGGGTTTGGTCCTCGTGCTGGACACCGCAGATAGCCCAGTGTGGATTTGTTTGTTTATAGTTTTATATGATAGAGGTTGCCATTTACATATTTGCGAATAACAAAATCCAAAAGTTATATGGATAATTATTCTTTGGAGGATGAATAGTTATTGTCGTCTAAGTACCATCATATAATAGCTATTATTTGTTTTTGAAATATGCAGTGACCCCACACTGATGTGGTGATTAAGTTTCCAAACTGTATATTTACAGTTAACAACAGCTCTACTTTTACATCTGGATGTATATAATTAAACCTATTCAACAGAAGCTTGAGTTGACCCTCTCCATTATATTCTAATATTAATTTTCAGAATATATTTACAACACCTCAGACTTAAAATAGCATGAAATACAAAGATAGGAAAAGGCCACTGTTTATACAGGTAAGGGTAAAGTTGTAGCTATGGTGTATATGGATTTTCAGAAAGCTCTTTACATGACTATTACATGAAAGACTTGTAAAGTTTACGGACGGGAGAGCAACTGGATGGGAAAAAAAGCAGATGGTTGTTATAAATGGAGTTCAGCCAAACTGGATTAATGTCACAAGTGGAACTTTGTTTTACTTACGTCAGTCACATAGTTGAAGAAAGGATCAATAAATTACTTTGTAAGACAAGGTTTTCCTTTAGAGAAACCTTGTTGAAAATCAATAAAATTCTAAACTTTGCTTAATGACTTTTGAAAGGATTTTTATCAGACGTTCCAAAACTTTCACCACAACTAATATAAGAGGCATATAATTGCTAAGTGAAAATATAGTGTAACTGGTAATTACTGGCTTCAGTGTGTTCTGTTATCATAACGATTCCGTAAAATTAACTTTAAGTTACAAAACTTTTTGAATACTTTAATATAAAGTGATTTGAAGGCATACAAATGAACATTTAAGCAATTTCACCATACCTTGTCAAAAGCCGCAAGCTAATATGTTTACTCTTTAAAGTAAGTAAACATGATCATTATGCCTGTCAAACCGTGTCCTGGTATATTGTTTTTCAAAATACCTATGAAAGTTGATACAGGACAGTTCATAAACGGTACTAATGTTCATAAAAGAAATTGCTAAAGCTTGCTAGATGGAGTACTTATGATTCATTTATGTTTCAAACTATGCTAAACGTTTGTTTTAGACTAAAGCCACATTTGGGACATTTGCTGTGTCCATCATGGAGAATCAAACTCTGAATTTCAGCGTTTTAAATTGGTAGTTTTATCGCTGGTAGTTGAATATCCCAATTGGATGACGTGCTAAACGTTGTTGAAGGTCCGTATTCTGAGAAACGGTTACTAAGAACTGGATGTTGTGGGGTGTGTGTTTATACCAGTTATTTACTATCAGTACTGATAAATTCATATTACTTTTATATTCTTTACAATAAAGTTTACTTTGTGTTTAACATGTTTTTTTTCCAACCCACTCAAATTTACTGCCTCTACAACATCCGAAGGCAACTCATTCCATAGGTCAGCTACCCTGTTTGAAAAATAAAATTATCTCAACAGAAGACGACTTCTACTTTGCCTATGTCTATGCTTTGGTCCACTAGTTCCGTAATTCGTATTAAAAACGTTGATACATCAACACTATCACTTCATTTTACAAACTTAAACACTTCAATAAAATCCCTTCTAACTCTTCTTTTTTCAAAAGAAAACAATTTTAAGGATCTTAATTTATCTTCATATGACCTCTACAGTAAAATTATAACCTCTTTAGAATTGAACTAAATATTTCTGTAGATACAACCTACAATCCTACTTGTCCTACCACTAGCAACAACACACTACTTGGATGACGTAAGAGCTGGTCAACCTTGTCCTACCACTAGCAATAACACACTACTTGGATGACGTAAGAGCTGGTCAACCTTGTCCTACCACTAGCAACAACACACTACTTGGATGACGTAAGAGCTGGTCAACCTTGTCCTACCACTAACAACAACACACTACTTGGATGACGTAAGAGCTGGTCAACCTTGTCCTACCACTAGCAACAACACACTACTTGGATGACGTAAGAGCTGGTCAACCTTGTCCTACCACTAGCAACAACACACTACTTGGATGACGTAAGAGCTGGTCAACCTTGTCCTACCACTAGCAACAACACACTACCTGGATGGCGTGAGAGCTGGTCAACCTTGTCCTACCACTAGCAACAACACACTACTTGGATGACGTAAGAGCTGGTCAACCGTTACTTCAAGATCCTTTTCTTTTATGACGCTGTTAAAGTTATTCCAATACAAATTATAATTCGAATTAGGATAACCCACATGCAGTATCTTGCATGTGTAATAAATAAAAGCCATCTGACATTTATTTTCCCAATTCATTAAATAATCCAAATCCTTTTGTAAAACATCAGCATCCTCTTCACAGCCAGCAACATCCAAGACCTTTACAATCAGCGAATTTAAGTAACTTATTGACCATTTCTCTATATATGTCACTAATGTTAAATCATTAGGAGCAATGGTTCTAAGATTTAGCCTTGAGATATACCACTTGCAACATTAATCTGGTTTGACTGAACTCCGTTTATAACAACCCTATGTTGTTTTTTTTCCATCAAGTCACTTTTCTATCCAATTAGTTAGATTTTTCTCCACACCTGTAGAGTTAAGCTTCTTTACAAGCCCTTTGTGTGGAACTTATTCAAATGCTTTCTGAAAATCTAGATAAACCAAATCCATACTTTTGCCCTCATCTACATATACAGTAACATTTTTAAAGTGCGTCAAAAGATTAATAATGCAAGAATTTCCTATAATAAAACCATATTTACTATCTGATAAAATTCTAAATTTTGTTATGTGATATTACAGTGTATCTTTGTCTCCAGAACTTGTCCCACAACTGGTGTAAGACTAATAGGCCTATAATTACTGGGACAACTTCTGTTACCTGCCTTGAAGATAGGAGTGGCATTAGCTAATTCCTAGTACTTGTCCATTGTTCAAGGACTTACAATCTATTCTTACAAGTGGCTCACATATCCAATCCTTGACCTACTTTTAAACCCTTAGGGAAATATTATCTGGCCCAGGGGACTTATCATTCTTTAAACTTCCCAATTTTATTTTAATGAGCTCAGCATTTATAAAGTTGTCTTGTTCAACTTTGTTTTCATCTATCAAATATTCAAGATGAATATTGCTTGAGTCTTCATTAGTAAAACTGAAGAAAAGCAGGACTTAATAACCCAGCCATTTCATAACACTGTAACAAAATTTTACTTTTCTTGTTCCTGGACAGAAAGTGTTATTTCCCAATTGCTTATGCCTAAAGTAAATGGAAAAGACCTATTTTTCTCTTCAATCATTGCTTTTGTGACCTGGGTAATAAAATTTTCAAATTTACCCATTTTCCAGAACATTCAGGTAGATTCAGTGTTGAGTAGCTGATAAAGAATCTTCTTGAACTTACAAGAATTTTCAAGAACTTTCTAGAATGTTGTAGAACTTAAAAGAATTTTCTCAAAGCTGTGCTACTCCATAACGGGAATAAGTATCCGTCTCTTCCCCTGGCACATTTGGTGCACCTCAAAGAGGATTACAACAATGTGAAGACCTTGCTAGAAACCTTGAAGTATGATGAGTATGGCTGGGAGGTTATCGGAGACTTCAAAATGGTTGCATACCTGATGGGTTTCCAAGGAGGCTTTACCAAATTACCCTGTTATCTTTGCCTTTGGAACAGCAGAGACTCTGCAGCGCCCTACAACAGGAAGCACTGGCCACAACCGATCGAGTTCTCTATGGGGAGGCACAATATCAAATGTGAGCCACTAGTAGACCTCCAGAAGGTGTTGTTCCCACCATTTCACATAAAATTGGGTCTTATGAAACAGTTTGTCACAGCTCTTGATAAGGAGTCTGCAGTCTTAAAGTACCTTCGAAGCTTCTTCCCTAAGCTGTCTGAGGCAGAGGTCAAAGTTGGTGTCTTCGTTGGACCACAAATAAAGAAGATCCTGGAGTGCACAGAATTCCCCAAGAATTGATTTTTGATTAACCTGAGAAGATCACTTTGCTCCACATTGCTTCAGTCCAACCAGCATCTTATTTGTTCCTGTTGAGCCTCATCTTGTTCTTGTCTTGGTTTTTGGTTGTCTTGCTGGGAGAAAATCTGAAAACAAAGAACGAATGGTGTGCACGGTGAAATGACTTCTGAAGTTTTCTGCTGTGCAGTTTTGAAATGTGCAGACAACAGTCGTCTCATTCTGCAGTGTTATACGTTTCAGAAGACTATCTTCAACTGTTGTAAAGGCTTTATTTCTCATTCTGCAGTGTTATACGTTTCAGAAGACTATCTTCAACTGTTGTAAAGGCTTTATTTCTCATTCTGCAGTGTTATACGTTTCAGAAGACTATCTTCAACTGTTGTAAAGGCTTTATTTCTCATTCTGCAGTGTTATACGTTTCAGAAGACTATCTTCAACTGTTGTAAAGGCTTTATTTCTCATTCTGCAGTGTTATACGTTTCAGAAGACTATCTTCAACTGTTGTAAAGGCTTTATTTCTCATTCTGCAGTGTTATACGTTTCAGAAGACTATCTTCAACTGTTGTAAAGGCTTTATTTCTCATTCTGCAGTGTTATACGTTTCAGAAGACTATCTTCAACTGTTGTAAAGGCTTTATTTCTCATTCTGCAGTGTTATACGTTTCAGAAGACTATCTTCAACTGTTGTAAAGGCTTTATTTCTCATTCTGCAGTGTTATACGTTTCAGAAGACTATCTTCAACTGTTGTAAAGGCTTTATTTCTCATTCTGCAGTGTTATACGTTTCAGAGACTATCTTCAACTGTTGTAAAGGCTTTATTTCTCATTCTGCAGTGTTATACGTTTCAGAAGACTATCTTCAACTGTTGTAAAGGCTTTATTTCTCATTCTGCAGTGTTATACGTTTCAGAAGACTATCTTCAACTGTTGTAAAGGCTTTATTTCTCATTCTGCAGTGTTATACGTTTCAGAAGACTATCTTCAACTGTGGTAAAGGCTTTATTTCTCATTCTGCAGTGTTATACGTTTCAGAAGACTATCTTCAACTGTGGTAAAGGCTTTATTTCTCATTCTGCAGTGTTATACGTTTCAGAAGACTATCTTCAACTGTTGTAAAGGCTTTATTTCTCATTCTGCAGTGTTATACGTTTCAGAAGACTATCTTCAACTGTTGTAAAGGCTTTATTTCTCATTCTGCAGTGTTATACGTTTCAGAAGACTATCTTTAACTGTTGTAAAGGCTTTATTTCTCATTCTGCAGTGTTATACGTTTCAGAAGACTATCTTCAACTGTGGTAAAGGCTTTATTTCTCATTCTGCAGTGTTATACGTTTCAGAAGACTATCTTTAACTGTTGTAAAGGCTTTATTTCTCATTCTGCAGTGTTATACGTTTCAGAAGACTATCTTCAACTGTGGTAAAGGCTTTATTTCTCATTCTGCAGTGTTATACGTTTCAGAAGACTATCTTCAACTGTGGTAAAGGCTTTATTTCTCATTCTGCAGTGTTATACGTTTCAGAAGACTATCTTCAACTGTTGTAAAGGCTTTATTTCTCATTCTGCAGTGTTATACGTTTCAGAAGACTATCTTCAACTGTGGTAAAGGCTTTATTTCTCATTCTGCAGTGTTATACGTTTCAGAGACTATCTTCAACTGTTGTAAAGGCTTTATTTCTCATTCTGCAGTGTTATACGTTTCAGAAGATTATCTTCAACTGTGGTAAAGGCTTTATTTCTCATTCTGCAGTGTTATACGTTTCAGAAGACTATCTTCAACTGTTGTAAAGGCTTTATTTCTCATTCTGCAGTGTTATACGTTTCAGAAGACTATCTTCAACTGTTGTAAAGGCTTTATTTCTCATTCTGCAGTGTTATACGTTTCAGAAGACTATCTTCAACTGTGGTAAAGGCTTTATTTCTCATTCTGCAGTGTTATACGTTTCAGAAGACTATCTTCAACTGTTGTAAAGGCTTTATTTCTCATTCTGCAGTGTTATACGTTTCAGAAGACTATCTTTAACTGTTGTAAAGGCTTTATTTCTCATTCTGCAGTGTTATACGTTTCAGAAGACTATCTTCAACTGTGGTAAAGGCTTTATTTCTCATTCTGCAGTGTTATACGTTTCAGAAGACTATCTTCAACTGTGGTAAAGGCTTTATTTCTCATTCTGCAGTGTTATACGTTTCAGAAGACTATCTTTAACTGTTGTAAAGGCTTTATTTCTCATTCTGCAGTGTTATACGTTTCAGAAGACTATCTTCAACTGTGGTAAAGGCTTTATTTCTCATTCTGCAGTGTTATACGTTTCAGAAGACTATCTTCAACTGTGGTAAAGGCTTTATTTCTCATTCTGCAGTGTTATACGTTTCAGAAGACTATCTTTAACTGTTGTAAAGGCTTTATTTCTCATTCTGCAGTGTTATACGTTTCAGAAGACTATCTTCAACTGTGGTAAAGGCTTTATTTCTCATTCTGCAGTGTTATACGTTTCAGAAGATTATCTTCAACTGTGGTAAAGGCTTTATTTCTCATTCTGCAGTGTTATACGTTTCAGAAGACTATCTTCAACTGTTGTAAAGGCTTTATTTCTCATTCTGCAGTGTTATACGTTTCAGAAGACTATCTTCAACTGTTGTAAAGGCTTTATTTCTCATTCTGCAGTGTTATACGTTTCAGAAGATTATCTTCAACTGTGGTAAAGGCTTTATTTCTCATTCTGCAGTGTTATACGTTTCAGAAGACTATCTTCAACTGTTGTAAAGGCTTTATTTCTCATTCTGCAGTGTTATACGTTTCAGAAGACTATCTTCAACTGTTGTAAAGGCTTTATTTCTCATTCTGCAGTGTTATACGTTTCAGAAGATTATCTTCAACTGTGGTAAAGGCTTTATTTCTCATTCTGCAGTGTTATACGTTTCAGAAGACTATCTTCAACTGTTGTAAAGGCTTTATTTCTCATTCTGCAGTGTTATACGTTTCAGAAGATTATCTTCAACTGTGGTAAAGGCTTTATTTCTCATTCTGCAGTGTTATACGTTTCAGAAGACTATCTTCAACTGTTGTAAAGGCTTTATTTCTCATTCTGCAGTGTTATACGTTTCAGAAGACTATCTTCAACTGTTGTAAAGGCTTTATTTCTCATTCTGCAGTGTTATACGTTTCAGAAGACTATCTTTAACTGTTGTTATTTCTTCTCCTTCCCTTCTGCTACTCCACATAGTTTCTGTATATCCCTTCATTCAGTAACTCACAGTATACTGATTAAATTTTATTCTTCCAGTAACCTGCCTTGTTAAAAGTCCTTCACTCAAAGAAACATTGACTACTTTGTACCTTCGAGTTGACTCGTAAAACCTGCCAGTGATAGTATTACATACATGTTATAACAAATGGCCCTCTCATCGGGCTTTCAGTAAGAATCTATATATATAATCAATAAACAGCGGAAGCACTACCCACATATCCTATTAAGTTGCTGGTTTAATAACTATATAATACTTTATCATGAATGAAAATATTTCCATCTTCATGCATCAGGGCCTCGAAACAGATGACTCTTTCAAAGAAATTGAGTGGTGCAATAAATTTTTCACCACTGTAAATCCATCTAGTATAAACCTCAAATTCTGAACCAATACTAAAAAATAACTGTACAAAAATACTGTGTCTAAATATATTCCTTTCACTGTGGTATTCATTGTTACAATAAGTGATTCTAGGTAATAAAGATAAGGGTAAAAAGTCAATCGGAAAATAAAAGACAAAGAAAATTACACAAACAATTAAGCAAAAAACTTTTCTAAAACAGTATGAATAACAGCTGAGCTAAGCCTATCTATTTGATAATAAAAAAGTAAAATGCTTATTTCATAATTTATTTTATATCATTCTTAAATCATGACTTTTTTACCTGTTTGTGTCATTTTTTTGCTTTTTTTACATTTTTCTCTTTTTCCGATTGATTTGTTTTCCATTATATGTTGTTTTTTTTACTCTTGTCCTTATTACAGTCAGTGATACTACGTACGTCATTGCAAAAAAGATGGATATAAGATACAGGGCAATACCAAATTATCTTTGGTATTTTAAAATGTAATAACTAAATAGCGAAGTAATTACAACCTGCAGTCCTTAACATCTTGTACCACCAAATGAAACATTTTATTAACAAGTTAATAGAATTGTACGTATGCACCATTAATGGCTTTTGGTAAGCCTAACCAATATTTGATTTCATTTCACATTCTCTGTTGGGTCTACGATTACAGTGGCGATGTCGTCGTCCTGATGTCTTGTTGTAGGTGCGAAATATCATTAATATATCCCATACTTCATTCTTTTACTGGTGTATGTTATTACTGTGCGCTACAGCGACTGACGTGGTCTCTGCAAGCCATTGAACCTCTTCTTCCTTTTTTAACGTGGTAACACAATCAATTAGCGTGGAAAGGAAAACATGAGAATGAACTGTTCAATTGGACTGTAAGATGTTGAATACTTTATTGTTTTATTTCCTTAGTTTATTTGATTATTAAATTTTAGAATAGGAAAGATAATTTTGGGCCATTCCGTATACTGAAAAAAACATATTTTAACAAATAGCAGTATTTTGAGAATAGGAACATGAAATGTATCGTAATATTTACTTCTTTGTTTATATTTGTGTGGAACTTTTATATATTATTTTTACTAACGCACTATTACTGAATATACGTGGATAATCGTAATAGAAAATTTTTGCAATAATGATTTCTGTCACAATCTTTAGTAAAATACCATTGAGAGCATGTGATGTAGGCCACGACTGTTGTTTTTCTAAAGTAACATTAATTATAATCTTAAAAATATATATCGTTGTAAGTTCCTAATATGATATTTAGCTGTTATTTATATTACTTTACTTGAAATAAATTCAGTTAAAGTACAACCTTAATAAACACGTTAAGGTTGTGTAACAAAATAGTATTCAATGCGAATGACAACCTCGTGCAACATCTATGTAAACCACTCTCTTGGTTTTTTACGTTCTTCTTATAGCAAAGCTACATCGGGCAATCTGCTGAGCCCACCGAAGAGAATTGAACCCCTGATTTTAGCGTTGTAAATCCATAGACTTACCGCTGTTTTTCATAATGTTTAGAGTAATATATTATATTATTAGAAAAAACCAATAATATGATAGTTTACTTGACGGATTCAATTATAAATTCTAAGTGTCAGTGGTTATAGCGCTCGACAGTCATGTGGAAATCTCGTGTTCAAATCACAATCGAGTTTAAATCTTAACATATAATTTTATGGGACAACATAGAGCCTATTGGTCCATCTCGGCTGTTCCATAGTATACACTAAATTAACCGGTAAATAATAAAAACAATTCTTAAATTCAGCCCTTGTTAATTTATTATTATTATATTTACAATATAATATTTGGGAAGTTATAGATTAAATCAATAATATATCTAACGTTTATAATATCCAGTTTAGTAACGCTCCTTTGGTCGGTAACCTTCAAATGGGCTCAGTGGTTTGTCTCAAGTGAAATGGATATTTCAATAATTATTTTAGATGATTAAATCATCATGCTCAGAGTTAGATATAACAATATAAGGAAAAGCACAATAAAACGATAGTTTACATTTGGCACTTAGATTATCTGTTAATATTTAAATACAACAGCTGTGTATCACAGTGGTTGAAGCGCTCGACCATCACGTGGGAATCTCGTGTTCAAATACCACTCTAGTCAGGATTTTATGTTACATTTATTTATTATACTTCTTATCAAGATCTTTGAATGTGCAAAGAATGTAAATACAGTTACAGATTAAATCAGGAATCATATTGTATTGGATATAAATCAATCGTGCAACACAGTACTAAAGCAGCCTTAGTAACTCAGTTTATGCTGTTATAACTTACAGGATAGGTTGTAAATAAGGCTAAATGTATTTTATTGTTAACGTTACATGTATTGTTAGTTATAATAAATTATTAAGTTTCGAAGTTCTATATAATTACAGATAAACTTTAGTGTGAAATTAAAGTAGTGATAAAAATAATATTGGTTCTTAAATGTTTGGCTTAACAGTAACAATGTTAACGATATATATTAAGTATTTATTTTCAGGCTATAACAAAATACAATGGTTAAACGTTCACAGTTTGTTATGTCTAATGGATGCAATTAATGGGTTTTATCTGGGAACTCAGGACAAGCATGTAGTTTTGAAGAAGCTACTAATAAAGATGTACAACATTTATGTAGTGTTTATAGGTTGGAAAAGGTGGAGGTTATTATAATTAAAGTAGAGGAAATAGATAAAGATAAGTGTAAATTGTGGGAAACGGCAGCAGGATTTCAGGATGAGCTTAAACTTTTATATTTACGAGATACACCAGTTAACAATGACTTTCAAGGAGTTAGAAGAGCACTATAAGGACTAAAGTGGTGAATTTAGTTACAATAATCCTGTTATATTGAAAACTTCAAACCTTCTTGAGACGAGGGAAGAAAAAAAAACAAAATGTGGATGATAAAGAGACTATAGTTAAAGGTGATTCCTTGATAAGACATGTGGATAGGACTGTAGGGTAAACAGGGAGAAAATAATATTAGGCTACCAAGGGGCATAGGCAGAAGATGTAACTGACAGAGAAGCAGATATAATAAAGGGTGCTAGCAGAGATGCAGTTTTTGTGGCGCATGTAGGGGCTAATGATGTAGAGAAACGTAGGTCAGAGGAGGTAATTAATAATTACGAGGGGTTGATAAAGGCATTTGGAATAAAATTTCAAAACTTGATTTTGCTCAAAATTAACTGTGGGGATGAAGTTATAAGTGGGTCACGAGGGCTAAGTGCTAGGTATAGGTTAGTACGTAAGTAGGAGAAAGTTGGCTGTGGGATTAGATCAATGCAAGAAGGGTCCTTTTTTAGAATCAGTGGTGTGCATTTAAATAGAGTAGGGGCTAGCATTTTTAAGGTTATTAATTCAAATGTAAGATAACTTTTAAACTAGAAATAGATAATGGTCAGAGCCAGGAAAAACTAAGTGCAAAAAGAATAAAAGGCAGAGAAATATTTAGCATAGTAAACGAGTATAGTAATAGTTATGATGGTAGGCTTAATTGTTACTATTGTAATGCTTGAAGAAATAAAATACATGACTCTAGGGCACTGGTATGAATAGATTTGTATATAGTTAGAATAACTGAATTATGGTCCAACGTAAATGGTTTTGATGACTAGTTTCTTTGAAATATAGTCATAGGGTGTTTAATAGAGATAGAGAATTCATGGGAAGGGCATGGCTTACATGTAAAATCTGAGTTACACCCTGTTGAAATTGAGGATATCAGAGATGACAGCAAGGGTGTTGAATACATTTGGGTTTCTGTTAGTGTATACAATAGCTTTTAGTGGGAGTTTCTTTTGACCACTAGATAATGCCCATGAAATTAGTGAGAAGCTTTACAAGATTAGAATTTTAGCTGTTAATGAAGTCATAATTATGGGTGATTTAATTTCAGGCATATTGACTGGGAAATATTAAAGTCATACAACAGGGTAAAAAGTTATTGAAAATTGTTCATGATGGCTTTCTTCAAGGAACTTACTGGAAACAATGTTGTTTTTTCTGGGTGTATTGTTAACTTCAAATATAGAAATGACTTAGAGGGTGGAAATTGGGTGCAAGTGATTGTTGCTGTATTAGGCTTGATGTTTTGTTGTGTATAGAGATAAGGAATATTGATATTTTGGTTACAAATTTTAAAAAAGGCAAACTTTGAAGGTTTCTTTTTGAATTTCACACAAAGCTGGTATTACAGGAGACTCAGAAGATTATAGAACATCAACGAACTTAGTGAAGCAGAAAATTAGGACATTAAAAAGGATGTACAAGAAAAGGTGGATTGAAAATGTATAAATTAACAGTTTCTTCAACCATGTTAAGAGTGAACAAAATGAGGAATGATAAAGGAAGACTAGAATCTGATGATTGTGAGATATCAGTTATTAAATTTTACCTTTTCTTCAGTTTTTACAATATAGATTTCACTGGTATTCCACATTATAAGCAGCTGATAAGTGGAAATGAAATCAAACAAGATGACTGCATTAACTCTAAGATGGTTAAGAAAACAACTGGAAAGTACTTTAGATGAAATAATATTTCAAGAAGAGTTTTGAAGGAAGTTAAAGATAGGATATGTGAGCCACTTGCTGTTTTTTTGTCAGTTCTTGAAAAGTGGGCAGGTACTAGAGGACTGGAAGTTAACTCCTCTTTTCAAGGGAGGTGATAAAAAATTTTTTTCTCAGTAATTATAGGTCCATTAGTCTTACATCAGTTGTGGAAAAAGGTTTGAAGAGTCTGATAAAAAATGTTTTGCAAAGTCATTCAACAAAATTTACAATTTCACTTGATGGTCAACATGGTTTTACTAAGGGGAAATCTTACCATAAAAATCATTTGATATGCTTTGAAAATTTTACTGCATATGTAGATAAAGGTATGGATTTGGTTTATCTGGATTTTCAGAAACCATTTGAAAAAGTGCCACACATAAAGCTTGTAAAGAAACTTCTCTTTAGGCATGGGGAATAAGCTAACTAATTGTATAGAAGAGTGACTTGATGGAAGAAAGCATAGGGTTGTTATAAACAGAGATAAGCTAACTAATTGTATAGAAGAGTGACTTGATGGAAGAAAGCATAGGGTTGTTATAAACAGAGATAAGCTAACTAATTGTATAGAAGAGTGACTTGATGGAAGAAAGCATAGGGTTGTTATAAACAGAGTTCAGTCAAACTGGATTAATATCACATGTGGGGTACTTTAGGGCTTAGTCTTAAGACCTATGCTTTTCTTGATTTATATTAATTACATAGATGAAGGAATAGTCAATAAAATACTTAGATATGCAGATGATATCATTGTCTTAGGTGTTGCTAGCTGTAAAGAGGATGCTCCTGATTTATAGAAGTATTTAGATCATTTAGCAAGTTAGACAGATACTGGCAGATGGGTTTAAATTATAGTAAATGTAAGATAATGTGTGTGGGTTAGCATAAGTTGAATTATAAATATAATTTGGAATAACATTAACAGTGTCATGAAAGAAAGGTTTTTTGGTACAATAATTTATCAGTTTGTAAAGCCATCTAAGCAGTATAGTAGTGCTTATTTTAGGTTATAGGTTGTGTCTATAGAAATATTGAACTCAAATCTACTGGAGTACTGTGTTCAGTCTTGGACTCCTTACCTTAGAAAGGACATTGAAGGGTTACTAGAATGGTGTCTGTTTTGGAGAGGTTGTCATCATATGAGGAGAGGCTGAAATCTCTCGGATTGTTTTATTTTGAAGAAAGTAGAGTTAGGAGGTATGTCAGTGATATGTTTAAGACTAAAGGGAATTGAAGATGTCGATACATCATCTTTTCTCATATTTAACACTGAAAACAGTAAGACAAGGTGACACAAAGTATAAATTTTGGCAGGGTAGGAGTCATCTTCAGCTAAGGCAGGTTTATTTTTCTCACAGGATGGTTGGTCTTTGGCAGTAAGTTTAAGTAAAAGCTAAATAAGTATATAAATGATTAAGGCTTGCTTTAAAATTTTGTATTTATTATTTTAAATTCATTTAGTTTCGAGGATGGAACAGCTAAGATGGACCAACAGGTCCTATGTTGTTGCAAAACATTGTTATATGCCATATGTTTCTACCTTTTTTATATTAATTAGAAATAAAAATGATCATATGTCTTGTAAAATTACCTGATTCTTACCAGTCACTAACAATAAACTGTAGAACAACAAATGACAGTTCCAGTTGTGAATTTTGTTTAAATTAGTTTTTCTTTTAACTACTTTATAAAAATACAAATATGTAATTAACAAGAACAATAATTATTAAGACTAACTGAATAACAAAACATTAAACATTTACCTCACAAAGGTTCATAATCTCAACAAGAACACTATATATTCAAATAGAACACTTTATTTCTTCATCAATTCACAGAGAATATATTAAAGTTAAGACAATAAATTTGATGGAATCTCTACAACCTACTTTTGTATTCAACTTTAAAAACGTGTTTAAATTGTGAACTTTAATTCCCTTCTTAATGTGAATAATTTCTCTTCTATTTAGTGATGGGCAGTTAAACTGAGTTCAAGTACACCACTCTCAAGATCTTCTTGTCTCCATATTTCAATGTATTAAATAAAAGATCACTATTCTACTCCTGAAAAACTGTCATCACATGAAACATGTTACAGTAAATAATCAAATAAGATATTTGTAATACGAGTACACCAGTGAAGAACGTTTACAAAGTCAAAATGTTCTGTTCCAAGCTTTAGTCCATGCTTTTACTCAAAACTTCACATTTAAAGGCTGAAATATGCTCTATTGAAAACAGTAATTGATCAATTGCATTTTTTTAAAGGAATTGCATAAAATTGTATGCGAGTATCACTGTCTGGCCACCAGAATAAAAACCAAGCAAAGAATCTATAGTTTTCACAAGTATTTTAGAAACATGAACTGAACTATACAAAACAAGTGTACCACACTGGTGACTAATTTAAGTTTTGTGTATGTGTAGATTAGATTACAGAATGAAAACTACATATTAAAAAGCTGATTACTGCAAAAAATGAAAGTAAATACTATACAATTATGTACAAAATAATAATGGTAGACACTTATATTACAGTTTTTACTTCAAAAGAACCTTCTTAGAGATTTTGAAAATAAAAAAACAACTGAATTTAACAATTCACAAACACACAGTTTTTAATCTGAGCCACTGAAACCACTTGATGTGTGAATGAATACAAGAAGCCAAATAACTTTATATATATATATGAATGTATGTGTGTATATATAAAGTGATTTAATAAAAAATAAAATTCAGTAACACATTATGTGATTAACAAATATTTTGGAAATCAAATAATCCACAACCTTTTACAAACAACAATAGTGTGTTTGTAAATTATTACAACACTAGTAACAGTGCTTTGACTGATTTTTAGAAGAGGATCAGAACTGTTAACCTACATAAAACATAGAGAGCAGGGCCTTTTAAACATTGACATCATTAAAAAAAAGTACATACTATAAAAACTATAACTGTAACAACATGGTATGGTATCACTTGACTGATACAAGCAGGGCAAATGGTAGGATCTCATAAATGTGGTATTAAAATTACAAGTCCATTTGGTAACATAAAGGCTTTGATTGGGGTATAACATTTTAAAGCTGAGTCCAACCGGTGGAAGCCATGTTTAAATGTCCGCTTTCCTTTCTATGAGACATGTTTATCTGTTCACATGCAGTAGTCCAGCATCCATGTATACACCTGTTCAGGGAGATGGTTAGAACCAACAAGGTAATGTATCGTGGAGTCTACGACACAGGGGTCATAATACTGTGATGAATTGGTACAACACTATCAATATTATTACTAATTTTAACATTAAAAGTAGTTAAAATTCTCACTAAACAAAACAAAAATATCATAAGTAAAGCAAACAATGGTAGATGAAACATCTTTCTACCAACTATTGTCAACAAAATCTTAACACAGTAAAAGGGGAAAAAATGACTAAACCTTTACCTCATAGAAGGACTTTGTTACTGACCATTCATGACAAAAGAAGTTAATTCTTGTCTAGTATGACTGTAGGTCATCTTATCAGATCATATGAGTAACTGAAATAACTTATTTAACTTCTTTTACTGATGCTGATATTACTAACAGACTAGCTCAAGGTTCAGTTCTCCTTAAATATATACAAAATCATGTTATATGCAGAATGACTAATTCTGTCATCACCACAGCAATCATATTATAATTGAAAGGTGCTCAGTCTAAAGCTTTGGTCTAAATACTGCAGAAGAAACAAGTGTACCAGAGTAATATGGCCATCTTTTCAGGGGATCTTGTACAAAAGAATCTGTAATAAGGAAAGAATTATTAACAATAAAACACATTTAACAGTTTTGTATATATTATTTACATTTATAATGAGTTTGCTTTTAAATATACAACAAATACATATCTCAAAGTAAGGCATATTTGATGATTTGTTAACTTTATTTATTTATTGTAAAAGACAGGTAGTTTAGTTCTTCTTTAAGCTTACTAGACTGTGTGATATAATGTACATTTACACATGTTCATCAGCACTGAGATTAGTTTGTCTAAAGCCATATAACTTATAACTCTAACTAGTCAGACATTAATTAGTCCTGAGTTTACTTTTTTATATAAATACTTATTATAGAATACTGAAGTGTGAAAGTCACACCTGAAGTTTTTAAATTACAACAATCATCAGTACCAATGATGTAATAAAGTGCAACACACCCAAGTGTACAGAGATTAATAGTTTTCTACATAAATCTTTACAGAGTAATTATTACAAAAGAAGACAACACAATTTGAATATCTGACACTGTAAATACAAAGAATACTCACTAATATCTTGTAGTATAATGTCCAGTTGGTGTCCATTGGGAACCACCAAAGTCTGACCATTCCTACAAAATTAAGAAACATTAGACTTTTAGTAATTTCAATATTTTTTCCCTAAAGTTACAGTAAAACATAGTTTAGGTTCTACTACCTAAAAGCTTGTAAGAAAATTGTTAGACACACAACATAAAGTGGAAAGATTAGAACTACTACACTGAACTAACAGTTTACAAATAGTTTATATGAAATGTAATATGTTACTATCATAGCCTATATGCTATACCAGGTTAAACATAAAATATCTACCATCCATATTCTGCATAAAATTAAAACAACTTGAATAATAAAAGACATGCTATGTGCTTACAGGTTCAATACCCTTTATACAGCCAAAAGTACCATTGAAATGAAGTAAAGTACTAGTACTAGAACCAAAGTACAATTTAGATGGAATATAGAGTGAATACAAGTGCAACCAATATCTTGTTTGTTTATCATTAAGCATGAAGCTATAAAAGTCCCACAAGATGAAACATTATTTTTAGCAATATAAACTATGACTTATTGTTGAGACACTTAGGAACCCCACACTTTGTATACAACTAGAAGCACAATTTATATGTAATGTAAATACTAGTATGAATTAAACAAGCACAGAAACAAAGATGATATTAGTAATATACTAAACAGACAATCAGTTGAAGTACAGTAAATGTAATATTTCAATGTAATTTTTCTTACAATACCTACATTAAAGACTCGTGGAGTCTGGCTACAGCAGAGATAAAAAACAAGGTTATAAGATCCATTAAACAGCCATGCGTGCATATAAACAATTTCATTTTAATTGTGAGGACAACATTCTGGTGAATAATGAAGCCAAGATGTCATAAAAATAAAGTAATAAGACTTGTCAAGCAACCATGTGTTTTATAAATGTGTTTCATTTTAACTGAATTGATAACACACTGGTGCCTAACTGTTCCAAAGCACAATATCCCTTCAAGAAAACACACAAGTATAAAATTTCTGTGAAATGTTACCACTTCACATGAAACTGTCAAAAAGATTAATGAAAGACCAATATTTTGTGGGAAGTAACATGTCCACGATGAATTTGAAGTATATTATGAAAAAAAAAGTGACCTAAGGTCAGAATAAAATATCATTGAACACTTGGCAAGTGAGTATTTGCACTCAAAACCATCTGTGAGATGTAGAAATCAGTAACTTCGAGCTATTGTTTTCATGAAAACAAAAGCCCTTGTGAAGCACTTTCAACATCAGATTGACTGCTGAGTAAACATTAGCCAAGTGTTACATAAAAATAAGTAAAACAAATTCTCTATAAAAGCTGAAGAGAGTTTAGTGTCCGTGCTGATGAGTTCTACTAAACCGATAGTTGAACCATAAATACATTATTAACCATCTAGTTTTACTTTATGTCTAAATTTTTTATGTATGGTGAAAGGTGTTTTTAAGTACTTGGAGGTACAAAATCAAAAGATCCTTAAATTAACTTGTTTCTTATGGTGACACATTTCTGTACAAAAAGGTTTTTACTTAGTTACATTTAAATTTTTAATTAAGCTACTTTACAATAAAAGTTTGTCAATGAAACAAGCATTAAAACTGACATTATAATTTAGTTTTATATTATCTAGGTTTTAATTTTTTTATTTCAAAGAAAATCTTGAAGAAAAATTCTTAAAGTTTTGTTTTATTCTCTTGTGATCCACAAGTTCACAAAATGTTAAATTTGTCTTTGTAGTTCAACAGTTATTGACTCGTGCTAACCCTACATACATTGAAAGGATCTTGGTTCAATGCTCTCTCTAGATATTCTTTTATCACGTTACGTAAGACACATTCATAGAAAGGAGAAATAAACTTCTTGGAAATCTTGACAGATACAATGTCAACTTTGTATAGACAGAGATGCACTTCCTCAGACAATTGTACTTAGTTGAGCTACATGTTTATAACCAGTGGAAAGTAAGCTTGTTTGTAGTACATTCTTTTAACTCTTATTTGAAAATTGATATAACAAATTATAAGAAGAACTAGTCGGATTTCTTAATATTGTTGCTGCTTTGGTTCTTTAACACTGTTTCTCACTTTGAAATATGTTAGTTAGATACACAATTACATTGTATTTAGGTTTTAGCTTTATAAATTACTTTATTATGTGTTATTCATGTTTTAAAATGCATATTTGAAAGGTCTGTTACTTTTTCTAAAATTGTACATAAATCAACGCCTGCTCGGTTCACAAGAGATAGTGTAATATGCAAACACGACCACAGTCTGCTGAGGGCTATGCTTTCTCTGCCCACTATATGGCAATATTGGTCAGGAATGCCTATTAATGTGTGATATGATAACTAACAGCACTAAAGAACAGTGTGGATGACTGAAATACTGGTTAGCTTACATCACATAATTTATACTTTAATATTGCACAATCTGCTAAAACATTACAGGAACAAAAAAAGTGTAAAAAACTGGATGATGAATCAATTTTTTCCACAATTGTAAATCTATGATAATATCCCAGTACACTTCCTTTAATATTCATACCTTGGCTCTTTTGTCACAGCTCCCAATTTCACTAAATTATGAACACAATTGTTGAGAATATCTAAAGAAAGACTTCGGTAGTCTCTAATTTCACCTTGTAGTAAAGCCCCCTCCACAGCTACCTGACACTGTTTTACAGTTTCAGACAAAGTCTCCGGGTTAGACACCAGCTTTGAAGACAGAAGATGTTGACAAGCAATCTAAAAAAAAGGAAAAAAAGTACATCCCATATCCAGTTTAACAACTAAGCAAATACATCTGATCTTTGTGTGTGTGTATATATACAGAATTTGAACAATATTTTGGAAATAAGCATATTGTTGATGAAGAACAGACATGAAGAAATCTACAACTTTATCATGACTGATACAACCATATAGAAATATAAGTGAAACATATTTATGATGGCAATAAACATGGGCACAGACTGTGGCCTCAAAACATGGTAAAATTTAATTCATATTGTAAATAAAGTACTATAAGTGAAAATTACACCAACTTTTCAATAGACCTTTCATCCAATTAAATGACAGATTCCTAAAATAGTAGATGTTACAAGACTCACTAACAATAGCTCTACCATATATTGTGTGGACATGTTATCATGTATCATGTAGTTGACATTTATCATATACTGTGTAGTTGACATATTATTATATTCTGTGGCCAACATATCATATATAGTACAATTGACATATCATATACTGTGTAGTTGACATTATCATACAGTGCATGGTTGAAATATCATATATTGTGTGGCTGACATGTATAGTGCATGGTTGAAATGTCATGTACAGTATGGTCAACATATCACATTGTGTAGCTGACATATATACAGTATGGTCAACATATCACATTGTGTGGCTAACATATATAGAGTATGGTCAACATATCACATTGTGTGGCTGACATATATACAGTATGGTCAACATATCACATTGTGTGGCTGACATATATACAGTATGGTCAACATATCACATTGTGTGGTTGACATATATACAGTATGGTCAACATATCACATTGTGTCGCTGACATATATACAGTATGGTCAACATATATACAGTATGGTCAACATATCACATTGTGTGGTTGACATATATACAGTATGGTCATCATATCACATTGTGTCGCTGACATATATACAGTATGGTCAACATATCACATTGTGTCGCTGACATATATACAGTATGGTCAACATATCACATTGTGTGGCTGACATATATACAGTATGGTCAACATATCACATTGTGTGGTTGACATATATACAGTATGGTCAACATATCACATTGTGTGGTTGACATATATACAGTATGGTCAACATATCACATTGTGTGGCTGACATATATACAGTATGGTCAACATATCACATTGTGTGGCTGACATATATAGAGTATGGTCAACATATCACATTGTGTGGCTGACATATATAGAGTATGGTCAACATATCACATTGTGTGGCTGACATATATAGAGTATGGTCAACATATCACATTGTGTGGCTGACATATATAGAGTATGGTCAACATATCACATTGTGTGGCTGACATATATAGAGTATGGTCAACATATCACATTGTGTGGTTGACATATATACAGTATGGTCAACATATCACATTGTGTGGTTGACATATATACAGTATGGTCAACATATCACATTGTGTGGTTGACATATATACAGTATGGTCAACATGTATACAGTATGGTCAACATATCACATTGTGTGGTTGACATATATACAGTATGGTCAACATATCACATTGTGTGGTTGACATATATACAGTATGGTCAACATATATACAGTATGGTCAACATATCACATTGTGTGGTTGACATATATACAGTATGGTCAACATATCACATTGTGTGGTTGACATATATACAGTATGGTCAACATATCACATTGTGTCACTGACATATATACAGTATGGTCAACAGATCACATTGTGTGGCTAACATATATACAGTATGGTCAACATATCACATTGTGTCGCTGACATATATACAGTATGGTCAACATATCACATTGTGTCGCTGACATATATACAGTATGGTCAACATATCACATTGTGTCGCTGACATATATACAGTATGGTCAACATATCACATTGTGTCGCTGACATATATACAGTATGGTCAACATATCACATTGTGTAGCTGACATATATACAGTATGGTCAACATATCACATTGTGTGGTTGACATATATACAGTATGGTCAACATATCACATTGTGTCGCTGACATATATACAGTATGGTCAGCATATCACATTGTGTGGTTGACATATGTACAGTATGGTCAACATATCACATTGTGTGGTTGACATATATACAGTATGGTCAACATATCACATTGTGTGGTTGACATATATACAGTATGGTCAACATATCACATTGTGTGGTTGACATATATACAGTATGGTCAACATATCACATTGTGTGGTTGACATATATACAGTATGGTCAACATATCACATTGTGTGGTTGACATATATACAGTATGGTCAACATATATACAGTATGGTCAACATATCACATTGTGTCGCTGACATATATACAGTATGGTCAACATATCACATTGTGTAGCTGACATATATAGAGTATGGTCAACATATCACATTGTGTGGTTGACATATATACAGTGTGGTTCACGTTATCATATATTGTCAGGTTAACATGTTATCGCATATTGAGTGGTTCACGTGTTATCATATACTGAGTGGTTCACACGTTATCATATACTGAGTCGTTCACGTGTTATCATATTGAGTGGTTCACGTGTTATCATATAGAGTGGTTCACGTGTTATCATATAGAGTGGTTCACGTGTTATCATATTGAGTGGTTCACGTGTTATCATATAGAGTGGTTCACGCGTTATCATATTGAGTGGTTCACGTGTTATCATATAGAGTGGTTCACACGTTATCATATTGAGTGGTTCACGTGTTATCATATACTGAGTGGTTCACACGTTATCATATATTGAGTGGTTCACACGTTATCATATATAGAGTGGTTCAAACGTTATCATATAGAGTGGTTCACACGTTATCATATATTGAGTGGTTCACACGTTATCATATATAGAGTGGTTCAAACATTATCATATAGAGTGGTTCACACGTTATCATATAGAGTGGTTCACACGTTATCATATAGAGTGGTTCACACGTTATCATATACCGAGTGGTTCACACGTTATCATATACTGAGTGGTTCACACGTTATCATATACTGAGTGGTTCACACGTTATCATACTGAGCGGTTCACACGTTATCATATACCGAGTGGTTCACACGTTATCATATATTGAGTGGTTCACACGTTATCATATATAGAGTGGTTCAAACATTATCATATAGAGTGGTTCACACGTTATCATATAGAGTGGTTCACACGTTATCATATACTGAGTGGTTCACACGTTATCATATAGAGTGGTTCACACGTTATCATATACGGAGTGGTTCACACGTTATCATATAGAGTGGTTCACACGTTATCATATACTGAGTGGTTCACACGTTATCATATACTGAGTGGTTCACATGTTATCACGTATTCTCCTCTACTTTCATTTACAAGTTCTTATATAATTTTTTTCCTGTTCACACTAAAGTTCCTTCACCTTCTCTGGGAGCAAGACCAGCTTACTGGTTCTTGTCAGTAATAAACAGATTAATTCAATAATAATCAATACCTGGTGGTCAAAATCCTTGTTTTAATTGTGATGTGTTTCAAAATAAATAAATTGATAAAACATTACATTTCACCAACTTCCAGTTAACCCTTTTACAATGGGCTCTGTACAAAATACACAAGTTTGTATCCACATATTAAGTATTTATACCATGCCTATGTCTATCTCCACAAAATCTGAAAAACTTTTAGTAATGATACCAAGCCTCTTGCACACAGAAAATCATAATTTTAATGAAGTGTTTTTACTAAAGATTTGTTTGTGAAAATATCAAGTCTGTTTTGTTACTAGTCCAAGTGTGAAGTGGTTTTCGTGTTATCATTAAAAAACTATTTTTAATCCCAGAAATCTCAAATATTAAAGCCTCATAAGTACATTTCAAATGTCTGTTTTCAGTAGGAGTTTATATTTGATATGTTATTTTCTCTAAGTATGTGGGGTCAGTAAATTAGACTGACCTCAAAATCACCATAAAAAATTAGGAAATAAATATACATTATGCTTTTTTCATTCTAGAATTATTACAAGTTATAACATGAAAACAAATGTTTAGTCTCAATAGACTATACATCATCACATTAAACATTTATTATAATGACTTTCCAGTCATGCCTGGCTAACATTACAGAACTTGCATTGACATAGCTCACGTGCACTTGTGTTACATATCCAATACTATAAAACTGTCCTTTACAAATTTATCTGTTTTGGCTGTGTGTCAGTGGACTTGTATTTTGTAAAATACAATAACATTTCAGTTTTAATACATTATATATACATATATATTGATTATTACTATTTACAAATAAATTATTAAACTTATTTTTTGTGAATGTAAAACAGTAAATGATGAAACAAACAATTATCTCTTCTAGCTATGGCCTCTGTACTTAGTTGTAGCTTCTCGTAGCTTGTACTAAGCCGTAAGACATTTCACAAATGGAGGATGTGAAACAAAATAATTTTTTTAGGTTTTATATATACATTTGAATAATCAAAAAATCATAAATTGCAATGTTGATACCACAGAATTCCACTATAACTTATCAAGTTTAGTGACAAAGCTGTATTTTGATCTAAAAAATATAAACTTTTGAGCAGGCTAAAAACACAACCTACCTCGTTGAAATCTTATTTTGAAAGAATGAGATAGCATCTTTACACATGAAAATGGCTGAAAACGCCACAAGGGGGACATTCTGAACTATCAATTGGTTATTCACATCTTATACAGAAGTAAGTGTGTATAAGGGACCTGAGAGGGGACCGTTATGTTTCATTCACTACATGAGTGATATTTCAGTAAACAGAAAAGACAGGAGGTTTTTAATTTATATTCTAGCTTGTTAATATTAGTAATTTGAGTTTTCAATTCATAAGAAACTACAGATTTAGTATTTTGACATTACAAACATCTAATACAAACCAGTGCTGTATTCAACATACCATGTGACACAAAAAATGATGTTTGTGTTATTTTACTATTTACTTTTGGATTAAGAAATTGAATAATGCCTAACATAAAAATCTGAATTATAATCTACAATTTGACACTAAACTTATGGACATAAATTCATAAAACAGTAGTTCAATAAAATGTGGTATGCGAGTCAACAATCATGAAAACATGGTCTTTGACCCATCACCTGTAGCAACAGGGTTAACACCATAATAATTCTTGTCAAGCAACTTGCTAATAGAAATAGTGTTTCAATCACTATCATATCTGTTGTATTCTAACCAGCCATAAATGCCCTTGTATAGGACAACAAGTTACGGTGGTATTATATATATAGGAAATACTGTGGTTCACATATTGTTTTTTTAAATTTCACTCATGAATGCTTATAAATAATTTTAGACAGCTCCATAACACATATCTTTAGTGATGAGCATTATGCAATATGAACAACCATTTTCTGTTCAACTATTAAAAGTGTTGTAGCAACATTAGTAACCAGTAAGTAAAAGAATAAGATGTAAAATCACACACCCATTTACATGCAACCCCTAAAAATGTCACATAATAAGAAAACACATTTTGAGGTTGACACAGATACATTTTTACACACCTGTAAGGCGTGGTCCTCCTACCATCTACACATTTGCACTTACTATGTCTACATTGTACATAATCTGCTATATAATTTCTGTTGTTTATAATTCACATTCATTTGTAATATAAACCTTTATTTCAATAACTACATTACTACACAGCACTAAAACACCAATACTGCACACAGGATTATGTAATTTCATTGTTATTAATAAGTTAATTTCTTCTAATGTCTCAGTAAAGAAGATTTAACATGATATAGTTTTTGTGAAATATTAGCCACGAAAGAAATTAGCACAATGGATCAGTGAACACATTACATACCTTTCTGAAGACCCAAGGGCTTCTAAACAGTTAACCTATTCTTTAACAGTAAAAAGGGAAATACAATAAACTATTCCAATGTACTCACGTTTCTGGGCATTTTAAAATGTTTTTGTGAAAGTATTATTAAAATATTCTTATTATAAGTAGAGTTATATAAATACTTTATATTTTATATTATTATTATTATTATTTATATTACTGTCTCATGTTTAAACAAACTTCTACCCAACCTATTATAACTTAATAAAGTTTCTTATTTTCACTGCAAGTCATAAAAATTTAGCACTCGAATGTAAAGAACAAATTCTCAACTGTTTGTAGTAATACCTTTACACAGAAACAGTTTTGTAAAAATGTTTTTACCTTATACCCTTCAAGAAATGGAGATAAAAGAACAAATTCTCTATCTCAACTATTTGTAGTAATACCTTTACACAGAAACAGTTTTGTAAAAATGTTTTTACCTTATAACCTTCAAGAAATGGAAATGAAAGAACAAATTTTCTATCTCAACTATTTGTAGTAATACCTTTACACAGAAACAGTTTTGTAAAAATGTTTTTACCTTATAACCTTCAAGAAATGGAAATGAAAGAACAAATTTTCTATCTCAACTATTTGTAGTAATACCTTTACACAGAAACAGTTTTGTAAAAATGTTTTTACCTTATAACCTTCAAGAAATGGAGATAAAACTGATGCCAACAAGTTTAATTTCCACCGTAAACTATCTGGTGTTTTATCTAAAAAAATTCGGCTTTCTTCATGGCACAGAATCTCTTGGTTCTGAAACACCTCCAATGCACTAAGCATGCCCTGTAATTGAAATGGACAACTTTACAACCTGAACAGTCGACACGTGAATGAACTTACCACATTTTATATATGTGTGAACACTACTTGGATTTTTGTTTAGTTCTAACCATGCATATTGTCATTACTGAAACAATAATGTTTCCTTCTTAACAATTTTACCATGGCATTATAAAAAGATAGTAACTGAATTATATTCATTTGGATCTTAAACAAAACAAACTATAAAAAATATAGACTGGCAAATCCATTATAACCAGTCCCACATATTTAGGAAACACTTTATTTACTTAACGTAATAACAGGCTAATCATCTAGCTGTTGTGTGACTGCTTCAGCCTTATTACTGCAGAGATGTAGTTATATTATAACCAGTCTACAAGGAAATGGAAAAGACCACAAACTCTCTCCTTCTTAACCTGAAGATGACCTGGGAAGGTCGAAACGTTGTTCTCTCCTTATCAGTAAAAGTGTTAATACCCATACCAGCTGTTATACAGAGTTAGTCAGTTGATTTTACTGACATTATAATCACCAAAACCCAGAAAATGAAAATAAATTTAAATTACCCTTTCTTCTTTCTAGGATGACATCAATTTGTGACACAATACTACATTCATTTATCCTAACTCATATCAATTTGTGACACAATACTACATTCATTTATCCTAACTCATATCAATTTGTGACACAATACTACATTCATTTATCCAAACAGTATACATCTATTTATAATTAAATTTTATTGTTTTATTGCTATTTGAACCATGTCTAACTACTATTCACTCCATGATAAATTGTAAATCACCAGGTGAATGTGGAACTCACATTATTCTATCTAATTAAGTTATCCACAAGCCGCACATGTGTGTGCCTTTTGAATCATTTTTTATTAACATCCCAGTTCATAGAGGCAGCCTGCTTCAGAGGACAAATCCAGAAGGAATGCACCAACAGGGAAAGTGAAAAAGAGGTAAGTAGGCTATGAGAGTGGGAAAAACAAAAGGTATGGAATAAGGCCACCCAGTAGTCTACAATCGAAGAGACAGAAGATCCTCAGTCAAAAAGCCAAGTAAGAAAACCTGCAATATGAGGATCAGCTGAAAACCTTTGACCCAGAGACCAAAGGCAGAAAACATACCATTAACACTGATACATTTTCATGGAAGAAAAGGTGAGAGGAGCCTAATGGAGGACAGGAAGAACTGGACAAAGCACCAGTGACCGAGGTTGCAAAGAAGGGAGGGAGACAGAAGAAGGTAGTACAAGTGTAAGTTTGAGCTGGAGAAGCCACAGAAATCACAGATGAATCAACCACTAAGAAGCAATCAGAAGGACTTGACATGTTGTGGTATGGATGATTGAAATTACTCAGTGAAGATAATGTATGGGAAGATAAACACATATATATTTATTGGTCCAATCCTGAATGAAAGCATCAAAATCTAGATTGAGAGGATGAGGAACCAGAGATAATTTGTGGTTGAGGAATGTGCAAAGGCATCTATGTGAGAAGCACCCCACTGAAGATAAAGCAATTGGAAAACAGGAGGATCAAGAGACTACTCTGATGGACAAAAATCATGATCAACAAGAAGACTGAAAGCACCTGGAACATGACACATAATGATATGAATATCTTGCTTGTGGGCCCAAAAAAGAAGATCCAATATATGAAAGAAAATGTAGAAATTAAAAATGGGTGACACCTTTGTGATTGAGATAAGCAATCACTGTAGAATTTTGCAGTTGATAATTACCAAACAGTGCCTGCCCAAACAGAGAAAATAAACCAAAGCCCAAATGAACAGTTAGAAGTTCTACGGCATTGAGATGAGGAATCTGGTGAAAGCTCAATTGTGCAAATGTGTTTACCTTTGGCAATCAGTGGGTTATTTGGTTTTCATCAGTGAACTTGTCATCACATTTTTTTCTCCACCTTCTTTGTCTTGAATACTCATTTCCTTCCCTCTGCGTCATGATCCCATTACTACCCACTGTCTGTGAAAAGCAGTAAAAGACTTTTTATCTCAACAGGCAACAGGCCTGTTCATCATCTTTCTCCAGGTTTTTATTCCTGGCTGTTTGTTTTCCCCTAAGAAAATAGAATACTGGGCTTGTAATAAATACGTCCTGTCCCAATCGATTTTTCAGTTTTCCCCACTGTACCATGGAATCATTTCTCCGTTTCAAGTAGGCCTTTTCACTGTGTTTCTGCATGACTAAGGTGAATGTTGCAAATTCTTACTTGGCATATTCTGATAACTTAGCAGATGTGACCATATCTTTAGTTTGTTCATTGCAGGGTAACTTATCAGTTTTGTGCAATAATAACTTTGGACTTGCTTTGGCCCTGTATATTTTTTGTTTGGTGGTCTGAGTAGTTGCTTGTCACCTACATGCTCTTGGATTGCATGTTCATCATTACTTGGATGACTGACAACTGTTCGTTTGATCTGAACACAAGTCCACCCATCACACTCATCAGTTGTTCCTGGAAGTGGCTTAAGTTGCTTGGTTAATCAAACTTAAAAAGCCATTCCTCCAACCTACTCAATATATCTGTTCCATTTGGGTGTATTTTCAACACCAACCTTGGTCAGGTTCCAACTTTCTCCCCTTAAACTTAGTTTGGTGAAGCATTTAGTTCTCTACACTCTTACTGCTCCCTTTGTTACAGCTTGCAATTTTCTACTGTTTTTGGGAATATGGACTTTTGTTGCAGCCTTTATCCCTTTATGTCATGCTCATGTGTAAGCTCTTCACAATGAGTGAAATACTGCATAGAATCCTTTTGAAGGCTCTTATTACTCTTCCTATTACCCTAGTTGACAAGTGTCCCACTTCCTCCTCCCTGTTCACACTTACAAGTGTTTCTGAGGGCTCTTATTACTCTTCCTATTACCCTAGTTGGCAGGTGTCCCACTTCCTCCTCCCTGTTCACACTTACAAGTGTTTCTGAAGGCTCTTATTACTCTTCCTATTACCCTAGTTAGCAGGTGTCCCACTTCCTCCTCCCTGTTCACACTTACAAGTGTTTCTGAGGGCTCTTATTACTCTTCCTATTACCCTAGTTAGCAGGTGTCCCACTTCCTCCTCCCTGTTCACACTTACAAGTGTTTCTGAAGGCTCTTATTACTCTTCCTATTACCCTAGTTAGCAGGTGTCCCACTTCCTCCTCCCTGTTCACACTTACAAGTGTTTCTGGAGGCTCTTATTACTCTTCCTATTACCCTAGTTAGCAGGTGTCCCACTTCCTCCTCCCTGTTCACACTTACAAGTGTTCACAGATGCATTCTTTCTGGGATAGGGACACGAGTCGATCAACAGCAGACTTCAGGGTGTAGATTATGATGGAGATTTTTTTTTCTCCAAAAAACTTTCTGTGGGAAGAGTTGTTTATTTTTAACATTTCTCCCCACCAACACATTTTTCTTTCTCCACTAAACTCTCACCTTATTTTCCAAGAAATCATGTTACATGAATTGACACTACTTGACCCTAAACTTACAGACAAGCATTAAATTAGAAGTTAAATGATGTCTTACTCAGATGCAAGATCCATTACTTTTTGATGCTCAACATTTACTTCTATAATATTTATACTAAACGTACTCAATCTAAGCTAACTAACAAAAATTTCAAGCTCAGAAAAAAAAAAGTAAAATACATTTACTGACCTCTAAACTCTTCTTATTTTCAAACACAAATTCTCTCTGGAAGATCTTCTGCAGTACTTGATATCGGCTAAATAAAGATTCTAAAAACAAACAAAAAACATATACTATAAAAAATGTCACTGTACATGGTTTGATCTATTGATGGGCAGACATTAAAGAGTGAATTGCTTATGGGGTACCATATCTCTGGCTGCATAACAAGACATCTCAAAGAGATCATTAATAAAGAGATTAATTTTTTTACACCTCGAATATAATAAAGCGTAAAAGCTGAAAACGTTTCCTTACTACTGAAAACTACATATTTTGACATATGTGTGAAACAATGTACCAGCATATAGACCATCAAAAATAACAGGGCAAGTACTACTACTCCCACTCCAATAGTATATCTCCCTTCATAGTTAACTGAAATAAACAAGTTTTGTGAAATCAACCTTTACCAACAAGAAGGCAGAAAAGTGCAGTTGAGGCAGTCAGATCTTTCTATATTCCTTTGTGAACCAATCAAAATTAAGATGAAATGCAATTATGACAAAGTCATAGAATAAATAATGGTAAAAATCAGTTAGATTAACAACTTCTAATATACAAAAAAGCCAGTGCTTTTTGGTAAAACTACATTCCAGTAATGGCTTTTAAGTTATGTCGCCTAGCAACAAAAGTATAACCTAATATTGTTGTTGGTCCATGTACTGAAAATATTAAATGATATGTATAGACAAAGAAACTGGAAAAAAAAATTTGATTTCTTAGTTTAGTCATCTTTACTAAAATAGGTTTTTTTTTGTTAAAACAGTTGGTGATATCACAGAAAATAACTTAATTCAGAAATATACTTTCAGTTTAAAACTGAATCAATATGTTTAATTTCATGATAAATTTTATGAAGTTGTCTCTAGACTAGGTGATCCCACACTACATCTTTAGGCTTATTATACCAACACTCACTTCACTTACAAGGTTTCATGACACCCTGGAACTAAAATAATAATGGGCAGACAATAATCAAATCTCCACAATGATGAGAAACTCACATAAAGTAAAAATGTTAACCTGAAGATGATGTAAGAAGGTCAAAATGTTGTTCTCTGCTTTATTAGTAAAGGTGTTAATACCCATACCAGCCGTCCTGAGATACGATAATCAAATATTCTAGCAAGGTAAATACATTTTGGATTTTATAGCTCCTACTTAAAAAAATCAAGATAAATTATGTGTGACATGACACACACTGGTTTCTACACATGCTATATTACTGAACATATTTTTACAATATATTTACAGACATCCTCTCCTTCTCTGAAGCAGTCATATACTTACTGAAACAACATTTGTTTATTGTTTTCTGTTAAGTTGATTCACCATAATTATGCTTTTGCACATTATTGCTTTGACTTTATAATAAACAAATCTTAGATGTTAATAGGCATCACAGTTCAAAGGTCAATGAAACAAAAATTAAGAAATATATGTACTGTAACATCATTTGAAATATGTAGAAGTAACATTTGTAGTTTCTTGTTATAATTTCCAGTCATTCTATAATGAAAAAAAGGGAAACTTACATTTATTTCCTAATTTTTTAAGGTGGTTACAAGACCAATCAAATCAACCACCCAAATGATCTGTTTGTACATGTTTAAAGTCTTTAGATTTAATAGTTCTAACTTTACATACAGTATATCTTCACAAAATTTGGTTAAAGTCTTTAGATTTAATAGTTCTAACTTTACATACAGTATATCTTCACAAAATTTGGTTAAAGTCTTCAGATTTAATAGTTCTAACTTTACATACAGTATATCTTCACAAAATTTGGTTAAAGTCTTCAGATTTAATAGTTCTAACTTTACATACAGTATATCTTCACAAAATTTGGTTAAAGTCTTTAGATTTAATAGTTCTAACTTTACATACAGTATATCTTCACAAAATTTGGTTAAAGTCTTCAGATTTAATAGTTCTAACTTTACATACAGTATATCTTCACAAAATTTGGTTAAAGTCTTCAGATTTAATAGTTCTAACTTTACATACAGTATATCTTCACAAAATTTGGTTAAAGTCTTCAGATTTAACAGTTCTAACTTTACATACAGTATATCTTCACAAAATTTGGTTAAAGTCTTCAGATTTAATAGTTCTAACTTTACATATAGTATATCTTCACAAAATTTGGTTAAAGTCTTCAGATTTAACAGTTCTAACTTTACATACAGTATATCTTCACAAAATTCGGTTAAAGTCTTCAGATTTAATAGTTCTAACTTTACATACAGTATATCTTCACAAAATTTGGTTAAAGTCTTTAGATTTAATAGTTCTAACTTTACATACAGTATATCTTCACAAAATTTGGTTAAAGTCTTCAGATTTAATAGTTCTAACTTTACATACAGTATATCTTCACAAAATTTGGTTAAAGTCTTCAGATTTAATAGTTCTAACTTTACATACAGTATATCTTCACAAAATTTGGTTAAAGTCTTCAGATTTAACAGTTCTAACTTTACATACAGTATATCTTCACAAAATTTGGTTAAAGTCTTCAGATTTAATAGTTCTAACTTTACATACAGTATATCTTCACAAAATTTGGTTAAAGTCTTCAGATTTAACAGTTCTAACTTTACATACAGTATATCTTCACAAAATTTGGTTAAAGTCTTCAGATTTAATAGTTCTAACTTTACATACAGTATATCTTCACAAAATTTGGTTAAAGTCTTCAGATTTAACAGTTCTAACTTTACATACAGTATATCTTCACAAAATTTGGTTAAAGTCTTCAGATTTAATAGTTCTAACTTTACATACAGTATATCTTCACAAAATTTGGTTAAAGTCTTCAGATTTAATAGTTCTAACTTTACATACAGTATATCTTCACAAAATTTGGTTAAAGTCTTCAGATTTAATAGTTCTAACTTTACATACAGTATATCTTCACAAAATTTGGTTAAAGTCTTCAGATTTAATAGTTCTAACTTTACATACAGTATATCTTCACAAAATTTGGTTAAAGTCTTCAGATTTAATAGTTCTAACTTTACATACAGTATATCTTCACAAAATTTGGTTAAAGTCTTTAGATTTAATAGTTCTAACTTTACATACAGTATATCTTCACAAAATTTGGTTAAAGTCTTTAGATTTAATAGTTCTAACTTTACATACAGTATATCTTCACAAAATTTGGTTAAAGTCTTTAGATTTAATAGTTCTAACTTTACATACAGTATATCTTCACAAAATTTGGTTAAAGTCTTCAGATTTAATAGTTCTAACTTTACATACAGTATATCTTCACAAAATTTGGTTAAAGTCTTCAGATTTAATAGTTCTAACTTTACGTACAGTATATCTTCACAAAATTTGGTTAAAGTCTTCAGATTTAATAGTTCTAACTTTACGTACAGTATATCTTCACAAAATTTGGTTAAAGTCTTTAGATTTAATAGTTCTAACTTTACGCATACAGTATATCTTCACAAAATTTGGTTAAAGTCTTCAGATTTAATAGTTCTAACTTTACATACAGTATATCTTCACAAAATTTGGTTAAAGTCTTCAGATTTAATAGTTCTAACTTTACGTACAGTATATCTTCACAAAATTTGGTTAAAGTCTTTAGATTTAATAGTTCTAACTTTACATACAGTATATCTTCACAAAATTTGGTTAAAGTCTTCAGATTTAATAGTTCTAACTTTACGTACAGTAGATCTTCACAAAATTTGGTTAAAGTCTTCAGATTTAATAGTTCTAACTTTACATACAGTAAATCTTCACAAAATTTGGTTAAAGTCTTTAGATTTAATAGTTCTAACTTTACATACAGTATATCTTCACAAAATTTGGTTAAAGTCTTTAGATTTAATAGTTCTAACTTTACATACAGTATATCTTCACAAAATTTGGTTAAAGTCTTCAGATTTAATAGTTCTAACTTTACATACAGTATATCTTCACAAAATTTGGTTAAAGTCTTTAGATTTAATAGTTCTAACTTTACATACAGTATATCTTCACAAAATTTGGTTAAAGTCTTCAGATTTAATAGTTCTAACTTTACATACAGTATATCTTCACAAAATTTGGTTAAAGTCTTTAGATTTAATAGTTCTAACTTTACATACAGTATATCTTCACAAAATTTGGTTAAAGTCTTTAGATTTAATAGTTCTAACTTTACATACAGTAAATCTTCACAAAATTTGGTTAAAGTCTTTAGATTTAATAGTTCTAACTTTACATACAGTATATCTTCACAAAATTTGGTTAAAGTCTTCAGATTTAATAGTTCTAACTTTACATACAGTATATCTTCACAAAATTTGGTTAAAATCTTTAGATTTAATAGTTCTAACTTTACATACAGTATATCTTCACAAAATTTGGTTAAAGTCTTTAGATTTAATAGTTCTAACTTTACATACAGTATATCTTCACAAAATTTGGTTAAAGTCTTTAGATTTAATAGTTCTAACTTTACATACAGTATATCTTCACAAAATTTGGTTAAAGTCTTCAGATTTAATAGTTCTAACTTTACATACAGTATATCTTCACAAAATTTGGTTAAAGTCTTCAGATTTAATAGTTCTAACTTTACATACAGTATATCTTCACAAAATTCGGTTAAAGTCTTCAGATTTAATAGTTCTAACTTTACATACAGTATATCTTCACAAAATTTGGTTAAAGTCTTTAGATTTAATAGTTCTAACTTTACATACAGTATATCTTCACAAAATTTGGTTAAAGTCTTCAGATTTAATAGTTCTAACTTTACATACAGTATATCTTCACAAAATTTGGTTAAAGTCTTCAGATTTAATAGTTCTAACTTTACATACAGTATATCTTCACAAAATTTGGTTAAAGTCTTCAGATTTAACAGTTCTAACTTTACATACAGTATATCTTCACAAAATTTGGTTAAAGTCTTCAGATTTAATAGTTCTAACTTTACATACAGTATATCTTCACAAAATTTGGTTAAAGTCTTCAGATTTAACAGTTCTAACTTTACATACAGTATATCTTCACAAAATTTGGTTAAAGTCTTCAGATTTAATAGTTCTAACTTTACATACAGTATATCTTCACAAAATTTGGTTAAAGTCTTCAGATTTAACAGTTCTAACTTTACATACAGTATATCTTCACAAAATTTGGTTAAAGTCTTCAGATTTAATAGTTCTAACTTTACATACAGTATATCTTCACAAAATTTGGTTAAAGTCTTCAGATTTAATAGTTCTAACTTTACATACAGTATATCTTCACAAAATTTGGTTAAAGTCTTCAGATTTAATAGTTCTAACTTTACATACAGTATATCTTCACAAAATTTGGTTAAAGTCTTCAGATTTAATAGTTCTAACTTTACATACAGTATATCTTCACAAAATTTGGTTAAAGTCTTCAGATTTAATAGTTCTAACTTTACATACAGTATATCTTCACAAAATTTGGTTAAAGTCTTTAGATTTAATAGTTCTAACTTTACATACAGTATATCTTCACAAAATTTGGTTAAAGTCTTTAGATTTAATAGTTCTAACTTTACATACAGTATATCTTCACAAAATTTGGTTAAAGTCTTTAGATTTAATAGTTCTAACTTTACATACAGTATATCTTCACAAAATTTGGTTAAAGTCTTCAGATTTAATAGTTCTAACTTTACATACAGTATATCTTCACAAAATTTGGTTAAAGTCTTCAGATTTAATAGTTCTAACTTTACGTACAGTATATCTTCACAAAATTTGGGTTAAAGTCTTCAGATTTAATAGTTCTAACTTTACGTACAGTATATCTTCACAAAATTTGGTTAAAGTCTTTAGATTTAATAGTTCTAACTTTACATACAGTATATCTTCACAAAATTTGGTTAAAGTCTTCAGATTTAATAGTTCTAACTTTACATACAGTATATCTTCACAAAATTTGGTTAAAGTCTTCAGATTTAATAGTTCTAACTTTTTATTTACAGTATATCTTCACAAAATTTGGTTAAAGTCTTTAGATTTAATAGTTCTAACTTTACATACAGTATATCTTCACAAAATTTGGTTAAAGTCTTCAGATTTAATAGTTCTAACTTTACTTACAGTAGATCTTCACAAAATTTGGTTAAAGTCTTCAGATTTAATAGTTCTAACTTTACATACAGTAAATCTTCACAAAATTTGGTTAAAGTCTTTAGATTTAATAGTTCTAACTTTACATACAGTATATCTTCACAAAATTTGGTTAAAGTCTTTAGATTTAATAGTTCTAACTTTACATACAGTATATCTTCACAAAATTTGGTTAAAGTCTTTAGATTTAATAGTTCTAACTTTACATACAGTATATCTTCACAAAATTTGGTTAAAGTCTTCAGATTTAATAGTTCTAACTTTACATACAGTATATCTTCACAAAATTTGGTTAAAGTCTTTAGATTTAATAGTTCTAACTTTACATACAGTATATCTTCACAAAATTTGGTTAAAGTCTTTAGATTTAATAGTTCTAACTTTACATACAGTATATCTTCACAAAATTTGGTTAAAGTCTTCAGATTTAATAGTTCTAACTTTACATACAGTATATCTTCACAAAATTTGGTTAAAGTCTTTAGATTTAATAGTTCTAACTTTACATACAGTATATCTTCACAAAATTTGGTTAAAGTCTTTAGATTTAATAGTTCTAACTTTACATACAGTAAATCTTCACAAAATTTGGTTAAAGTCTTTAGATTTAATAGTTCTAACTTTACATACAGTATATCTTCACAAAATTTGGTTAAAGTCTTCAGATTTAATAGTTCTAACTTTACATACAGTATATCTTCACAAAATTTGGTTAAAATCTTTAGATTTAATAGTTCTAACTTTACATACAGTATATCTTCACAAAATTTGGTTAAAGTCTTTAGATTTAATAGTTCTAACTTTACATACAGTATATCTTCACAAAATTTGGTTAAAGTCTTTAGATTTAATAGTTCTAACTTTACATACAGTATATCTTCACAAAATTTGGTTAAAGTCTTCAGATTTAATAGTTCTAACTTTACATACAGTATATCTTCACAAAATTTGGTTAAAGTCTTCAGATTTAACAGTTCTAACTTTACATACAGTATATCTTCACAAAATTTGGTTAAAGTCTTCAGATTTAATAGTTCTAACTTTACATACAGTATATCTTCACAAAATTTGGTTAAAGTCTTCAGATTTAACAGTTCTAACTTTACATACAGTATATCTTCACAAAATTTGGTTAAAGTCTTCAGATTTAATAGTTCTAACTTTACATACAGTATATCTTCACAAAATTTGGTTAAAGTCTTCAGATTTAACAGTTCTAACTTTACATACAGTATATCTTCACAAAATTTGGTTAAAGTCTTCAGATTTAATAGTTCTAACTTTACATACAGTATATCTTCACAAAATTTGGTTAAAGTCTTCAGATTTAATAGTTCTAACTTTACATACAGTATATCTTCACAAAATTTGGTTAAAGTCTTCAGATTTAATAGTTCTAACTTTACATACAGTATATCTTCACAAAATTTGGTTAAAGTCTTCAGATTTAATAGTTCTAACTTTACATACAGTATATCTTCACAAAATTTGGTTAAAGTCTTCAGATTTAATAGTTCTAACTTTACATACAGTATATCTTCACAAAATTTGGTTAAAGTCTTTAGATTTAATAGTTCTAACTTTACATACAGTATATCTTCACAAAATTTGGTTAAAGTCTTTAGATTTAATAGTTCTAACTTTACATACAGTATATCTTCACAAAATTTGGTTAAAGTCTTTAGATTTAATAGTTCTAACTTTACATACAGTATATCTTCACAAAATTTGGTTAAAGTCTTCAGATTTAATAGTTCTAACTTTTACATACAGTATATCTTCACAAAATTTGGTTAAAGTCTTCAGATTTAATAGTTCTAACTTTACATACAGTATATCTTCACAAAATTTGGTTAAAGTCTTCAGATTTAATAGTTCTAACTTTACGTACAGTATATCTTCACAAAATTTGGTTAAAGTCTTTAGATTTAATAGTTCTAACTTTACATACAGTATATCTTCACAAAATTTGGTTAAAGTCTTCAGATTTAATAGTTCTAACTTTACATACAGTATATCTTCACAAAATTTGGTTAAAGTCTTCAGATTTAATAGTTCTAACTTTACGTACAGTATATCTTCACAAAATTTGGTTAAAGTCTTTAGATTTAATAGTTCTAACTTTACATACAGTATATCTTCACAAAATTTGGTTAAAGTCTTCAGATTTAATAGTTCTAACTTTAATGCACAGTAGATCTTCACAAAATTTGGTTAAAGTCTTCAGATTTAATAGTTCTAACTTTACATACAGTAAATCTTCACAAAATTTGGTTAAAGTCTTTAGATTTAATAGTTCTAACTTTACATACAGTATATCTTCACAAAATTTGGTTAAAGTCTTTAGATTTAATAGTTCTAACTTTACATACAGTATATCTTCACAAAATTTGGTTAAAGTCTTCAGATTTAATAGTTCTAACTTTACATACAGTAAATCTTCACAAAATTTGGTTAAAGTCTTCAGATTTAATAGTTCTAACTTTACATACAGTATATCTTCACAAAATTTGGTTAAAGTCTTTAGATTTAATAGTTCTAACTTTACATACAGTATATCTTCACAAAATTTGGTTAAAGTCTTCAGATTTAATAGTTCTAACTTTACATACAGTATATCTTCACAAAATTTGGTTAAAGTCTTTAGATTTAATAGTTCTAACTTTACATACAGTGTATCTTCACAAAATTTGGTTAAAGTCTTCAGATTTAATAGTTCTAACTTTACATACAGTATATCTTCACAAAATTTGGTTAAAGTCTTTAGATTTAATAGTTCTAACTTTACATACAGTATATCTTCACATAATTTGGTTAAAGTCTTCAGATTTAATAGTTCTAACTTTACATACAGTATATCTTCACAAAATTTGGTTAAAGTATTTAGATTTAATAGTTCTAACTTTACATACAGTATATCTTCACAAAATTTGCTTAAAGTCTTTAGATTTAATAGTTCTAACTTTACATACAGTATATCTTCACAAAATTTGGTTAAAGTCTTTAGATTTAATAGTTCTAACTTTACATACAGTATATCTTCACAAAATTTGGTTAAAGTCTTCAGATTTAATAGTTCTAACTTTACATACAGTATATCTTCACAAAATTTGGTTAAAGTCTTTAGATTTAATAGTTCTAACTTTACATACAGTATATCTTCACAAAATTTGGTTAAAGTCTTTAGATTTAATAGTTCTAACTTTACATACAGTAAATCTTCACAAAATTTGGTTAAAGTCTTTAGATTTAATAGTTCTAACTTTACATACAGTATATCTTCACAAAATTTGGTTAAAGTCTTCAGATTTAATAGTTCTAACTTTACATACAGTATATCTTCACAAAATTTGGTTAAAGTCTTCAGATTTAATAGTTCTAACTTTACATACAGTATATCTTCACAAAATTTGGTTAAAGTCTTTAGATTTAATAGTTCTAACTTTACATACAGTATATCTTCACAAAATTTGGTTAAAGTCTTTAGATTTAATAGTTCTAACTTTACATACAGTATATCTTCACAAAATTTGGTTAAAGTCTTTAGATTTAATAGTTCTAACTTTACATACAGTATATCTTCACAAAATTTGATTAAAGTCTTCAGATTTAATAGTTCTAACTTTACATACAGTATATCTTCACAAAATTTGGTTAAAGTCTTTAGATTTAATAGTTCTAACTTTACATACAGTATATCTTCACAAAATTTGGTTAAAGTCTTTAGATTTAATAGTTCTAACTTTACATACAGTATATCTTCACAAAATTTGGTTAAAGTCTTTAGATTTAATAGTTCTAACTTTACATACAGTATATCTTCACAAAATTTGGTTAAAGTCTTCAGATTTAATAGTTCTAACTTTACATACAGTATATCTTCACAAAATTTGGTTAAAGTCTTTAGATTTAATAGTTCTAACTTTACATACAGTATATCTTCACAAAATTTGGTTAAAGTCTTTAGATTTAATAGTTCTAACTTTACATACAGTATATCTTCACAAAATTTGGTTAAAGTCTTTAGATTTAATAGTTCTAACTTTACATACAGTATATCTTCACAAAATTTGGTTAAAGTCTTTAGATTTAATAGTTCTAACTTTACATACAGTATATCTTCACAAAATTTGGTTAAAGTCTTTAGATTTAATAGTTCTAACTTTACATACAGTATATCTTCACAAAATTTGGTTAAAGTCTTCAGATTTAATAGTTCTAACTTTACATACAGTATATCTTCACAAAATTTGGTTAAAGTCTTTAGATTTAATAGTTCTAACTTTACATACAGTATATCTTCACAAAATTTGGTTAAAGTCTTCAGATTTAATAGTTCTAACTTTACATACAGTATATCTTCACAAAATTTGGTTAAAGTCTTCAGATTTAATAGTTCTAACTTTACATACAGTATATCTTCACAAAATTTGGCAGTCTTTCAGTTAACATTTTAAGTATTTCACATAGAAAAAAATCATATTTTTGTGAAGTATTTTCAATCAAATAAAGATTTTTCTATAAATATATTGAGTATTTGTTTGAATACTCTGTGTGCAAAGTAATTTTCATGTGAAGATTAAACACAGTTTTCATCATCTCAATTTCCTTCTAAATACATTTCAAACATGTTTCTCTACTTTATAGTTTATCTGTTATTTTCTTTACCCTAACTCAAAATGAAATCAATCAATTTGATCAACCTTGTAACCACAAATAAACAAAAATCTAAATTAACCTTTCTAATTTCTAGAATGACTTCAAATTGTAACATGAAACTAAATTAGTTTATTTAGAGTAACTTCAAGCTTGTAACAGTAGACATCTATTAATAATTAATTTTTACTTGTTTTAATGTTCTTTAAACAGTTCTAACTGCTATCCATGACATAATAAGTTATATATCACTCGGGGCCCGTAAAGCTCAAGTCACACTACTGAATTAAATTACCAATGTGCTGCTCATGTGCAAGTCCTGTGAAAGATTTTCACTGTATTATTAAGTTATTATTGCATTACCTGATTTTTATTTAACTAAATAAAAGGAGAGATACAAACCATTTCTTAATCTGTTACTGTTCATTCCATCAAGGTTTAAACAGTAGTACCAGTGTCACAAGAAACACTCAAAACCCAAATACAACTGACCTCCTACACCCACCTTCATTGAAATAAAACAGTGGAAACCTGTTATCATCTACAAATAGTACTTAACAGTAAGTTTTTCAGGGAAAAAAGCAAACTGTTGAATGACTAGGAAATGATATTCAACTGTGAGATACAACCTTTCAAACAAGCTACTTCAGTTAGTAAATTTTAAAATGTTTTTTCATGTCTACACGAATTAGTTTTTGTAAGAACTGTTAAGAATAAGTTAATACTCTTTAGACAGTTTAATGTTTTTCTAATTATTTTTAAGTTCATAATAATTATTAGTTCTTCCCCACTTACCTAGAGATAAGCACGACGTGTTAGTTGTAACAATAATCAAGGCCACCATGGCATAATGAACCAGAACCTGTAAAACCTGGTTTCCATAATGATAAATAGCTAGATATGGCAGAGCTTTCTCAATAACTTTGGTTGACAATTTTAATGAATGAAAAGTATCAGATGGATGGGTTGATTCTGACTCTGAATGGGTAAGTTCTACTTTCATGTCTGATGTAACAGTAAAGAGATTAGAGTGAATGCAAATCTGTTGCTGGACTTGATCCCATCTTGTAACACCATCTATGAACCAAAATAAGAAATGTTTAGTACCAATAACTTTACATAATTAGGTACGGATTTCAGTGATGTTGAAAAAACATGTAGAATCAAGAAGTCTTACTGAATACAGGTTTCACTGATGCCCAAAAAACATGTAGGTTCAAGAAGTCTTAACGTGAAACAATAAAAAAACATATAATCTGAGCACTTTGTGTGGATTAGGCAAAGTACAGATACAAAATTTTATCTACTTGGATTTTGAGTGATTAAATTTCACAATAAAAGTTGAATACACAACCTTTGTAGCTCAATGATAAGTTAGTGGGCTTATGCCACTAAAAAATCATGTTTCAATACTCTTGATGGGCAGAAGTAGCCCATTGTATAGTTTTGCATTTCACAGTAAACAAACGCATGCTAAAGAGTAATTAACTCAAAATAACAGACATTAAAAACCTATGTGAAATGATAAAACAAAATAAACTGAGTGCTTCTGAAAGATGGACCATTCTTCTTCATGGATAATCTGTGACTGATGATGTAACTGAATGAGTGATATATATAAGGAGTGGAATGAGGTCATAAAGGTCACCTGGGCATCCAGGATGTGTTTTTGCATATTTTTCAATGTAAGTGTGTCTCACTTCTGGTGGAACATGGCTGAAAATGAAATCATTATGAAAAGTGTTAGAGATGTCTTGCTTTACAAATGGTCACGAAAAACTACACCTAAGTATTGTTACAGTAAAATAAAGGTGACAGCTGGAGACTGACTGAGAAATAAATGTTAAGCAGATCCACTTATAAATACAGACATGGAAAATTATCACAAATAAACAGCAAGTATCATTAGGACTATTAACATCTAATCTCTATTAATTATATCTATTCTTGTTAATTAGTGGTAGCCAAAAATATTAAAGAAACACTTCTTCCTTAAATAGAAGTATACAGTCCTTCTATTTAAATTATACAAACTTTGCAGCTAACATCTATAACATTTAGATAATGCTATGTAGCTGAAATTAATTTTAATGTTATATACGAGTCATACCACTTACTGAATTTTTTTTATAATTTAAAATTTCTTCATCACCTGTCCAAGTGGTAATCCATAAGTTAACACTGAATCCAGTTTGAAGAAATCAGATATATTTAAAATATATACATTCAGAAATTATTTTAGCAAGTCTTTCACTGCACAGTATCTTTGGAAAAAATATCTCAAAAAGTAGTCACAACAACAGAAAGTTCTACTAACTGTAGTTTTATTTGTACAGAATATACTTTTCTTGTAGGTATTGACACATTTACAGGGGAAAGTTCTCTTGTAGTTTTTCTTACACATTCACCTCTACTATACCTGGACTTGTTATGCAAGCTCCTGTTTGGTTAACTAATTCTTCCAACCATGCTACTCGTGCTATCACATTCTCTACAGTAGCACCACAACGCTCCTCCCTCAGATGATCACCCATCACCAAACACACCAATGGAAAATGTGACAAAACTAGATTTCTTTGGTGAGTTCTGATAATATGTACTGATAGATCCATGGTCACCTGCTGCTCCACAGGTGTCAGTGCAAACTTGAACCTGACCAGAGAATAAAACATACGAGTTTAGTATAACCATGAAAATAACAATAATATAATCTCCATTTATAGAAGATGCATCAAATACACCAAATTGTTTTACTAAAAATCATACCTACACACTAGAAAGCGAGGAAAGTTAAATATTCAAAATTCATTCATGTGTTCTCGGAGTATCAAACTGTAGCTGACTTAGCACAATAGAACCATGTACTTCTCATGTCAGTAAAATAATAAAAAGAAACAATTTCATAAATATACGAGTATTTAAAATAAATACAAGAAACAAAACCAATGAAGTATGTCTTCCTACACTAAAAATATATTTTTGATAGGTACTTACACAACAACTACTCTCAATTAGTACTGTCCTGTGTACATAAAGCTATTTTATATGCCACAAACCTCAAAACTCCCACCTGCCTAATGATCAACATGGTTCACTGTGTTTCTGCATGTAAATCATCATGTGACAACCATTCACCAATAACAGTGCGACACATGACTCCCTCTATTCAATTCTACTTAACCATCACTTTGAGATTATGCACCAATTTTAAGTGGAGATAAAAGATTGAAGTGTGAAAGGAGGTATGTACCTTTGAGAAATATATTTTCAATGTAAGAAAATAACTTCTGGCATGGTACCTTACCTCATTTTACATAAAAGCTAGAATTCCACACTGAAAAGAAGGAGGGGCTGATGCAAGGGATATAGATGAACCTCCTCAAAATTGTCTGAAGAACATGTACAGGGTGTGAAACCCTATTCAGAGAGGAACACAAGTAAAAGAACTCTTCACTTCCGAACCAGGTATACTATTTACCCACTTAGGTGGTATATTCATCCAATGAATGAGGCAAAAACCAGATGGTTGCAACTCCACATCCCACTACAATCACAATCCAGGATAAGAATGGAAGTAGAGGCTCAGCCAAAGATTTGATGATCAAAAAAACTGAAATGAATGTTTCATGGTGTAGAGTGGGTAGGATGAGACAGTCCATACTCACAACTCCAATCCAAAAACAGGCAGCATTAGGCATACATAATCCAACCAGCAGTAGGAAGAGTCTTCACCCAGAGTAGAACTGAATAAAAAATTTCCAAACCTTGTTCTAAACAGGACACGTGTTAAACCCCAACCAACACCAATCATATGGAAACCCAACAACTGAACAACAATGTAGGAAGGGATGTGTCAATATGTAGGTTCACTTCAATTCCAAAACTAATTGAGCCATTTCCACTATGTACAACATCTCCCTGATGCAGAGAACCAAAAGGACAACATTTGCCTCTTACAACATTATCCTCAAGATATGACTACACAGAAGCTGGAGCACATGGATGACTGGCCAACACTTCAAGCAACTACACAGCTGGGGAAATTTGAGCCAGATCCATGTAACATAAATCTCTGGGACATACTACATTGCACAAAGCAACATCCATGACCAAGGAAGGATGAGGAATCATGACCAATACATGTGTGAGAATTTATATTGATTAGTCAAGTTTTAATCCAAATCACTAACTGGTAAACAACATCCAGTCAGTGATTGGACGAAAGAGAGCCTAATTACAGATGTAAACGGCAATGTGACAGATCTACTCAAATTAATGGAATATGCTATTGTGATATATGTGCGACATCATCACCCAGATAGGACTGCACAAAAGCTGGAGTGCATAAACATGAAACATCAACCTTCAGGATCCACTGCACAGAAGCAGAGTGCATGAATAATAGATCTGCACAAACTACACCAGCAGAACACCACCACCCTCTGTATTATGAGGAAGTAATGGCAGTTAGGTGGTTTCCTCCCTGGTCTACCACCTCAGAAGATAGGAAATGGTAAGTGGGAAGAGCTCTCATACTCCATTAGAAGTAATTTGGGTGAGAAATACAACAGAATGTTCAGAGAAATGTTGACACCAGAGATAAATTAATGGATGGCTATGAAAACCCTGTTTTGAAAAGCAGACTACTCCTGATTTGTTCAATCAAAATGATGGCTGCACATGGCAGCAATTCCCTTCTGCTTTACTCATGAAAGTCCAAATGTTAGTAGAGTCTGAAACAGGCATGTGAATGAAGCAAAACAGCATGAGGCAAAACTTCTAAGGACCTTGTGGAACACCCCATCTCAACAGCATGCATTACTGACCTTATGTGTATATCAAAAATGGTGAGATTAGCCTTCAACAAAAGAAAACTTTGGTAGGATGTTCCAGTTTTGCCAAGCTACTCTAAGCAATATCATCCTCTAGGGCCCAACCTCATTCAGGCATAGCACAAAGAGCAGTTGTATGTAACCAGTGCAACATCATCCTCCAAGTGGGACCACATAAAGGTTGGAGTACATGTATCACCAGAACATTCAGAGCCTGGACTACATAACAACAACCTACAGGATACACTACATGTAGGTGTAGCAACTGAGACACTAGATGCCAAATAATATACCTCAGTATGACTTATTGTTGGCCATACAGTGTGAATTTTTGAACTGGATAGATAAGTAGTGTATCTGGATAGGCAATACTTGCTCTTGAGTAGAATGCAGGACCTAAAGAGGGCATACTACTGCAAGTAGATGTAATATAAAGAAAAATATAATTTACTAAGTCACAGTCAAACCAATGTTTGAAGAATGGTAACAGACAAAAGACAGTACCTCAACAAGGAAGAAACAGCCACCTCATGAAGCTAGTGGGAAATAAATAGATGAGATATCATCCATATGCCCAACTAAAGAATTTCCTCCAACTAATGACAGAGATGAAATGCCAAGGGAAAAGGTAAGATGCCCTACTGGATGCAATGACACCTGGAACCAACTGTGGGAAGAAACAGATAAGGAAAAATTTGCCAATTAAATGAGCTGATGAATCTAACCTTTGAAGGTAGAAAGAGTGAGGTCACATAAGAAGGAAATGTTCTTCAGTATGAAAACATGAGATTGAGAACTTGGAAGATGGCTGTGCAGGTAATATAACAATAATGAGCATGGCAGTACATGTGGGAAAAGAAGAGAAGAGAAATTAAGCATGAATTAAGTGTTTCCCTCACAAGTCACTGTAGACTTTGGCAGGAAAGACAGATATGGATAAAGAATATATGTGGAATGGAACAGAGTACAAGAAACATTGAGACAATGACACCCACAGGCTAAATAAAGTAAGAAAGGGAAAGGAGAAGTTTGAGACAATGAAGAACAACACTAACATTTCAGTTCAGAAGAACCACCTGACAAAAAGGTAGATGAAACTAGATGGAACTCAATTAAAGGGAAATTGTAAGAGAGGAAAACAAAACATCTGGAAAAATGAAATTTCTTGGACAAGGCTGCTTGGCAACCTGAAATGAAAGAGCTAAAAGACCCATAACCCAACAGCCAAATAAGAAGTGTAAGAAAATCCATAAGAAGAAGAGCAGTTGGTCAAAATGGGAAACCCATGGCTTAATGATCAATAGCAAAAGGTATTCTACTGACACTGATAAACTGCAATGGATGAGAGGCAAACAGGTTGGGCACAGACAATCGAGACTTCTTCACAAGGGATATAAAAAGTTGGAGCATATGAATGGCAGGATGAAGAACCAGTGCCCAAGGTTAATAAGGAGAAATGGTTGGTTGGTTGGTTGGTTGGTTAATTTAGTATTTTATGGCACAGAGCAGCTAGGCTATCTGTGCCAAACATCTGGTAAAAAGTTAAAAGTAAATTTAGTAAAATTCATATAAGGAAATTAAGGTAAAACAAAACAAAGATTAAAAAAACAAACAAACACATAAATAGCATAAAACCTGTTTACATCTACTCTACAACATTAAGAGAAAAACTATATAATTCAAATTGTAAAGGACTTTCTGTAGCGTAACTGCAATTATCATAACTCACCAGAAAACTAACAGGTAAATACAAAACCACCGTTTGACACCTGAATTTGGTCTTTCCAGTCCTGGTTCTGAGTTATTTCACATTATGGCCATTTTCAAAAAGGAAAGTAATAAAAAAGGTTTTAAAAGATGTGTAGCAAGATTATAATATTAACTTGCCAGGATGACAAACGGGTAGTTCAAACAGCAGCGTTAGTCACCTAAGTTGGCCTTTCAAGTCCTAGTTTCGAGTTATTTAATGTTACAGCCAGTTTCTAATTTCAAATCGAACTAGATGAACTATGATTTTTAAAATGGAGCCACATTAAAAAGGTGTAATGTATAAATTAAAAAATCTTAAATGGCAATAAAAAGATTAATGCCCTTTAAAAAACTAAAAACATTACCAAGATGGACAGTATCACCATCACCAATAACATTGTCTAACGTTATGGACAAACCTTGGGACAGAACATGTTTAAAGTGGTGCAATCATTGAGAGTCATAACAGCAAGACAGTAAAATGTGGCTTATTGTGATCTGAGTGTTACACAAACTACACACTGGTGCATCAGTTCCAGATGAAAGAAAACAATGAATTATAAAACTGTGACCAATGCGTAGTCTAGTTAGAACAACTTCCTCTTTCCAATCCTTACAGAAGCAAGATGGCCAAAGTCCAATATAGGGTTTTATTTGGAAAAGCTTGTTTTTGCGTTGCTCACTCCAAGTCTACTTCCAGCTGGCATGGAGCTGAGCCTTGAATACAGGACCATAGTCCATGTATGGGGCAGGCACACTGGTGAAAGTGCCAGAGCAGATAGACTAAGCTGCAGTGTCACTGAGCTCATTCCCGTAAATACCAATGTGGCTCGGTACCCAGAAAAACTGGATAGAAGTAGATGTTAAAGAGAAATGGGCCAGTAGGTTTTGCATATCGGTGAGAACAGGATGTGAACCAATGTGAAGTGATTCCAGGTCCAGTAGAGAACTAAGCGAGTCAGTATAAGTAGTGCAGTTTGAGTACTGCGTAGCTTCTATGTGATCCATGGCATACAGTTCAGCAGTGAACACAGAAGCTGTAGAGGGGATTCTGTGTGCAACCACCGAACCACAACAAACCATGGCAGAGCCCACACTGTCACCTGATTTTGAACCATCTGTATAAATAGGAATGGAGAGGAGAAATGGAGTGAAGACAGGAGGGGTAATTTGGAACCAAGGCTGTGCTAGCCAGTAAGGAGCATTCAGAAGGATATAACATGGAATGGGTAACCAAAATCATCCTTGGAAAAAAAAAGTTGGATGGGAGTGTAAGCATTAAGGTACTGCTTGGTCCATTCCAGACAAAGGGCATCCATTGCTAGGGCCTGTGGACAAGGAACTGGCAGAGATCAAAGAAAAAAAAGAAGGCAACTTGATGTTGAGGGAAGTAACAAAAGTATTTACATGAGTATTTTAGTGACTGTAAAGCCACAAGAAACCCTGAGGGTTGAGGAACCATTCCATGAGGATTAAAATGATTTGCCACAATGTTGAAGTCACCTAGAAGATGACATGAGATTAAACCTGTCTGCAGTATGTGAGCCCAATAATGTAGCTTCAACATTCAACCACAAAAGGAATAAGAATTGGTGCCTCCTTGGTGATTGAAACAAGATCCAATAGTAGAAGTATCTTAAGGGATAAAGACAAGCCTATTTCATACAATAAGAAAAATATGATCCAATAGTAGAAGTATCTTTATGGATAAAGACAAGCCTATTTCACACAATAAGAAGAATATGATCCAATAGTAGAAGTATCTTTAGGGATAAAGACAAGCCTATTTCACACAATAAGAAGAATATGATCCAAAGCATGTTGCACTTTCAAAAGTTTCAAAATATTGATACAGTATAATGTTTCTCTTTCAGACCACTGTCTAGAAACCAACTGCTGATCAACCCCTACTTCCCTCTCTCCAACCCTGGAGACAAGAACTGGTGAGAAGATGCAAACCTGGATGAGGAGAAGGAAGCAGTACTCCTACCATAGTGTTGTCCATATTCACCCACCAATGGAGATCATCAAGAAGAGAAATGAGAAGAGTGACTGGGAAATCCAAGGGATCCCAAACAAGACTCCATTAGACTTGCAACCTCCACAGAAGAAAATGCACATAAGCCACTTAGTTATCTATGTAATGACAGAAATACAACCTTTGAGCATGCATAAGCCAAGCCAAAATATTGACCATTCAACATAACACATATGGAGGTGAAGCCCAAAAGGTAAAGCATAAAACTAAAATAAAATCTCACTGGGGAAAATTGATGATAGGATCATGACTGATAAGAAATGGAAACATGCAGGTAGCATCCGAGACATCCACATACCTGGAGAAAAAAGCTCACTGAAAAGTAAAAGAGATTCCATGGTAAAACAGTAAAGAAAGATCACAGGATGCCAGTACCCAGCCTTCTTGAAAGGATATCAGATACAGACACAAAGAAGAAAGGGGAGAGGAAAGAAAGTCAACCTGACAAGCCCTTAATCACCCAATGCTTTAGAATGAACTCCCACTACTGTTAAAAAAATTGGATAAGCACGTCATTACTGCGCCAAACAATACCAGATAGGAACTGGAACTGTTGAAAGTGAATATAATATGACTGCAAGTCAAACAACAGACCCTTGGATCAAGGAACAGGTAAATGCTAGAAGGGTGAATGACAGGAAGCAGGTATAGAGTAAGGTATGAGAGAAGGCTGAGACAAAGGAGCAAACAAGGAAGAAAATATTTAACATTGCCTCATGGATTCTATATACAACTTCAAAGATTAGGAATACCTATAAAAAAAATACGTACAGAAACAAAGAGACATTCATGGGTCATGAAGACCTGTATAAATCAGAAACATAATGAAGATGAAAGCAGAAAAATTAAACACGGGATAAATGGACAGGATGTACTGGATTTTTCCACTAATCTCAACTACTGAAAGTAAAGAAAAAAATCAAAGGCCTGATAAGTAGGCAATGCTTAATGATCAGAAGCCCCTGGTGGACAAAGAGACATGCTGGGCACAAGCTTTACTTTCAGTTGAAAAATTAACTGTACAGCACATACTTTAAACACAGGAGGAGGGAAGACAAAGTAACAGAATGATAGGGTGGAGTGTAGCTTAGCAGGAAAAAGATGATATGAAACTAGCATTATAGAAAATTGTAACATACCTGAGAAAATATCATTAAGGCTAAGGTAGGATTAACAAAATCCACACAAAATGGGAAAAAATGCATTGAAAAAAAACAAATAAAATGCAGACATTCTTCTAATCACAAACAGACACTAAAGGGATAGAAGAATCCTATACACTGGTGGATAAAAAAGGGATGATACACAAAATTCAACTTCTTGTAAAAGGTGGCCAAACAATCCACAGTTGAGACCACCATATCTGAAGCCTGTATTACAACAATCAAGGTAGATTTTTTTGTTTTTTTTGGAATTTCGCACAAAGATACTGAGGGCTATCTGTGCTAGCAGTCCCTAATTTAGCAGTGTAAGACTAGAGGGAAGGCAGCTAGTCATCACCACCCACCGCCAACTCTTGGGTTACTCTTTTACCAATGAATAGTGGGATTGACCATCACATTATAACGCCTCCACGGCTGGGAGGGCGAGCATGTTTAGCGACTCGGCGAACCAGCGACCCTCAGATTACTGGCGCATGCCTTAACGCGTTAGGCCATGCCAGGCTCCAAAGTAGTGATAATCGTAGCTAAAGTTATGACACAAAATAGTGAGTTGACCATGAGATACAAGGAAGAAATTTAACATAATAAAGGTATATTTTCTTGATGATAAATTATATGAAAAAAATTGTAGAAAAACGTATTTAAAATGTGATAGCACTAATTTGAAAGAAAAAGAAAAAAATATGCAATAAATGCAATGTCTCCATAAGACCACTATCAAACAAGAAGTGCTAGTTTTGTAGAACCCAAACAGAGGGAGTTGTGCATTAGACGTGTTACACTTCTACTGGTAAAGGGTCGTTACATAATGACTTACATGCAAAGACACAGTGAACCACATTGATCACAGGGTAGCTGGGTGTTTTAAGGCTTGTGGCATGCAAAACATTTTTCATATAGAGGGCAGCACTGAGCAAAAGTAGCATTTATATGAGAAGAGGTAAGGTACAATGTCAGAAATAATTAGAATATGCTAAATGATATGTATCAGCTTGAGATCTTTACAGAGGAATGCAACATTATTACTCTGAAAAGCCACAGTAACAAAAAAATTAAGGTATCCCTTAGAGAAAAGAAATGTAAACAGCAGGATTTTATTCCAATCTGATCTTTTATTGTGGATTAAATTTTTTTATGGTTTCCTTATGTGTGAATGCAAGTTATTTTTCCTTTATAAACTTTAAGCAACTAGCATATAAAGTTTTCTCAAGCTACAGAAGTGTGAATAAATTAATTATTTTTTTCTGATACTTTACATTAAAATATTATATTTCTAAAGAATGATAACCACTCAAGAAAACCCAAGAAACAAAGGGAAGTATAATTATTAAACATAAAACAATGAAAATAAATAATGTTACAGTGAAGAAAGTGAGTTATATTTTGAGTATAGAAAAGTTATTAAAAAACATGATGTTACACAATCTACAAGTTTCCAAAGATACCAAATCAGTAATTACTTCATGGAAATGAAATTTTGTTAGATTCAAATTTTGTCTAATTTTCATGATATGGTGTAAATTAATTATATTCAATTTAATTTAAAATTTAACAAGAATCAAGCAAATTAAATGATAAAAGGATTTTTCAATGATTTAATATTAGGTGAAATATTTTTACCTAGGCTGTAAATTGTGTAAACTACGGTCAATTTGTTTTCCACAAAATTCTCGAACAGACACTGGATCTCCAATGTGCATGAAGATTGAACCGAAATTATCTCTGAGAATACTCCTTGCTTTGATCAAACCCTGGGGAGTAAATACTGATAAGTAGCAGTTATAAAAAACAAAGATATGAAGATATGAAACAGTTTTCGTAGTAGGTATTTGTTTTCCCTTAGACAAAAAAAGCTATAAACAACTATTGTCATTCATTCATCAAATGATCAGTTTTGAGCTATATACAACTTTACATAGAATATTTACAGTTTCATTTACATAAACTACATCATCAGCTTGCTTCTCCACGAAATATGTTTACTTTCCTGCAGAATAACTGTTATCTTCACATGAAAACTTACATACTTTCAACTAAAACACAAATATACAATATTTATGTACATTATATACTCATTAGACAATATACCTAATGAATACTCATGTTATTCTGGTATTAGTTAAGTAATATATAACACTTATATACACAATACATTAATATGAACTAAACATAAGTTACAAAGAAATATACATTAAATTTAACAGAAATTCTTATATTAACATCCAATAAGAATCAGTAAAATCAGTAATTTTTAAAATAAAAGTTTATCACATTTCTTGAACTTAATTTTCAAATGATGACAAAAATAACTATAGTTTTGAACATCCCATTACTTATTTTTCATTTTACTAGATACTTCTAACAAATTTTACCAAATTATAAGACCATGAAAAACGAACATTAACTAATTATATACAAAGATTTAGAATTAACCGTGGTTGATTCTTTTGGTTTTGGAACTCCAAGTAATTCATATGCATAGAGCATTTCTTCTAGTGTTCGGTCATACGTGATACTAATAGGAACAACTGTGATGTCAGAAACCTGGCCAGTGAAAAACAATTCGAGGGTAGTTTGCAGCAACCCTGTGAGAAAACAGTTCTTTTACTTACAGTGAGTATTTAGAATACACTTGTTACTACTTTTTGTAGTTAACAGAAAACACTACACTGGGATGAAACACATATTGGTATAATATATAATCACACACACAGACACAAACTACAGCTTTGTACCTTAACATCTGATTCTACTTATGATATACATACTGCTACAAGTTAAAAATATAATTTTCCTATACTGAAAATGTATTTCCAATAGGTACTTACCTTCTTTCACAAGATTAGCTATTCCCATTCAGTGCTGCTCTATATATGTATACCTTTCCTTTATGCATGCCACCAGCCTTCTGCTCCCCATTTGGAACTGCAAGATTTCAAGCGTTTCCCATGTAAATCATCATCGCCATATCCTCACCAATATGAACATGAAATGCTCATCCCTCCTATTCCTCTACTGAACTATAATTTCACAGTTTGGCAGACGATGTCAGCACCAGGAAAAAACAGGAAAGAAAGATGGAAAGTGTGAGAAGAGGTAAGCACGTATCAGAAATACATTTTCAGTAGAGAAAAATTATAGCTTATGATATAGTACTTACCTCCACTCACAAGATTAGACAGAACCCCCCAAGTAGGAGGAGAAGGAAGGAGTGGTGCAAGAGAATAACATAAGTACCCTTTAAAAGTATATGAATGATACTCCTCTAAGTGAGAGATACAGATCAGACGAGGTGAACTGCACCACTGCTGATCCAGGTATACTCTGCTCATTTGTGGTATGTATAGGATATAAGGGTGGGTAACAAATGGAGTACATCTGAGTGAGAGAGAATGTGGCAGAAAAGTAATCCTAAACATAGAAAGATATTGTAATTCAATTCCATGATGAGAAAGATGGGTAAACATGGATACACCCCTGGGTATATAGTGGCTAGAGTATGGCAGACTGTACATGGTAAGTCAGCTACATCCATGATATCCTTACAGGGTACCAACATCTACACAAGTGTAGAATGATGATCATACCATCTTTACCTCAAACCAAAGAACCAGGTATTACAAACTATTCCAATTACTGGATCTGACACAAAGATTAGCTCTTGGCTATCAATCCAAGAATTTGATATCCATGATATCCACATGTAGGAACATGTTGATGTCCAAATCCAGAACAGCAGGATGTCTGGGAGGGTGACACAGCTAGAAGGAACACAGGATCACAGTAACAACAAGGAATGTAGAAACACTATGGTATTGGAAAAACAAAAAGTATGGGATAAGATTACCCAATATCTGGAAAGCAAGAAGACAGAAAACCTTCTGCAACATGAGCCATGGTAGGCTTGTAGGGAAATCCCCTAGTAGTCAAGCAACTGTGGAATACATTCCACTTGCAATGATACATCACTATACCAGATGAACGGATGGAACTTAGCTAACAAGAAAGCAACTTGCCATGTAACACCATATTGATTTACCAAGGACTGGACAAAAGCTCAACATGAAAGCTGGGATGTAGGACATGTGATCAAGATTGATGGAGGAAGAAAGTGGAAGAGGGACAGGGGGGAAGTAGAGCAGTCATTACAACCTTGGAAACTAAAACTGAGCTGGCCAATAAGGAGCAATCAGGAGGACTTACCAAGGCATGGATGAACCAGAAAAATCACCCAATGAAGTAATTAGATGGAGAAGTACACATATAGATACTTGTGTGACCAATCCTAGTTAAAGGCATATTTTACTAAAGCCTGTTGATGAGGTACTGGTGATCAAAATAAATGCAACTTGGTGTTTAGGCCTGTAACAAAGGCATCCACATGGGAAGAACTCCACTGATAGCAAAAATCTCTGAACATGAAGTGATTCATACCTAGTCAACGGGGATATATCCAGTCAGGGTGCAAAAAATGATTTGCAACCAATTTGAAAGCACCCAACATATGATATGCAATAGGATAAATGTGACATACTTGGGCTCAGTATAAAACCATATTGTTCAAAAATATGGACCTCTGGACCAGTTGTCCCCTTGGTGGTTGATATGTGTCACCACCATGTAATTGTCAGAATGAACCATCAGCATACAATGTTTGGTGAGAAGAAGGAAGTGATGCAATGCCCAATGTATAGCAAGAAGTTCAAGAACATTGGCATACAAAGCACTTTTGTTTGTAGAACAATAGCCCAAGGCTTCCTGATGATCCACTCATGCCTCCCATCCATAAACAAAATGTATATCCAGATGTAGGAATAGCACCCCCCCCCCAATCAACATATGGGCTTTGTCTAGCCATCAATGTATATTGTCTCACAGGAAAGAAGAAAGAGAAATAGGGATTAAAAAAACGATCCCAAACAAGGTTCCATCTTTGGGAAGTGCCTACTGAAAGAATTCCACATGGTCACAACTGAGAGGGATCAGCGATGTCATGGAAAATAACATCCCCCAAAACAATACAACATCAAAAGGAATAAGTGAATGAGCTGAGAGGGCATGAAGAACCAAAAGCTGCAATGAGTGAAGTTGTAAAGAAGAAGGCAATGCTCAACTGATAATGTTATTGAAAAAAAAAACCCTCAAAGTATTGAATGGGTTTGAGGAAGGACTTCTCAAAGTACAATTGGTTGATGCCTGTTTGTAATGAGCCAGAAGAAGCCATTTGTCCATAAAATAATGAAATCGCAGCACCAAAGCATGGAGATGATATGCAAAAGCCCAGACTATTCAACAAAACCTGCCAAGGTAAGTCAGAAGGGGAGAGCCCAAACTTGGTAAATCAAGCCGAGATGGACAAACCAAAGATAAAGATAAGACTGAGATGATATTGGTAACCAAGCATTTTAAAAATGTTAAAAACCCTGGAGAAAAATGTCCATTTAAGTATTAGAAAACACTCCATGGTGAATCTGGATAAAGATATGAAGTGGTTGAGGTGAGATAAACCAATTACCTAACACTAATTTCCAGTTTTCTTAGGGACAAATAAAAGGTGAGGATAAAAACCCCAGGAAGGATGGAGAACAGGTTTGATTGCTCACTGCAAGAACAATTCCAAAACTGCTTCTGAAAGACATTGGCTAGTCATAGAATCTTGAACTTGAAACACCCATTGATTATCAGTGAGGGAACTCCTATAATGAAGAAACTTGAACAGCTAAGTCATCATTAGACCTGAAACCACTGGGTTAATAATACCAACTGCAATGGAGAAGGCATCAAGTAGAAGGAATAGGTAAACAATCAGAAGGTGAAGAACAGGAAATGGGAATTAGAGGCAAATGAGACTCTAGCTGAGTCTCAATATTTGTAAGAGTGGATTATTTGTTGACTGATTTCACCTAAGGTGCAGTAGTTTCCAGGACCATATCAATGACATAACATCTCAGAAATTGTGCTATATGTAAATCCCTGAGATATGTCAAGTATAAATGGATCCAAACCAAAGTGGCATCACAAGCTATAAGATTCCAAAAACAAACATACCACACGTGCAATGCCAAAGCCATAAACAACATGTGAGCTGAAGTGAAAGAGAGAAGGGTATGGGTATCTGCAGAAAACCTCTCAGGATTTCTGTGAAAACCCTCAGATAGTAGGTATATCA